>NC_137033.1:55319300-55419300 GCF_032717465.1 Coenobita brevimanus | reverse complement strand
TCCCCTGGCCATAGCAAGGTCCTGTCTGCCGCAAGGGACCATCGGCTCGCTTAACGCCATGACTCTTCATGGGCCATTGCTTGCCTGCAGTTGATGAGTCTGCTCGGCTAGACAGACTGTGGTTACTCAACAACAACAACAGGAGGCAATTACGTCACCCAGGCACTGCTATGTGATCCCTGGAGACACCCTGTTGAAATGAAGTGTTGTGCCGCAGCTGAGTGTACACCTAAGAGAGAGAGAGAGAGAGAGAGAGAGAGAGAGAGAGAGAGAGAGAGAGAGAGAGAGAGAGAGAGTTCACAAGATTACATATATGTGGCAAGGGTGGGAGAGAAAATATATAATACAGCCAGAAAATAAGTCATCGCAAACTATGGCCTGCCGGAAGAAAATAAGACATATAGTGATTATGTTGTTTCCTGCCGCTTATCCTTTTGAACCATACTGTTAATTTTCTCTGATAAACCACTACTCTTACGGTAGCATAAATCTTGACCAGCTATTTGTGTGTGTGTGTGTGTGTGTGTGTGTGTGTGTGTGTGTGTGTTACCCTCAAACCATTTTATACAGCTTAAACATTGGCTGTTGTAAAGAGTTAATTCATCTCTGCTAAACCTTTAACAACGATATAGTTATTAATTACTTTCCTGCTGCCGCCCCCAGATGGTTTTATTCACTTCAGGAGTAGCCCATCGTCCCATATGGTTTCGGAAAATACGATACTTATTCTGCTTTTTTTTTTTTTTATAGTCTTCCTTATTTTTCCGTATATTTTGTACACGAGACAAGCTCTTGTTCGCTTAATATGCGAATATAAATTAATCAGTATCGATTATCCTTTTATGTTCCTTTGCCGCAAAACACAGCTAAATTTTTCCTTCCATTTAACCAGCGTTCAGTAGTCATTTCCAAACAATGCACATCACAAGAGGATATATATATATATATATATATATATATATATATATATATATATATATATATATATATATATATTGTTACATAGCCTATGATTTCATCATCCTTTGTGTAATTTTAACGCACAGTATGCTGCATGTTTGATCACGAGCGTGTTCTGCCTCAGTCCCCCCCTTCTACCGTTATAGTAGAGTAAGTCGTCATTTCTGTTGTTTCAGTGCGGGATTTTCAGCTCTCTGTCCCCATGGCTTCATTTGCGCGTCCCTCTTACAAGTTGTATCAGGCTCTGCTGGCCCCTATTTAATGAGCTTAATCTCTGCATCATTGCCACTTAGATCTGCTCCTCATTTTGTTCACATCTCTGTCCTCCCCTGTACAGATATTATTATTGTGAGTGCTCAAGAAATCTCCAAACATCTAGCAGCTGTGTGTAATTTGAGTATAACTGTTGTTGCATTTTTTCTTGTAC
This sequence comes from Coenobita brevimanus, assembly GCF_032717465.1. NCBI lineage: Eukaryota > Metazoa > Arthropoda > Malacostraca > Decapoda > Coenobitidae > Coenobita > Coenobita brevimanus. The sequence goes on along the minus strand of NC_137033.1, from coordinate 55,417,913 downwards.
TGTATAGCATAAGTTTAATTTGTAGGCCTAGTGAAGTTTTTGTAATTCGTGTGGGGTTCTTTATGTCAGTCATTTTTGATAATAGTTTGTATCTGTAATTATTTATCTGGCATTCACTGAGTATTATCTGGTATCTCATTTTTATCAGGGCTGACTTAGATAAATTTATTCTTGCTAATTTCGTGTTAATAGAGGCTATTGCAGATAACCATATATTTAACCTGTTTATTTGCCATTACATTATCTTTATGAGTCCTGAATGTTTTGTTGTTAATTTAAGCATTAAACTTTAACTTGTAATTTTACCTAACTCTTTTGTTTTGAACCTGGAACTTTACGGGACAGTAGTGACTCTTCGTATTCTCACTTAAAGTGTACATTATCTTTCTCTGTTCCGTAACATAAATTTGGCGACCTCATATCAGGATATTCAGGATATTATCATAAGGATATTGTTTGATATTTTGTGACTGTGATATATTCATGATGGCTACTATTTCTACACTTGATGAAGCCAAAGATTTTTTGTCAAATGTGCAAACAGTGTGTGATATAGAAAACAGAACAAAGAATGAACTTAAGCTTGTTGCTCAACAATTGGGAATTGCAGTTCACTCTCATCATTCTAAAGATCAAATTGTTGGCATGATTAATAAAAGCTTGTTTAATGTAACTCCTCCAAATGAGCAAACGCAGATTGAATTAGCTAAGTTACAGCTAGCCCTGCAGGAGGCTCGTGTGAAGGAAGCTGAATTTCAAGCACGTGCTAAGGAGGCTGATGTTAAGGAGGCTGAGTTTCACGCACAAGTTGAACTTGCTAGGATTCAGGCAGACCATGAGTATCGCATGAAACAAGGTGGAACTGGATCATCTAGCTCTGATGATTTTGATGTGGCTAAAAATGTTAAACTTGTCCCTCCTTTTAATGAATCTGATTTAACAAAGTATTTTCAGTTGTTTGAGAGGGTAGCTACAGGTTTTAATTGGCCTAAGGAGTATTGGCCAGTACTCCTTCAAACTGTTCTCACCGGTAAAGCTCAAGTAACTTATGCATCTTTGCCTCAGGATCAGTCTGATAATTATGATGTAGTTAAGAGCTTGATTCTTAAGGCCTATGAGCTTGTTCCTGAAGCTTATAGAGTAAAATTTAGGACAACTTATAAGCAAGATAAGCAATCCCATGTTGAGTATGCAAAAATCAAAGAAGATCTGTTAGAGCAGTGGTTAAATTCTAAGAATGTGGATTCTGATTTTGGTAAATTTAAGCAGATGATTTTGCTGGAGGATTTCAAAAGGTGTATTAGTAAAGATGTAAGCCTATATCTTGATGAGAAAAGAATAGATAATTTGTCTGATGCTGCAGTTTTAGCTGATGAGTATGTTCTCACTCACAAGAGATATTCTAAAGAAAAAGGGAAAGCTGAGAGTAAGTACGTTGCCTCTACTCAGAGTACAGGTAACAGGAAAGAGAATAAGGATGATGTTTCTCAGGAAGTAAATACCAGCTTCACCTCTAGATTTCAGAAAAGTAAATGTACTTATTGTAGTAAGCTTGGTCATACTACGGAGAGATGTTTCAGGAGACAGCGTGATGTGAACAAAAAGGAGTCTTTAAATATTCAGTCAATTGGTCTAGTGTCCACTCTTGAGAGTTCCAAGAATTCTTTAACTGAGTTAACTGAACCTGCTTTGAGGGGTAACTTAAAATCTCATGATGGAGCTCCTCTTTTGAGCAGTAACGTGGGTGACACTCTCAAGAGTTCATGTGCTAATTTCCTGTCTGATGGTTTTGTCAGTCCTCTGGATAGTAATGACAGGAAATCAGTTAAAATATATCGTGATACAGGTGCTTGCCAATCCCTTATGCTGACCAGTGTTCTAGGCTCTAATGTTAATTCCTCTGATGAAACTGTAATCTTACAAGGTGTAGGGAATAATTACTTCTCTGTCCCTCTGTGCAGAGTGAATTTAGAGTCTGGTTTTGTTAATGGTTCCGTTATGGTTGGGTTGGTTGAGACACTCCCAATGTCAGGTGTAACTTTCTTACTTGGAAATGATATTGGTGGAAGTCAAGTGTGTCCAGCTCCTCAGTTGTCTAGTGAGCCAGTGGCTGTGGCCCGGGATTGTGGTGTCCCTGATGTGTTCCCTGCATGTGCTGTCACTAGGGCTAAGTCTAAAGTTACTGGTGATTTAGAGGATAATGATGATGATGATGTTATCCTAGCTGACACTTTTCTTGCTAATTTGGACCACTCACCAGATGAGGCAGTACCCCGTAGTGTTGATAATTTGTCTCGTCAAGAGTTGGTTGAGTTGCAGGTTGCTGACCCTGAGTTGAAAGGTCTAGCTAACTCTGCTTACAGTGAAGAAGAGTCAGCCGGTGCTTCTACTTGTTATTATGTAAAGTCAGGAGTACTTATGAGGAAGTGGAGACCCCCAACAGCATCAGCCGACTGTGAATGGGAGGTTGTACATCAAGTTGTCATCCCTCGTGTTTGTAGGCAGGATATCATTCGAGTGGCTCATGATTCCAGTTTGGCAGGACACCTTGGAGTGAGGAAGACTGTGGCACGCATTTTGAAACACTTCTACTGGCCAGGTATCTTCAGGGATGTTTCCTGGTATTGTAAGTCTTGTCACACCTGTCAAGTTGTGGGGAAGTGTAATCAGACCGAAAAGGTTGCACCTCTAGTTCCCATTCCTCCTTTTGAGGCGCCTTTCACCCGTGTGTTGGTGGATATTGTGGGCCCTCTTCCTAAGACTTCTTCAGGATTTTCTTATGTGTTGACCATGATTGATATGGCTACTCGTTATCCTGAAGCCATTCCACTTAGAAATATCTCAGCAAAGAACGTGGTTAAGGAAATGCTAGGGTTCTTCACAAAGTTTGGTCTGCCCAAGGAGGTACAGTCAGACCGAGGAAGTAATTTCATGTCAAATGTTTTCAAGCAGTCTCTGAAAGAGTTGGGCATCTCCCAGATCACGTCTTCAGCTTACCATCCCCAGACCCAAGGAGCGTTGGAGAGATATCATCAAACACTCAAATCGATGCTCAAGAAATACTGTTTGGAACATCAGAAAGACTGGGATAAAGGTCTTCCATTCGTTGTGTTTGCTGCAAGAGAATCTCCAAATGAATCACTGGGCTTCGCACCTTTTGAACTACTGTTTGGCCATGAAGTAAGAGGACCCCTTAAGCTACTCAAGGAATGCTGGCTGTCGGAGGAAGATGACGTCAACCTGCTGGAGTATGTGATGAATTTCAAAGAACGGCTGTCCACTGCTTTACAGCTGGCGAGAGAGAATTTAGGAGCTGCTCAGGAGAAGATGAAGACTTGGTATGATAAGAAGTCCAGGTTACGCCACTTTCAGCCAGGAGATCAGGTTTTGATTCTGCTACCAGTTCATGGGCAACCTCTTCAAGCCAAGTTTAGTGGCCCTTATTTCGTGGAGAAGAAACTCAGTGATGTCAACTATGTCATCGCCACACCAGATCGTAGAAAGAGCAAGCAACTATGTCACATCAACATGCTAAAGTTATATCACAGGCGGGACGAAAATAATCCAGTCTGCACTGTAGCTGTTCCACCCGAGTCTGCAAGTGAAGCTCTCCCATGCAGTATGAGCCTGAGTGATAGTTTGGGGAAGAATCCTGATATCATGAATGATCTCCAGACTAAGCTTTCTCATCTACCTCCCAAGGAAAGGCAGGAGTTTTCGGCATTACTGCAGGAGTACCCGCAAGTGTTCCGTGCTACTCCAGGAAGAACCACTGTGTTGATGCATGATGTCGATGTTGGAGACGCAAAGCCAATTAAATTGCCTCCTTACCATGTGAACCCAGTGAAAGTTCCTCTCATCCAGAAGGAGCTTGGCTACCTGTTGGACCACAAGATGATTGAGCCCTGTCAGAGCGAGTGGAGTTCTCCTGTCACTCTAGTCCCTAAGCCAGGTGGGTCACAGAGGTTTTGCATCGACTACAGACGTGTTAATCAGATAACCAAAACAGACACTTACCCTCTCCCTCGTGTGGAAGATTGCATAGACAAGATCGGAAAGGCTAGGTACATAAGTAAGTTTGATTTGTTAAAGGGATACTGGCAAGTACCTATGACTGAACGTGCTAGGGAGATCTCATGTTTTGTAACATTAGGAAAGGCTTTTGCATGTTCTGTAATGCCATGTACAGATTGTTTTAGAGTAATAAGAAATTTCCTTTGTAAATTTCTTTTTTCTTTGTGGGGAGGTGTTACATAGCCTATGATTTCATCATCCTTTGTGTAATTTTAACGCACAGTATGCTGCATGTTTGATCACGAGCGTGTTCTGCCTCAGTCCCCCCCTTCTACCGTTATAGTAGAGTAAGTCGTCATTTCTGTTGTTTCAGTGCGGGATTTTCAGCTCTCTGTCCCCATGGCTTCATTTGCGCGTCCCTCTTACAAGTTGTATCAGGCTCTGCTGGCCCCTATATAATGAGCTTAATCTCTGCATCATTGCCACTTAGATCTGCTCCTCATTTTGTTCACATCTCTGTCCTCCCCTGTACAGATATTATTATTGTGAGTGCTCAAGAAATCTCCAAACATCTAGCAGCTGTGTGTAATTTGAGTATAACTGTTGTTGCATTTTTTCTTGTACTGTATAGCATAAGTTTAATTTGTAGGCCTAGTGAAGTTTTTGTAATTCGTGTGGGGTTCTTTATGTCAGTCATTTTTGATAATAGTTTGTATCTGTAATTATTTATCTGGCATTCACTGAGTATTATCTGGTATCTCATTTTTATCAGGGCTGACTTAGATAAATTTATTCTTGCTAATTTCGTGTTAATAGAGGCTATTGCAGATAACCATATATTTAACCTGTTTATTTGCCATTACATTATCTTTATGAGTCCTGAATGTTTTGTTGTTAATTTAAGCATTAAACTTTAACTTGTAATTTTACCTAACTCTTTTGTTTTGAACCTGGAACTTTACGGGACAGTAGTGACTCTTCGTATTCTCGCTTAAAGTGTACATTATCTTTCTCTGTTCCGTAACAATATATATATATATATATATATATATATATATATATATATATATATATATATATATATATATATATATATATATATATATATATCATCCAATTCTACATTGCCCCATGAGGAGCGTAGGAGCCTGGGGCTAGGCAGTTGGTCCCGCCATTTAAGATGAGTGACCAGCCTCACTTATCCCTGAGTGGCATTACATGAGCAATCAATTCCAACCACCCCTTGGCTATAAACCTTCACCGGCTCAATATATATAAACATATATATATATATATATATATATATATATATATATATATATATATATATACAAATATAATCAAATAATTCTGCAACAGAGAATAACATTTTAATAAACCCATGCATTATTACTCGCGCCGTTTTCGTTATTAAGAAATTGGTAATGTTGCTGTATGTCATGTTGATTAAGTACACTAGATTGATCTAATTATTATTCGTTCATTTGAAAAGGTTTTCTTTGCATTTGTGGTTTCTGTTGGCTTGATATATAAACTGAAACATCAGGATTTTTTTTTTTTTTTGCTTAATTTATTTCCATCAGCAAAAACGATTAATTTACTTCCTTCAGTCCGACGACCAAGTATTTACTTATTCCTGCCATCTCCTGACTTCATTATTCAGGTTGGGTGAGACTTTTTGAACCTGGAGGGGTTTAATATAGCTTTCATTAACTTATTTAATAAGACAATCCTTTCCTCAGCTAAATAAAGTCATATAGAAGTAAGGAGAATAAACTAAAACCTTCAATACCGTATTCTAGGAGTAAATCACGCTATTAAATCTGACGGGATAAATCAGCAAAGAGGAATTACCGTACGTAGCTCCTACCAAGGAGTGATATAGTGATACCTGTGTAATATATCAGACGGTGGATTATGTGGCAGTAAAGCCTTGTGAAGGGGAGGGTGAGCCAGAGCTTTCCCCTCATGAGTTACGTCCGGCCTGTAAACCTGGGAACTGACTTTAATAGCCCACCTTACTGGTTGAAATTAGCCTGTGACCACCGCTGTTTATGATAATGTAAAATTTTTGCAAGTTTAAAATTAAATTACTTCTGTTTTTCGTAACACAATTGACAGTCTTCAAGCTAAACGGGGGACTATTGACAGAGGATGAAAAGCTCATGGCACAGAAAGTTGGAATTGCTGAATGCAGAAAGAAAACAATAAGGAGCATACAGAGGGTACAACACCCGTGTCCTACAATTTGGTGTAAGGCCCGAAGATTTGACTGTGCCCTGTGGCCTTCACCTTCGGCGTTTTTTTTTTTTTTTTTTTTTTTCAAAACTGAATTACTGTACTTCATTCCTGTCCAATCCTCAGTCCAGTCACTGTGTTTTTTATAAATGAGAACAAAATCTTTTAGTGGACCATGCCATGTGAACATGGCCTTTGACCAACTATTTTCCAAAACACAAGGCCAATCGTTTGCCTGATCCTCAACAGTGGCGCAATCGGTAGAGAGGTGGCTTGTAGTCCTACCGGACCCGGGTTCAAATCCCGCTGGGGCAGGGAACAGTTTAAGGATTTGAATTTCATAAAAATCAGACTTTACTGATCTATCAGAAGACCCGCCGACATGTCGTAAAAGTACCCCCGCTAATACCAATACACCAGTCCTGTATGAGACAGCCCTATCATGTATTCGGTATGGACGGTGGGTGTTAGTGTCGAAATGGTGACATGTAGAGGTGTGTGGTACGTAGGAGGGCTACTGGGCCTTGAAAGCAGGCTGTGAAGCCTATGCCCAGAGTCGGACACATAAAAAAAAAAATCCACCAAGTTTGATTCCATGATTGATCCAGAGCTACTTAAAACTGTTTAAATTATTTTCTTCACACACAGACAAGCATGGGACAAAATTTGGCCTTGCCTAGTGACCTTGATTATTGATTGAGTGTCCTTAAAATCGAATCTCATCGTCCTCGCCATACCTCACAACCATTTCACCAAGTTTGGTATAAATCAAATCAAAACTGAAGTTGTCATTGCCATGTAGCCTTGGCCGTTGACCTTTGAGTTTTCTCTAAATCGCATTCTTTTGTCCTTGCTTTACCCTGGACGCGTCACAAAGGTTGGTATAAATTGAATGAAAACCAAGATGTATTCACAAAAACAATAGGTCAACCCCTTGACTGACCCTTAACACTTTCAAGAAGGCTGGGCTAAATCAGATGAGCCAATATCGACCATGTCCCATGACCCTGACATATGCTTGATTGTTTTCAAAATCGGATCTCTCTGTTTTAGCCATACCTTCGAGTTTTGCTCTAAGTTTGGTTTGAAATTGGACCAGAATTTAAAGTTAATCTTGCCATTGGCAGTTGACTTTAAACCATTTGTTAAAAAAAAAAAAAAAAGTTGGCCCCTTGACTGAACGTCAATCCTTCCACCACGTTTGGTTAATTTCGGACCAGAACTGCGTGTTATTTTCTTCACACACACACGCACACACACACAGACACACACACACATAGACACACACACATAGACACACACACACACACACACACACACACACACACACACACACACACACACACACACACACACCTCTCTCTCTCTCTCTCTCTCTCTCTCTCCACAGTCTCATATTTTTCCCCTGACCCGGAACAGGGCGCAGCGCAGGACCAGGACCGACTAACCCTTTGACTGACCCCCACAACGACCTTGATCTCAACTGTGACTACGCTAATAATGCCTCAGGAAGAATTAAGCAGCTCCGGTGGATACTGTGTTTGAGTTCACAGTTCACAAAAACGTCCCCCTTCTGTGTTATCACCAGACACGTCGGGTTAGTCCTCATGATCGTATAAAGTCCTCACAAAGACTACAGGCTACTTTTCACCAGCCCCTGCCCTTCTGTTTCTGGTAATGATAATAAAGTATAACAGTCACAAAAGATAGTGTTCAGGATTAACGAATTTCTAGAAAACGGTAAAGAGTGACATGTGATACCGCCGAAAAAATACAATTGTGTGTGTGTGTGTGTGTGTGTGTGTGTGTGTGTGTGTGTGTGTGTGTGTGTGTGTGTGTGTGTGTGTTATAATATGGTAGTTATTAATCCCTTCAGTACATTTTTCTATTGTTTTCTGGCTGACACAAAGCAGTTATTTTCGGCTTTGATGAGAGGTCACCGGGCTAAAAGAATCAGTAATCTCTTCAGCACATTGACGTCTTTATGCTTGCTTCCCCAGACGTTTTTATGTAGCGTAAGAAAAACTTTCTATTCTGAATGGGTTAAAAACAATATCCTTTGACGCTTTCACGTGTCATTCGTCTAAAGAAACACTCGTAGCGAAGTGGTTAACGATTGGCCGTATTTTGAAGGAGTCTAAAAGAATTTTCCAAGTCTTCATAACAAGTATTACCATAGTGTTTGTTTTCGTGTTTATTTATTTATTTGCTCTATCTTCCCACTGATTTGAATGTTAAGTGTCTGGTATACTAGTTTAACTCTATCCTGGTCCACAGTCGCTAACTCTCTTTCTTAAATGCGGAGTTGTAAAAACAAGATTAACATTTCAGTACGATCATGAGAACGAAGAATTGCTGTGGGAAAACTGTAGAGCCGTAGCATTGTCTCTTTCTGTCACTGAACTACGCAAAATAAACTGCAAAAGGACGAAGGTCGAGGCCAAGTTAATTGTTAATAGTATATTATGGTTGTAGGAGTGAAGATATCATCATCATCATCACGTCATCGTCGTCGTCGTCGTAGTCGTCTCCTTTCCCACCTCGAGATGGGGTGAGGTAGGGTCCAGAGGGAGAGAGAGAGAGAATGAGATACGGTACTAACCAAATTTTGTCCAGTGGAATGAGCCACTCTCCCGTTCACTCACCATTCAAGCCCTTGGAATCCTGGCTTCACCCAGTAGGTCAAAAAACTTACTCCGCACGTAGTTTCACATTCACCAATCTGCCAGAGTCAATCAAACGACTGTCAAATTAAAATGAGGGTGAGGATATATGTGTGAATAAACTATCTTACACAGCTTAAACAAAAAGTTTGTCAATACTGTCCACGGTCCGTTAAGATTTAAATGTTGATGTTTTTGTTGTGGCTTATGTGAAATGTGTTCTTGTTTGACTGACTATACAAGATGTCCAAGATTTATTGATGCTGTTTCTTATTTTTGCTTTTAAAGATGACGCATTCCGACAACATTAATATCTACTGAACTTAAACTTTGAGTTCATCAAAAATACTACTATGATTTCATCCTGTTTCATATTATATCGTTCAATTGCTTTTGTTTTGGCCCTTGTTAGTTACTGTGTTCATAATTATTTCTTTTTATACATTTCCGTATCATGTCTTCAACAATACGTACTGAGCGTGATAAACTTCTATGAACTATTAAAAGATGTTAAAAAAAAAAATACAGTGACAGTACTAGTAGTAGTTCCTGCGGTAGGGAGGAGGAGGAGGAGGAGGAGGGGGGGTGAAGGAAGAGAAGGGGGGGGGGGAGGAGGAGGGGAGGAGAAAGATATCCGGACGTGTCCGAACGCCAGACCATTCTTGTTTCCCTTGTTGCGGACGCGACAAATGCTGGGTAATATTTTGGACTGAAGCCGATCATGAGGGAAAAAAAACTGACGACTCTACCATATTTCATGCTCTGTCAAAAACAAAGTTGCGTATATTTAAGCATTTGACAGTTACACAATATATGAGACTTTATTGCTTGTTTATCGTGTATCTGTGGCATGCCTTTCCTCTTAGTAGACTGATTGGTATTAAACAGGTAATTCAGAATAAACACTGGTTTGGTTGACATCCAGGTAGCAGTATTATCAGTCATAATGTAAGCATATAAAGACGGTTATATTCTTTTAACTCTGAAATTAAAATATGCTATTTAATAATCGGAAACAGCGTCATTCACAAACACCATACGAAACAGAAAGAAATAAGAAAACACGGCACCACGATAACGACGGCCAATTGTAAAGAAAGGGAAAAGTGGAATGGGAAGAACATAGGTTTTGCCTCTGTCTGTATTTCCCTAACGGGATTAAGGCGTCTGGCAATAGATAGATAGTGATATAGATTTCCCGGATTAAATTTTTCGAAATGTTATATAGCAGTAGTGATATATTTTGAAATTAGCACTCACAAGCAAGCATACTTCCTGTTTAATCCTAACCTTATCTAACCCAACCTAACCTAACCTTACTCTACCTAACCGAACTTAACCTAACCTAACCTGACCTTATCTTACCTTACTTTACCTAACCTAACCTAACGTAACCTAACCTTACTCTACCTAACCGAACTTAACCTAACCTAACCTGACCTTACCTTACCTTACTTTACCTAACCTAACCTAACCTAACCTGACCTTACCTTACTTTACTTTACCTAACCTAACCTAACTTAACCTAACCTTACCGAACCTAATGCCTTCCCTATATAACATTTCGAAAAACTAATCCGTGAAATCTAAATCCGGCATCCATAAAATCAACGCCACTGTAACACTGATTGTCGGAGGACTTGAGGTTGGGGTAACATCAAGTTTGTTCTCACGTTCTTAAAATATAATAAACTTTTGTCAGTTCAGAGCGTCTTTCCAGTATCGGCAGTAGTAAAGGCGGACCACCTATAAATGGGCCGTAGAGTTTGATTGGTTTCGTATGCCTTTGTAACGCCTAAGTATCTCATTTTTCCATTTATCCCTCTCCCCAAGTAGTCTCTGTTTTGTTCATTAGTGCGCCTTCAACAACGAACGGTTAAAAATGGTTGAACTTTGTGTGATTTAACGCAGTGTCCTGAACATAAACTTTCATTTGCTGATTAAAAAACTTACCCACACCATCTGCAGCTGGGGTTTACACTCTGAATCTACGCCATAAGCCTCATATCGTGTGTGTGTGTGTGTGTGTGTGTGTGTGTGTGTGTGTGTGTGTGTGTGTGTGTGTGTGTGTGTTTGTATCAGTAACAGGCAGAAAGTGAAGCAACTGGGGTAAACCGAATGCCAGAGGGAACATGGTGGTGAATGGTTTAAAACTGCTCTGGTAGAGACCATTGCATACCACAGTTGAGAAAATGAATGTGAATGAATGTTTCTTTGTCTTCTTTTAGGACGCCATCCTGGTGAAGAGGATAACGGAGAAAAAAAAAGTAAATAAAATAAATATATAAACAAACAAAATTAATGGGACATTTCACAGCCGCACACACCCCTGTAGTATTCTAAAGAGAAATAATAATTAATCTCCAATTAAGAGTTTCAGTGACACACTTCTGGCTCACAGGCCAAGGCAGCTAATTGCCCACTGCTCTGCCCTGTCCAACTGTATCATTTTGACATAGCCTTCTTTACCTCTTCGCTGATCAAAGGTTTTCTTCAGAAAATGTTTGTAGGCAGCAAAAATTAAAAAAAAAAAAAAACTGTCTTGAAGGTGAAGGGATTAAAGTGTAGGCATCCAATATCTCCGAAGAAGAGTTGTTACAAAGCCTCCTGTGCCAACGAAAATATGGCTTTATACAGGACCCAGGGTTACAAAAAGCTTTCAGATAAATTGCCTGTTGTAACTAGCATTTTTTAAAGAACAAGATATGTTGGATTATGCACTTCTTTCCGTGTCTTTCCTGCAAAACTATCTTTGGTTACCAGAGGGAATTTTGAGCTTGTGAATTGCAAGCCAGGATCAACCCCATTCACTAGGATGACTTATTTTGGGGGTTCTGTCCTGACAGTTTACTTATACAGCATTAATAAAACCTCCTAGGGTGGAAATTTTCGAAATAATCTCCAGTAAACCATTTTCTCGTCATTTTAGTCAAACTATTTTCAGTGGACTTTATAAATCTTAGGAAGAACCTCTGGGGATGAAGGGCTTAAGCTTCTCCCCAGCCCCATGGCGCTGAGCTGACTCTCTCTAACAAAGGTCGCTTGGAATCAGCAGTCCGATAAATCTGCCTGGCCTGGAAAGCTATTAATAATTCAGTTACTACTGAGAAGGCTGGGTATTGAGAGTTCTGCTTCGCTCGGAACACTATGAACTCTGTTATTGCTGGGAAGAAGGGGAACTGATAGACTTGGATTATATTATTAACAAGAGAAAAAGGAGTGATCATGGGATATCTCATAGCAAATGGGGCTTTATTATTTGTCCCGAAAGATAAATTATTCCTGACAGTCACTGCTTGTAGTCAGCTGGTCTCCCCTTATCCACCTGTCTGCTCGCTTCTCCACCCTCTTGAAACTACTGCTACTCCTGCCAAGAGTCCTCTCTCCTTCCTTTGCTCCCTCTTGGAATTAATGACTTGCGCTTTGCAGTTGTCAACACACCAACTTGATCTTCCTCTCCTTAACCTTACCCTCCTCTTCTCAGCCTCACGTTAACCCCCTCAACCTCACCCTCAGCTCATCAACCCAATCCTTCTCTTCTCAGCCTCATCCTTTTCTCTTCAACCTCACCCTCTTCTCCTCAACTTCACCCGTTTCTCTTCAGCCTCAACCCCTTCTTCTCAACCTCACCCTTTTTTCCTCAACCTCACCCTTTTCTCCTCAACCTCACTCACTTCTCCTTAACCTCAGCCTCTTTTCCTTAACCTCACCCTCTTCTCCTCAACCTCAACCTCTTCTCCTCAACCACACTCGCCTCTCCTTAGCTTCACCCTCTTCTTCTCAACCTCACCCTCTTCTCCTCAACCTCATCCTCATCTCCTCAACCTCACTCTTTTCTCCTCAACCTTACCGTCTTCTCCTCAACCTCACCATTTTCTCTTCAACCTCACCCTCTTCTCCTCAACCTCACCCTCCTCTCCTCAACCTTACACTTTTCTCCTCAACCTCACTCACCTCTCCTGAACCTCATACGCTCTCTTCACCTTTTAATCTTTTATTCATTCTGCATTGGCTTTCATTTCTGTCAGCATGGGACATACACGTTTGCTTTTGTCCTCACTCTTTGAATTTCACGTTTTCTGCCGTTGTTTGTTTTCCCTTTTCTTTGTCTCACCTCCCCCCTCTCTCTCTCTCTTTCTGTGTGTGTGTGTGTGTGTGTGTGTGTGTGTGTGTGTGTGTGTGTGTGTGTGTGTGTGTGTGTGCATGTATGTATGTATGTGTGTGCGTGCGTGCGTGCGCGTTCCTCAACCCCTCGCTTCTTTTCTCGAAGTCTAACTCCCTCTTATTTCAGTAATTCAACAATATTTGTGTGTGTGTGTGTGTGTGTGTGTGTGTGTGTGTGTGTGTGTGTGTGTGTGTGTGTGTGTGTGTGTGTTTGCACCTCAGTCCGCGCAGCGTTCTCCATGCTCTACCTACCTCCTGTTTCATTTATTCAACAATGGTTTCACCACTACTCTCCCCCATGCCTCCTCTCCAGCCTCCGTTTTGCCTCCCGTTTATCTACCTCTCCTGACTGCCCACATTTTCTACCTGCCTCCCTTTCCACCTTTTCTACTAATTTTATGTTTTCATCCCCCTCCCTTTACCTGTTTCCCTCTGCGTCTTTTACAATCACTCTTCCTCCCTCATCACAAATTTGCTTACCTTCCTTCTTCACCTCACTGTCACGTCTTCAAACTTCTCACGGGTTTCATCTTTACTCTCCTAATTTCTTCAGTCCCCAATTATCTCCACTACCATTTTGTATCCCTCCACGTGTCTCCCTACCTACCTTTACACAATTAGCCTCTCTCTCGTCCCGCTTACCCTGCCTGCTTACCCTGGGTCTGGTGGTCAGACTGTGCTGTAGGTAAGAAGTTCGGCAATTATCGGAGAATGGTGGACCTGCCGAGCTGAGAAAGTGCTCTTTATCAGAATATTTCCACTGCAGTATTTCACACCTGTCAGTCACGATATCCTGTCCAGTTTTGAGGTGATTGTGGTGGTTTGGTTGTAGAAATGGTACCGTAGTGAACTGTGGTTATATTAGTGGCAGGTGTAGTGGTTGTAATTGATGTGGTGGTTGTGCTTGGTGTGATGGTTGTGGTTGATGCAGTGACAGTGTTTGCTGTGGTGGCAGTGGTTGGTGCTTGTGGTACGCTAGTGGTTGTGGCTCATGGTTGATGTGATGGTAGTGACTGGGATGCTGTGGGAATTATGGTGGTGGGGAAAATGATGAAGTAGCGATTGTGCTGGTAGTTTGGTGGTAGTGGTTGGTCTGGTGGCAGCGGCTGCGTATTGTGATGAAAACGGTATTCGCTGCAGTGGTAATACTTGGTGTGCTGATAGTGGTTAGCGTAGTGGTAGTGGCTGGAAGGATGGAAATTTAGTCTATCGCGTGGGTTACGGTAGTTTATTGCTAATATATATATATTTTTTTTCTTCACCAAGAAAGTTCGGTTTTTGGTTTCGTTTCTTTATTGGTCTGTCTGTCTCTTTGCCTGATAGCAACATTACGGAAACTCCATAGGGTGAAGCTGCATGAAGTGTGGAATGATGATTGAGAACCATCAGTGAAACAAATGGAAAAGGTCTGAAGTCACGATGAATGACATGAGAAACATGACCGAGGGAATGGTACCCTTTGGCGGCGATATGCGCTTTATTAGTGCGTTTACTGTGCTATTCTTTTCCCTTTTATGTCAGACTGTGGGCATTGATTTGGCAGCCCGCTTGCCGTGGCCCACCAGTCTTCGTACGTACCACACACCTTCACATGTTACTGCTTTGACGTTGATAACCACCATCCTAAATGAATAAATGCCAGGACTTTTTCACTTAGGGCTGCTGTGATGGTACTAATGGGGAGGGAATGTTTTAAATCAGTGGGTATTTGGAGAGACTATACTCGTTTTACTCTAACTTTTCCTAGAAGTGCCATGTCTCCATCTTGAATGCTGAATGTTAACAATAGATTACCTCCAGAAATATAGTGCAAGTCATGGGGGAGTGCTATGGAAATCATGTACGGCAGAGGTATTGTCTTTTCCTGCCAATGAGCTACGTGAAATAAGTTGCAAGATGACGAAAATCTGGGCCAAGTTAAGGTGAAAAGAGTATAGTAAAGACTGGATTAACGTAAATCAGAGCACCAGATTCTTCTCTGGTACATTCTGGGATCGAACTTGCTAATATTCGGACTGTCACTAGTGTGGTGGTTGTCCTGGTTGTGGCTAACGCAGAAATTGGTGTTAATGAGGTTTTTGTGGTAATGGTTTGGTGTGGTGGATGTTTTTGTTGTTATGTGGTGGTTGTCGTTAATGCAGATACTGGTGTCAGTGTAGTTGTGGTAGCTGTTTGATGTGATGGTTGTTTTGATGGTTGTGTTGTGGCTGTGGTTGTGGCTAGTATTTGTTGGTGTTGTGGCTGTGGTTGTGGCTGGTGTGGTGGTAGTGAGGTTGAGTAGGGGTGGCGGTAATAGTTGGTATCCGCTGGTGTGGTAGATGTAGCTGTCACGAATCAATTCGCGACATTTCCTTTTTGTGAGAAGCCACGAACTATTAGTGGAAAACTCACTGTGTATCGCTCAGTTAACCGTTTCTCTCTCCATTTCGGGGTATACTTTTCAAATCATTCATCACCGTTTTCAGGGGTGACCGATTTGATGCACGTCACTAAGTGCGCGACTGAGCGATACTATTGTTTTTTATTGTTCGCCCCTGCTCATTCAACCGTTAGCCACGCCTTCTTCCGGTGGCCTGTGCGTCCTGCTTAGGCATTATTTGAAGTCAGTCTTGTGTTTGCTGTGACGGAGAAAGGGTCTGTGCTCAGAAGTGGAGAGGTCAGCTAGCACCCCAAGCTCCATTAGTACAGTTAATCCCAGTACTCCCACCCCCCACTCCTCGGGTGATACATAGTATTCATCGACTGGTATTTCTTTTTGTGTATTTTGTAGTTTTAAGAGCTTAGTTAAGGTGTTTTTTCCTAGGCGTAAGTATTTAGCTTCTGTGTGAGTGAGCGAGTGCGTCTCATTGATTTGATTTGAAATGTAATGTTGAATTTATTTTTGTGATTAATAAATTTAAGTTCTATTTCTTGAGCTTAATGTAGAGTAAAAATCTTGTTTCATTTCTCCATAATTAAGCTTATTTCCCATATAGCTCCTAGCTTGCATAAACGTTTTACTATTCATAACTGGTACTTAGACCAGTCTTGTATTAACTTAAAATCCGTTGTGCCAGGAGTTAATGCATCAGCAAGAACCTGATGTTATTATTATTAGTATCAGTTATTTATTGTCAGGGGTGATGTAACTTTCTCCAGAGGCTAACAGTACAGTAATTCAGCAATTGTGAGTAATTAGTCTCTGCTGTGTACTGTTGAGAAAGTTTATAAATTCTCGTTCTCAGAGAATCGTGCTAAGCCAACGTAAAGTAATCGTTGCTTGATGTAGCAAGACAACCATTGTCTCTGCTCTTCAATATTATTGAATATTATTATCAATTTAAATAATATTTAACCATTTATTCCAAAATTACCCTGATATTTTAAAAACCCCGTGACAATTGGCGACCTCGCCAGGATATTAACTCCTAGCTCTAAAGCTATTCACGAGATAGTGCTCACTCATTCATATTTAGGTATTTATCATTAAAGTTTATAGGCACAAGCTTACTGGTGTTTACCGTTAATTTAGCAAGTGAGTTTTTGCTTTATAAATCAATAGAGTACTTAACTCTAGTTTATTTTTGGTAACGCCAGACGATTTTACTCGCTCCTGGGAAGTCGGCGTACCCATTGTGTTTATTATTGAGTCTTCCCAGTCATTTACATTTTTGATTTATTTTTGCCAGTTAACTAGATAAGACTGGTCACCACTAGCTTGTGTCTGTACTCTTTACTTGTTTATTAGTATTCGTCGCTAAGCAGTCAGTACTCAATTTCGGTTGCTTAATAAATTAGCGCCATGGCTACCGCTGTATTTGTACAGGAAGCCAAAGATATGGGTCTCACAGACCCAGAGAAAATACAGAGTTACGTTCTCTCACGGTTCAATTACGAGCAAGAACGTGAGAAAGATGCTCGCGAAGAGCGTAGGATTCAGCGCGAATACGAACGAGAACAGCGTGAGGAACGTGAAAGAGAGCGTGCATATGAACAAGAGCAGCGTGAGAAAGAGCGCGAATACGAGCGAGAACAGCGCGAACACGAGCAGAAACAACGCGAGCTCGAGTTAGAAAAAGAGCGAGAACAGCGCGAACACGAGCGAGAACAGCGCGAATACGAGCGTGAACAACGAGACAAAGAACGAGAACATGAACTTGAAGTGCTGAAGCTCAAGCGAGATTCCTTGGCTTCAGACACGTCTGGTGCAGTTGGTCCAAGCTCCACGAGCGTTCTTCCTGCACATGTCCTGGCGACCCCACGCATCAAGCTTCCTTCATACAAGGAAAGCGAGCGAATCGAGCCGTACATAGCTCGTTTTGAGGACATGGCAGACATGTATCAACTGGATGAGGCAGCTAAGCGGATCCAATTCCTTAGTTTATTTGAGGGCCCCGCCCTCGATATTCTCCACAGAATTCGTGGAGACAATCTCACATATGAGATGATGAAAGCTGCACTCATTAAGGCGTATGGTCTCACAGTAGACGACGCCAAAGTTCAGTTCATGCGAGCTCGTCTCCAAGACAAGGAGACAGCTGTTCAGTTCCTTGATCGTCTCACAGCTTACTTAAATGAGTGGATGGAGAAAGATGAAACTCCTTCCACGCGTGAGGGGATAATTGACCTTATGCTGCGTACACAGCTAGAGAGGTCGTGGCCTGCTGAGCTCATAGCACAGCTTAAGATCTGCCAGGTGAAAGATGCCAGCCAAATGGCAGAGAAGGCTGACGCATTCTTTACTGCATACGGGTATCAAGCTCGTAAGCAAAACACCTGGAGCAGAAAAGATACTGCCAAGTCTGGGAAGCCGTCTCAGACTGAATCCCAGCACCAAGGCCATTCTCAGAATAATGGCCAAGGTCCAAAACCGCAGTGGAAGGACCAGGGGCAAAACACTCAGAAACCTGAGTGGAAGCGGTACAACAAGTACCCTAACCAGCAGCAGTATCAGCCACGCAACCGACCGACGGGACAAAGTTTTTCACCACCAACTCAAAAGAGGCAGGAAGCGAATGCAGCCTTCATTCCTCAGCAGCAGCCTGGTGGTCACGTCCCTACCAGTGTGGGTACTTCCCCACAGTTCACTAGTCCCACAGTGACAGTGAACCCCCCTCCACAGATGGCCAATGTTCCATCTTCCCAATATAATTCACAAGGCACAATGTTTGCCACATCAATTCAGCAGCCTCATGAGTGGCTAGCTGCTTCCTCCACAGGCCCTCCCACAGGTGACAGTACCTTCCTTGTTCAGCAAGGGTTTGTGGGAGACATTCCTGTGAAGGTCCTGAGAGACAATGGTTCCTCAGGTTGCTCTGTCAAGCAGAGTCTAGTTCGGCCTGAGCAGTATACAGGTCGACAGGTCCATGCAAAGCTTATTGATGGATCAGTGAGATTGTTCCCTGAGGCACGTATCCAGGTGGCGTCTCCATTTTTCACTGGCTTGACAGCTGCAGTTGTCATGCCAGAACCTTTATTTGACCTCATCTTAGGCAACATACCTGGCATCAAAAATAGTTGTGCCGTAGATGTTGCTACTCAGACTTCGGCTGCTGCGATAACACGAGCCATGGCCAAGGCTCCAAATCGCGTCACTCCGTTGACCGTCGCAACGCCGCAAGATCTGATGTGCAGTCAACTTGTTGTACAAGAACAACATTCTGACCCGACACTTGCTGCCGTGCGGAATAAACAAAAGGGTCGAGTGATTAAGTATTCACGGGGAGGTCGAGCCAAGTTCCTTCGCAAACAAGGACGGCTCTACCGTGAGTCACGAACACCCGAGGGCGAGGTTCGACTGCAGTTTGTCGTTCCCGCAAAGTACCGCCTAGCAGTGTTACAATGGGGTCATTGTTCAGTCTCAGGAGGTCACATGGGCAAAAGGAAGACCCAGGGCCGTATCCGAGCTGACTTTTTCTGGCCAGGGATGGGACGGGACATAGATAGTTTTGTCCGTTCCTGCAGTGTGTGCCAAAGTATCACCACTAATCAGGGACATGCCCTTCCTGTGCCATTCATAACCACACCCGTAATCTCCGAGTCAGTTGAGAGACAGGGTAGTGGTGAAGTGGGTGCAGACCTGACGTCTCGCCCATTGGCTCCACAGGACACATTATGTCCAGGGCCTGTACATACATATTATGTACCGTAAGTTAAGGGGGAAGTTGAGAGGCGACTTGAGGCTATGGAAGACCCAAGTTTGCACAAGGATTCTCAGCTTTCCGGTACTAATATAAGTATTGTATTGTAGGTTAAGGGGGAGAGAGAACTCCGCAGAGGCGACTTGAGGCTATGGAAGACCCAAGTTTGCACAAGGTTTCTCAGCTTCCCGGTACTAATATAAGTATTGTAGGTTAAGGGGGAAGTTCGAGAGAGAACTCCGCAGAAGCGACTTGAGGCTATGGAAGACCCAAGTTTGCACAAGGATTCTCAGCTTCCCGGTACTAATAGAAGTACTGTAGGTTAAGGGGGAAGTTGAAAGGCGACTTGAGGCTATGGAAGACCCAAGTTTGCACAAGGATTCTCAGCTTCCCGGTACTAATATAAGTATTGTACTGTAGGTTAAGGGGGAAGTGAGAATTCCGCAGAGGCGACTTGAGGCTATGGAAGACCCAAGTTTGCATAAGGATTCTCAGCTCTCCGATACTAATATAAGTACTGTAGGTTAAGGCACAGGTTGAGGACCCGTGTGCGGTTCGGGGCTATGGAAGACCCGAGTTTGCACAGGGATTCTCAACTTGTCGAAACATAATCGTGTGCTAAAATTAATGGCGACCTCGAGTGTACTTTTCATAGCATGTACTGACTGCTAGGCAGAGAGAGTAATTGTAACTTAATAAGAATTTTGTCTCATTGACACTTTTGATGCTCCACCTCAATTGGTTTTGCAGGTTCAGCAATGGGTGTAGCAGTTTTGCTGTGCGGGCCAGCTGATCGTCTGCTGCACGCTGCCGCCTCTTCTCCTCTGCCTTCGTCGTCGCTATATTATTTACTGTGTCATTTTACACGTAGGTACAGTTACACTACAACTGTCACACCTACACCGTGTATTACATACACCACGCTACACAACAATTAGTTGTCAGTGTAAATGTAGCGAATTTTCGCTCAGTTTGACCTGAGTACAGGATTTTCACCGTCGTCACGGAGTTTTTCCCTCAAGCTGGCTTCTATTAACGTAAATACGAGGTTTTTTCGCTCACTGACGACTGCGACTTTCTCCTGTAGCAGGATAGCACACACACCACAGTGTGAATCTTGTGTGACTGAGTTAGGATTTATATGTATGTATATTGAAATCATTCTTCTGAAGGAAGAAAGATTTAATTTTCATGGGGCGTAATGTCACGAATCAATTCGCGACATTTCCTTTTTGTGAGAAGCCACGAACTATTAGTGGAAAACTCACTGTTTTTCGTTCAGTTAACCGCTCATTCGGACGGAAGCTTTGTCAAATCAGTTTTTCATTGTCATACGTGATCGTCTCTGTGTGAGACATTAGCGCTTCCGATGAGCGATTGTTTTGGGCGCGTTTCGCTTACTCGACCGTTACGGCTTAGTACTCCGCCTTTCTTTCCCACGATTTGAATTCAGTCTTGTGTTTGCTGTGACGGAGAAAGGGTCTGTGCTCAGAAGTGGAGAGGTCAGCTAGCACCCCAAGCTCCATTAGTACAGTTAATCCCAGTACTCCCACCTTAGTGGTGATACATAGTATTCATCGACTGGTATTTCTTTTGTGTATTTTGTAGTTTTAAGAGCTTAGTTAAGGTGTTTTTCCTAGGCGTAAGTATTTAGCTTCTGTGTGAGTGAGCGAGTGCGTCTCATTTAATTTGATTTGAAATGTAATTTAAATTTATTTTTGTGATTAATAAATTTAACAGTTCTATTTCTTGAGCTTAATGTAGAGTAAAAATCTTGTTTCATTTCTCCATAATTAAGCTTATTTTCCATACAGCTCCTAGCTTGCATAAACATTTACTATTCATAACTGGTACTTAGACCAGTCTTGTTGTATTAACTTAAAATCCGTTGTGCCAGGAGTTAATGCATCAGCAAGAACCTGATGTTATTATTATTAGTATTAGTTATTTATTGTCAGGGGTGATGTAACTTTCTCCAGAGGCTAACAGTACAGTAATTCAGCAATTGTGAGTAATTAGTCTCTGCTGAGTACTGTTGAGAAAGTTTATAAATTCTCGTTCTTAGAGAATCGTGCTAAGCCAACGTAAAGTAATCGTTGCTTGATGTAGCAAGACAACCATTGTCTCTGCTCTTCAATATTATTGAATATTATTATCAATTTAAATAATATTTAACCATTTATTCCAAAATTACCCTGATATTTTAAAAACCCCGTGACAGTAGCTGTGATGGTTGTGGCGAGTGTCGATTGTACTGATTAACAACAGGTGGTGACTGAAATGGTACTAAGTTATTTATGTTTTTAAATTATTACCGAATTATTTTTAATGTTATCGCTAAAATTACTGTATGACATTCCCATCCCATGTCATTGGATGTTGTTTTTCTTTTACTAATGCTTGAATCCTGAAATTGCCGCTGTTGGTAGTAATACTAGAACAATTAATGATACTGTTTTTCCTCTATACTAATAGCATCATCAAAAAATCTATGTGACTGTCATCCACATCACTCAGTTTCTATTATATTATCGTATTACTTTTTATAGTTCTGAAATATTCTACAACAGAGACACCCTATTAGTTGAGAAATAATTTATGATATTACCATTCACGTTGCAGATAATACTTTTTTTATATTAACTCTCCTTTAGCTTGAAATAGTCTTTTCGACCGGAAAACTTGAATTTAAAAAAATAATAATATGAGTGTGTGTGTGTGTGTGTGTGTGTGTGTGTGTGTGTGTGTGTATACATGGGGCATTTGTGTTGATGGTTCTGTGTTGTGTCGTGCAGCGCTGCAATGTGTCGTAAAAGTTTGTTAGTAGTTGTAATTATGCCAGTGATATTTTCCTGTTACCAGCGACAGAAGTGTGCTGATGCTGATGCTGATGCTGAAGTAGATAGAATATGATGGGGTGATTAATTTGTAGGAGTGGTGTTGTGGTAGTTGGTGTTGTGGAAGTTGGTGTTTGTGATAGTTGTGGTTGTGTTGGTGGTTATAGCAGTACTGATCTTTTGTTGCCAGAGGTAGGGATGTGCTGATTGCTGTGCTGATGCTGGTGTTAATAGGGATGTGCTGATTTTTCTGTAATAGTTGCTGTGTGTTACCGGAGTTGTCGTGAAATGGAGATGGTAGTTGTGATGGTATTAGTCTTTATGGCAGTGTTACCCTGATTGTTCCAGTGTTTACAAGGATATACCGATTGCTTTTGTAGTTGTGTGGTTTGGGTGTGTGCGAGGTTGATGTCACGGTTGTTATATATTGTGTGAGTTATTGTGTTCCTGTGTTCTTTATGTTAGTGACCCTTGTCCTAATGGTGATGATTGCTGGGTGTTTGTCTGTTTGTGGTTAGTATTATGGTGATGTTTGTGTTGATAATGTGGTTTACTGTGTGGTTTCTATTGAGGTTCTAGTGGATGTTTGGTAGCGATAGTTGTCATTATTTTAAAAGTTATGGCTTTGCTGAGTGTCTGATGGTGGTGTAGTTACGGGTGTACTGACTTGTGTGGTGTTGGTTTGGCTGTTGTGGTAATGTCGTTTTAGTGGCCACCGCTGTGTTGATGGTCGTTGTTACTGTGGGAACTTTGTTAGATGATACCACCCTCAGCCTCGCACCACTCACTCTCTGCTAAATATCGTTTGGCGTTAACTGGAACAGACTAACTGATCTGTCCCGACCATGAGCTGATTATGAGCGAATGATTTGTTTACTCTCAGTTATGTTTGGAAATGATTGGCCCGGCGCGACCTGACCGTCATGCTAAGCAGAAAGTAATAAGTTTACTCCTATGTGTAGTAGAACTTAAATTCTCTCTGCATGTGATACATTCATTCAATGAATTTGTTTTTTATCAGCTAAAGATGCACCCATAAAGATGTAGGATCCCCTTGGAATCTCAAGTTTTCCTAGGGAATGTTGGGCTCAATTATGAAACCAAATTAAACCAGAAAGCACTCAGAGAGCACTTACCTGCGACAATGCCATAGCAGGATCCTGATCCGGATTCACCCCAAATTTTAGTCAGTTCTTTCTTGGCCCATGACCCACTCTTCTACAAAATTTCAGTGAAATTCATTGAGAACTTTTGGAGATATCGTCTAGAGAAACAGACAGACAGACAAACATAGAGTAGGTGAATATATAACCTCCTCCAACTTCTTTGGCGGAGATAAAAATATTTTCCTTCGTAACACTGTGTTTTTTATATCAACTCTACCTATCAAATATTGAGATTTCGCCTATAATTTTATATCAGAGGAAATCTGTGATAACATGGCGCTCGCTCGCTCGCTCGTTGCGCGCTCGCAAAGCACCCTTTACTGGTTAATAGATACCTGTCGTGGTAGCTGTGATGGTGTTGGTGGTTATGCTAGAGTTAAGATGCTGTTGCCACTGTAGGGTAGGTAGGGATGTACTGATGGTTTGTGGTTATTGTTACTCATAACTGTGTGGTAGTAGTTGTCTTGTACTTAACCCCTTCAGCCCGAGGACGTCTTCATTTTGTTCTAACTGACATAAAACTGTTTTATGCAACTCAGAAGACCTGCCTCGTAATGAAGGCGTCAGTACATGTTAGATCTTATCAGTCCTGTTAGAAAAGTCTCTCATAATCAGGAGAATTTGTCCAGTAATGGCAAGAAATAGGACAGTGGTGGTTCTTGGGCTGAGAGGTGTTGTTTGTGAGGTTATATAGGTAATTATTCTACTGATGTTGTGTGGTTTCTGTGTTTGTGTGGCTGGCAGTATGGTCGTTGGTCAGTAAGCTCATCGGTTATGGAAGTTCCCTAACACTTTCACTAAGCGATTAATTTAGCTTATTACACCTTCCTGCCCTATTTTGCGTTACGTAAACCCTTCAAATATCTCCATACACTGCATAAATAACGTACAA
Organism: Coenobita brevimanus; assembly: GCF_032717465.1. Lineage (NCBI taxonomy): Eukaryota > Metazoa > Arthropoda > Malacostraca > Decapoda > Coenobitidae > Coenobita > Coenobita brevimanus. The sequence goes on along the minus strand of NC_137033.1, from coordinate 55,393,820 downwards.
AAAGATATTAACCGCCCAAAATAAATAGTTAAGGAAGAGATGTTAGGGAGTTTCCTTACCTGACGAGAATATGGGCCATTGTTCCCGTGGTGGTGGTTGTTACTGTGTGGATTTGTTGACATTCTTGGTGGGTATTTGTTGAGCTTTTCCTCGTGGAGTTCTGACATCGTTAACGTTTACGGTGTTGCTGAAGCCTGTGCTTCATTGCTGTTGATAGTGTGGGTATATTTTGTCAGCACAGAGGTACGACATTACTCAGTGTGTGTGTTAGAGAGAGAGAGAGAGAGAGAGAGAGAGAGAGAGAGAGAGAGAGAGAGAGAGAGAGAGCGCACATCAGTCAAATATCGCGTTAAAATTTTCCTGAAATCAAAAGCACACTAAAATAATCTTTGACGGTGTTGGGATATACGTGTCACCCAATAATAAACATTTACACCACCTGGTACTTGGTGGACGTGTGTGTTTCCAGTGATTTTGGAAGAAGTTACTGATTTGAGCCATTCTAGTAATATTCAGCACAACATTGCAAACATTAGCAGTGAAATAATCTCGCTGTGCTAAAACTCGGGAACTGATGCGGATAGTGAAGCAAGACTGTGTGGGAAAAGGGTGTGAAAAAGCAGAGGATGACAATGGAAGGATGGTAACAAAGGGAAGGGAAGTAATAATCAAATGGAAAGGCTTGAAAATTAATGAAAGTGGGAGTGACGAGATAAGAGTGTGGGAAATATGAATGGTTTGGTTGTGTCCACAGAAGCAGTGTGTTGACTGAGATTGTGGCTGCGGCAGAAGTGAAGAATGATGTAAAGAGGTTGATGAATGGAAGGGAAGCAGGTGTTATCAAGGTGTGTGCAGATATGAAATGTAAAAAAAGAAAAAAAAATGGACCTGAATTATGCGGGAAATATGGTATTGCTCCTGGATGAGTGGAGCTGCATCGGTGGAAAGTAAGGTGTCTGTAGATATACCATTATACAAGATAAAAGGTGACATATGAGAGTACAAAAATTATTCTAAGATAAGTGTGTTGTCTATTGTGGGAAAGGTATATGAATGAATAACAACCAGGGTGATAAAGATAACCAGAATGTTGGGTGAGTGATGAACAGAGTGGCTTTGGAAGTGCTGGAAAGTGTGTGAATAAAAAATTTGCAGTAAGAAAGATAGTCACGAAAACATGTGAGATGGATTGTGAGGTATCTATGTTATTTAGGGATAGGGAAAAAGTGTGTGGCAAGGTGAATAGGAAGGTATTGTGCCATGTTTTACCTGTGTAACTGGATCTAATTAAAGCAGAATTACATGGAATTGACCTGAAATGAACTAAGTACGTCTAAATGGATGCTGTGTTCGTCATATGCACACACAACTGTCCTGCGTAAATAACACACACACACACACACACACACACACACACACACACACACACACACACACACACACACACACACACTGTCTCTCTCTCTCTCTTTCTCCACCAAACCGGTCAAAAATACATACACGATACTCTAGGATAGTTTTTATACAGGCGTCTGATATTGATGACAGAGACGGAGCTCAAAATTCCGTAAGCTTTGAGACTGTTGGTGAGGTGACTAGTGCAGGCTGCGATACCCACACCACCACCACCACCACAACCACCACCACAAAGATTCCATTATACAAATCATTTATTGTTTGGTGCGAGACAGAAATAATTATGCAGCCAGGGGAAAAGGGTTATATATTATCATTCACGACAGATCTATGACAAAATATTAAAAGAAAAGTTCCAACCAAGATCTGTGAAAAATAATAATAAAGTTCCAACCAAGATCTGTGAAAAAAGAATAAAAAAAAGTGCCAACCAGCTCTTTCTGAACCCCTTTGAAATGTAGAGACCCGAGGCTGGGCTATCGGATTCCAGTATTTCTAAGGGAAGGTGACCTGAACAGTCCTCTTGGTGGCATTGTATGATTAAAAGCGCTTCAGTAAGGGGGAAAGTGTGCCAGATCCAAGGAAATTATTCTTGGACCACCAGTGATGAGTTTTAGGTCCACATTCTCGTTAGTTAAAGTAGCTCCCTAACACCTTTTCCTCAGCGATTTATTATGCATATTATACCTTACTGTCCTAGTCTGTGTTACATAAATCCTTCCTGTATCGCCTTACTCTGCGTTAATAACGTACAAAGGGATATTAACCAGCCATACCCAAACATAAGTCGCTAAGGAAGAGTTGCTAGGGAGCTTCCTTACCCAACGAGAATACGGGTCTTAGAATATAAACACATCTTGCGCGACTGTGAATGGTAAGTTATGAGTGGAATATTAAGCTGAATGAAATCGTAGACTATAGTTCAGTAAAAATCTAGTAATTAAAAGTGGTTGGTTGTGCTGTGGCTTCGTACATTTTGATTATTAGATGTAATGTAGCGTATGTCCTCTAACAGTAGGGGCTCTTAAACTGTTTTCCATTATTTTTTCCTAGGGGTAAGAGATAGTGAGAGAGAGAGAGAGAGAGAGAGAGAGAGAGAGAGAGAGATGAAAGTGCTGATAATTTAAAGATTTATTGTGTATCTTTCTGGGCATTTTCTTAAGGTTGTTCGTCTTTCCTTGCCAACTCTCGTCACCACTTTGCTCCACTTATCCATGTGCGTCTAGCTCCTCCACACGTTTGGCAGTAGAGATGCAACAGTGGTATCTGCAGGATGTTGAACTTGACCCTCGATGCAAACTTACAAAAACCAGGTGGCAAAGGAACAGTGTCAGGTTCCTCATTATCTTTATCCATTGCTCATCCTTGCTCTTTCTTTCCTCCCATTTCTTTTCTTTAACCTTTTTCTCTTTGCCCCACTCACCTCTCCTCTCCTTCTTCCTCCTCCTCCTCCTCCCTTCTCACCTCTCTTCATACTTCCCTCACTTTCCTTTCCTTTCACGTGAGAGTTGAATTTTCTCTTCCTTCCTTCCTCTTTCAGGGTTCACACTTCTTTCATCCCTTCTCACCCTTCCCCCCTTTTTTCTCACACTCCTTTCCCTTTTTCAGAAAGATTGATATGGTATTTATGCAAATAATTGTTATTTTAATTCGGTCATGCTGAATGAAGAATGAAGTGAGTGATAAAGTTGTATTTTTATCTTGTTTTTTAGTATTTATTTTCGTTAATAAGGATTTCCGTTCATTGTTTGTTCTTGAATGTGATTTAGAATATAATGGCTCCACTCATACAAAAAACACAATAAGGTTAAGAACCCCCTTGTTGCATGCTTCCAGTTCACCACACACAAAGTGAGAACTGGAGTGTGTGATCAAATTAGTGACGGGCGAGCAAAGGGAATTGAAGCTCGGAACAATTGTTTTGGATCCAGTCCGAGGGAATACAAAAAAAAAAAAAAGTATAAACTCTAGAACACGTCAGACAGCCAACGGAGTGAATAAAAGCTGTGGAGGCGAAATGGCGTGTACGAGCGAGCCTTCTTTATTATTCATATGCCATGGCAAGTACAGGTTCATGTCGGGCTTTAGGACGCTGTTTACCACACCTAACTTACCAGTTTATTCCTTACACTAGGCGCTTTAATATTCTGTTGTATAGATTATTTATGCAAAGTATGTCAGTATCAGTCCCTTGTGTACCGTGATATATACTTTTATTTCAGGCTGAATAATACCAGACGATTCACAGATAAGTTTTATTTGTCAAGTATGAAAATAGCTAAATAAGGTTTTACCCAACCCCTCCAGTTCTGAAAACCTTTCCTAAGCTGAGCAGTATTCTGTGGAGACAGAAAAGATAAAGGAAAAAAGCTTCGTAGTCAAGGGGTAATATACATAATTATAAACAGCAGTATAAAAATAGTGAAGTATACTGAACAAAATATCAAAGATCAGATGCCAGAAAACCTTCGAAAAGAACATTGCTGCAAGACACATCACGAATGAAAATATCACCAGGAGCCCTCTTGCCAGTGCACACCCTGACAGAAAGTGAAAACAAAGGAAAAAATGCCCACAGATACATGACATATTTGATACACAAGACATTATCTACCTTGTCAGTGAAGTGAGGTGTCATAATTTTTGCAGATTGGTTCCCACTCACTCCACCCCGAACCTCATTCAGTGCAGTGTAGGGAGATTCATAATGTCTGTCTGTCTGACTGTCGGAAACCAACTCCTGCATAACTGAACTGCCTAGAATGAACGTTGGCTTGAACTAGATCTGGAAAACCAGTGTCGGTGAAACACACACACACACACACACACACACACACACACACACGTGTGTGTGTGTGTGTGTGTGTGTGTGTGTGTGTGTGTGTGTGTGTGTGTGTGTGTATTTATACATGCCCTTCTTGTTCTCACTTGTGCTTACAGTCCACACCTGCAGCGCGGCACAAATAAATAAGACTTCCCTGTCTCTGTCTTTCTGTCTGTTTGTCTGTGTGTTTACATGGTTTAACTAACATAATTAATGGGTCTTCTCAAGGACTTACGTGGCAGATATTCGTTTTATACTTATCCAGCATCCACCAGCTCCGTTCGCAATTGCATCATAGTTAAAATTGGGTAAATTTTATGTAGCATTTTCGACGACCGAGGTTACAAGCGCCTATCTAATTCATTAACGAATAAATAAAGAAACAAAGGAAGACTATGAGCAGAAATTGAATATCATTCGTCTAATTCCACATAATTTTGCCAAAGTGTATTTTGTTTAATCTGCGCGATCGTGTTAGCAAATTGCTGATGTCTGATGGCCATTTTTTTTAACACTTGAAATTGCTGGATGGATTAGACTGCATCCCACGTTACATTGTTGTCAGCAGCGATACAGAAAGGGCAGACTTTTCTTTTCTTCATTCTTCTCTTCATGGTTCAGAATTTACCTTTAAAATGGGGTGTTGTCCACGCCTGTGCACTCACTTCTAATCATACCGCCGTTAATACAATACACAAAGACTTCCCTGGGCCTTCATTAGTCACGAGAATAAAGCTTTTGTTGGAAGCTATATCAAAATTAAAATAGTCAAGAGGAGAAAGCTTTTTCTGACGCTTTTTGTAAAATGTTGAATTTAATTAGTGCTAAGACAATGAATGAGCGGCTGTCAGGCCCCTTTGACGTACTTTCAAGAGAGAGAGAGAGAGAGAGAGAGAGAAATCGTCTGAATTAGTCACGTTCATTTGACGTCTATCTATCTATCTATTGCCAGACGCCTCAATCCCGTTTGGGGTGGCCACAAACAAATCGCCTCCACGTCGCCCTGTCCCCCGCCATTTCACTGCCCTGCTCCCAACTCACACCCCCCCTCTCTCATATACCTCTCCACCCCATCCCTCCATCCCATCCTCGGCCTCCCCCTCTCTCTTCCCTCCTCCACCTCACTCACATACACTCTCTTCGTCAGTCTCTCACCCTTCATCCTCTCCACATGGCCAAACCACCTCAGTGTGTTCCTCATAACGCTTCCTATCACATCCACATCCACACCACAACGTTCCTTTATATCCTTATTCGTTAGCCTGTCTCTCCATGTGACACCACAGGCTCCTCTTAAATAACTCATTTCCACTGCTCTCACTCTTGACTTGTGTCCTTCCAACAACGTCCAAGCTTCACTTACATACGTTAGAGTTGGTATCACAATACTGTCATGTAGTAAATTTTTCACTTCCATGCTCACTTCCCTGTTTCTTATCACTGCTTTCAAAAAACCAGCATACCTTTCGTCCTTGTTGTACCTTTTCAAGCACTTCACCCTCCAAACTTCCACCCTTACTCATCACACTAACCAAGAACTTAAACGTACTCACATTTTCAATTTCCTCCCCATCCAGCCTCGCTGTACATTCATTGACTCCACCTCACTCGAGGACCATAACTTTACTCTTTCCTACATTCACCTTTAGATTCCGTTTCTTACACACTCTCCCAAACTCATTCACCAAGCCTTGCAGCTCCCCTTCGTCTTCACTCAGCAACACAGTATCATCTGCAAACAACAGTACAGGGAGTTTCCAGACACTATCCTCTCTCACCAGGGCCACTTCAACATCCACTACCCTACCTTGTACCTCTTTTATTACCCCATCCATGTACAGATTGAACAACCATGGAGACATGACACATCACTGTTTCAACCCAACCTTCAAAGAGAAAAATTCACTTAGTTCACCATCCACACGCACTGCAGCCTTAGCACCATCATACATACTCTTCACAGCATTCAACAACTTCCCATCTACTCCATATATTCTTAATACTTTCCACAATCCTTGTCTATCCACCCTGTCCATGAAAGCCACATACAACTTCTTTCCCTTCTCTAGAAACTTTTCCACTAAAGATCTAAGAATGAATATCTGATCTACACAACCTCTTCCCTTCCTAAAGCCTTCCTGTTCTTCTCCAATTACTCTGCACATCTTCCACATCCATTCTACTACTATCTCTCCCCCATGCTTCAACATTTCACCACACACTCCATCAATTCCTGGGGCTTTCCCCAATTTAACTTTCTTCATTGCTTCCACAACTTCTATCCTACTGATTTCTTCCTGTCTTCTCACCTCCCTCCTTCTCCCAGCCATTCCCCAGCCACTTATACTTGCATTACTTCCATCCTCTACGTTCAACAATTCCTTAAAGTGTTCTCTCCATCTGCTCACTTTTTCTCCCTTCTCCACTAGTAATCTACCATTTTTATTTTTCACTCCCCTGCTAACCTCACTTCCACCCTGTCTTACTCTCTTCACCTCTTTCCAGAACATTTTCTTACAGTCCCTCCACTTTACACTCAAATTCCTTTTAAATTCCTCATCCACTCTCTTCTTACTCTCTCTTACTAATCTTTTCACCTCTCTCTTTCTTTCTACATATAACTCTCTCTTCCTCCTCTCAACTTCTTCCACGCCCCTATTTCTCATCCATTCATTGTATGCTTTCTTCTTTTGTGCCACAGCCTGTCTCACCTCTTCATTCCATCACGCTGTTCCTTGAACCCCCCTCCGTCTTCTCTTCCTCCCACACACCACATCACATGCTGCACATATTTCTTCTGTAAATATCCTGCACACACCTTCCACGTCCCCCATCTGCTCCAATTCATAATTGCCCAGTCGTTCCTCCACTTCTCTCTTATACTCTGCCTTTTTCTCATCCTCTTGTAACGTTTCCACTCTCCTTGCAACTACTTCCTCTCGTCTTTCCCTTCTTCTATTCCTCCATATTACTTGGATCCTAATTCTGGCCACCACCAAGTAGTGGTCAGAAAGTCCACTCCCCCAACCTTTCATAAAAAAAGAAAAAAAATCGCCTGGCGATTGAAATTGACTACCTGCGTTTCCATCATGAAATGGTTAATGGATTGTTCAGTTCTGTCTTCACTCAGTACAATGACGCCTTTAATTCACTATGTTCTGGCTGGCTTCAGACGATTTAGTGATTGACTGGAAACGTACTCCATTAAACCCCGTTAGTTCGAGAGGTTCCTCCTAGTTTGGAACAAAAATGGTCGGGGAGAATAAAGAATAATTGTAAACAACGTCACGATATCAGAGGAATTCGATAAAGTTTAAACCGATAAATTCCATCACTGTTTTATTCCAGCTGACGATTTTTTTTTTTTTTTTTAAGTTTCAGATAGTCACCCCTCACTTGGATGATGTTTTCTGTGGCTGTTATTCTTGCTATCAACAGGCAATTTTATTCAGATTATAACTGATTTCTGGTCGCCAAATGCGTTGATATTTTACTTTCACTTTTAGAACGTCTCTCACAGGTAATGAAGTAAAACGGTCTGGCTACAGCGGGCATAAAACTGAAAAAAACCTCCTTGGTGAAGGGGTTAGGTGCTGTATGTTTCTGGTATCGAAAGAAATAATAATAATAATAATAATAATAATAATAATAATAATAACAACCTTTCAGTCCATAGATCACTTTGAATATTGTAATTTTTCTGTATGAAGACGATTCCATTACACATTAATTAGTATATTCTTGCTGCCTTCAGACCTATTTTTTCAACTTAGGAAGGACCTCTCATATTTGAAGGACTTAATGAAGGTTAAATCTGAATTTCCCACCTCTAGAAATATCTCCAAAATTGATAAAAAATTTCTGGAGATAGCAAGAATAGAACAAAAAATACCTCATGGGTTTGAAAGGGTTAAGAAAGGTTTTTAGAACCATAGGGACCGTAATCTCGAAAGTTAAGGAAACTCCCTAACACCTTTCCCTTACTGATTTATTTTCCGTTCTACACTTTGCTGCCCTCTTATGTATGTTGTCTACGTCTTTTTAACACCTACACAGAAGTTAGCACACACACACACACACACACACACACACACACACACACACACACAAGGGATTAAAAACGAGCTATATGTAAAATAAACCAGTAAAGAAAAGGTGATTAGGGAACTTCCTTAACCGATAGGGGTAGACACTGGAGTTAGACAGTAGCCGAATTAGCCTCATCATTACGGTCATGTCTTTTCAGTTATTATTATTATTACTATTATTATTATTAGTGTGTGTGTGTGTGTGTGTCCGATTGTTTGTCAACTTAGGACAGAATTTTTAAACCTGGAGGTTACGCTGACTTTGATGCATTTCACGAGGATGTGCTGTGGGCAGGATGTAGAGCCGCAACATTGTCTTTTACCACTAATGAGCTATGTGATATATACTTTAAAAGGACGAACATCTTGAGACGGTCTTTCGTAAGCTTTAGAAAAGTCTGGCAGTTCTAAGAGTATAGTATAAAAAAGGTTATTATGTTGCAGGGTAAGGCTTAACTAAGAATGACTATACTCTTTTCACTCTAACTTGGCCCAGTTTTTGTCCTTTTGCAGCATGTTTTACGTACCTCAGTGGTTGAATAAGACCATTCTACAGCCTTTCATCCTTTCCATGCACTTCTTCGTGACTAGCATCATATTCTAGTGCTGATCTATTGTTATAATTCTGCGTTCTATATGGAGAGACGTCAGCTTCTGGCCAAGTTAAAATAAAACGGATATAACTCAGCAGGTGGTGTCTTGTTAAACCTGATTAAAACCACCTCGTCAAGGATAACAAGAAAAAATATAAAAAGCAGAGAGAGAGAGAGAGAGAGAGAGAGAGATTAATTAGTCTGGAGCGAAGCAAGCACAGGTTACGCAAGGCATCTTTATGAATTAATTAACACCTTTATAGTCCTGGGTTCGTCTGGTCTAATTGAAATCGTCTAGAGCAACGAAAATACAGCAATTACCTTCTACCATGGCACTGAAAAGGTTTTGAATTCTGTTGTTGTGTAGGCTATTTACCTGCAGAATAAACTAATCAGCAGGTGAAGGTCCCAAAAATTACCGTACCCACATTCACTCACGGCAACGCAAGGATTCCAGTCCCTTTCTTTTCTGCTTTTGAGTACTCTCCTCTTTACTCTCGGTCTCGTTCTCTTTCTCTCGTCACTTAATCATACCGTGCTCCTTCATCTAAGCTCTTGGCGTCCCTTCATATTCAGTTAACTCCCTAACTTCCGTAAATCTTTCCTTCATCATTTTATAAGCTTCCTTTTTTCCTCTTTTTTTTTTCTTCTTCCTGTAGTTTCATCTTCTTCCCTCCTTCCTTAATTATTCCTTTCCTTCTTCTTCCTCTCCCTCTCCGTTTCTCATTCCTCTGTCCATTCTTTTTTCTTCCTTGACCTCCCCTCTCTCTCTTTCCTCTCCCTTCCTTAACTTTCACTCCTCTTTCACTCTTTTTTCTCCAATCTTTTCCCTAACATTACCCTACCCTTCCTCTCTCCTCTTCCTTCACTACACTTCTTCCCCACTTCATTCTTCAAACTTCTAGTTTTCTTCTTTCCTCTTTCCTTCCCTATTCATTTTCCTCTCATTCTTACAGCCTTCCTTGTCTTCTCTTTCCTATTTTCTTTATCATTCCTACTTATTCTTCCATTCCCCTCCATCTTCCTTCCCACTCATTTCCACTGCCCTTCCTTAGTTCCCTCACTCTCTTCCTTCTATCATTTCCTGTCTTTTGCATAACTCTCTCTCTCTCTCTCTCTCTCTCTCTCTCTCTCTCTCTCTCTCTCTCTCTCTCTCTCTCTAGCCTCATCACCTCCCTCCCTCCCTTCCTCATAGTTTCATCCACCCCTCCCTATAATTCACCCACTCTTCCCTCCTTCTTTCTCTCTCTCTCTCTCTCTCTCTCTCTCTCTCTCTCTCTCTCTCTCTCTCTACGCCTCATCACCTCCCTCCCTCCCTTCCTCATAGTTTCCTCCACCCCATAATTCACCCGCTTTTCTCGCCTTCTCTCTCTCTCTCTCTCTCTCTCTCTCTCTCAGCTGAATAAAACCCTGTGGCGTCAGCAGGAATAAAGTGTCATAATTGGCCTCATCGTGAGCGTGTTAATGGTAGCAATATTAATGGTATCGGTACTGACACTCCCAGACTCTACCACTCCCAGCAGAATACAGCAGAATAAAAGCGTCAGACGGGAGCTTTAATACAACATAAAATTCGCCATGACTATGAGAGCTGGTGACTTTGCCCGACGCCCAATATGTTATCAAGTAACTGTAGTCTTCTCACTCCAGCTCACCCAGATTTTCATCCTTTTGCAGCTTATTTCACGTAGCTCAGTGGCAGAAAAAGAAAAGGCTACAGCTCTCCATCCTTTCCGTAGCACTTCTTCATGACTAGCATCATATTCTGATGTTAATTTTTTTGTTACAACGCCCCATTCAAGGTGGAGGGAGGGCAATTTTAGGCCAAGTTAGGGTAGAAGGGGTATAATCACATTACTGTCAGGCGAGTCCATTACAGAGTGAGTAAGAGCGTGGTGTGGCAGGTTCAGGCATATCTCACCCTCCTTATCTTCATTGCTTGTCTCCCTATCTCACACAGTTGCCGGTAAAGCTAATCAATATTCATAGCATCCTCCACAGCCTAACTTTCCCCTCTCACGACTTGAATTAAACTCATAGTTGGTACTTTATGAAAATCTGCTTCAAACACAAATATTCTTTCATCACATTCATGCTATAAATCTCACACACTGTTCATATAATTTTTTTTTTTTTTTTTTATAGCATAGTCATAGTACGTGCTAGTTTTACGCGAGGATATTAAGAGAATTTTGACAGAATGTACCCAAGAGGATGAGATCTGATTATTAATGAGTCGTGGAATTTTCAAGTCAAGAGTGAGAGCAGTGGAAATGAGTTACTTGAGAGGAGCATGTGGAGTGACGTGGAGGGACAGGTTGACGAATGAAGAAGTGAAGGAACGTTGTGGGGTGGATGTGGATGTGGTTGAAAAGATTAGGAGAAATACACTGAGGTGGTTTGGACATGTGGAGAGAATGGAGAATGAAAGACTGACTAAGAGGGTGTATGTAGGTGAGGTGGAGGGAGGGAGAGGGAGGGGTAGACCGAGGATGAGGTGGAGGGATGGAGTTGAGAGGTATATGAGGGAGGGGGGGGGTGAGTTGGGGGGAGGGGAGTCAAATGGTGGGTGACAGAGTGACTTGGAGGCGTTTTGTCTGCGGCCACCCTTTGCGGGATTAGGGCGCCGGGCTATAGATAAATAGATAGGAATTTTCATAATGAAGAATTTTATCCACAAGAGGAAATATTGCTTATTGGGAAGACTAGCTTGTTTGGGATTTACTTTAACCCTTTCCATGTGCGAAGAGGAACGGGATATATGAGTCTCTCTCTCTCTCTCTCTCTTTGTCTGTCTGTCTGTCTGTCTGTCTTTGTCTGTCTGTCTGCCCCTCTCTCTCTCTCTCTCTCTCTCTCTCTCTCTCTCTCTTTCTCCCTCCCTGTCTCATTTTTCCTTTCCCCACCCCTCCTCTTCGCGTCCCTCCAGAACCCTTCAATCCTCTCCCATTCTCCCCACCTCCTCTTCATCCCTCCTCCTTCTCTGTTCCATCATTCTCTCTCAAACGCTCTTCATCATCTTTAATGTATTTTTTGTCTGCAACTGATGGACTTCACTTCAACGTCAGAACCAACGTTTTAAAAATTTCTGTATTCCCTCTAATATTTTTGTTTTCTGTTCCTTTAGTTCTTTCATTTACCAAACTTATTTCTCCTTCTCCCTTCCTCTTTTCCTCTTCTCTTTTTCCCTTTTGCCGTCCTTTCCTTCGTCTTCCTTCTGTCTCCTTTACCCTATCAGTTACACTCATTACCTTCATTTCGAATCTTGTCTCACCCTCTCTCTCTAATCTCTTTTTCGTCTGCTTTCTTACCCATTTGCATTCACGCTTTCCTACCTCTCTCCCTGTTCCTGTTTTTGTCCGTCTATCCCTCTCCCCATTCGCTCTCTCTCCTTCCTCCTGTCTCATCCTAGCTTATTGATTCAGTCATCAGCTTGTGGAGGTGGTGGTATGGTGGTGACAGTGGTGGTGGTGGTGGTGGTGACGGTGGTAATGTGGTGATCATGGGGATGTGTGGTGATCATGGTGGTAGTGGTTTTTGTGGTGACAGTGGTAGGGATGATAGTGGGCGTTTGTGGTGAATGTGGTGACAGTGGAGGTGGTGTTGGTGATAGTGATAGCGATGCCAGTAGGAGTGGTTGTGATGTCGCTGATAATGAGTGTGTGAGGTGTTGTTGGTAGTGGTGATAGTGGGGGTAGTGGTGATGGTGATGGTTATTGCGGTGGGGTGATATTGGTGGTGGTGGGTGTGTTGGTTGTGGTCGTGATGGTGATAGCTGTGGAATCTGCACGCATAGTGGTGATCTATCTGTCTATCTATTGCCAGACACCATAATCCCGTAAAGGGTGGCCATTTGACACTGAGTTAGTTGTTTTACAGGGAGGGGCACCAACCCTCCACCAACCCACTTGTTGACACAGTAATTGTGATGGTGATGGGTGTTGTGATTGTGGTAATAGTGTTACTGATAATACTTGTAAAGGTGGTGGGCGATACCTTGGTGATGATTGTAATGGTGATGAAAGTGATGGTGATGACAGTTGCTGTTGATTTGCTGTGATGTTATTGATGCGATGAGAGTATTGATGGTGGTAATCCTGATATGATAGAGCATTTTATTGTTGAAGGTGATGACAAGGAGACAGCAGTGATAATTGTGATGATGATAATGCTGGCACCGTAGTGTGATGATAGTGGTGACAGTAAAGAATGATTATATCACCATGTAGCAGTGTCTGTCAGTCTGCATTAATCATTTCGTGTTAGTCTGTTTGTCTGTTTGTGTGTCTGGTTACTAGTCTCTGTATTATTATTGATATGTTTTTCTGCCTGGCTTTATCGTTTATGTGCACCTCTCATTTTCATGGTATTTGTCAGCAAATAAAAATCACTCTGTCTTTATCCTACATGTGTGTTTCTATCAGTGTGTCTGTCTGTATGTCAGTTATTCAGTCTGGGTGCATATAGCAGTCTGTGCCTGTCATTCTACTCATTCTTTCTCCGTATCATTGTCAGTCTGTGTCTGTCTTTTTCTTTCTGTCTGTCTCATTCTTTCTGTTCCTCTGTCAGTCTAAGTCTGTCCCTCTGTATCTGTGTATCCATCTGCCGTGTTCATGGTTCTATGAATAACTTCCCCTCTTTCACAAACCTTGCAGGCTGAAGTTGTAATGAAGAGTACAGATGGAGGAAAAGAATATTGTAAATATTTGTCGTCATAATCACTAACGTTTGAAGCGAGTACATTTAACGTAATCTCCCACTGAGATTGAAGTTCCCGTATTGGTGTGTCGGAGGAGTACAAACGGAAAGATACAGTAACAGAATTACAAGACTGTTGAAGCTGTTACAAGGGCGTCTGTGAACATCTTATCTGTCCAGTGAGTCTGAAGCAAGGATGGCAAACAAGAAGGTTGCCATCTCCCCACCCACAAATCTCTAGTAAAAGGTGTCGGAAAAAGTAAGGACCGCACGGTCTCATGTGAATGGGTGAAAGATATAATCAATACGACACTGATAATCTTCAAGAGAAAATTAATATAAGTACATAACAGTGTTGTACTGTTGCTGTGTGCTTCTTAATCGAGAGAAATAAAACTGAAATCAATAACGTTATAAGAGAAATACAACTAGAAAAACTAACTTTTATATTGCTCGCTTTAATGTTTCTGTTGCCTTTGTTTAGGTTTTTACATCTCATAGCGTGATGATACATTTGTCCTTTGTAAGCCAAATTAAAGATTATGTCAAGAACCAGCTGAAATACCAATCTTTTGAAGGGTGCGTCCAGTTCATATCAGTTTAGAATCGCACGTATATTTCTCAATTTTACAGACCTTAGAAACAAAAAAGGACGCAAAATTGTACGTTGTGCTGCTGTATTTTCACTTGTGTATTTTATTCGGTGTAATTTTATTCCCTGAATTACATCCCTGAGTTTGTACCCCGAAAGCTAACTATTACTCTACCTGAGTACATCCTCAGCAAAGTCTCAAGTGTATCAGAGATGATGATGATTATTATTATTTTTTTTTTTTTTTTTTGGGGGGGGGAACGTCTAGGATAACTTCCGCAAAAATGGTAAATTATGGCAAATGATGTTGTTATATCTTATGTATAAAAACGTTATTGAAAAACCATGGAGACTATTCAAACATGATAATAGTTTGTATTCAACAGCTGTTAAAATAATTGGCCATTAAGTAGACGGTGTGACTTACCTTTTTGGGTTTTGGATGGGGTGTACATATATACGCCTCCAGTTGTGAGGCAGCAGGAGCATGGCCAGGGGAAGTGGGGGAAACAGAGTTTGAAACAATGATGCTGGCCATGTGTGCTTATAGGTTTTCCTGTTAGCACTCCAGTAGAGGGGGTCATTATCTTCTAAAGCATTTGTATATGTAGTTTTGGTGAGATTTTTTTAAAGACAAAGCATCATTCATGCGTTATAGCCTAAAAAAAAATAGTAAAGTATGAGTTAATCACTGCTTCTAAAAACTTAACATACACAGGATGCAATGAATATCATCATCATTATAATAGGATTTACTATCAGTTTCACAGGTCTGTGCTGGTGGACAGTAGGTAAACCCAAGTGCCACCCTACGGCATAATTAAATTGAAGGATAAATGTTAATTGCTTTGGTATTATCAATTGATCGGTGTAGTATTATTACTAGATTCAGATTCGCTTTTCTTTTTAACAGGAGACCACTTCCTGTTTTCTTATTTCTGCCACAGCTAAAAAACAGCGTAGTAAATCACAATCAACTGAATAGTCTCTTCATTAAAATAGTCAGCCATATACAATTCTCAAACGGTAGGTACGTTATGGTACTGCAGTCAGTTTTAACAAATAGTCTCTTGATCAGTATTTTATTTTTTTTGCTACCCAACTACGCGCGTATGAAAAAAAAAAAAAAGTAAATAAATAAGCAAATGAAAAATAACACGTTAATGTGATTATTTTTTCGATGACTGTAGGTCGGGATGTCTGTCTTGCTTTGACCGCATTTTACCTATGCTGGCCCTTTCAATATGGTGATTTTTTTTTTTTTTTTATTGCTCTTCCTGCAATATTCAAACAATTTTATTCAGCTAAAGAGGAGAGCCCCCTAATAATGAAGGGATTAATTTGAGCTCCATCTAATCCTTCCAATTTGAAAAATTTCTCCTGAACTGCATAAAATCATCTGCAAATACCAATAATAAAAGGGAAAAAGCCATAATCGGATTAAAAGAACAAACTTAATTGTTCCTGAGCACTGCACTCTTCTACCAAAATTATATTGATTTGCTAAAAGATGCTCATCATATTTGTTGCAGCATTATGTAACTATTTTTGTATTACGAATTTCTGAATTCTTGTGAGCGCCTCATGACAAAAACAGTGAGAATAAAGTTCTATTTTTGAACAACGAATTTGAATTATTCAAAACGGTGATTTGTATTTCATTTGTGAAGTTATAGAGGGATTTCAAGTGGTAAAGCGGTCAATAAAGCATACGGTAAATGTCACGAGTCGGCACGTTCTCTATCTAAATAAACTCGTGACATTGAACTTTGGTGGGAAACCGCGAAATCTAGTGGAATCCCAGTAAGTATCACTCAGTCAACCGCCACGTATTCACCCGATCGGGAGTGTTTTCAGAACCATTTTTCACTGTTTCATAAGTGATCGTCTTTGTACGCGACATTAGCACCTCTGCTGAGTGATTTATTATGGGCGTGTTTCGCTCACAATTTTTTTGATAGCCGTTAGCAAGTACGGCCCGCTCTCACCTCTCTCACAATTCGAACGCAGTCAGGATTTGAGCATCGTGGAAGCAGGTTCAATTGGGCCCAGTGTGGAGCAGTGCCATCGTTGTCCAGCGAGTTCCTGAATTCCCACCTAGTGTGAGCCGGTGAGAGGTTTAGCGTGTGTGGCAGCGTTCTTCCTCAGCAACGACGCCCAGTTCATCCCGCGTAGCCCACTTTTCTGACCAGTATTTTCCTTTTGTTTTTCCTAGGTTTAAGTTTAGCTTTTGAGTGAGAGAGTGAGTGTGTTCTCCTTACTTTGAATTCATTTTGAAACGTAACATAAATTTATCTCATTGTAATCAGTAAATTTACAGTTCTTTTCTCTTAAGCTTAATGTAATGTAAACCCGTGTTTTATTTCTCCACATTAAACTTATTTCACTTATAGTTCCTAGTTTGCATAAACGCTTTGTATTATTCATAACTGGTACTTAGGCCAGTCCTTTTTATTAACTTAAATCCATTGTGCAACTTTGAGTTAATGCACCAGCAAGAATCTGTTTATCATTCAGAGCATTAGTTATTGATTGTCAGGGGTGGAGTCACTCTCTCGTGAGGCTAGCAGTACTAATAAACAGCATTTGTGAGTAATTAGTCTCTGCTGTGTACTGCTGAGAAAGTTTATAAATTCTCGTCCTTAGAGAATTGGCAAAGTGAGCCGGCATAAAGTAATCATTGTTTGACTTTCACAAGTCAGTTCTTTGTCTCTGTTCTCAAGTATTATTGAATATTATTCTTTAATATTGCATACTCTTAAAAACCCTGTAATATCTGGTGACCTCATTCCAGGATATTAACTCCTAGCTCTAAAGTTATTCACGAGATAATACTCACTCACTCATACTTAGGTATTTATCATTAAAGTCTATAGACACAATCTTACTGGTTATTATTGATTCAGTTCTATTAATTTACGTAATAATTTTCACAGTCAGTTGTTTGTTTAATTTTCTTTCTTTATCAGTTTAATTAGATAAAACTGGTCACCACTAACCTGTGCCTATATTCTTTATTCTTGATTATTGGCATATTTCTCTGCAAAATTGCAGTCAGTACTGAGTCTCTAGTTCACTTAGATTGAGTTAGCACCATGACTACCAACGTCTATGTACAGGAAGCTAAAGATATGGGGCTTGCAGACCCCAAAGAAGTAAAGGATTATGTCCTCTCTATGCTTAGTCAGGAGCAGCAACATGAGAATGATGCTCGTGAAGAGCGTAGAATCCAATGCGAACACGAGCGAGAACAGCGCGAACACAAGCAAAAACAACGTGAACTCGAGTTAGAACATGAGCGAGAACAGCATGAGGAATGAGAGAGAGAACGAGAACACGAACGTGCCGAGCGAGAAGCACGCAAAAAACATGAATTTGAAATGTTGAAGCTCAAGCGAGATTCCTTGGCTTCAGACACATCCGGTACAGCTGACCCAAGCTCCACGAGCGCTATTCCTGCACATATTATGGCGACCTCACACGTCAAGCTTCCTCTATACAAGGAAGGCGAGCAAATTGAGCCATACATAGCTCGTTTTGAAGACATGGCTCAACTGTACCAGCTGGATGATGCAGCTAAGTGGCTTCAGTTTCTTAGCCTGTTTGAGGGCCCTGCCCTCGATATTCTCCACAGAATTCGTGGAGACAATCTCACATATGAGATGATGAAGACTGCACTCGTTTAAAATGTACGGTCTCACAGTTGACGACGCCAAGAGTCAGTTCATGAGGTCACGTTTACAGGAAAAAAGAGACTGCCGTTCAGTTTCTTGACTGGTTTACTGCTTACTTAGATGAGTGGATGGAGAAAGATGAAACTCCTTCCACAAGTGAGGGGATAATTGACCTCATGGCAGCTAGAAAAGTTGTGGCCTACTGAACATATGGCTCAGCTTAAGATCTGCCAGGTAAGAGATGCCAGCCAAATGGTGAAGAAGGCTGATGCATTCTTCACTGCATACGGGTATCAAACTCGCAAGCAGCATACTTGAAACAGGAAACCTGATAAATCTGGGAAACCATCTCAGACTGAACCCCAGCAACAAGGCCGTTCTCAGAATAATGGCCAAGGTCCAAAACCGCAGACGAAGGACCAGGGGCAAAACACTCAGAAACCTGAGTGGAAGTGGTACGACAAGCAGAACCCTAACCAGCGGCAGTACTGGTATTTCAAGCAGCAGCAGGGCAAGGACAAACCACGTAACCCTCAGTCAGGACAATCGACTTTAGTGTATCGGAAGCAGGATGAAAATGCAGCCCTCATGCCACAACAAGCGTACAGTGGTGCCAACCCCACCAGTACAGGTACTTCCCCGCAGTTCACTAGTTCCCTAATGACAGTGAACCCTCCTCCACAGGTGGTCAATGCTCCAGCTCCTCAGATGGTGAGCTCGACCCCTCAGGTATTAAGTTCTCAGGACGCCACATTTGCTGCATCGTTTGTTCTGCAGTCTCACCAATGACTGGCTGCTACCTCCTCAGACCCTTCCACCAGTAACACTGCCTTTCTTGTTCAGCCAGGGTTTGTGGAAGGTGTTTCTGTAAATGTCCTGAGAGATAATGGTTCCTCAAGTTGCTCTGTCAAGCAAAGTTTAGTTCGGCCCAACGAGTACACGGGTAAGCAGATCTAAGTTAGACTTATTGATGGGTCAGTGAGATTGTTCCCTGATGCACGTATCCAGGTGGCATCTCCTCTCTATACTGGCTTGACAGCTGCTGTTGTCATGCCAGAACCCTTGTTTGACCTCATTATTGGCAACATACCGGGCGTCAAAAACAGTTGCTCCGTAGATGTTGCTACTCAGACTTCGGCTGTTGCAGTAACACGAGCCATGGCTAAGGCTTCGAATCGTGTCACCCCGTTGACCGTCGCAACGCTGCAAAATTTGATTCGTAGTCAAGATGTTGTCCAAGAACAACAGTCTGACCCGACACTTGCCTCAGTGCGTAAGAAGTTGGAGGGTAAAGTGATTAAGTATTCACAGGGAGGTCAAGCCAGGTTCCTTCGCAAGCAAGGACAGCTATACCATGAGTCACAAACACCCTAGGGTGAGGTTCGACTGCAGTTCGTCGTTCCCGCGAAGTATCGCCAGGCATTGTTCGAATTAGGTCATTGTTCAGTGATGGGAGGTCACATGGGCCAAAAGAAAATCTCTGACTGCATCCATGCTGACTTTTTCTGGCCAGGAATGGGACAGGAAATAAAAAGGCTTGTGTGTTCCTGTGATGTGTATCAGCATACCACTGACCGGGGACGTGTCCGTCCTGCGCAATTGAAACCAATGCCTGTAATCTCTGAACCGTTCAAGAGAGTAGCAGTTGACATTGTTGGGCCAATCTCTCCTAGGGCAAGTGATGGATCAACGTATATCCTCACTATTGTTGATTTCAGCACACAGCGGCTTGAAGCCGTGGCCCTTAAGAAAATAGAGGCCGTCACTGTTGATGAGGCATTGATTGAAGTGTTCTGTCGAGTAGGTATCCCCAAAGAGGTCTTAAGCAACAGGGGTTCGCAGTTCACCTCTGCAATGATGAATGAAGCATTCAGGTTGTTGTCCATCCGAGGCCTGCGAACTACACCTTATCATCCCATGTGTAACGGACTGTGTGAGAGGTTCGATGGGACTCTCAAGATGTTAAAGCGCATGGCCACCGAACAGCCAAAGGAATGGCCGCGGTTCATTGCTCCTCTTCTGTTTGCTTATCAAGAAGCCCCACAGCACTCCTTGAAGTTCTCACCCTTTGAACTAGTGTATGGAAGGTCGGTCCGTGGACCACTTCAAGTCCTTCGCGAGTTATGGGACGATGAAGAACCCGACCCTGAAGTCAAGACCACCTACATCTACGTCCTTGATCTAGCTGACTGCCTCCAGTCGACGTGCGAATTAGCTAATGAAGAATTGATCAAGGCACGTGAAATCAGAAAGCCTATTATGATAAGAAGGCAAAACTTTGGAAGCTTAGTCCAGGCGATAAGTGCTTGGTGTTACTCCCCACTGCCCAGAACAAGTTGTTGGCACAGTGGAAGGGTCCATTTGATGTAGTAGAGTGCACTTCAGACCGCAACTACATAATTAAGATGGGGAATCTTCGCAAAAGATTCCACATTAACATGTTGAAGGCTTATCATGAGTCAAACCCCGAGGAGACTGGCCTACGAGTAGCTGATGATAGTGACCAGCCACTGGAAGAAACCGGGGCAGCCGCGGTGATCCCAGCTGATGACCATAATGACGAGCCCTTAACCGCTCAGTCCCGTCAGGAAGAGACTGTCGGAAAAATCTAATACTGGATTTCAAAAACACACTTAGATAGCTTAATTTTCAGACCTGCGGATCTCAAGGTTTCCATCACTCGTTTTAACTTGTTAAAATGACTGTTAACATTGTTACGATGATTAGGCCATCTAGATACGCTAAGACGTCTTGCCCTAACATCTCGCCAAACAATTGGTTTATCATCCGCTGAAATGTTAAAGGAGCATTACTCAGTCCAAAAGGCATCCGGAGAAATTCAAAGTGCCCATGGTGAGTGCTAAAAGCAGTAATGGGACGCGACTCTTCGGTCAGCTCCACCTGCCAATACCCTGACGCTAGATCCAGACAAGTAAACACAGTATTCCCTTACCTAATGATTGAAGTAAGTCTCGCAGATGCGGAATCAGGTAACGATCCGGTACTGTTACGTTCACTTGCCGAAAATCCACAACAGGTCTCACACCACCGTCCTTCTTAGGCACTAGAAAGAGTGGTGCATTCCAAGGCGAGGAGGAAGGCTGGATAACTTCATCACAAAGCATCCTTTCAACTTCCTCATCCACTGCTTCCCTTTGGCTGTGTGGTAGACGGTATGCGGGCACATAAACTGGATTTGTACCAGGGCACAAACCAATATGATGCTTCACCCTATCCGTCCTACCCAGCGCTTCTCCTGGAAGTGCTACTACGTCGGAAAATTCTCTAAGGAGAGCTAGGAGTCGTGTTTTATGGTCTACATTATCCGTGACCTTCACCTATTGCTCCAGCTGTTTTTCCTTAGCCAGACGTACAGGTTCCGACTGAGTCGTTGCTTGAGATGTAACTACAGGAGAGATCACCGGCACGTCGTCGACTTCCTTTATGGGGGCACCATAGCACATCAAGTCGCCTATATAACAACCATCTCTGAGCTTAACTGCGCCACCACTCATATTTGCGATGAAGAGGGGCGTCTTCTGGTCTTGGCCAACGCTAGTCAGAGTCGATTCCAGCGACAATGCCTTATGTTTTACAGTCTCAGATAAGCATGCTACATCAGTTCCCACCAACACGTCAGGTACTCGGACAGGAATTTTACAGACAGTTCGACTGGGTAAGTGGTGATTACCACTCACTATAGCCCTGACTTTCTTCCAGTCCATACCCTCCGCTTCGTGTGCATCCGGGGACTCCCTTGACGCTTCACTTGTCGGGGTCATAACTGGTTGGACGGCTCCTGATTGGATGCCAGTTCCAGTTCGTGTCGCTGAGGGATTAAGGCCTACAAACTCTTTCCCATTAAAGGAAATGGAATGTCTTTGAGGGTGTATTACTATATCATACTCCTCCATGGCCTCAAAGCCTAACAGCCCATCAGCTGGCAGAGGAAAATCCTCAACCACATAAAACGTAGCACGTAACACAAGAGATCGTTTATCTGCCCTCAATGTCAACGGCACCTGGCTTACAATCTTCATTCTACTCCCTGTCACACCTGTCAACATTACATCAAGTGGTGATAATGTCCAGTTTGTTAGAGGCATTTCACTTTTAAGTCTTTCCAACGCTTTACTAGAAATAATGTTTGTACATGCCCCTGTTCAGGGACACTTGACCTTTCCCTATGATCCAAGGAATAGATAATAAGTCCACCTTAGTAATAGCTGCCACACACGCATCGGTGGATTGTACTATTTTAATTACTTTTGCGCGCGGCCCTGAGCTTCCCCCGAACTAGCTGGGTTCCCTAGTTTCTTCCTCATTTCAGTGACAAAGGGGCAACAGTCCGTTTCATGAGGACAATCCCCATGTATGGTGCACCATCTTTTCACCTTTGGCTTAACAGCCTTGGTCCTTTGCTGTGGAGAACTAGTAGCTGTGTCTCTCCAGCCCGAAGTTTGCAAGGCTTTGCTAGCTTTTGCATAGCATATGTCTGCCTTCGCCAAAGCCTGACTTTCAGTACAGTTAGGATGCTGCTGTACTATATCAGTAGCCAGATTAGGTACAGGTATCTGCCACAAAGGAGGAGGGTTAGTCTGACTTTGCACGCCCATATTGTTAGTCATGCCCCAGGTATTTGGATAAGGGCCCTGGGTTTGCATGCCAATATTAGTATTCATGCCCCATTGATTAGGATTCTGGATTTGCATGCCAATATTAGTATTCATGCCCCATTGATTAGGATTCTGGGTTTGCATGCCAATATTAGTATTCATGCCCCATTGATTAGGATTCTGGGTTTGCATGCCAATATTAGTATTCATGCCCCATTGATTAGGATTCTGGGTTTGCATGCCAATATTAGTATTCATGCCCCATTAATTAGGATTCTGGGTTCGCATGCCAATACCATCTGTGTTTATACCCCATGCATTTGAAGAAGGAACAGAAAATAAATTCTGTCCAAAACCTTGTGGTGTACTGAAAACATCTGAAGTATACACAGGTATGTGAGTGGTTGTAGTACTATCACTAATGACTGGATTTTGCATATCCTGAGTGACCAAAGGTTCTGTTGTTGTCTCAACTTCCACAGTCTCCTCTCTAGGATTACCCTCATTAGCAAGACTAGTGGCCATTTTGGATCTAACTGATTGCTCTGTGACTGTTGAATAAGTATGACCAGAACGCAAATGCAAAACGTTCAAATCCTCATCCTGTCCTTCAGAAATATCCTCATCACCTTGATCCTCAATATGTCCTTCACTCATTTAATATGTCTGAGCACTTTTATTTGATGTATCAACCCACTCATAAAATTCTGAGTCTAGTGGGATTGGCTTATCTCTATTTCCCTAATTCTACGTCCCCACTTTTTCACTGTATCCATCCAACCTTGTCAGTAATATTCCCCTCCCAGTTACAGGAAGATAAACTGACATAAAAAAAAAGGATAGTTACGGTAAGTGACAGAGAACGGGACACATATAAAATACACAGAAAGTATATTTATTTCAAGGGAATGAGAAACCTTTATTTCCACTCATCAACTAACTAACGTGTGTTGATTCAAGTGTGTGTGTGTGTGTGTGTGTGTGGATTACTAATGCATGGACACTACCTAGATATGAAAGTCCAGGATGATGTTCCACATTCCACGTTCCACACTCCACCAGACTCCTCCAACCATACACGGCAGCCCACTCGCTGTGGGAGTTAGCAAGCGAGTGGTTCGCCCTGCATCACGCCAGGCCCGCCGCTTTCGGTCTCCCTCGGCTCGCCTCGGCCGTCCGCGCCTCTGGAGTTGCTAGAAGTCGCTAGTTGACCCACTCCTCACCACACTGGCTTGAATTCCCCTTATCTTGCCTCTCGCACACGAGAGCGAGATTCTTGCCAGTTTGCGTTTGAAGATGGAGATATCTCGCACACCACAGGGCGAGATAACTGCCAGTTTGTGCTTAAGATAGGAATCTCGCACTGGCAGAATAATGGGAGGAATTAATATGCACCACTCCAGTTTATCTCTGCTCCACTTAACTCACTGGTAATTAGTCCCCTTACAACAGTAGAGTAAGATTTTCTGTTTCACCTTCAGGAACGAGCGATTGCAAGGGTTACTGGTTCACAGCATAAATCCCTTTAGCACGTATCGTATCCCACCGCTGCCACCAATTTAATGTTTCGGTACACGGCTAGCACTAAATGTCGTGCCACCGCTAGCACCAATTTAATGTATCGGTACACGGCTAGCACTAAATATCGTGCCACCGCTAGCACCAATAAAATTATGTGTTCTGCTGTTATAGTATAACTAGACCACCGTGTTGGATCGACGACACTGTCTGTAGTACACGTCAGCTACTCGCCGTCACTGCCCGACACTTCCCACCAAAGGTCCTCTGCCACGAGAAGGTGGAAGCTGGTCTGTTATTAAGTGGTAGCGTAAGGTGACAGAAATGAGCAGATTAAATCTCTCTTTATTGGGTACAGAATAATATAACTGCGACCCGAGAGATATGTAAGAGCGATACCACCTCCCTTTAAAACTGTAAAACGGCTTCTGACGCTGTACACTCACCGAGCCGACTAGGGCGCGGTGCTGAGGTCAGCTAAAAAGTGAGGTGCCGAGCATTTACATATACTCTGGGCTTATGCAAAAAGTAGAGATAAATGACAACTCTACTAGCACATTATACACCTCTATAAAATGGTATTAAGTACATTCACATATACCAACATAATAAATGGTTCCCCAGGACTCTACACTTACGCACTATTCAGATATCTTATCACTTCTCCTAACCTTCATTTTATAATTGAAACAGGGTGGCACTTATGGTCTGCCATCCACCTTCTTCTATACCACAGCTAACAGCGAAATGATATTTGGTTGTTCATCATTCACACTTCATTACACACTGTTAATTATGATTAAACAGCTTTAAAAATTATTATGTAAAATGTGTGATACTACAACTTCTTATGGAAAAAGATGTTGACACCAGAACAGGGGTGGCCACAAACAAAACGCCTCCACGTCGCCCTGTCCCCAGCCATTTCACTGCCCTGCTCCCAACTCACACCCCCCTCTCTCATATACCTCTCCACCCCATCCCTCCATCTCATCCTCGGCCTCCCCCTCCCTCTTCCCCCCTCCACCTCACTCACATACACTCTCTTCGTCAGTCTTTCACTCTCCATCCTCTCCACATGGCCAAACCACCTCAGTGTGTTCCTCATAACGCTTCCTATCACATCCACATCCACACCACAACGCTCCTTTATATCCTCATTCGTCAGCCTGTCTCTCCATGTGACTCCACAGGCTCCTCTTAAATAACTCATTTCCACTGCTCTCACTTTTGACTTGTGTCCTTCCAACACGCCCAAGCTTCACTTCCATACTATGGGAAAGCTATTGGATGGAACTGCACCAAATTTAGCGTAATGACTGCGGACAATAAGAAAGAACAAGTGATTAATATCTGTCCGAAAATGGCCATAGGTTATAGGTCAAGGGTATGATCAACTTCAACACTGATACGATTATAATTAAACATGGGGGAAGGGTTGAGGGACAGGAAAGGGTGAAGTGAATCGGTTTTGAGATCAGCCAGACAAAGGCAGAGGTTACAAAGGAAGGTCAGAGGTTTGGCTCTTTATTTCAAGTAGGTTTGACATGATCTGGTTTGATATGATTTGAATCGAACTTGATGGAAGGGTTTAAGGTAGGCCATATATTAAATTATTTTTAGAACAATAAGTCAAAGATCAAGGCTACAGGATAATGTCAGATACACATATTTGATATAATTTGAACCAAACGTGGTGAATGGGGTTGAGGTTCAGGTTAGTGTGAAGTAATCTGATCAGTTTCGAAGTTTGGTGGTGATCAGGCCATTAACAGTAGGTCAGAATCGGAGAAGGTTCTTCAGTGCACCAAGCCCGCATGATTTTTTCCATCTTATCGTATTCCACAACCACAGGTGTCCACTGGTCGTGTGAATAGGCCTTTAGACCAATTGAACGGCGGCAGAGTTGCATTGTTTGAATGCTTCTTCTTGTTCGTCAGTTTTTCCTTCCGTCTCCAAACAATTTTTTTTTTTTTTTTCAGCTTAGGAGGATAGACTTTTTGAACTGGATGGGATGAGTAGAATTTTCATGAACCTGCGTCACTACCAGACTGCACCCCGTACTTGAATAAAGTCGTCCACTACTAATAAGAATTTAATTAGAACGACATCCCTGGGGTGAAGTGGTTAACACTCGGCTTCAGTGAGTCACTCTGCTAAATATAATACCCTGAAGGTTTGAGAATAGTGTTGCCTCACAGAAGACGATCGTCATAAGTGGCAAGAGCGCAAGGGTTTTCGCGACCATGAGAGTTTTAACAGCTGCATCAGAATCATAGCCATTATCACCACTAAACAAAGCAAGCCGAAGTGCACTCAAACTGACATCCTTCATTGTCTGGTTCATCCTACTTCCCTCCCCGTCCCTCCATTTTCGTTACTTTTTCCCCCCTTTTTAATGTGCCTGTGCGTCCGTTGTCTGTACTCGGAGATAATGGAGTGAGTGAGAAAGTACCTTCTGCCCACCCATCGTGACCCCCCACCCTCTCCATAAATCTGGATCGCCCCTTCCCCTCCCAGATTTTGGACCCCCTGCAAATCCCACTCCCTCACCTATGCTCCCTTTCCTATCTCTTCGTCTTTCCTCCCACTCCTCTTTATTTCCAGATCCCTCTTGCCTGGCTCCTGCCTTTTGGTGCCCATCAGTTCCCCCTTCCGTAATCATCGCTTCTACACCTCATTTCCAGTCCCTTCTCCCCGTCCCCAACCTCTACATAACCCATTTCCCCCTCCCCTGTTTAAGACCCTAGAATTTTCCCTCTCCCTTCTATCCACATCTACATCCTCTTATCACCTCCTCTTTTCTTTTACCTCCTTTCCACTTCTGGATTATCCATTTGCCTCAATCGCTTTTTAGACTCCCAACTCTCTCCCCTCTTCTCCACCCCATTCCCACTTCTAGGTCCTTCATTCATTCCTCCCATCTTCTAGGTCTGTAGTTCCCAGTACCCCCTTTTGAACCCACCCTAGTAATTTGTCTCCCTTTTCTTGATTCTTCAATACCCCTTTCCTCGATTCTATAATTTTGTCCCTCCCCCAGTTTTCCCTCCCACCTCTGTAATCCCCATCTTTTCCCCTCTCCCACACCTCCATGACCTTCTGTGGGGGAACTGGTGGTGTAATGGTTAACGTATACAGACCACAACAGAAAAATCCAAGCTTAGGACCCTGGCTGGTTTTTCTCTGAGAGTTTTATTTCCCCTGAGTCCCTGTTCATCCATTTGTCCAACTTGAGAGGCAGGGTGTTTGAAATTCAGCGACGCGAGAGGTGCGGGTCGTAGTACGCGCATGTACCAAAAAAATAAAAAAATAAAAAATAATATAATTATTTTTTCAATAGCAACAGGTTGGGATGGTCTGTCTTGCCTTGACTGCACTTAAACCCTGTTATCCCTTTCATTATGGCGAGGTCTTTTTTTTTTTTTTTTTTTAATGCTCCTTCGGTAGTACTCAGGCAATTTTATGCAGCTAAAGGGGAGACCGTCCTAATAATGAAGGGATTAATCTGAGCTGCATGTAATCCTTCCAATTTGAAAAGTTTCTCCCGAACCGCATAAAATTATCTGCAAATATCATTAATAAAAGAGAAAAAGCCGTCATCGGATGGAAGGGACAAACTTAATTGCTGCATCTGAGCAATGCACACTTCTACCGAAATTATATTGAATTTCTAAATAGTGCTCATCACCTATGTAGCAGCATTATGTAACTAGTTTTGTATTACGAAATTCTGAATTCCTGTGAGTGCCTCATGAGAAAAAGTGGGCATAAAATTGTATATTTGAACAATGAATTTTGAATTACTCAAAATGGCTATTTTTATTTCATTTGTGAAGTTACAGAGGGATGTCTAGTGGTAAAGTGGGCAATAAAACAAACAGTACAGTTAGTTCTCACAGTTCAAAATTTCACTCGTAATCTGAATACACTCGTCAGCCGACAGCAAAAGTAAAATAAAAGGGAAGTTCCGGGAATGAAGGAATTAGGTCGAACCTTCCTTTGTGAGTTTCAATATACGAAATAATTTTTGTGTTTCCATCAGAGACTAAAACTAGAGCTTCGGTTAAACAAATTATTTCGAAGGATTTTCTTTGGTCTAAGTGATTTCTCTTACTCGTACACGCGTACCGTCGCCTTCATCTATCCTTTCATTGTCTGGTGGAAAAAGTGTTGCATTTCATATTTTGTGTAGGTTATGATAACTAATTTATCAATCCCTCAGCCAGAGTACGTCACGACACCCGTGTGAGAAAGCCCGAGGTACTTATGTTTTTTTCCATTTTTTTTCTCTCTCTCACTCAATCTGTTAGCAAAATTATGGGAAAACTACTGGATGGAACTGTACCAAATTTAGCGTAATGACTACTGACAGTCAAAGAAGGTCAGGTGATTAGTATCCGTCCGATAATGGTCATAGGTTATAGGTCAAGGGTATGGTCAACTTAAACACTGATCTGATTATAATCAAACTTGAGGGAAGGGTTGAGGGACAGGAAAGGGTGAAGTGATTCGGTTTTGAGATCAGCCAGACAAAGGCAGAGGTTACAAAGGATGGTCAAAGATTTGGCTCTTTATTTCAAAGTAGGTTTGACATGATGTGGTTTGACATGATTTGAATCGAACTTAGTGGAGGGGTTTAAGGTAGGCCACAAGTTAAATTATTTTCAGAATAATGAGTCAAAGGTCAAGGCCACAGGATAAAGTCAATTAAACACTTTTGATATTATTTGAACCAAACGTGGTGAATGGGTTGAGGTTCAGGTTAGTGTGAAGTAATTTGATTTTAAGAGGACTCAAAGGCCAAGGATACAAGGCAGGGTCGAATGCTCCAGCTTAAGGCTCTCCCACACAATCAGTTGGACAACTGTCGTGTTTTCTTTTGTTTCCTTTTTTTTGTTCTACAGATGAACAGAGGAACGAAAAACAAATTATCATCATCATCATCATCATCATGATCCAATCCTACGTTGCCCCATGAAGAGCGTAGGAACCCGGGGTTAGGCAAGTTGGTCCTAACATATAAGATGAGAGTGACCAGCCTCACTCATCCCTGAGCGGCATAATGTGAGCATTAAACCCCAACCATCCCTTGGATATAAACCTTCACCGGCTCAATCCGTTTGGAGCTCCGTAATTACCCACTAAACCACCAGGCGCCAATATTTGGTTATAAAGTTACCATCCAGTGTAGTAAATGGTTCCCTTGTGTACAAGAAACCATTTGGCATGTCATTCATTGTAGTCACCAACAGGCAGAAGGAAGAGGAAAGAATGAAAGAAAGAAAGGTAGAAGAGGGAGTGTAAAGTCACCCGTAAGCAGAAGGACGAGGGAAGAATGAAGGAAAGACAGGAGAGGATGGAAGGAAAGGAGGATGGAGGAGAGGAAAGGGGAGACATCCGAGGGCAACAATGCATCGAGAGAGTGGTGAGCACTCCCATCTACCACATAGATCCATACACAAGATTACAAGTGTCCTCCATTCATTAAAAATGATCTGTAACAGTTGGACGTGAACTGCTGTAGGCTGAAATTTGGAGGGAAACTATTCTGAGGAAGTGAGTTCCATAGAGATGCAGTTCGGGGAATAAGAGAATTTTGATAAGCAGAAGTTCTGCAATATGGCAGTGTGAAAGTTTTGTCATGAGCGCTGCTCCAGCACATTGCTTATCAGTTTCGAAACTTGGTGATGATCAGGTTATTAACAGTAGGTCAGAATCTGGGAAGGTTACTACGCCTGCATGATTTTTCTCCAACATCTAATCCTACTCCAAATCCACAAGTGTCCACTGATCGAGTGAACAGGCTTTTAGACCGATTGAACGGCGCCAGTGTTGCAGTGTGTGAGTGCTGTTTGTTTGTCATTTATTCTTTCCGTTTCCAACCAGTTTTATTCAACTTAGGAGGATATGCTTTTTGAACTGGGTGGTTTGAGTAGACCTCTCATGAACCTACAACACTACCAGACTGCATTCCTTATTGGAATAAATTCGTCCACCAGTAACAAGAATATTATTAGAACAACATCCTTGGGGTGAAGGGGTTAACACTCGGGCTTCAGTGAGTCACTCTCTGACTCACCCTGAAGGTTTGAGAATAGTGTTGCCTATACAGAATACGATCGCCATGAGAGTTTTAACAACTGCATCAGTATCATAGCCGTTATCACCACCAAACGAAGCAAGCCGAAGTGCACTCACACTGACACCCTTTATTGTCTGGTTTAACCTACTTCCATCCCCTTCCTTCTTTTTTCTTTCCTTTTTTTCATTTTACTCCACTTTACTGTACCTGCGCGTCAGTTGTCGGTACTCGGAGATAATGGAATGAATGAAAAAGTGCCTTCTGGCCATCCATTGTGACCCACACCCTATCCCTACTTCTGGACTCCCCTTTCCCCCTTCCAGATTTTGGACCCCCTGCAATTGCCACTTCCAGTCCTACACTCCATTCCCTATTCCTTCGTCCTTCCCCCCATCCCTCTTAATTTCCAGATCCCTCTTGCCTGGTTCCAGCATTTTGGTGTCCCACAGTTTCCCCACTCGTAATCATCGTTTCTGCACCTCATTTCCAGTCCTTTCTCCCCGACCCCAACCTCTGCATAACCCATTCCCCTGTTCTAGACCCTAGAATTTTCCCTCTCCTTCCTATCCACATCTACATCCCCAATCCTCTCCTCTTTCCTCTTACCTCCTTTCCACTTCTGGATTATCCATTTATCTCAACTGCTTTCTAGACCGCCCCCCCCCCAACTCTCTCCCCTCTTCTCCACCCCATTCCCACTTCTAGATCCTTCATTCATCCCTCCCATCTTTTAGGTCCCCAGTTCCCACCAACCCCCTTAGAACCTACCCCAGTAATTTGTCTCCTCCGTCTTGACTCTCCAATACTCCATTCCTCGATTCTGTATGTTTCTTCCCCAGTTTTCCCTCCCACCTCTGTAATCCCTAGTGTCCTCTCTCCCACATCCCATGTCCTTCTGTGGGGGAACTGGTGGTGTAATGGTTAACGTATCTAGCCCACAACCGGAAACACCCAAGCTGGTATTTCTCTGAGAGTTTTGTTTTCCCTGTTTCCCTCTTCATCCAACTGTACAGTTTGGGACCTGGATAATATATATATATATATATATATATATATATATATATATATATATATATATATATATATATATATATATATATATATATATATATATATATATTTATATATGTATATACAGTCACTCACCATTCAAGACCCCGGAATCCTGTCTCCATCTGATACGCCAGAAATTTTCACCACATTCTGTAGCTTCGCATAAACGCATCCGATAGAGTCAATCCGAACGATGTCTCGTTAAAAATGGGTGCCAAATTGCTGATCATGCACTTCTTAACATTCATCAAGCCAGCTCGGTCTCTTGTTAGTTTCCTAGCCTCAACGACTTCTATACCTCTCTTCCTCACACACTCATCCACCACATCCCTCTACCTTCTCCTTGGCCTACCTCGCCTCCTCTTTCCTGCAAATTCGCTCAGATATACCTTTTTCACCACTCTATTGTTATCCATTCTCTCCACATGACTATACCATGTCAGTACACTCTCTTCGATGCTGGTGTCCACGGACTTGCTCACTCCGTATTCTTCACGAATCACGTTATTTCGTATCCCATCCACTGTGTGTACTCCACATACATTCCTCAGTAGTCCCATCTTCATTGCTCTTACTTTTGATTTTTCATTTTCATGCCACACCATTGTCTCACGTCCAAATGTAATAATAACGATAATAATAATAATCCTGTAATAATAATAATAATCATAATAATAACAACAACAACAACAACAACAACTAGAGGGCCACCAAGGGGAGAATCACACCAGCCTCGAGCTGATACATATCTAGCGCGGCTCGGAATATGACCTTGACCTTGACTTACTTTCACCAATTTCGAAGTTGTAGGAGATTTTCATCCCTACTACCCACCTGTAAAATTTTGTGATGATATCTTGAGCGGTTGCGAAGTTATCGTGCTAACAGACACAGGCAAACTGGAAACAGTACCAGCTTCGCTATCGCGGCTGGTAATAATAATAATAATAATAATAATAATTGTTATAATTACGTTGGTAGTAATGGTAGCAGCGATGGTAGTTGTGGTGGTGGTAATGATGGCAGGAGGCCGTAACGGTTGTGGTGGTAGTCGTGATGGCAGTGATGGTGAGCGTGACGTTATTGGCGATAGTGGTGATAATATGAGTGGTAGTCGCGGTGTTGGTGGTAGTGGCAGTAAGGTTAGTAGTGGTTAAGGTGTTGGTGGCAATAATGGTAGTGATAGTATGACGTTGTAATGGTGGTTGGGGAGGTAGGAGGTGTGATGCAAGTGGTGGTGAACGTGACGATATTGGTGACAGTAGTAGTGGAGGACATGGTTTTGGTAGTAATGGTAGCGGTGGCGATAGTTATGATGGTGCGTGTTAGTGGTAGTGGTAGAAGTGGTGATGGCAGGACGTGTTAGTGGTAGTGGTGATGGTGGTAGTGGTGGCAGTGGTGTTATGGGTAGTAATGGTGGTTGTGGTGGTAGGGCATAACTGTGGTGAGAAGCCGTAATGGTGGTTGTGGTGGTTTTTGGATGGTGATGGGTCAGGTCTTTTGTGGGCGCTGCTGATGGTGGTGGTGGTAATGGTGGTAATGGTGGTGTGGTGTAGTGGTAATGGTGGTGTGGTGTAGTAGTAATGACGGTGTGGTGAAGGTGGTAGTGATGATGGTAGTAGTGGTAGGATATTGCAATGGTGGTGTGGGGGTGGTGATAGATAGGGTAGTTTGGAATTTTGGTGGCTGGCGCTGATGGTGGAGGTCGTGGATGTTTTTGTTAATGCCACGAGGGAGTGGGTGGGGAGACTTGAGGGTGGAGGGAAAGTTGGGGGTGGGTGGGAGGAGATAGGTGGGTGGGGGAAAGTTGGGGGTGGGTGGAGGAAGAGAAGGGTAGAAGGAGATGAAGGCAGGGGAAACTTGGTACAGAGGAAAATGTTTGGGAGTGGGGGGTGGGATATTAGTGTGGGGAAGCAAGGATAGACAGGGTGATTGAGAGACGGGGATATGGATGTACGGAGGTCTGGGGGTTGGAGATGAGGTGAGGGGCGAAATGAAAATGAAGGGAATGGAAGGGAGCTATAGGGTAATGGAGGTGGTGGGAAAAGGTAATTATGGAGTTAGGGGTTCGATGGGGGGGGGGATAGAAATAAGGGTAGGGGGAAATGGAGGGATGTAGGGAAGGCTAAAACTGAGGTGATGGGAGGGCAAAAGTGGGAGTGGGGAGCAGGAATGGGGATAGAGGGGAGAGAAATGGGATGGGTGATGTAGGGAAATGGGAAGATGGAGACGGATACTCCATTTACTACCCTGGATAGTAACCATTACAACCAGTAAATGAATGTTTGGTGATGTAGTGGGTTTAATCGCTCGTACCGGATATGACCAAGTACGGGTAGAATCCAAGAGATGGTTGTATTTCATTGCCCACACAATGCCGCTCAGGTGTTAGCGTCTGGTCTCTCACTTTATGATTTTGAACTGAGTAGCCTAACCCCAGGCCCCTACGCCCCTTATGGGGCCTCATAGCTAGGTGTAAGGTAATAAAAAAAAAGGATAAAGGAAAAAGTTATCAAGAGAGAGAATGAATGATTACAATAATCAATCAAGTGCTTTGATTACACTAATCAGTCAAGTGCTCCCTTGGGTACTTTTTCTTTTCGTTTCCCTTTTGGCAACGTGTATGGTCACACACACAAAAAGTGACCGAGAGTGCAACACACGCGCCCACCAGTTGGCGTAAGGGTCGAACATTTGACTTTGCCGTCTTTTAGCCTGAACCCTAGTACACTTTTAGTTTACATTGGATAAAAACTGTTTACACTAATCTCATTATATGACTTTGACCCTTGACCTATTTAAAAAAGGTACCGTAGGTCAACCCCTTGGCTGATCGTCAACCCACCCACTAAGTCTGATCCATAGGCTACCAGCTCATGACTGTTTCTTATTTTGTTCACACAAGACAAGGAATAAACTTGACCCAGCCACGTTACCTTGACCTTTGATTTTTTGTTCTAAATATTGAACCCTTCCACCAAGTTTGGACTGAATCGGATAAAAATTGTGACGACCTATAGTTCTAAAAAAACAACTGGCCAGTTTCCAGGCTGCTTTTCTACGATTACACCAGATATGATTAAAATCGGAAGAAACAGTTTGAGGTATTTTATTCACACACACATACACACACACACACACACACACACACAGGTGCATAAAAACATATTGCCTACCCTTCTTTCGCCAGTGAAGGTATTAAACCTGCTTTAGTGCCTGTTAACAACTTAACTACGACGCCGTATTTATTATTCGAGAGAGCAAAGTTAATCAGAACACTATGCCAAATTTTGTTAGGTGGTTGATGGTTAGTAACTCTGTGAGTGGGGGGTGGAGGCTCCCTTTTTGGTAGTGAAGCTCACCATCAGAACTACGTAATCTTATTGGTAGAGAGGTGGCTTGCGGTTCTACCGGATCCAGGTTCAAATCCCCGCTGGGGCAGGGAACAGTTTAAGGATTTCAATTTCATTACGGCAGACTTTACCGATCTACTAGAAGACCCGCCTACATGTCGTAAAAATATCCCCTCTAATACCAATACACCAGTCCTGTATGAGACAGCCCTAGCATATATTCAATATGGACGGTGGGTGTTAGCGCCGAAGTGGTGACATGTAGAGGTGTACGAGATGTAGGAGGACTACTGGTCCTTGGGAGCAGGCTGTGAAGCCTATGCCCAGAGTCGAGCACATAAAAAAAAAAAAGTCTCAGAAGCTGTAAACCTTATAAAGTTACAGCGGACCCATGTACATATTGGAAAGCCTATGGAAAAGAAATAAACATTACTGAAGTGTCTTCTAAAAATTAACAACCATATTGCCCCCCCAAAGAAATATATATATATATATATATATATATATATATATATATATATATATATATATATATACCACCAAGACTGTGTTAATCTCGGAAAATAATAAAGTAAGCCTGATCGCTCGAAGATGTGTTCATACTGTCTAGTGTGGGCACCTATGTTTTATTTCTTTCCTGTTGTGAACAGGTAATTTTATTCGCATATGGACAGAGTGCAGACTGGAGCGATTCTGTATAGCCTATAATAAACCCCTTATATCCTGGTGGTTTTTACTAGGTATTTTTTTTCTTTAACCAGAAGATGGATAGAGGAAGAAAAAAAAAATAAAATTCTGTCTGTCTGTCTGTCTGTCTGTCTCTCTCTGTCTCTCTCTCTCTCTCTCTGTCTCTCTCTCTCTCTCTCTCTCCCCATTTGCCTGAACGGTTTAGGTGTACCCTACTCACTGAGGCAACCAGCGTCTTCTAGATGCAAATTGTCCAAGCCAGAAGTAAGGGTTCACTGATAGGTAGAGATCGTTCACAAGAGAGAGAGAGAGAGAGAGAGAGAGAGAGAGAGAGAGAGAGAGAATTTGCTCCGTTATAGCTATAGCATAGAAAGAGTAGCCCTATTCTAAAGAAAAAAAGTTACCGTAATCCGAAATTTTCCTGTGCTTGTTAATTACATTTATACGATGGCCTCAGTGTTCCTTGTTTTTGCTGTCTGTAGTTAGATAAACACCGGTCTTCCCTGTGAAATACGCGTCTTTCGTATTAAACTCTTCCTTCTTTAGCACATTTTTATTAAGCTTGAGTCGTTGAGAAAAGGACGGGTTAAGTACAGTCTTCCTTTACTTCTTCGATGCCACAGATCTTCCTAAGCTTGATACAGTTGGTCTGGTGGCAGTATAGATAAATTAAGAGGGAAAAAAATAAGTCCCCCGATTCAGCAGGCTAATTTTTTCAGTACAGTGGCGTCGTTTTACGAGGGGGCATATCTTCTACGACAGACGGTTTTACTTACCTTAGAAATCTTAATGATCATCTAGAGCTTAAGCCACTTAGTACGATGACGTCTTCTTCCTTTCTATTTTTGATTATTCGTCCAGAGCACCTCACTCAACTTGGGTAACTGTTATTGTACGGATTAGAATCGGTGGTATCTACAGCAATACATCCAATTCAGAAAGCATATTCATAACCGAGATAACAAGAGTAAGGAAAATTAATCGTTATGAATGGGTTAAGAGATTTCAAAAATAAAATTAGGTCAGATTCTCGGCCTAAGCGGACTAGAACACCTTTTAACCCCCTCTCTAGTATGAGGTTGATTGATTTAGCTCTTCGTACTACCAGACGGTTTGTTTAATGTAGGGGAGACTTTTCGAAGGGAAGAGGGTAGGGGTTCCCATCATTAACCCCTTCACTACAAGGAATACAAACCTAAACTCCATGAAATAGTCTGAAGGTAATTTAGATTAACCCTTTCACCAGCAGGAACAGAAATTAAAAGATGTTATAGTTCATAAGAGGTTACTTGGATCAGAAACTTTATTTTTTTCCTCTTGGCACATTCGGTTTATTTTGACAACGTGAATTAAAAGTCTTCATAGATTTATTTTTTCCTCTTTCTCTTCCTCTTCTGTCTTTGATTCTCACTTTATCTTTTTCAAAATACTTTACCCCTTCGCTCCGATGGCGTTTTTGCATTTACTTTTCCTTGCTTAAGACGATTTCGTTCAGCCTGGGTGAGGGTTTACGTACGAACTGAAGAACGTAGATATCAATTATATTATTAAGCTGCAATATTGAAAATCTGTACTAAGTTGCATTTCATCTAGAGGTAGCCAGAAAAAAGAAAACAATACTTCATCCAGGCTAACGCTCTAGCTACGATGTATTTCTCACCTGAATAAAATCGTCTGGGGTTAGCTAAATCACAATACAAATTTCTTAATTCTGAACCAGAGTGAAAATTAAGACAGTTTTCAACCATTCTTTCCTGTGTAGGTTTTGTGATTTGGCTACCACTCCACTGAGGATGGTTTGTTTAAGCCTAATATAAATGCCTGTCGCACGAATACTGTGTGGGATTGTACTCTTTTTACACTAACTTGCCCCAGATATCCGTCGTATTCCAGTTTATTTCACGTTTGTTAGCGTCAGAAAAAGACAATACTGCAGTCTTACATCCTTTTCGCGGCACTTCTTGATGACTAGCATCATATTCTAGTGTTAATCTATTGTTACAATTCAGCATGTAAGACGGGGAGATGGCAGTTTTAGGTCAAATTAGAGTAGGAACGGTATGGATGTTCGCGACCTTAGAATATAACTCCCCGACATGTTTTATTTTTTATTTATTTATTTTTATTCTACCCACCTCCAGCCAGATTTATTAAGTTTATAAAAGACCTACAGTACTGAAGGGAAGAGTAAAGGCAGTGTCTAATTCCTACTAAGCTGGGAAAAATTGTTTATAGGCATCAAGAATAAATTTTGAAAGATAACATTGGGAAGGAGTGAAGCTATATGTAAAATGGAGAGCTAGCACAGAAGCATTTGGCCTGAGCTGGATAAAAGCATCTTAAGTTCATCATAATGGAGACCGAAACTTTGAGGTATTTTGAAAATGATGGCTGCCCTAAATTTCGGAGACTGGAAAAATCGTTGTTGATGGGTTTCAGGAAGGGATGATGAGAGATTTGCATGTGTGGGGTGGGATGAGAGAGAGATAGAGACACACACACACACACACACACACACACACACACACACACACACACACACACACACACACACACACACACACACACACACACACACATTTACATATCGGTACCAGCAATGCAATTAGTCAGCTCAATAGCTCTTTCTGTCACTGTCAGCTATTTGTGCAGGACGTGTTTTTCATTGCCAGAGAGCAACCCAAACACATAACAGAATGATATATATATATATATATATATATATATATATATATATATATATATATATATATATATATATATATATATATATATATATATATATATAATATACCGGTGTGTATGTGTGTTTGTGGGTGTGTCGTGAGAGAGAGAGAGAGAGAGAGAGAGAGAGAGAGAGAGACAGCATGATAAATATGCCATTAGTATACTATCGTGAGCCACATTTTGAGCACCAATCCAGCCCCTGTCTGGAGGGAAATCATAGGCAGGATGATGTCACACCGAAGGAAACATATGTCCAGTGTTAACATGGTTGTTAGAAGCTTTGTTTGACTAAACGAGGAGCAGTTCGCTAATACGCTGTGATTCGTATAGTTAGAAAAGCTTCGAACACTGCATAACTGGTTTTGGCTCGGTGTGACATTGTAGCTCCGACTCCCCTTCAGCTGGTGGTGGAATTACAGGGTGAGTGGAAATTTTAATCCGTGAGTGTAAAGTTCTTAGTATGCGGTTAGCCAACGTCTTTGAATCAGTGATGCATATACATGAATCTCCCTCTAGGATGAGGTTTCAGAACACGGCGGTGAATGCAATATTGCCTTGACGTTTGTAGGGAAGACTTAACAGTACCATGACTTTTATTATTATTATTATTATTATTATTATTAATAAGTGCAAGACATTTATTTCGCTTTGGATTTTCATTTGTAAGGGATAATTACAGTTTGCATTAACCTTAACTACTAGGAGCATCTCTCAAAATGAAGAAAATTTTATAATGACGAGAATAAACTAAAAATACGCAACCGTTAAACCGTTTAATGACCTATGTACAGTCGACAGGCATTTATCTAAGCCTTATTTTTTCAGGGCATCAAGGGATCACACATGCAGGGAGACTGAAGGAAACTGAGGCTTGGTGAGTGTTTCCATCTGTAAGTAGTTAACATTTTAAACTGAGCGCACTAAGGTATGAGAAAGCCCTTCGTTTCTGACCCACGTTCATTGAACATCTGTGATTATTGGATGTCATCAGGTTCCTTCCCACAGTGCAAAGTGCAGGTTAGTCAGCAATTATACAGAATGGTTATACGTGTTCTGTCATCATCACCTGCTTCAGAAATATCTTCCAGAATTGGGAAGTCTGTCCACCCCTTCGTGCTCTTAGTTCAAATATAAAGGCCATAAGTTCTCGTTATGGGTATTTTTTTATATTTTTTTTATTCAGTGGCATGTAAATCACAAACATTTTCTATTAAAGTTTCAATGCATCCTAAAACGCTGATTTACAGCTTCGCAAAAACTTTATGGAAAAATATACAGTAATAGAGTAAATCCCAGAACTGCCTTTGTCTGTTTATTTTACGAACTGTGTTACTTCATTTTTTACAGAAATTCAGTCAGACACCCTGTATGTCTCAGCCATTCCAAGATTTTTTTTTTTTT
This sequence comes from Coenobita brevimanus, assembly GCF_032717465.1. Taxonomy (NCBI): domain Eukaryota; kingdom Metazoa; phylum Arthropoda; class Malacostraca; order Decapoda; family Coenobitidae; genus Coenobita; species Coenobita brevimanus. The sequence continues at coordinate 55,354,501 of NC_137033.1, read as the reverse complement.
TTTTTTAAATATCAACAGTGAGATAATTCGGTACTTAGTGATAAACAGCCAAACTCTTCTTTTGAATTCCAGATATCTCCATAAATTTTGATAGGTCTCGTTCATGTTTGCAGGATTTGTATGGGGGTCCTCAAAACCAAGATACGTGACAAATTGCAATAAGTAAATTATTTCGAACAACTTTTACGAGGGAGACTCTGTGGTTCACTAGCAACAATATCTCAGATACTTTATGGTACGGGGTGTGGGAGAACGATCAACGTTGTTTATTCCGTACTTTTATGTTTCATATTAAACTGACCGTTCATAATGATCTGAATATTTTAACTGATAATATGAGGGTTTAGACTGTGTGATACAAGACTAAATTGCAAGATGAAGTGTTCAAGGGAAAGCGTGAAGTTAATGTAAATCATTAGGTACCGTTCAAGCATCCAAGGAATTACTAGGTGATTAATCCCTAATCCCCAGGGGAATGTCATGTGATGACGAGAGGAACGTTCGGGGGGATGTCATATGACGCGAGGGATTTTCAGTGTGAGTGACATCTGGTGGTCGAGCCATCAGTAACAACCCCAAGCCACACCAGCCACAGCTAACTGAATTTGCTGCAGCTGTCACCAGAGCAGGTCACTCTATTCCCCTCACACCAAAGCCATTTTTGTTTCGCTACATATTGCTAAGCGCAGTTATTCGCGAGAAATCCCGTATATTTCACCTGTTGTCCTAGTGATAAGGAAGCTAAAAACGGCTTCCTTCTAACTACTTTTAGAGGAAAGACTGAACTTCATCAGGGATATCTTAGTTGTCTAATAACATTTCCTTTCATGGAATAATTGCTGGTTAAAGATGAGCAATTTTTGCGGCACCCAGAGGGGCGGCCAAATACAGTGTGTCCCTCACTGTGTCACTAACTCATTCACTAAGCCCCTGTACCGTTTTTAAGGATGATTTCCAGGCCTTTGGGAGTTTGTTAAGGGATAGAGGGTACACACACACACACACACACACACACACACACACACACACACACACACACACACACACACAGAACTACTGTACATGGCACAAGACTTCTTATCAACCACGCGTACTGTACCTGCGTCATGTCAGAATAGCAACATATGGGACACAGGAGGACAGAAGACCTATTGCATATATGTGCATTTACGTACAGTAGGCCTACATATACATACTGAAAAACACAGTACGAAAGCTAAAGTTGACCTCATACTTGCGTTGTTCCGGGCTGCGTATAATTTTTATTCCGGTACACTTAGTCATTCATTCATACTGGCAGAGTCGGAACAAGTTCAGCGAAAAGTGACTCTGCAATATCGCGCCTTCGCTCGGGAATAGATGAAACAAGTCGGCTAATCAAACCATACAATTATCAGAAAAGTCTTGTTTTGATATTAAACCAACCCAAACCCAACCGAGACTTAGTGCGTACAAGTCCAGTTGTTACAGATTTTTTTTATGGATGGAGGACACCAGTAATCATGTGTATGGATTATTTATTTTTTATTAAATTGTTTTTCCTTTCTCTGTTCTGTTATTAAAAAACAACTTAGGCCTAACATAACGTTAACTTGGCATAATGCCTTTTGGGAGGATGAGTAAGGTGCAAACGTTGCCGAGTCTTTTCTCGAGGCAGTCGATCCGACGTTGCCAACATGACCGGGTGACCAAGTATACCAGGAAAAAAAAAAAAAAAAAAAAAAAAAAGTGCTGCGAGCCTAGCCGTAAATATGGCCCAGAGGGACAGGGCCGAGCACTGAGTATTTACCTGTACTGCGATGGACTGTGGGCCACAATGGTGTCATATTAGAGCTTAAGTAGTATGTTATTATTTCTTTTCCCTTAGAATACTGCAGGGTTGGGTTCGGGTGGTAAAGATATTTGTCATGTTTGCAAAAAGGCCCGGAGGACTCTGTACCCCACACCTGGAGCATAGGAACTAGTTGTTCCTTTGGGAGAATAGTTTACCGTGAATGTGATGAAGCTGTGCAACAGTCGGTCAGTCAGTAATCCTTTTGGGTATCCCTGCAGGTTCATTAAAAAAAAAAAAAAAAAAAAAAAAAAAAAAAAATCTGCAGTGTGTTCGCTTAGCTTTCTATTGGCGTGATTATTTTTGAGAGCAACGCCTTACTTTAGTAGTCATCCAGCTGAAAAGGGTCTGAAGGTTGCCAGGGTTAGTTGTGAAAGTAGAATATTAATACCTTTGACCGTGTTTTAACACACATTTCCTTTGATTTATCGATAAAAACCCATTACACTTTTGTGGGGACTCAAATTTGATGGCTAAACGAGGTAGCTCTTCACATAAACTGCAAAAACTCAATAAAACTGGGTTCTTTTTACTCGTAAATATTACTGTATCAGCTTAGGAAATGTGGACATATTACAGTAAATGAGAAGTAAATATTTTTTGAAGTGCACTTGCAAAAGAAGTATTGATATGCAGGCAATAAATCACTACACTTGTCAGGTAATTATTCAAATAGCAATAGGCGAAGTAATCAAGTTGTGAGATCATCCTCCGAGTCTTTCCAGTTAATAAATCACTTCAGCCTGTCGGGTATCACATTGTGGTTCGTCAGAAAGTAATCGGAATATATCGAGGTAAATATAGTGGATGAGAGCTTTATTTTAACTACGTTACTCTTATTAAAATTACAAGCTTCGAATGTTGGTTGTGTCTGGTTGTTTTAATTCTGTAAGGGTGCGGCCACACTTGCCCGAAACATGTGATCGACAAAATGAAACGAAGCACCGGGTTAGAGCCGCTGTAATATCTGAGTCTAAACGTTGGGCGGACCCCTGAGCCTCGTTTCATCTTGTCTGTTGCATGTTTGGAGATGACCGATGAGACACCAACTTCAGCAGCATCAGTAAATGCAATTAAGATATGGAAGGATAAAATAAAACTGGGGCAATGCAGAAGTGTGCACTTTAGGCCTTTCAGCTCGAGGAGTTTCCATGTTTCCAATACTTCCAACAGACTATTATATCCAGCATTAACATTTTTCTGACTGGAGGAGTTAGCTATACTTTTCCGTCGCCGACTCCTTTCGCAGCTAGAGATCACTTCTGAGTTGAGAAAAATTGGCTGGTGGTAGCCTGATCAAAATGACTTCATCGTTGTCAAGGGTTATTGTCTCAGATGTTTGTTGCTGTGTGTGTGTGTGTGTGTGTGTGTGTGAAGTGGATCGAAACCTCATAGTTAGATTGATAAGCAGTTGCATATATACGTAGATAGATCGCTTTTATTCATTTTATAAAACACCACTGAGATATATGCAAGGAGTAGAGTATCATGTGCACAAACCATACTCGATTTTCTTTTTTCCCGCCAGCCAGTTTCATCGCCTTACCCATCGTTATCGTCCTGGCCTCTTGTAACCCATCCATACAGATACTGAATAACCAATGGGGTGCCACAGACACCGGCATCAACACAAAAGTAATACTGAGCTTCTCCCTTTCATTCTTCATGTAAATTTCACGTGCCTTCCTACCAACTTCAAAGCTCTTCAGAATATTCAGCAGTTTGCCTGTCACACTTTGCATACTTAATATCTTTGCCAGTCCCTCCATGCCCACCTTGTTGTACGATATTCCCTGATTTATATGTGCCACCAATATATCTCGATTCCTCAGTACTGTGAATTGCTCATATAGAGTTACATCCACATTTGAAAATGTCTGTGTTCATAATTCTCAGTAGATAAAAAGAAAACTAAATTCCATGGAAGGATTAGCCTTTTTCACATCCCACATACAGTATATACCACTATATCTCCACAGTCATTCTCAGCCTTCATATCATGGTGTTTCTGAAATCAATCATCATTGCCACAGTAAACTTATAATCTCATTCACATCCTCCCTCCATCGCCAAACGAAACAGGATAAACGTGCAGTTTTATTCCGGTCAGTTCGGTCGTGTTTTTCCTTGTCCGTGCCACGGATAACCTCACCGCAGCCTGTTGCCAGCGTTTTCCGTCCTCACATTTTCCTGAATTATTGATAAGGACTGCCGCGGCGACACGGGAGGCGCATTACATAAACAATAGCGGCGTGCCTGTTATTGTGTGTATGTTGTGCTGCCTTCACCAAAACGATACATTCTTTACGTACCTTAAACTGCAGTCAGTACAAACAGAGGTCTTAATCTTTGTTTTAGACTACATATCACTACTAATGTATCTGTATATGTATCTGTACCTATATGTCTATCTATAAACATTTATTCACTTATTTACTTATTTATTTGTATAATGGGTGTCCCGGGACATGGTTTCCCAATTTCGAAGTGATTCTTGAAATGTTTATGAATAACATGTCACTGTTTTAAAGCTAAACTTACCGACTCAACTGAAAACATGCAAGGACTCTCATTCCGGACTGATGTGGGGTGTGGGGATATTTGATGAGACGTGCCGGTGTATTGTGTTGAAGATGAGTAAAATATGCTTAGGGAAATTCAAATCAACAATCTTGTTCTTGGGATAGAACTTGCGTCCTTCTGAATTGTAGACTAATTTTTTATCCACCTGATCACAAACTCCCCTATGACTGTTGATTGTAATATCGTCAGCCCACAACTTGACCACTTTCTCCTCAAAGTCACACTCATAAACCTGATCACAGAACCAGCCTAAGTAAAAAAAAAAAAAAAAAAAGTGAGTTTATGTTAATGAAAGAAAAACAGAGTCCGACTGTGAAGAGAATGAGATGATTGTTGGAAATGTTAGTCAGTTGTAGAGGTGTGGTGGGGATGAGGCTGGAGGAAGTGGGTTGGAGAGCCATGACAGGGAAGAATGGGATGGATCGAAGGGTATGATGAGATGGAAAGGGATGGAAGGGAAGGAGGGGAGGAAGGGAGGGAGAGTGGTAGATGAATTAAAGGAATGAATGAGGTGGAATGGATGGAAAAGCTGAGTGAGTCTGTGGGGATCGGGGAAGATGAATATGTGAAGGAGGGAGCGAGAGAGGGAGGGAGGAAAGTAAAGAAGTTGAGTAAGGGAGTACATTGGAAGTACAGACGATAGGACACTTACTGACGGGGTTTACCTGTTAGGGAAAAAAGATATATTGTAAATCTAACCAATATACATGAGCAAAAAATGGGGAGGAGAAGAGAGGGTAAGGCTCTCTCTCGACCACCACATCATCCGGGTAGATAGCTGGCAGGAAAAAGACAGGGAAATTCCACCAGTTTGAGAATCAGCAAGCATGGCATTTTTTATAGACAGAAGTGGAAATCAAGGCACTATACAGTCTTAAATATACAAATATGGGAAAAAAGCATACACAATAGTAGAATGTTCCCTTAATTATCAATCATCTCATAGGCGTCGCGGGTATGTCAGCCTGGGCATAAACAACACTCGGTTTATTGTGACAAGAAAATGTCGAAATATACATCTATCTATCTATCTATCTATTGCCAGACACCATAATCCCGTAAGGGGTGGCCATTTGACTTTGAGTTATTTGTTTTACGGGGAGGGGCACTAACCCTTCACCAACCCAGTTGTTGACACGTAGGGAGCACGTATGCTTTGGTTACATGGTTAACACCCAGCGTTGTAAATGGTTTCTTGGTTTACAGGAAACCATTTGGCTTGTCACTCAATGTAAAGCCACCGGTAAAGGAAAGAAAAGCAATAAGAAGTGACAGGAAAGATGGGAGAAATAGGAAGAGGGGAGGGCAGGCACAGAAAAAGAATGATAAAGGTTAAGGAAGAATAGGCAGCACTACATCAGGTGAGTGGATGATTGTCGCCACCACCTACCACATGATTTTTTTTTTTTTTACTAAAGACCATTGCTGGTTATTTATACTATTGCTCCACTGCACAGATATTCAAGTATTTTTTTTTCCTATTTTAGAACTGTGTATATTAACTTTGAGCTTCGTTCCATTGTTTTTAATGATAGTGTTTTGAATTGCGAATTTTTCATACCGGTCACTGACGTCGTTAAATTTGATACGAATTTTAAATATTTGGATATTTTAGACCTCTTAATTTTTGAGAGAGAGAGAGAGAGAGAGAGAGAGAGAGAGAGAGAGAGAGAGAGAGAGAGAGAGAGAGAGAGAGAGAGAGAGAGAGAGAGAGAGAGAGAGAGAGAGAGAGAGAGAGAGAGAGAGAGAGCATACTAGTTTCTTATAATAGTCCTTTGCGAGCAAATTTTGCAATGATGGGGCCATGCATTTTAGTGGCCCTTCATTGCACTCTGTCTAGTTTGTTTTCGTCCATAATAATGTGCATGGACCTTTTCTGTACACGGTATTGCAAGTGTGGGTTAACTAGTGACGTACACATCGAGGAGTTTACTTGTGATCGACATGTGTTGCAATAAAGCAGAGTATCATGTAAGTTTTATTACTCGCTGCTAGATCCACTATTTAGGGTTATTCAGATGCTTACTGATAATGCCTTCTTGATCTCTTTTGTCCGTCTAGAGCTCTTTTGTTATTCTAGAGCTCTTTCGTGCTTCTAGGTCTCTCGTCCTTCTAAATGTCTTTCGTCCTTATAGATCTCTTTCATTCATTTAGAGCTCTTTCGTCCTTCTAGAGCTCTTTCGTCCTTCTAGAGCTCTTTCGTCCTTCTAGAGCTCTTTCGTCTTTCTAGAGCTTTTTCGTGCTTCTAGATCTCTGCGTCCTCCTAGATCTCTGCGTCCTTCTAGAGCTCTTTCGTCCTTCTAGAGCTCTTTCGTCCTTCTTAAGCTTCTTCGTCCTTTACTATTAAATTTATCGACAATAAAGTTATTTTCCCATTTGCACTGTGTACTACTAGCTTACAGAGGTTTTGGGAATGAATTGACAGTCTAATTTAGTACAGTAATTACTCTACCATTTTTCATGTATGTAAAATTTGCTGCCAAAGAAAGACTTCATTTTTTGTCATTAAAATAAATAGTGAATGAAATCAGCACTAGAATGAATCTTGTGGGACTCAATTACTTACAGCCAATCAGATGATAAAAGTGATTATCACTGCCCGTTGTTGGCCGTTAATTAGCCAGTTACCTGTCCAATAACGTAATTTGTTTGATAGACAATGAGTTTATAATTTACTCTTTAGGCTTACATAAGATATGGTATCAAACGCTTTATAAAAATCTACGTTATACACTCGTGTCACAACTTACGCGAAATCAGCTTAGGCAATTTTGACTATACGCGATTTAAAGTAGTGTGCACATATTTAATAGTTTAATATTTAATTGCAAAGTGTGGGTGAGGGTTAAAAATTCAAATACGCCATTTCTGGTCTCTCTCTCTCTCTCTCTCTCTCTCTCTCTCTCTCTCTCTCTCTCTCTCTCTCTCTCTCTCTCTCTCTCTCATATGTTCGTGTGTTTGTACTGTATACAGAGGCGTCGGCAGGATTTTTTGTAAGGGGGGGTGCAAAATAAATCATACATATACGTGCGGTTATATCAAAATACACACACTCCAAATAGGCATAGGCATATACTTACATGAGTTACATAATTTACATCAAACGCATAGTGGCAGAATGCATGAATCGACTCAAATCACTTAATCATCCTTGAACAAGAACTGAAGCCATCGAATTCCAAGGGGGGCAACTGCCTTTCCTTGCCCCCCCCCCCCTCCGGACGCCCATGGGTGTATATATTTATCTCATGTATGTAAATCGGTATATACTGTTACCTACTTAATGACAAAAGATGAAGGGATACTTAAGTAACTGAACGAAGCTGTATTGTTGTATTGTGTGATGTACAGGTAAGGCCAAGGCTAAACCCTGCATTATAATGTTCGGTAATTATGCAAATGAAGCTCATGTTGGCTTCGAATATTGCTTAAACATTCCACTGTTTTCGGACCCATCGTTTTGTGTATATTACCAACAGTTAAGAAAAAAAAAAGTACTTTGCTACAATGGATGTGTTTGTATGACTGTGATAATGGTGGTTGTGTGGAGGAACCAACTACGCACACAATCGCCCTGCGCCTCAAAGGCTCAAAGACCTCTGATATTTATAAATAATCTTTGCACGCATGTTAAAAGCCGAACTTACCACTCCATTAGTTATTTTAGGACATATTCATATGAAAGTACTGCTCAGCAGTCATGAACAGCAAACGTCTTCATGTTTTAATAAGGGAATGAAAAGCTTATGCATTATGACATCCAGTTTATTTTGGTGCACTGCTGCACCGTGGCGACGTGTTGCCAGGTTTGGGGGTTGCTATGGTAACCATGCAAGCACCTGGCTTGGCAGGGGAAGACTTGTTTACAGTACAGACAGCCACAATTTATGAATTATGTTTTATTTTCATGTTAGTGCGAAAATTGCCGCGTGTTAGAATCTGTTTAAACAAAATTTGTCAGTGCAGTATTAATCAGCAGTGCAATGTTAATTACAAAGAAAATTGTGTTCTGATGGCGATAGGTGGCTGGTAGTGCTCTGTGTGATGATCGTGTTGAGCAGCCATGCCTTGCACTAAGAAGGGTTAGGCTAGGGCTGCTGAAGAGTTCACTAACCCCTCTGCAGTTGATAAAATAACAGTACAGTACCCACATACCACTCCACATGATCATTGTTGTACGAGTCATTTACAAACAGCCTCTAGTTAGATTTTTGTCCGGTGGCGTTTTTAGTTTTTTTTTTTTTTTCTCCACATTTACTGCCAAATGCCAAACGAACTTCAGCTTGTTTATTAAAAAAAAAAACTATATGAATTTAGAGTATTGTATTACTTTGTTCCATTATTATATATATATATATATATATATATATATATATATATATATATATATATATATATATATATATATATTTTTAAGTTCAGGAACGAGTAAATGGATGTTAAGTGGGGTGCTTTGGCTATACGCAATTTTTGGCTTTACGCGATTTTTGGCGTTACTCGAGGCCTTGGGAACATAACCCTCACGTAAGTTGCAACACGACTGTATAAATCAAGTCAGACTCTATTATTTTTACCTAGTTTATATATATATATATATATATATATATATATATATATATATATATATATATATATATATATATAAGATGGGAGTTGGTAGTAGGATGAGTGAAAACGGAGTGAGGTTTGGAAGCTTCTGTCTAGCAAATGACTTAGTCATCGGGGGCACACTCTTTCAGCATTGCAATATACACAAGACAACTTGGGTGTCGCCGTGTGGAAAATATAAAAATCAGATTGATCACATCGCTATCAGTAGGAGGCATAGAAGTTCTCTGCTAGATGTTCATGTTAAATGGGGAGCGGATATTGGTAGTGACCATCAACTCAGCATTGCAAAAATAAGGTTTAAACTTAAAAATCAGAAGAAGGAAAAATCTGCTGTTGGTAGATACGATATTGTTAAGCTTAGAAGGGAAGGAGAAGAAAAGGAGGAATTCAGATTAGAATGCAGAAATAGGTTTTTGGTGTTGGAAACGTTGGAAGAGGGGGAGAGAAGTGTAGATGAGATGTGGGAGGATGTGAACAAAGTTTTGCATGAGACTGCTGAATGTACGATTGGAAGGAGACATAGATTCAGGAGAAAGAAATGGATATCAGAGGAAACGTGGGATATGATAAAAAAGAGAGGTGAGGCTAAATTGAGGAGTGAGATGCAATGCGTTGATGAACGAGAGATTGAATTAGCAAGAGCTGCGTACTGGAGTTTGAATTCAGAAGTAAGAAGGTTTGCTAGGAGAGATAAAAGAAGATGTGTGGATGAAAAGGTTGCAGAGACTGAAATCTTAATAAACAAAAATGATGGACAGAGTCAAAGAATAGCATATGAATCGATTAGAGAACTGAGTGGTAATGCAGGTAAACGCAAGGAAATACCAGTTAGAGACAGGGAAGGAAATTTATTGACCAAAGATGGAGATATTAAAAATAGATGAAAAGAGCATTTTGAGACAGTTCTTAATAGACCAATACCACCAGAAGAGGATATACCGTCTGCTCAGGAAGATTTAAATATAGAAACAGGAGAGTTGAGGCTTGCAGAAGTGGAGAAAGCAGTAAAACAGTTAAAGAATAATAAGGCACCAGGGGAGGATGGTTTATTTCCGGAAATGTTTAAAGTGGAGGGGGATAGATTAATAATGATCTTGACCAAGCTATTCAATAAGATATGGGTGACGGGGTTACTACCATCAGTTTGGAAGAATGGTGTAATTGTTAAAGTTCCGAAGAAGGGAGACCTGAGTGAATGTGGTAATTGGAGGGGAATCTCTTTGTCACCGATAGCTTTGAAAGTTTTCAGTAGAGTGTTGTTAAATAGGTTGGAGCCGGTGGTTGAGGGTATTCTGAGGGATGAACAGGCTGGTTTTAGAAAGGGACGTGGTTGCAATGATCAGATCTTTATAGTTAGGCATTTGATGCAGCAAGTTAATGAAATGAGAGTACCGTTAAGTCTTTGTTTTGTTGATTTTGAAAAGGCTTTTGATAGTGTTTCGAGAGAGACTATGGGGAAGATCATGAGACATTATGGAATACCAGAGGAGTTTGTGAGGGTCATTATGAACATGCATGAGGACACATTTTGTAAAGTGATGGTTGATGGTTGTCTGTGTGATTCGTTTGAAGTCAAGTCCGGAGTAATTCAAGGTGGTGTTCTATCGCCTTTACTATTTATATTGGTCATTGATTACATTATGAAACGCGTTGGAACAGAAACCGGTGCAGGTATACTTTGGGGAGAGAACAGGAAACTTTTGGATTTAGATTATGCAGATGATATAGTTTTGATTTCTGATGGGCCAGAAGAGATGCAGAGAGTGTTGGACTGTTTGGTGAGTGAAGGTCGCAAGGTGGGTTTGGTTATTAATTGTGGAAAAACTGAAATAATCAATATGAATATGGAAAATGAGCAGGAATGTGTAATTGGAGGTATGGTTGTAAAGCAAGTTGATAGGTTTAAATATTTAGGTACTTATTTAGCCAAGGATGGTTCTTTGAACTTTGAATTCGAGGAAAGGTTAAAGAAGGCTAATCAGGCAATGGGAATGCTTAAAAATATTTGGAATAATAACAATTTTTCTGTGCATACAAAAATCAAACTTTATAAGGTAATGGTTAGGAGTATCTTAATTTATGGACACGAGTCTTGGTACAGCACAGTGACTATGGAAAATAAATTCTTGGTGTTTGAAAACAAAGCACTTAGAAGAATATTAGGAGTTAAGTGGTGGGAAAGGATACCAAATAGTAGAATTAGAGAAATAACGGGAGTGCAGCCGGTCGATGAATATGTTAGGTTCTCACGATGGAAGTGGCTAGGACATGTGTATAGGAGACAGGGAATAGTACGAGGTACACCAGGGTGGGTGGCACTTGGTAGGAGAGGTAGAGGAAGGCCAAAAGAGACGTGGGTGAGGACAATAAGACGGGAAGCTGGAGATGAGTGTTGGGGAGATCTTGAGGAGTTAGCACAAGATAGGATGTGGTGGTGTGAGTTCATCGAGGCCCTATGCATCCCCGAGGGTGATACAGGAAATGATTGATTGATTGATTGATTGATTGATATATATATATATGTATATATATATATATATATATATATATATATATATATATATATATATATATATATATATATATATATATATATACATATATATATATATATATATATATATATATATATTTATATATATATATATATTTTCTCAAGTTTTGCTTAATGTTGAAGTTAAGTAAATATGGCTGAAATTTGTGGAGGGAGGGAGGGAGGGAGGGAGGATAATTGGAGAGAGGGAAAGAGAAAGAAGGAGAGGTGGGGGGGAGTAACTAATGGCAGGCGTGGAAGAGGTAGGCAGCACATTTAGGAGGAGGAGGGCTGGTGGTTTGAGGTGGAGAACGTTTAAAATGCCGTTATGAAGAGGTTTGCACGACGTGGCCACAGTTCCGAGGAGAGGCTTACTTCTCACCCAACGCCCCCTCCTCTCATCCCCATCCCCTCCCCCTCTCCTCCTTCCTTTTTCTTTTCCCAACTTCCCTCTTCTTCCGTACCCTTTTTCGTCCTCCTCTTTCCTCCTCCAGTCCTCCTCCCACACTTTCATCATTTTCCTCATCTCCCCTCACCCACCCTTCTTTTGCCTTCCTTTTTCATTACTTCCGTCTCCCTCCTTCTTCCCCTTCCTTCTTCATTCCCCTTTCTTCTCCCCTCACCTTCTTCACTCCTCTCTCCCATGTACCCCTGGCCCTATACTTTCCCTCCCCTCACTTCTCTTCCTCTCGTCCCGTTCTTCCTGTTCTCCTTCAGTTCACTTTTCTTCCATCTCCAGTGTCTCCTTCGTTCGCTGCTATTTCCTTCACCCTTTCACGTCCCTCCTTAACACTCCTTCCTCAATCCTTCTTCATCCTCACGCACTCCCTCCCCTCTCTTCTCCATCCCTCTTTCCTTCTCACCACGCCCTGCACCCTTTCTCCACCATCCCATATTTCCCCCCGTTTCCCTCTTCATTCCATCCTTTTTCTTCCCCTTTCTCTCCCTTCCTCCACCCCCAATCTCTTCATACCCCTCCATTTTGCGGACCCTCAGTGTGTATTTCGTGGACTAACTTCGGAGGGTACAATATCGGTAAGAAAAATCAACCTTTTACCGTTCAATCTAGTGACGTATCTTTAGTTTTTTCTTACTACCTGCAGGCTATAATGTTCAGCTTAAGGAAGGCTTTTCAAACTGGAGGGGATAGATACTGCCTTCATTAGCATCATTAACATGTCCTGTAAACGAGGCGTTCCCTAAGTTGATTTAGTTCGTCTTAAGGTAACAAGGGTAGATTGCAAAAACACGATCATTAGAATGGAGGAGATAACAAACAAGTAGTTGTCTAAGCGATATAGACTGACAGATAGATAGATAGATAGATAGAACGATAGATTCAAATTGAGAGATATACAGATATAAATATATAATATTATAGAAAATAGTAACTTCCATCCCAAAATCGTCTGTCAAAAGATCTCTGTGGTTGTAAAAAAAAAAAAATGTATTGTAATGGATAGTAGGATAAAAATGCCCAGTATGTCTTCATTTTTTTTATTAAAATGACAGTATTAGAAAGTGCTCTGTAGCACTAAGACGTCGTGAAAAAAAATAATTGCCCTGTTGAGCACATAAAACAAAAATAAATGCTTTCCAATTACCGTAGCGAACTGTATATTCTAAAAAATATAGAAAATGTTTTAGTGTCAGTAAACAGTAGTGTTAGAAACACACACACACACACACACACACACACACACACACACACACACACACACACACACTAAAGGCGGATCCAGGATTTGGGGAAGGGGGGGGTGGCTGTTTGTTAATGTAAGGGGCGCCGAGCGCCGAGGGCGCGAGGCAATAACCTATGGGGTCTGAGGTGAGCGGTAGTGGCCGCAAAACGCTTGTTATGATTTCACATGCATTTTGAAAGCATTTTGGGGCAAGTTGTGGTACATTAATCTGGTTAACATTTAAAACCTGTTACCAATAATTCGTGTTAGATGGAAACCAGTTACAGATATCTACCGATTGATTGAAAATTTCTGTTCTAATTTCTCTTTCTTGTATTCTTAGCCACTTTCAACCCATTGCTTCATAGTTTGGATTTCTTTATTTTAAGTTTGATTCCTTAAAATCTAGTCTCTATAATACTAATGATAACTGAAATAATAATATAATAATAATAATAATAATAATCCATCCATCCATCATCCATTCTTACATTGCCCCATGAGGAGCGTAGGAGCCCGGGGCTAGGCAGTTGGTCCCGACATTTAAGATGAGAGTGACCAGCCTCTCATCCCTGACTGGCATTTCATGAGCAATCAACCCCAATCATCCCTTGGATACAAACCTTCACCGGCTTAATCCGATTGGAGCGCAATAATTACCCACTAAACCACCAGGCGCCATAATTTGGTCATATGGTTACCACCCAGCGTAGTAAATGGTTTCCTGGTGTACAGGAAACCATTTGGCTTATCACTCAGTGTAGATTTACCCACAGGCTGAAGGAAGTGGAAAGAACGAAGGAAAGAAAGACAGAAGAGGGAGTGTAAAGTCACCCGTAGGCAGAAGGACAGGAAAGAATGAAGGAAAGAAAGACAGAAGAGAAATGGAAGGAAAGAAGGATGGAGAGGAAAGGGCAAACACCCGAGAGCAGCACTACATCGAGTGAGTGGATGATGAGCGCCCCCACCTACCACTCAATAATTATAATAATATTAATAATAATAATAATAATAATGATAATAATAATAATAATAATAATAATAATAGCCTTTTATTTACCGACATTGATATTTGATAATAATCAGCTCTTAGGGGCGCCATTCATAGCTGAAGGTGGGGGCGGCCGCCCCCCCGCCCCGAGAACCGCCACTGACACACACACACACACACACACACACACACACACACACACACACACACACACACACACACACACACACACACACACACACACACACACACTTAAATTTACTGGAGATGTATTACAAAGTAGAGATTTTTGACTCGGTAAAGTCTACCAACCTGTCTGCCGCTTGAAGTCTTAACCTCGGACGAGGTGGCGACGAACAAATCGTCTCCATGTCGTCTTTGTTTCCTCCATCACGCTGCCCTAACTCTGCTTCATACCACAGTAATCATGTACGTCTCTATCCGGTTCCTCCACCTCATCCTGACTCACCCCTTCCACCTGACTCACACACTCCTGGACAGTCTCTCACTTTCCATTTGCACCATTTGGCAATAGTCTCAGAGTGTATTTAATTCAGCATACGCACATCAGCACCGCAACGCTTCCCAATTTCCTTATTTGCCGTTCTCTCCACGTAGCTCCACACGCTGCTCTCAGATAAACCAGTTCCATTCATCACTCCAAACGTCAAGACCGAATGGAAAGTATACAAATGCTGTAATGAGAAGTCGACAAAGGCATAAATTTAGTGCGGGAAATAGTGTAAAGTCCAGCAAATGGTGCGCTGGCTGGCTGCCGGTGTGGTCGTATGCTAATGAAGTCATGCTATATTATGCCAACGTTGTTGGTGATAATTGATTAAATGTTTATGCTCACCATTTTTGAGATGTTAACTCCAGCAATCGTGTGGTTCAAAGCGATTTAGTTACTCATCTGCAGAGTGGGTTACACGCCACGTCGGTTGGTAAAATGTACTGTAATGTAATGTACTGTAATTGTATTCCTATATTTTTGCTCCGTTCCTAAAATCTGTGCACTTTAAATTAGACTATAATTTTTATCCGTCCGATTTAAATGTTGACCTGCAACAAGAAACTGACACCGTAATAATTATGATATTAGTCACGAAGAAGTGGTATGGAAATGATGTAGAGCCGTAGTATTGCCTTTCTCAGCAGTTGAGGTGTAACAAGTAGTTGACGTCATATTATGATACTCAGCAATAAAGGTACATTTACCATGTTTTTCTATTGAGCCATAACAATAAAATAACATTAGATTATGGGGACCAGACCAGAGATTTGTCATTTTCTGTCAATGAGCCTGCCTGTCTGTCTACTTCCGTCCCTGACTCTCTACCTTCATGCCTGCCTTTTTTGCATGCTCACCTAGTTTCCCTCGTATCTGCCTGTCTGCCTCCCTGCCTTTCTGCTTGCCTGCTTGCCTGCTTGCCTGCTTGCTTTCATCTTTAACCATCTGACTTTCTGTTTGTCTGGATTAGCTATCTTACCCACGAATTTTCAGTCGCTGCCTGGCTCCCTTGCCTACTCTTCCTACTGTAATCTTCTTTACCCCAACCAAACCTACCTACGCCTTCCTACTCTGCCAATCTCTGTTTACCCTTCCTGTTCTAACCTTCCTACCTCACTTACATCCTTGCCCTGCCTGCCTCCCTTCCCTGCCCTGACTACCCCTGCCCGTGCTTCCTATCCCTGTCTGCTGCCTACCCTGTTACTCTACATAACCTGCCTACCCCAGCAAACAATCGTACCCTGTCTATCCTTCCCTTTCCTGCCTACATTTGTCTATTTCGCCAGCCCTGCGTAGCTCTGCTTACCCTGCATACCCCTTCCCTCTGTCCTTACCCTGCATTCCCCATCCCTCTATCCTATCCCGTCCTTACCCTACATTCCCCTTCCCTCTGTCCTTACCCTGCATATCCCTTCCCTCTGTCCTTACCCTGCATTCCCCTTCCCTCTTTCCTTACTCTGCATTCCCTTTCCCTCTGTCCTTACTCTGCATATCCCTTCCCTCTGTCCTTACCCTGCATTCCCCCTCCCTCTGTCCTTACCCTGCATATCCCTTCCCTCTGTCCTTACTCTGCATATCCCTTCCCTCTGTCCTTACTCTGCATATCCCTTCCCTCTGTCCTCACTCTGCATATCCCTTCCGTCTGTCCCTACCCTGGATTCCCCTTTCCTCTGTCCTTACCCTGCATATCCCTTCCCTCTGTCCTTACCCTGCCTTCCCCTTCCCTCTGTCCTTACCCTGCATATCCCTTCCCTCTGTCCTTACCCTGCATACCCCTTCCCTCTGTCCTTACCCTGCATATCCCTTCCCTCTGTCCTTACCCTGCATATCCCTTCCCTCTGTCCTTACCCTGCATATCCCTTCCCTCTGTCCTTACCCTGCATATCCCTACCCTCTGTCCTTACCCTGCATATCCCTTCCCTCTGTTCCTACCTTGCATACCTTGTCTACCTTATCTACCCTGCCTACCCCTGGCTACCCTGCTTACAGTGCCCACCCATACCTAACCTGTATACCCTTCGTATCCTTGCCTTCCTCTGCCTACCCTGCCTATGTCGCCTACACCAGTCTGCCCTGTGTATAAAGTATACTGCCTTTACCTACTGACCCCTTCCAACAGTGCTAACCTATGCCTATTACTGTTTACCATGCTTACTGATGCCTACCCTGCCCACCTCTGTTTCATGATGTCTACTCCCTGCTCTGCCCACCCCTGCCGACACTGCATACCCCTGCTTACCCTGCCTCCTACTGCCTACCCTTAATATCTTCATCTACCTCACATACCTTCTGCCAACCTCTGACTGCCCCTACATACCCTCTGCCTACTCTGCCTTCCCCTGCCTGCCCTACCTTCCTCTGCCTACCTACAGTGTCTGGATGTGGGCACTTGGTAGTAGGACAAAACTCACTGATTAAACACAAATGAGGAAAAAAATCATCAAATAAAATGTCATTAACAGCATTAATAGAACAGACGTGTAGTTAGACAATAAATGCCATCATAGGCCTAGCCAGTTCATGTATAAAATTCTAGTAAAAGTTACAGGGAAGTGATTTGTTAATAACATTCGGAACATCATGCCATTGAAAACTGTTATTCGTAAAATGTTTGTTATAGGGAATTCTGAAGTTCATGCATTATGAGAAACTGTCAAGACTTTTCAGATATTGGGGTGCTTAGAAACGTACACATTGTCCAACAGCTCTTGGGCATTCTTCTGTCGATTATCTACTACGAACTAAATCTTTGCCTAGTTCTGTGTATGTTCATGAAGGTCCACATATTTTTTCATTCTTTTCTTTTGAGGTTGGCTTCTTCTATCATCCTATACCATTATGTTGACCAGATTCATCCTTACCAATGCTGTTAGTAACTGTGTAGAATGATGGATGAGAATGACGAGCCAGCTGCTTGAATGAGGAAGTACAATCGCCACGTTTGTCGTATGTTGCTCATTTGAACCCCACCGCTTGATGTATTATTGTGTGCTTTCCATTGTGGTGGGTGGGAAAAATGGTGATAGTCGTCGAGTCTGTGCTGATGTTGTTCAGTGTTTTTCATGAATCCCGGAAAGTCATACAGGACAGAATGTACCAGTAACCTCTATTCTGCCAGCGTACGAGAGGGATTCAAATTCCTCACGGTGATGTCCTTCAAAAATTGCCTACCTTCCTGTACCTTTTGTAGTGGAGGAAATGCTAACCAATACTTTCCGGGTGATTTTTTTGTCGTTGTCTACAGTTAATTGGTGAATTCTTGCCTGATGAGTTTTGTTTGGTGTACTTTTGTCAGTACGCCGGGGAACTTTGACTGTCGGCTTTACCCTCTTCAGTAGTACTCTCTCTCTCTCTCTCCATGACCCTCCTTTCCACCCTCTCTGCGCCCTTTTCTCTTTCCAATCCTTCCTCCTCCTTTCCAAATCTCCGTCCATCTCTTCTCCCTCCGTCCCTCCCTCCAGCACAGCTGCTCTTCCGCTCATCCTCTCTGCGTCTCCTCATCTCCTCCATCCCACATTCCTTATCTCCCACTTGCTTCCCTCCTTCCTGTCCGCTCCTGCTTTAAATTTATATGTCTGCCTGTCTATCTTTTTTTTTTTTTTTTTAAATCTAAACGTCGGGTCCCCTTTCTGCTTGTTAATATGTCTGTCTATCACTATATCTGTCTTAATCCGTCTGTCCATTAGCAAGGGATAAAGGAAATACCGGTGCAGATTTCCGAACGCATGCTGGTATTCACACAGCCAGTTATGCCCTGAAGATGTGAAGATATGAAAGTGCTCAGGAAACTGCTGCTTTCTTTATTATATATTACATTTACATACTTATATACATACTTACACACGTACAGACATACAACTCTAATGCAAGAGTTAATCGTTACTCCCAATCCTTCATGTATGCAACAGGTCAACTCTGAAACCATCTCCCTCCCTCTGTATCTCCTCTTTTAGCGCAGTGTATCCAGGCTTCTCGAATGGAACAGAACCTGAATTTGGCTCTGTTATTTTGTTTTAATTTTTTCTTGGTGGGAACAATTTTGCAAGCTTCTGGCCTTTGGTTCCTTCTTCCTTGCATATAAAAAAATCATACATACATACGTACATACATACATACATACACACAAGCAGGGTTTTCCAGGACTTAATGCAGCAAGTTCAGGGAGTAATTCCTCAGTTCATTTTAAGACACATACTTTGAACATCTGTCGGATCCAACATTTTGCATAATAAGTATGTACAGTATATAAAATGCCTCTAACACTATTTCAAGCACTGCTGATAAAACGAGAAGGCAGAAGGACTGGAAACACGGGATGACTGTTGAAGGCTGACGTAGGTGATATCCCAGGATGGCTTAAGGTCGCCATACATCTTGCAGGATCTGAACTATTGGAGGTGTGGGTTAATTCTGACTGCTGTCGGGCAAGAGGCGGGAAACTCATTGGCTCATACTCACAAGCCTTCAGTTAACATGATGTTTCAATTTAAAGATAACCTTGTCATTCCCTGTGTTTACTTTCAAATATTGATTTATAATTTATTAGCATTCCATAAACTAGGATTTATAGCCAACAGTTAACTAACACTTACAGAATAATCCAGCTGCCGGGTCGTTTGCATAAAGATCAAAGAAATAAATCCCGACATTCTTGTACTCCAGATTTAACTGGCTACATTCAAATAAAAATTCACTAGTATATATGCAAAGGGACAATTAGTTATAACCTATGCCTTGAAGAGAGAGGACTAATGCAATACTTATATTAGACGGACAAAAGAATTCAAATCGCCTTTTTCCTCTGTAACAATGAAGCTTGAATTAATAGAAGTTAAGAGCAAAAGAAGTCTATATTTTCACAAGCTCAGCTTTGTACTGTTCAGTTTTATGATACTCTATGGACACAGACGCACACGAAGAACCAAAAGCGTCGCTGATGTTTTACCGTAAATTAACAACAAAAACATCGGGGGGTCGAATGCTAATCGCCTGCCGAAATATGTTGTCGGCTAAGGTACAAGCTTCCTTAAAATAAAGACTGAAGAAATTTCGCAAAACCTTACGGAATTAAGTTACCCCGTTTCACAAAAAAACAGTCCACTTTTTAAAATATATGGTAGCTGGCATTCGGTGGACTTCGATCAAATCCTCACCAAAAGTAACGTCTTCTGCACATTTACAAAGTTGCTATTTCCTGAAGGTTTGGTGACTATTCGGCTGTAACTTTTTGAGATATTTTGGCAACAACAACACACACACACACACACACACACACACACACACACACACACACACACACACACACACACACACACACACACACACACACACACTAACAAAAACTATATCTCCGCGCCATGTTAAAGCAGGTCGACAAAAATTGCTGTCACAAAACTCACCCATCAGCGACCACACTGGGCTGCTAAGAACTACTTCACTCACAAGGCTTTCATACAGTACCACACAACACAAAAAAGCAGTAATACACAACACAACGAACCTGTCACACGACCTGATGCAAAGAAATATTCACACGGATACACTAGCTTGCACACAAAAAAATTAATTCGCTTGTCTGGATAGCTGACGTCGGGAGCAAAGTGTCGCAAAAACCTTTACAAGGCAGCGTCCACCTCTATGTTGCTACTTCGGAGAGAGACTTACTTGTATAAACAGTTAACTTACTTCCAGCAGTTTGTATGCTGCCGATGTTAACCGTTCTCTATGACATTTGTTTAACTGGAGTTGGCTTTCCTTGTTGAATATTGGACTTGAAGTTTGGTGGTGTCTTCGTACGTGGCACATTTAATACTCTCTCGTGATGTGTCGTAAAAGCTGACCTATGGGCTTTTGAACTTCATTAATATTCTTTATATCTCAAGGAAATAACGTATTTTGCTTGGGTGTTTTCTATCTTCAGGTTATTGATTGCAGGTAATACACTCAGGGAAAAAAAAACACTTTTAGTTGTTAGCATTTTGAAGCAAGGGTGTTACCCGTGGATTATACCCATGCTGACTGGTGACTTGGTTTTGAGCACAGGGGTTCCTATGACTCGCCTAATTAAATAGCCTTTAGTTAGGTGGAGTAGGTTACTAGAGTTGTCTTGTCCATTAGATGGTTAACGGTACCAGTATTTACATATAAACTGTGACAGATGAATAAAATCGTGTGACATTACCTTGAACAGAAAACAAAAATTTCCATGGGCAATAAGACTGTTGATTTCATTGCAATGTCGTATTTTGTCTTTTCTTCTTGCTACTGTCAGAAAATTTTATTCAGCTTAGGAAAGATCTCTTGCAATGAATAGATTGAAGGAGGCTGTTAACTCCCTGCACTGTCAGATGTCTCTCCTCAGGTAAACAAGATTGCACTGAAGTCGCATGATGGAAATGGATGGTACGTTACAGTAAAGTGGTAAATACCCAGTGGATATGCTCCTTCCCCAGCTCCCATGAACCCACCCATCCCCATTCTGAGTAAAGCAAAGGTGAAAAGATTGAATAGCTTTGATTATTTTGACTAAAAGCCATCCTGTAAAAGACATTCCATCACCGGTCCTTGGAAACAAATCTGAATAAAAAATATTAGGGACAGATGGAAAAAAAGATTTGGAGGGAGGGAAAGAATATTAGGAGAGATGGGAAGAAACGCTTGAAGAGATGCAAGACCAAGACAAATGAAACTGATGATAGCCGCACCATCACTACCCTCACCCCTCAACACCCCCCATAAGTGTAACACGAAACTATACGGTTGTAGCTTGTCATATTCCATCATTGAGAGAGAGAGAGAGAGAGAGAGAGAGAGAGAGAGAGAGAGAGAGAGAGAGAGAGAGAGAGAGAGAGACAGACAGACAGACAGAAAGAGAGACGAGAGAGAGAGAGAGAGACAGAGAGACAGAGAGAGATGCTTGTGACGGAATGGGGAGAGTCGAGGCAGGTGTGGGTGGGCAAAAGAGAAATAGGGTATGAAAGGCCTAGACAGGTGGCACCGGAGGGCGAGGGGTATTGATAGGGGTTGATCATGCTTTGAACAATTCAGCACGAGAACGCCATTTTATTTATTTATTTATTTTTACTTCCACTAGACAAAAATCGTGTAATACCATTAATTGGAACGGATCATTAACCAAAACTCAGCAAAATGTGTTGAAAAAGTTGCTGATTAATCCGACTGAATTCTGAAACTGTTCATATACTTTTCGTTTTAATTACAATGCAAATATTATACGAATAAAAAATTTGTAGCTGTTTTGCATTTAGGAATTGTGACTGTATCTCTGCTGTAAATACCTTGTGTATGAAATGTAGCCAGAAAATTAAATGCGGTGCAAAATTATGCTGTATTGCAGATTAATCCTTTCAAACTGATGTGGTTTTTTTTGTGTGTTTCTTCCACTGCCAGATGATTTTACTTACCTGAGATATTTTTTCGGACTACAGGTATCGGATCCAGCTTTCAGTAACCCCTTCACTAATGTAAGTTCTTCTCGAGCTGAATAAAATCGTTGGTTAACCTGTATTTAGGATAATTAGGTTAAATTAAGACCCTTTAGGCTGATAAAAGTTCATTCAGGCTTTTCATAACCGTTCAGGCAAGGTCAGGTCATTTCAGAAGCATCAGGTCAGCTCAGGTTCAGTAGTGTCAGAATAGCCTTGTCAGTGCCATTAAAGGTCCATTTAGTCCTTTAACATTTATCTCAAACCTGCTGTCAATTTAGGTCAGTTTAAGATCATTTAGATTAGAGAAGTTCATGTCTAGTTGGGTCTGTGGGGTCTGATTAGGCCCATACATACTATTTACATAAATAGAAAGCCTCCTCATTTATTACACTGCCTACATCTTGTATTGGAGTTGTTAATAATTTCACACACAGGAAAGTTTAGGGACATTCAGTTCAAAATTGGATCCATTCAGTAAGCATCCAATTCATTCATAGGTATTCAGGTCAGTTAAGTTTCCTTACAATGATTCTTGTGCTGGAGTGGGGCGCCTTCAGACGGTGGCACTGATATAACCCTGTTACTCCGCTGCTCAGTTATACAAATGTCTTTCAGCTCACTCCCTATCTCCGGTAAAGAGGATGGAGGACTGCAAGGGGGGGAGGGGATCTCAGCCTGTTGATAGATGTTGTTGAGGAATATCTGTCCTTCCGCCTGAGCAAACCCATCAACCGCAGACAAGCAGCTGCTCCTCTAGGGTCGTCCCGTGCAGTGAACCGATGTTTCCTTCCAGTAGACAGTGACTTGTAACAACTAGCGTGGGGAAGTGTGAGGAGGTTTAGTTCCCGGATAGATGCTGCATTTGCACATCTCTACCCAATGAACTGGGACACCATGGTAGGCTCCACATCACCACTTTATTTAGTTATATGGTTACCACCTAGCGTTATAAATGGTTAGTGGAAAGAGGAGTAAATAAAAGTGATGGGAGAAATAAGAAAAGAGGGGGTGAAGGAAGAAGTAGGCAGCACTACATCAAGAGAATGGATTTCACAGTCAACTACCTTCAGCTTGTTGGTTTCACATTCATACTAACCTGAGGCAACGACTACTGCTATTGTATTCCGGTTCTTTCTAGCCATGTTCATAATCAAATAGATCGATTCATTTTAGGATACTTTAATGTCCTTTCAAATCACTTCAGGTCAAATGAAGCGATTCAGGTAAATATTAATTCAGGCAGTGGCCATGAAGCTGAGTGCCAAACATCAACCCTCCCTTACAATTTTTTTTTTTTTTACATATTGACTAAAAATGTAGACGTGCAATTCTACATGGCCTCCACAGTAATATACAAATATAAGTGAGAGCTGCATTATGTACGGGCAATGAGGTAATGATGTCATGTGCAAAAATCGCGATTTAAGTGGTTCGATGGTTACTGAGAAATTGAAAATGTGATGAGAGAGCAAAAAATGGGTGGGATGGGCAAAGAAGAGTGGGCCTGACAGGCTGGGATGCTGGTAAGTGGTGTGGGGTGGGCGGAGAAGAGTGGGTGTGACAGGGTGGAATGGGAGGTGGATGGTGGAGCAGGACGGGAGAAGTACGTATATTCTGTAAATACTGCATTGTGTGCGGCATGACGTTGGCAGTAGAGAGGACAATTCTCTTTGAGATTCATTGTGGCAGAGGGGAAAAGGGGGTTGGGTGGGCAAACAGATGTGGGTGAGAGCGTGCGGGATTCGGTGGTGGTGGGTGGTGGAGCAGAGGAAGAAATTACACCCAGTAAAGGTTGGTGTTTACGGTGGAGTTATATGGGTGTGTTGCAGGTTTCATTCAAAATTTTAACCAACAACAACAATAATATCAACATAAATTAAGAGGATAAAAAGGCACTCGCCTCTGTCATAACATAATTACAGAACAAGTACCCGCTCCTAACCTCCATCTAAGCACATTTTGGATTGTTCAGTAAGTTAACTGTTTTTCATGCATACAGATCACAGACGACTCAAGAAGCTATTGTTTTGCCCATGACAGATTAAGTGTAGAAAATATGCAGAATAATCTATAATTCAACCTTTCGTATGAAATTTGCAGGATAATTTTTGGATACTACTTGGTGATCTTTTTTAGTTTCTTTGGCCGATTTCGGCTGGAGGCCTTGGTTGGTGGGGGGAGCCACACAGCTGTTCTTTCTTTACCTTTGAATCATAGAATATAGACCATGGTAATAATCTCCTCAGTAACAAGCAGCCTCAAAAAAAAAAAAAAAAAAAAAACGGAAGCTCCATTGTTATGGATTTCCTTTATACATTCACTAGTGTTTGCCCAAAAATTTGCGGGACTAACTATTAGCCTTTTCATTACAAAATGTTTGCAAATACCATTTTCAGGGTTCCACACCGTTATTGAGCTCACAGTGGCTATTTCTGACCAAAAAGTCGAAAAAAGTATCTTTGCATATTTTCGCTTGTCGCGATTTCCAACAGTTTCACGCCGTCGCATCGCGCGCAAACGCATTTTTTTTTTTTTCTCTGACACTCCCAGGACTTACCCTCACCAAATCACAGAAGAATTAAGTCGATGTCTGTTACAGTTCTCGTGAAATTTAACAGCACACACACACACACACACACAGCTTGACTTATTACTGTATTTAGATTTGTTCAATACACCCAACTTCTCACGGCACAGGTAAAAAAAAAAAAAAAAAAGGTAGAAAAACACAAAAATACAACAGCCTCACTGGGCAGCCACCCCACTGCATGCTGTTATACCGAGAAGAGACACAAAGAACGCATGCATGTATTATCTTCACTGTTTATTCTTCTCGAACGATTCCCGATTAAGATCACCGGTTAACTCCCATTTTATTTAACTTAGACCACCTGGTAGTAAACGGGTCAATGAAAAATTTGCCCAACACCCCAAGTTCGCGAAGTCTTTGCTTAGCTGAGGAGAATCATGATATGGTAGAAATGTAAACGAAAGAAAACATCCTCTGAGTGAAGATGTTCTAGTTCAGTCCTTCCAAAGCTGAATAAACTCGTCAGGTGGTAGAAGAAATAAAGCTTGAAAATCGTCCTATGACAGAAGGGAAATTGAGCATTTGTGTGTGTGTGTGTGTGTGTGTGTGTGTGTGTGTGTGTGTGTGTGTGTGTGTGTGTGTGTATTTAATTAGATGAAGTTAAAACTTACGAGTGGGTGATGAGGTTCATGGAGGAAGGAGAAATGAAAAGATGCGGTGGAGTCAGCTTTGGTGGAAGTGAAATGAATATGCTGGGGATGTGGAAAGGGAAGAAAGGAAGGTGGGGAGGGAGTGTGGAAGAGGAAGGAATGGAGTGGGAGAGGGAGGTGAGGCAGAAAGGGGGGTGGGAAAGATAGTAGGAGAAAATAGGAGGGACGAAAAGTTAGTATTGCCCTTGTGTAGTTAGAAATAGATTAATGAAGACAACAATATAGTATGTTCCACAATGACAGTTAGAATAACTACTGGAGAAAAATGTACATTGAGATGGAGTGGATCAGGAAATAGTGGAGTGGGTGAAACAGGAGTGGAGTGGCTAAGAGATCACCGAAGTGGATTGTGCAGTAGAATGGGAAAGGAGATTATGGCAGGGATTTGTGTTGATAGGACTAAAATCAAGTGAAGCGAGTAGATCTGAGTACAGTGGTGGAGACAATAGAAAAGGAGAAGGCATTGTAAAAGGGAGTTAAGAGAAATGAGATTCCCAGGTAGAGTCATAATACTATCTTCAGAAAATTGCCCTCGTTCAGTACAGCAGAGCAGCATTATCCAGATTTCCTCCCTTCTTACTAAGGTCCGCACCGATTACGATATCTGTGTTCTGCGTGTAGATCTGTGTCCATTTATATCCGAGGAAACCCACTGATAATTTCTAGCCTCCGTGTGGCAGAGAGGCTGTAAAAGAAAAAAAAAAAACATAAGGCTTATATTTATATCTACCGACCACACAAGGCCGTGTGCGCAGGACGGACATGCCGCCCCTGCTAAAAATTGGTCCTCCCCGGCGGGGAATCGAACCCCGGTCTCCCGCGTGACAGGCGGGGATACTAACCACTATACTACCGAGGACTGTGCGAGTGTGTGAAGGAAAGTAGGGTGGAGGTGAGGTATTAGGTGAGCCAGGATGATCCAAAATTTGTATTGCTTACGAGATTAAATTACGGGAGAGAGAGAGAGAGAGAGAGAGAGAGAGAGAGAGAGAGAGAGAGAATGGTGGGGGGAGGCCCGGGTGAATGATCTGCTGAAAGAAATAAGGTGCTGTGTGCGAAGGTGAGTGTTGGAGGGAGTGCCAAGTGACAAAGCTCTTGCTAGATATAGCCCTTGAAGTGACTTCCCAAGACGAGGTTAGGTAAGGTGGAGGGTGGGGGCTGCGAACCCACCTACCAAGAGGTGCCTTCAAGGTCAAATATACAACAGCAGGTGGACAGGTAAGATTGGCAACAGGCAGAGATGCAGGTAGTTTGGTAGAAGGCAAAGGGACAAACAGGCACGAAGGCAGACAGGGACAAGGCTGACAAAAGGCAGGCAGGGAAGGTGGTGCTTAGGCAGGTAGCACAGTGATCAACAAACGACAGACGCACAGTAAGACGAAGAGACGAGGTGAAGCTGGGGCTCATGAAGAGGCAGAGACAGACAGAGAGGGAGGGAACATGCAGGTAAGCAGACAGGTACAGGGCTGGCTAGGAGACAAGCAGGGAAGGCAGTGCAAAAATGAAGGTAGGTAGTAGGAAAAAGACAGAAAAAGAGGCAAGCAGGCAGAGTGACAGAAGACAGAAAAGCAGACAAAAAATTACGTAGACAAAAGAAAGATACGAAGAAAAAAAAAACAACAACCAGAAAGTACGAAGAAGACAGGCAGGCACACAAGCATAAGGTGTGTGTGTGTGTGTGTGTGTGTGTGTGTGTGTGTGTGTGTGTGTGTGTGTAGCGAGGAGCAGGATGAGAGTGGCAGGTACAGAATCTTGAGAGAGCGGTTGAGAAGGAGGCAGGAGGAGAGGCTGGGAGGAGGGAGGAGGTAGGGGACAAGGAGCAAGTGAAACAGCTGGCTGTGAGAGAGAGAGAGAGAGAGAGAGAGAGAGAGAGAGAGAGAGAGAGAGAGAGAGAGAGAGAGAGAAAGAGAGAGAGAGAGAGATGTATAAATAGTAATTCAGTTTGTTCATATCTTCATCTCTGTAGGTGTGTGTGGTGAAGAACAAAATTGTTTACACAGGTGGGGGGGAATAAGGTGTGTGTTGTTGGGGCAGAGGGTGCGTGGCCAAAGGTGGATCTGAGTGGATGTAGGCTTTGTTTTATTTTACTTATTTTATTTTGTTCCTCTCTTCTACAGGATCTAAGGCTGGGAGTCATCCACGAGGGGAGGGTAGAGAATGCTGGAGGTCTATTGGTGGAGGGACTGGATGATAAAGGGGGTTTGTGGTAGTGGAGGTTGGCAGAGTGGCCACAGTGGGAGGGGGATAAGTGGAAGGGTAACAGTGGGAAGGGGGAGCCGGGGATGGAGGGGGAAACCGAGGGAGGGGGCGGAGTGGAGGTGATCAAGGTGGAGGTGGGATGGATGGGGTAGCTGAGGGAGAAGACAATTACAGTATGGGAGGGGGGACAGTGGAAGGAGGCAGATGGGAGAGGGAGGAGGGGTGCAGAGGATGATGGATGGAGGGCAGGGTTGACTTGGGGGCAACCTAGAAACTAGAGGAGGGGAGGTGATGGAGGGGGGGCAGGTAGGAGGAGGAAGAAGTGGCTGGGTGGAGGCGACTCTTGAGGGGGAGGGTGATCGTTGCGTGTAGCAGGTCAATGCAGTGGTCGTGGCAGCGCACTGATTGAAACTTAATCTGATTCTGGGATGAGGATCGATGAGGCAGTGGAAGGAGGATGGGGCTAGGATTACCGCCAGATAATTTGAAGTCCTTCAGTCCAGTGCAATATTTTTATATAATTATTACTATTTACAGAATATTTTTTCTGTAGAGGAGAGACTTTGCTCACTGAATGGTTAGATATAGTCTTCGTTAACCCGTTCATTACGATCCATCCTTCATAATTAGAATGAAACTCACATAATGGTATCAAAATTTTGAAGAAAAGTAAGTCACTAAATTGAGGAAGATAATCAGCTTAGGAGAAAACTTTTATTGAAGGGATTAACCAATATGGAACTGAATAATATTATATGACGGTTTTATATTCATTTAAGCTGTATGGATTGTGTTTTTACTATCATGGGGGAAAAATTCCTACAATATTCTCCAGCCTACCGCAGCTTACAAATACATACAGTACATGTACTGGTGATCCAGTGTGACAAGTAACCATCTTCAGAGATGCTGAACTAGAAGTGACAGAGCCGAGACATTTATTCTTCTGGAAATTACCTCCCTCTTCTTGTGAAAATTCCGTCGTCCTACCAGGTCCCTGATTGCGACATTAGTGCTATCCTTGTATACATACACAGGATGAATAAATTCAGACTTTTCTTAACGACTGAAGCTTCTTCCCACTTACGCAAATGATAGTGCTGATCTATGTGTAACACAAAGGAATTAGATACTTTATGACACCGTTCAGTGAATCTGCTTTTGCATTCTGCTATCCTTGTATCCATTCCTCGTCCTGTTTCTCCTATGTACGTTTTCGTGCATCCACTGTACGATATGCTGTACGAGTATACTGTACTGTTCTCATTTTTACTTCCTTTCACTTTCTTTCAGACTGTTTTTCCTATTTTACGCCCTGAGGATGCCATGATGCTAAGGCCTGCTTTATGTAAACACTTGTTAAATACCGAAGCTTTGGCTGAGTTAGGAACATACATATCTTGTACTGTTATCGTTTGATCGAACATTAGCATTATCTTTTTTCATTTCAGTCATATCATTTGCCTTCCGTTTTAGTTTTAGCAACATGCCTACCGGATAGCATAACTTCCTAAAGGCTTCTGTTATGAATCTAATCCCATTCTCTATGAACTCATCACTGTAAATTCTGTATGCTCTTGGGAAAATCCTACAACTCCAGACTTGGTCCTTTGGTTGTGTGCAGAAAGGTAGTGGATAGTCATCTTTTTTGGTTGGTTTATGGTACAGTACATAGGGTATTTAGCTCCCCTGTTTGTTCTCCGTTTTATGTATCTAAGAATATGATTTTTTTCTTTCTCTTCTTCTACTGTGAACTGTATGTCATCATTCACCCGGATTCATTTTGTCGTCAGTCATTGAGGGTCAGTTGAGCTGGGAGCATCACCAAGTGGACTAAGTAAATCGTGTTGGTGAGCGCCCTGCTTTTTGTGATCCTAGTGATAACAGGCATCGATGATCGTTAGAATTTCCATATTTACTCGGTCACAACTAGCGTCAAATTTACATACACAGGATTATGTAGTACAATCATACATTGCAATCAAACCAGTATGTGTCTTGTGAGCGTATGACGAGCGAGCGAGCGAGTGAGCGTTTGTACAGTAGCTCCCAAAAGTATCTTTAAAGTGTGGTGGGAAGAATGAGAAAATGATCAGAATGAAACATTATTCCTGGCCACTTGTCGTCTCGGTGCGGTTGGTAGGCATGGTTAGGTATCGTTGGTGGTACTGCTGATAAACACATCAACGCCACTGTGTGACTGCAAACATCCATCGACTTGTAAATGGTGACAGTTCAGTAATATTTATACCTGTGTTAAAGACTATAACCCATTACACACATCATATTGTGATAATTGCATCTTGGGAAACATAGTAACTGCGACGGGCAGAGTTGCTATGTTCGAATACTGACTGCGATGGGCTGAGTTGTCATGTTGGAATATAAATGAAGGAATGAATGCTCCGAGCTAGGCCTGTATTAGACCATATAGCCCTGATAGGGTGATGAGAGCGCTAACTTTCAGCTAAGTAGCTACCCAGGTGAGCCGCGAACTCTCTACTTCATGGTCTTGATTTACGCACGCCACCATTGAGTCACCCAGCCCCCCTTGAATATAAATGAAACTCAGATTATTAAACAGCATGAGAAAAATACCCATCACAGTTCTTTCGTTATCACAACTACAAATAGATTACCAATGCAGAGGTTAATAATAGCCTATACGGTCTGCATGTAGGACAATTTTAACCACACATCATTATTATACATACTACCCGAATGTGGCGATATCTCTGTTTCGGAAGGTATTGTGGTGTTTCGTTACGTGAATGGCACAGCTTCATAGTAGGTGTCGTGTCGATTGAACAGAGGTATGGATGCAGGCGGTGGATACAGTGGTTATTAAATGAATAAAAGGAGCCCCCAGAGTGTGTTCAACCTTACCTTGTATTTATTTTACATATAATGTCCAATATAAGAATGAATCTCGCATGTCACCTCCACAATACGGCTGGTGTATCAGTGACATGGGTTTATACGCTGCTCTGGGGATTAGTTTCAGTTAGGTTAATTTACTGTCTTTACATTTCATTTACCTCTACCTGTCTCTCTAATATATTTGAGCCGTTCACATTATACTGGGTGTCATATATCTCCGAGTCATAATCACAGATATTATATAAACACTTTCTCAAAATATATCAGTTCTGGGAAAGCTTGTATACTATTTATCTAGAGTGATGATAGCCTTGTGCTGGCACTCGTGAAAGCATTACTGGTGAACCATAGAAAGAATAACCGTGCCTATGTTAAAACTAGTCTTTGTCATCATTATAACATCAAATATATCTACATATGACAAAGTGATTCGTATTACATTAGAAAGAAAACGGTATATACAATCCCAGGTCATATACAGGTGTATGGCAACCACTCCCCAGCATGCAGGTCTACCAATTTTGTTGCCGCATCACTCAACACGTGTCAGATACATCGTCCACTGTGTCAGAATGTATAGTACTTTTTTTTTAAAGATACTTTTGGGAGCTACTGTACATACACCTATCATCATAATGTCATCTTGTGTAAACTTTCAACATTCTGGTGAGGTAGCTGAACAATAACAGAGGAATAATTGAACTAAAATATTTATACTTTCTCACTTTTTCTCTGGATTGCATATAGCTAGGCGCTGTAGCATTTATCACACGCACAATGTTAAGTTCTCTGCTCCTGACTTGCAGTGTCAACGAACTGTGTCGGTAAACACTTGGCTATTGATCGAATGATAAAAACCCAGATAAGGGGCGATTACCTTTGCTGATTTCATCCACTAAACGTGGAAAAAACGTTCATTATGAGCGTAGTGTTCGATATTTCATTGTTGGAATTCATGCCAGAAAAGATAGTGTTACAACAGGAAATCTTTTTAAATTCGCCTTCATAGTGGAGCATGTCAATTGAAGCCCTCGATACTTTCCCATGGAAAACTGGGATTCCATGGGGTTTCTTTGTCTTATGGGTAAATATATAGCTAAAACCAGAATTTACTGAATCTATCTACTGCCTGCTGAAAAAAAAAAAAAAAACTCATCTCTATCTCACATAACGGAAAAGATATTAGCCTCTGAAAGCCATCGCGGTCGGGCCTTGTCGTGTTGGGCCGCCAATTTCTCAGCTGAACCTAATCTTCACTTCGCTGGCTGCTCTCACTTGTTCGTAATACTTACCTAGAGGTGAATGCTTGAAGTCTGGTGAGATACTGATAAACTTGACTAATCTTGACTCTTCGTGTGAAGGGGATTAATTAATTCTGGCTGATGTCAAGTGATGCTAGTGATCCGACTGGACTGTTCTGGTTCGTACTCAGACAGTTTCAGTGTCTGTCTAAGTGCACAATATGACCTGCACAGTCTGACAATGTGCCTCATTCTAGCAGGATAAAATTCTTAAGTGTTAGTCTGACCAAGTGGGTAGATGACGTCTCCTCTTTCTTATGAGCAGCTCAGCTTCGGTGTGATGTCTGCTCGGACCTTAAGGATAACAAAAAACAAGAAATGCATCTGTAGAGTTGAAGCAAATTGTTGTTGTGCATTACCATGTCTCTTGGTGCAAACAACTCACTCCAGCCGTGCACACCATGAAGCCCAGCATCCACACACGACAGCAGGCGTGCTAGTCAGCTTACGCGGGTGATGCTGCTAGAGAGGGACACCTTCACGCGATGAAACTGATATAACCAAGCGGTTTCACTGGCCTGTTAAACAAACGTCCCTCAGCTTCCTCCCTCTCCTTCGATGGGAGGATGGTGGACTGCAGAAGGGCAACTTTAGTCTGCATTCCACTGGGTTCATGTTTCAAATAGACCTGGGGTCGCAGCAATAACAACGTGGGTGGATGGACAGCTAAATTTATGCAAGGGTAAAATTCCATAATATAAAGTTCTGACTCCAGCCATTACTGTCATCATCACCACCACTTAGCCCTTTCACCTTGATTGTTTTTGCTGCAACCAGGAGATTGTATTCAGCTAACTAGACACTTTTCGATATGGAACATCCGCAGACATAACCTTCATTATCCCGTTGACTGCTGGAGATCCTAAGTTTATAAAATCTTTGGGTGGAAAATTTGTTACAAAATGAAAGATACATCATGGTTTTGAAGGGAATAATGCTCTCAGTTCCCTTCTCATTTTCGTACAGCCGTTCACTCCCCAAACTGCGACACCGGTACTTCACCTTTCTCACCCCCTCACCTGCCTCACCCCTCACCTGCCTCACGCCTCACCTATTTCAACCCCTAACTTTTCTCAGCCCCTCACCTGCCTCATCCCTCACCTTTCTCAGCCACTCAGCTGCCTCGCCCTTCGTTTGCCTCACTCCATACATGCTTCCCCCCCCCCACCTGCCTTCCACCCTCACCTGCCTCCCCTGTCTCCTGCCTCACCTCCTTCACCTGTCTCACCCCCTCACCCCTCGCCTACCTCACCCCTCAACCTGCCTTACTCCTCACCTGCCTGACTCCTCAACCAGACTCACCCCTCGACCTGTCTCAGTCTTCACCTGCCCTACTCCTCACCTGCCTCACTCCTCACCTGCATCACCCCTCACGTATCATATTGCACGAAAGTCGTACCATCATTTTTATCGTTATTTTTAGCAGTAATTCCTTGTTTTTCCCGGAAGTTACGACATCATAAATATTTGGAATGCATCGCCACGTTAAAAAAAAAAAAAAAAAAAAAGTGTGCTGTAAGACTTTTATGGAAATTTTGATTTTTTGAGCCAAGATAAAATGGAAAAAAAATGACACCGGTAGTTGTATTTTGACGCTGTGAAAGAATATGCATGAAGATTTTTTAAGTACTTTTATAAAACTTTAGTCCAATAAGAACATCACTTTTATATCTGACATTAAATATACAAAGTATGGTTTAAGATAATGCTTGGTTTTGTTATTTAATTTTATGAAGGTACAGACTACCAAGAACTACATTATACTATTATGACTCAAGTTCAGTTTGGAGTGAAGTGAGAAAACTATTGACAAATTTAGTACTTTAATTCATTTTGTTTCAGGGAATCATCTGATAAAAACAGAGTAGGGCATAAGATAATGTCAAACAAGAATTGCTTTTCCTAATTCCACTCTAACCTCAGCACCACCCTCACCCTAATTCCTCTTTCTCTTATATTTCATTCATTCCAACACCCCACTCATGCCAACACGCACTGAGCATCCAAACACGATGAGCTGAGCACAGTTGATTGGATGAGCTCTTTATTGTTAATGCTGAGCTGCTCCACACCATATTTTCTACGCAAAGCAGGATCTTACAAGCTCATCGAAGAAAAAACCAGCGTGCGGCAGTAACATGTTTGACGCTTGACGGAGCTCCACCATTACTTCCACTTTCCACCAAATATTCTTGCACATTCTCTCGACGTACTCATTCCAAAATTCCACCGACTTAAGAAGCTATATAAAGGCATCTTGTTAAATAGCGTTATACATCATGTATTTTCTTAGCTGATTCCCTCTCCCCAACCATTTTGCTACTATAAGCTCACCCTTTATTCCTTAACGCTAAAACAGCGCGCGCGCGTGCGTGTGCGTGTGTGTGTGTGTGTGTGTGTGTGTGTGTGTGTGTGTGTGTGTGTGTGTGTGTGTGTGTGTGTGAGAGAGAGAGAGAGAGAGAGAGAGAGAGAGAGAGAGAGAGAGAGAGAGAATATTCAACGTGGTGCTGGTGATAAAGGCACTGAGCAAGCACAGTGACATGTGACTGATGATGGTGTAATTAACTCCTTATTGCTATTGTGGCCAGGACGCTGGTGGTAGTGTAGTGGTGGTGAACAGTGAAATATTGTGCCACTAAGGGTAACAGCAGTAGCAGTGTAATAATTGTAGTGGTAGTGGGGGATGGCAGTACTAGTGGGCTTGGTAGTGGCTGCTTACAGTAAATAAATGTAGCGGTGAGAGTGGTGGTAGGACTTGTATTAATTGTGGATGTAGTTGTTGTTGTTGTAGTGGTAAGGTTTGCGTCTTAAAGTAGTGGCAGTAATGTAGTCGTGATCGTATTATTGTCATTATTGTTATTATTATTATTATTATTATTATTATTATTATTGGTAGTAGTAGTAGTAGTTAGTAGTAGTAGGAGGAGGAGGAGGAGGAGGAGGTGGAGGAGCGGTAGTAGTAGTAATAGTTGTAGTGGTAGTAGTAGTAGTAGTAGTAGTATGTGATAACAGTAGTAATGATCATAACTCTGGTAGCGATTTTAGTGATGTCTGAAAGGTTGGTAAGTGAATATGAGATGGCATTATTGATTATTGTAGGGGAACATGAAAGAGTGTAATTGTAAATGTGTACAAAGGGAAGGGTGATGCCTTGGAAAGTGGAAATTACAGAGGTATATAGCTTTTAGATCAGATAATGAAGGTAATGGAGATAATTCTGGAAGGTATGATTAGAGAAAGCGTGAATATTGTTGAGATTCAGCTTGGGTTTATGCCAGGCAGGGAGACCACTGATGCCATATTCATTGTTCGACAGCTTCAGGAAAAATATATTGGGAAGAAAAAGGATCTGTATTTTGTTTTTGTTGATTTGGAAAAGGCCTTTGACAGA
>NC_137033.1:55289300-55314300 GCF_032717465.1 Coenobita brevimanus | reverse complement strand
CCTCCCTTTGACTATTTTTTCCCCCTTTTTTCCTTCTTTCCCCCCGTCTCTCTCTCTCTCTCTCTCTCTCTCTCTCTCTCTCTCTCTCTCTCTCTCTCTCTCTCTCTCTCTCTCTCTCTCTCTCTCTCTCTCTCTCTCTCTCTCTCTCTCTCTCTCTCTCTCTCTCTCTCTCTCTCTCTCTCTCTCATAATTTTGTCGTACTTCTCTCCTCAATCTCCTTTCCCTTTGCAGTTTCCTTGTCTTTTCTCCCTTTCGTCCTTGTGTCTTGTCTTTCTTTCCTACCTTCTTCTCCCTTGCTCTTTCCCCTTTCCCCACCAGCCACGCCCACCTCACCTGATCTCAGGTTTCCTTATCGTATTTCTGCTTCCCCTCCCATCTCTCCTCCACTCCTCTCTGTTTCTCCCTTCTTTACATCCATCCCTTTCTTCCCTCCTCCTACCTCCCTCCATCTTCTTTTATTTCTCGTATAATTTTCACATTCTTGCACTACTTCATTCTTTCCTCTAATTCCGGGTTCCTCTCCTCCCTCCCTTCTTCGCTTCCTTCTCTTTCTTCCTGCTTATTCCTTCCTCCTCCTCCTCCTTCTCTAATGCATCTGTAATCTTAGCCTTCCTCACCCTATTTCGTGCTTGTTCTCTCTCATCTCCTTTCCTCCA
This sequence comes from Coenobita brevimanus, assembly GCF_032717465.1. Taxonomy (NCBI): domain Eukaryota; kingdom Metazoa; phylum Arthropoda; class Malacostraca; order Decapoda; family Coenobitidae; genus Coenobita; species Coenobita brevimanus. Next base: position 55,313,644 of record NC_137033.1, on the reverse strand, counting down.
CTCTTGTCTTCCCCGTGCTCCCTCCCACCCTCTCTTCCATCTCTTATCTCTATCGCTCCTTCGTTGCTCTTCATTCTCTCTCTTGCCCTCCCTCCCTTCCTCTTCCTCTTCTTTCTCTCTCTTGCCCTCCCTCCCTTCCTCTTCCTCTTCTTTCTCTCTCTTGCCCTCCTTCCTTTCATCTTTTTTCTCTTTTTTGCCCTCCCTCCCTTCCTCTTCTTTCTCTTTCTCTTGCCCTCCCTTCTTTCCTTTTCATTCTTTCTTGTCCTCCCTCCATTCCACTTCATTCTTTCCCTTGTCCTTCCTCCCTCCGCTTCCTTTTCCCTCTGGCCCTCCCTCTCTTCCTCCTTATTCTCTCTCTTGCCTTCCTTCCATTCTTTCTTCTTCCTCATATACGTCCCCCTTCCCCTTCTCGTCCCTGTTGCCCGTTCGCCATATAACACACTGGGTTTTGTAATGGCCGCACAGGTGGTTATTGGTGATGTGAAAGTAAATTAACAATAGTACTAACCATTAATATAAATGGCGGGTGCTAATGAAGACAGGCAGTTGTGTTTCTGGCTGAATAATATGTGTATGGCGACAGCAAGACCGATATCTGTATAAGAAGCAGGCAACTGTTATAAAACCTGTGTTTGTGACTCCATTACTTGATTTGTTACAGTATATCTCCCTTTAGCAGAGTTTGATTGCCTGATAATAAAGAAAATTTAATGAAAAAGGAGTCATTGACATGAAAAGTGACAGAGGGTGTTTTTTTTTTTTTTTTTTTTTTTTTTTAAGAACAGAAGGAAAACGACGTGATCGTACTGAAGGTGTGTAAAAGAAATATTAACTTGTGCAGAAGAGAGAGAGAGAGAGAGAGAATCTTACTGAAGAAGTGGAAAATACTTGTAATCCAGGATGGTGCTGTGGTGAAACATTAAGGGAATCGACAGCGGCCATTGGCTTGGTCACTGACGTCAGCAGTGCCGCCACAGACAATAATTGTGAAATTTGTGGGAAGCCTTGGCCCTGACGCCTTACATCAGTGGTGGTGTAATGTATTGCGGAGAAACGCAGATTTATTTCTGATTTAACAGCGACAGTAAGATTATGTGTGGCTGTATGTGTGTGTGTGAGTATATATATATATATATATATATATATATATATATATATATATATATATATATATATATATATATATATATATATATATATAGATATATATAGATATATATATATATATATATATATATATATATATATATATATATATATATATATATATATATATATATATATATATGTACGGTATCTATCAATCTATCCATCCATCTATCTATCTATCTATCTATCTATCTCTATCTATCTATCTGTCTATATATATACACAGTATATCATGATCATGATGATGGTCATCATCAGCCATTACAAATCCACTGATGAACAAAGGCCTCCCCCAACCTTCTCCACGAATTTCTTGACTGAGCCAATCTCTTCCACGTTGTCACTGCAAATTTCTCTATCTCATCTCTCCATATCCTGTCTGGCCTTTTTCTACTGCGCTTACAATCCTCTGTTGCCCAGTCAGTCAGCCTCTCGCTCCATCGGTTATCCCTTATTCTTGCTACATGACCTGCCCACCTCCATTTCTGTTCTCGTATAATATCTGCAGTGTCTTTGACTTCAGTCTGCTCTTTCACCAAATTGATCATTTCCTGTTTCTTAGAGATATTCCCAGCACTGACCTTTCCATTGCTCTCTGAGAACGGATTAGTTTAATTTCCATCGAGTTCTAGTTTCCAGGTCTCACAACCGTACGTCATAGCTGGAAGTATACGTTCGTTATATACTTTTCGTTTCACTCATACAGGCAAGCTACTTTACATAATGTTTCTATGATTGTACTGTATATATACACATATGGTTATATATATATATATATATATATATATATATATATATATATATATATATATATATATTTATATATATATAAAAATCATCTCATCAGCCGTTTGAGTGTCCACTGCAGGACCGGCCTATCCCAACCGAAGCGGGGACAATACGGCCAATGTATCTCTACCAAGTGGCTTAGGCTGTCTGGTAGAGATTGTATGTAGGATAAGAAGTGCTTGTAAGTGTATTGTAGTGTTGTAGTGGCTTTGGATGTGTGTGTAGTCTGTGGACCAAGTGTAATCAGCCCGTGCAAGCCGACTGGGTGCAAACATACTTTATAGTATGCAACACTGGTTCAACCACAGCATCCCTGACGTCCGCCAAGCAGTACGTGGCCAGGAGAACGCTCCCAAAGTTTATTACCTTGGTGGGGCGCAAACCCTCGTTCTTCAGTGTACGAGAGCGCACACTTTACCACTGTACCACAGAGGCTCTCTCTCTCTCTCTCTCTCTCTCTCTTTATATATATATATATATATATATATATATATATATATATATATATATATATATATATATATATATATATATATATATATATATATATATATATATATATATATACTAGAAGGGGCACCCGGCATTGCCTGAGCAAAATCCTATAATTGTGCATCACCTGGGACCCTGGATGGTCACTCTTTGTGGGAGAAGACCCTCGGGTCTCCATTTTATCCTTGGGCCTATTTCCCCAGAGTTATATTCTCCATGGACCTATTCATACCATGAACCTATTCTCCTACTACGCACCCACCCACCAACCCTGCCTAGCCATCCCACAAATCCGTGGGAGGCGGTGGCCGAATCGGTAGAGAGTTGGCCTGCAGTCCTATTGGACCCAGGTTCGAATCCCCTCTGGGGCAGGGAACAGTTTTGGGATTTGGATTTCATTAAAACAGACTTTACTGATCTACTAGGTGACCCGCCGACATGTCGTACAAATACCCCCGCTATTACCAATACACCAGCCCTGTATGAGACATCCCTAGCATGTATTCAATATGGACGATGGGTGTTAGCGCCGAAGTGGTCACATGTGGAGGTGTATGGACGTAGGAGGAATACTGGACCTTGGTAACGGGCTGTGAAGCTGATATCCAGAGTCACACACACACACACACACACACACACACACACTCACGCACGAAATCCGTCTACCCATCTGACCCTCTGTAGCTAATGATATGGTTGTAAAAGTAAAAAATTCATTGGCAACTGGCTATGATCTTTCCACCTTGGTGACTTGAGTATTTCTGATCAGTTATAATCTTGGCCATCAGAGGAGCCACTTCAGCTTATGTAATGTACTCATTTAAAACGTTTAAATTCGTCATAAGAAGTTATACACTTTCCAGAGCTGTTAAAAGAGTACTGTATGCATCCCCCTTGATTTCCATAGAGGATAGACAGACAGGCAGACAAACTCTCTCTCTCTCTCTCTCTCTCTCTCTGCAGTGACATGAAACTCCACAGAAATGCCCCGCCGCCTTTACGTCGTAATATAAGTTATGGACGTGTTTTAATTAACAATGTTTTTGGTCAAAGTCTACTAATACCAAGTCAATTCACTCTCCATCAGCGCACAGGGAGGCGTTGCTTGTGTGACGTCAGCTGGCTTAAATAACAGAAAATGTATAAAAGGGCCGACCTAAACATTTATGATAAGGGATAATGACTAAGGGGAAGAAGTGCGGACTCGTTTAACCCTATAATATAGCAGTAGGTTCCCTCACACCCCTACACCTTCCCTCACACATTTCAGTCCCTTACCTCACTTCTCCGGACTGAAAATGTGTCATGGTTTGATAAGCGGAGCAAGCGCACACTCATTGTCATGGTCAGGAGTCAACTGAACACTTGGGTTTCGTGCCAGAGCCAGTCGACGTCACTCCGATGCTCCGCTCCCTGCGCGAGCTTGGAGCTGTTTTAGAAGGAAGTGATCCGACTTGGTATTAGTAGACTTAGATTTTTGGTAACCTGAGGACGATTACACCCGTGTTTTAACGCATTTTTTAAGTCGGCGCAGTTTAGGTATGTTGATTCAAACATTTTTGTTCTGTGATGCACCGTTTCGGCTATTTTGAGGGTACAAACAGACAAAAAGACAAATAGAATGGGAATTTTAATAATCTCTCTCTCTCTCTCTCTCTCTCTCTGCATGGAAGTTGACCACATATTTTTATTTGTTTATTTGTGTATATTACATTGGGAGCACTCAACGATGTCCCTCCTCTGCGTCAAAACAATTAAACTTAACGTTTCTCTCACCTTAAAAACTAATACAGTAAAATTAAATAACTTGTTGCTTACTATCGTAATTACGCAGTGTTGAAAATTTCCCTTAGGTGAGTAAAAATTTTACGATTAAAACAACGACGACGACGACGTCGACGACGATGATGATACTGATGATGACCTTAGCTGTTAAAGAATAATCGAGATATATATTTTTTAGCTCCTAGAGTATTAGAGATTTCCTGAGCTAAAAATAGTTGTTTGGCGAGGCTATGATGTGTTACCTATGTACGTCCATAGCAAGTTCTGTGTTAAAATTCGTCTATTTCGTGAAGGGTTACTTCTCTGTCCGTGCTGGAGACGGTAAACGTGGTCAAGGGTTTAATGCATCCGAGGCCGGTCGTTTTAAGTTCTTCCAAGGACTACTGTATACACTTTACCCGTCTGTTTGTCTGGGTGGGATCAAACGGGTTGGGGGACCGCCTCTTTACTCCACCCTTTTAACCACTCCACCACAATGAACTATAGTTTTACTTGTGCTGTTACCAGACTATTTTTATTCGGATTATGAGAGTGCCGTGGAAGCGAAGAGGTTAATGAAGGGGATATCTATTTCCTACCAGTCGGAAGTCTAACTAAAAGTGAATAAACTTCTTTTCTGTTAATAAGAGTAATACTTAAAAATGTCATTGGATCAAAGGAGCCAACCTATGTCTTCCGCCGTTTGTCCACGCTGTTCCCCATTTTTGCCACTTTCATTTTTTATTTTGTTCATCCAGTTATACCCTTCTTGCTCATACCTTTTACTTTTTAGTTCCTCCTTTATTTCCTTTCAGTAGTCACTGGGAGCATGCAGGCCTCCTTGTTACAGAGTTTATTGTTCGTATCCCTCGTTTCTTTCCCCACCCCCTCCATTTTTTTAAATCTTGCTTCAACTTCTTCTACTCCCACCTTGTCGGCACCTGTTGCCCTCCCTCTTCCCCGCCATTTCCTTGCTGTCCTGCATCTTGGTTTCTCCCACTGTTAGTTTCTTGTCATCCTCACACGCTCTTTCCCGTAATTTAATCTTTTTCCCTCACTCCGTTCCACCCAACCCTTTTTTTATCACTATCTTCCTTTCTTATGTTTCTGTCATGTGTTTTCCTATTGTCTCTTCTCGTCTTATTTTCCACGTTTCTTCCCAGATTATCTCCCTTTCCCATGATATTTCCTCTTCTTTATTACTTTTTTTTTTCTCTCTCTGTAGCTACTCTTTCCTCCGTCACCTCTTCCTCTTCCCTATCACCCTCCTGGTTCATTTTTCCTATCTCGCTCCCGAGTTTCTCTTTCTCGTTCGTCCTCCTAGTCTTTCTTTTTCCATCCTATCTTCCCTTTCTTTCCCCGTGACTTCCCTTGGCCAGTTCATCTCCATCCTCTCCCCCCCAGTGTCATTCTTCCTCCTTCTCCCCTTCTCCCCCTATCCTTGCGTTCACCCATTCCCCAATCTTCCGCGTTCATGAAGTGCGGGAATTAATTTAGTGGAGTGTTAGTGTGTTGCCGCTGGGGTTTCTTAAAGCTGGAGGGAGACGTGGGCCAGTTATGTCTGTCCCTGATTCCTGTTGCCTGGAATGTATGGACCAAGTAACCCATTCAGTCCAATGTCCTGGTTCTTTTCTTACTCTTATTACTTCCAGACGATTTTGCCCAACACTCTTGTAGTGAAGGGGTTAGTGAAGCCCTTATCTAACCCCTGCTGTTTGAAAGGTCTGCAAAATTGAGTAGAACTGTCAGTAACCAGCAAGAATAAAATGAAATATGCGTCATCGGAACCAAGGCGTTAACAGATGGACGATAATGCCATCAAAACACAATAATGAACTCTGGTATATAAACGCTCACCAGCCACTATCACCCTGGATGTAGTGCCCAGTTAATTTTATGTACCTTATTCTTACGGGATTACGGCGTCTGGCAATAGATAGATAGATAGTTCCCTACATAGATACTTTTGTTTTACTCTTCCATTGCAAAGATTGTCTGGATTTATCGTAATTCGTAGGTGTACCAGTAGCAGCGAAAAGGTTAACCCCAAGATCATTTTTGAAGCCTGTGTCTGCAAGAGTTCCTCTCAGTTCAGTTAAATCTCCCTTAGTCTGAATAAAATACCCATAGAGTTACCTGTTATTAGCTGCGTTGCCCGTAAGAACACCGAAAAACGACTATATCTGAACCTGAAAACATACTTTCATGACGATGTTTGATTTGTGAACGGTTTTTTGTTTTTGTTTTTTTTCCTCGTGACACAATAAAATCAAACTGCGTACATAACAAACATGCATTGCCATGGAGGGATATGATATGCTGAAAATAGTGTGTGTGTGAAACTGAGAGAGAGAGAGAGAGAGAGAGAGAGAGAGAGAGAGAGAGAGAGAGAGAGAGAGAGAGAGAGAGAGAGAGAGAGAAGTTTGGAACGGGGAGGGGGAGGGAGCAGGAGGAAGAAGGGAAGGAAGAAGATTGGAAGCGGGAAGGTTGCTGTGTCTTTTTTGCGAAAACCCACTTCTTGTTGTCGTCGCCGTCCCACCCTCCTCCTCCTCCTCCTCCTAATTATCACATCATTAGCCATCATCATCGTCGTCGTCGTCGTCGTAGTTGTCGTCGTTGTCTCAGTTTTCCGTCCAACTACCCTCTCTCGGTTCCCCAGTCCTTTCTTCCACTTTCCTGTCCCTCTGTTACCTTTTTCTTCCCTTCTCCCTTTTATTTTTCCCACGTCTCTGCTGTATCTTTCCTCCCTCTCTTCTCTCTTCCTTCTCCCTCCCATTCTTCTCTATTTTGTGTACTCCCTCCTTGTCTCCTCTCCCCCACCCCCATTCCATTCCACCGTCCATCTCTCTCTGTTTCTGTCTTTGTCTGTCTGTCTGTCTGTCTGTCTGTCTCTCTCTCTCTCTCTCTCTCTCTCTCTCTCTCTCTCTCCCCCGAACAAAAATAATCAGTATTAATTTATTTATCTACAGCCAGTTTCCTATATCCTTCATCTTCTGATTCCATTATTTTCTAACTCCTCTATCCCCTAACTCTTCCATCTTCTATCTTCTCCATCTCGTATCTCTTCAATGTTCCAACTCATCTGTCTCCTAATTATTTAATATAATTACATTTCCTGACTCCGTCAACTGGAATTACTTCATCTCCTAATTCCTTCTCATAATTCATTCAGCTCACAGCTTAAATTTACTACTTCTTCCATTTACTTACCCCTTTATATCCAAATTCCCTTTTATTCTGACTCTACCGTCCTCTGACTTTCCATCCCCTTCCTCCTTTGTCTTCTAACATCATCTACTGACTCATATACTTTTAACTTTCCATCTAACTCTACTACCTAACTCCTTAATTGTCTACATCTTTTGTCTTTTAACCTTTCCGTCGTCAGTTTCTTCGTCTCGTAAGGCCTTGGTCTCTCAGCTCCTCTGTCTTATAACTGCTTCATTATCTTCATTATCTCTTTGCTCTCCTGACCCTTTCCTCGCATACCCCTTTTATAAACACCACCTCATCTCCCAACTATTTGTTCAGGTTGCTTTTCCACATCCTAACTTCACTACCTCCTAACTACTTCGTACCCAGCTTTCCTTACCTGATGCCTGGTTGATCCGTTAAGTCCAGCAGCCATAATTCCTTCACTCCGTAACTCCCTTAATCTCTTACAACTCATCAACTGAAGCTCCTTCCGCCTCACCACCTTAACCCTAACTTTTTTAGTCTTTGAACCCTTCATCCAAGTACCCTCTAGCTCACTCTTTTATCTCACTTCTCACTTTTATCTCACTCACTTTCCACACACCTCCCTGCCTCTTCCTTCCCTTATACCTTACATTCACGCCTCCTTCACTCTCTTCATTAATCGCCATTCTGTTTCTCACTCTCATCACTCCCCACCCTCTCTTCCCATTTATTCAGTATCTTTTCACTTATCTGTTACTCATTCCATCCGCTTTTTATTCGTTTCCACCTCGCTTTCAATCATTGTCCTCTCCTACTTCCTTTTCACTATCTTACGTACACTCGTTGATTTTGCATACTCTTCTGTCACTCATTTCTCATTCACACCACTCTAATGCACGTCTGTCTCTGGCAGTCCCCCTCTGTCACTCCCCTGTCAGTCACATCCCTCTTAGTCACTGCTTACCTTAGTCACTCCTCTCGCACATTCCCTTCTCATACATTTCCAATCTCACCCACTGCCTTTTTTGGTCTCTCCACTCTGTTTCCACCTCTCTCCCCCACCCCCCTTTTTTTTTGTGGCAGGGAGATCAGATGCATTCTCTCTAAATGATCCATCTTTCACTTTTCCGTTTCACATCGTTTCCCTCTCCTTCCCTCTCATTATCTACCTTTCCCTCCTACTTTCTCTCCTTTCAGCCATTTTCCTCACCCTCCCCTCCCTTTCGCCCGTCTCTCACACTCCCCCAGCCCCTCGCGCGTTCATCTCTATCTCCATGATCCTCAAGTCCTCCTCCCACTCACTCCTCCATACATAACTTCATTTGTGCACAGTCTCCCGTCACCCAGAGTGTGGCCCACAGTGCAGTTTGGCCGGAAGACTGTCATGTCACCTGCTGGAAGGTTGTGAGGTTAGCTGGTGGAAGTGGATGTTCTCACTCACTGCATTTTCAGTTGGTAATTTAACTTTTCTTCTAATTGCAAGATCTCCTCTCAAGAGATTGTGATAAACCGACTCCGTTTTTTTTTTTTTTTTTTACCTCTGCAGCTGTTGATGTTATATATGGACCTTGTTCTTCCCTATGTGCAGCAGAGCTTGCATGTGTGGAGGGTTCACCAATACAGCTCTTCTAAACAGAGTGGTGTCGAAAGCATCTCGTCTCAACTCCTCTCCTTTTAACAATTTCCTTCATCCATTACAGCGGGCGCGTAGTACCAGTCCGATAGCCCACTCTTACCCTTTTCTGTCCAACACTTTAATGCAAGAGTTAACCAGTACTCTGTTATTCGTGTATGCAGCAGGTCTTCTCTGGAGCTGTCACCCTCAGTCTGTATTTCCCTCTGCCTATGACCTGCAGTATTTTAAAGGCAGTATATATATATATATATATATATATATATATATATATATATATATATATATATATATATATATATATATATATATATATATATATATAAGATATGGGTGACGGGGTTACTACCGTCAGTTTGGAAGAATGGTGTAATTGTTAAAGTTCCGAAGAATGGAGACCTGAGTGAATGTGGTAATTGGAGGGGAATCTCTTTGTCACCGATAGCTTTGAAAGTTTTCAGTAGAGTGTTGTTAAATAGGTTGGAGCCGGTGGTTGAGGGTATTCTGAGGGATGAACAGGCTGGTTTTAGAAAGGGACGTGGTTGCAATGATCAGATCTTTATAGTTAGGCATTTGATGCAGCAAGTTAATGAAATGAGAGTACCGTTAAGTCTTTGTTTTGTTGATTTTGAAAAGGTTTTTGATAGTGTTTCGAGAGAGACTATGGGGAAGATCATGAGACATTATGGAATACCAGAGGAGTTTGTGAGGGTCATTATGAACATGCATGAGGACACATTTTGTAAAGTGATGGTTGATGGTTGTCTGAGTGATTCGTTTGAAGTCAAGTCCGGAGTAATTCAAGGTGGTGTTCTATCGCCTTTACTATTTATATTGGTCATTGATTACATTATGAATCGCGTTGGAACAGAAACCGGTGCAGGTATACTTTGGGGAGAGAACAGGAAACTTTTGGATTTAGATTATGCAGATGATATAGTTTTGATTTGTGATGGGCCAGAAGAGATGCAGAGAGTGTTGGACTGTTTGGTGAGTGAAGGTCGCAAGGTGGGTTTGGTTATTAATTGTGGAAAAACTGGAATAATCAATATGAATATGGAAAATGCGCAGGAATGTGTAATTGGAGGTATGGTTGTAAAGCAAGTTGATAGGTTTAAATATTTAGGTACTTATTTAGCCAAGGATGGTTCTTTGAACTTTGAATTCGAGGAAAGGTTAAAGAAGGCTAATCAGGCAATGGGAATGCTTAAAAATATTTGGAATAATAACAATTTCTCTGTGCATACAAAAATCAAACTTTATAAGGTAATGGTTAGGAGTATCTTAATTTATGGACACGAGTCTTGGTACAGCACAGTGACTATGGAAAATAAATTCTTGGTGTTTGAAAATAAAGCATTTAGAAGAATATTAGGAGTTAAGTGGTGGGAAAGGATACCAAATAGTAGAATTAGAGAAATAACGGGAGTGCAGCCGATCGATGAATATGTTAGATTCTCACGATGGAAGTGGCTAGGACATGTGTATAGGAGACAGGGAATAGTACGAGGTACACCAGGGTGGGTGGCACTTGGTAGGAGAGGTAGAGGAAGGCCAAAAGAGACGTGGGTGAGGACAATGAGACGGGAAGCTGGAGATGAGTGTTGGGGAGATCTTGAGGAGTTAGCACAAGATAGGATGTGGTGGTGTGAGTTCATCGAGGCCCTATGCATCCCCGAGTGTGCCACAGGAAATGATTGATATATATATATATATATATATATATATATATATATATATATATATATATATATATATCTATCTATCTATATATATATATATATATATATATATACACACACACACTGTATACTCGTATATCCCCTGTGCTGTAATCACTACCGGCCCCCTTCATACCCCCATTTCCAACTGTCCCTGCCTCTTTCCTTCCCCTTCTAATTTCGCTTCTTCCCTTTTCCTCATGTAATTTCTTTCCCTTCACTCTTTCCTTTCCCTTCATTCTCTCCTTTCCCCTCTGTCTCTCTCTCTCCCTTGCATTTCCTCCTGCCCCTGTTTCCTCTTTTTCCATGTCTCTTTGCCCGCCCTTTTCTTACCCCCTCTGTTCTGTGTGCTGTCTTTTTCCCTCTTTCTTCTCTCTTCCTTTCGTGTGTTCTCTGCCCACCCCTACCATTTCCCTTTCAACATTTCCCTTGTCGCTTCATTCCCCCCCTTTCCCCTCCCTTTCCCCTACTTTACCCCCTTCTATTTTTCCCCATCTTACCTCTTTTTCTCCTGCCTCATCGTCTCTCCTCACCCTTTCCCTCATTTTCACCCCTCTATCGATTTCCAGCCTCAGAAGACGCTTGGCAAAGTTGGGGTATGAGCGGGGGAAGGGATTTATTGGTTGGGATGATTTGGGGGAAGGAAAGCATTATTGGTAAGAGAGGTGGGGATTAGAGGGAGGGAAGGAGGAGAAGTAGAGAGAAGAGACTGAAGAAGAAGGGAAGAAGTGGGGGAAGAGGTTGGGAAAGAGAGCATGATGAGAGAGAATTCTGGGGAAATGAGGGAAAGAGAAGAAAGTTTGGGAGGGAGGTGAGAGTTTGAGGAGGGAATAAATGAAGAGAAGGAAGTAATGGAAGGGAGGTGGAAGGGAGAAAAAAGAGGGAAAGAAGGAAAGAGGAAGGAGGAAACTGGGGAGGAAGGGAGGAAAGAAAAAGGATGGAGGAGACTGGGGAGGAAGGGAGGAAGTGAAAATGAGGGAGGGAGAGAGGAAGGGAAGTTAAGAAGGCTGGGAAGGAAGGAAGGAAAGGACATGAGGAAAAGGTGCGAGAGAGGAGGATGGAAAGGAGAGAAAGAGGATGGGGGGATAAGAGGAGGGGAAGAGAAGAGAAATGGAGGATGGGGAAGAAGATAGATGAGGAGGTAGGGAGGAGGAAGAGGGAGGAGACTCATGAGGCAAGCAAGGAGAGGTGCGAATCTTTTGTGGGAAGGAAGGGGAGGAAGAGAAGATGGAGAGGAAGTATGGGGAGGATTTGAGGGGGAGGGAGGAGACTGAGCAGCATGTGCAGGATATGGAGAGAGAGAGAGAGAGAGAGAGAGAGAGAGAGAGAGAGAGAGAGAGAGAGAGAGAGAGAGAGAGAAAGAGCATGTTTTACTCATTGGATTCTTACTCTCCCCCTTCTTTTTTTTCTTAGTAAACAAATAATCCACACATTTCCACCCAATCCTTAAAAAAAAAATAATATTCATGCCTAACCTTTCCCGTCACTGTTCGTCCATATATCTAACCTTCATCACTCAGCAGTAGTAGTCCATGACATTATTGCACACCCTTAGATTACTTTTACGTTTATGTTAGGGCATAATCACAGAGAGGTATAGGAGAGAGGGGGGGTGTGAGCTGGGAGCAGGGCAGTGACATGGCGGGGGATAGGGCGACATGGAGGCGATTTGTCTGTGGCCACCCCTTACGGGATTAAGGCGTCTGGCAGTGGATAGATAGATAATCACAGAATTCTTCCACGCCACTGATTCACTTCAACTACCAATACGAGGTTTTATTTAGCTTAGGAAGGCCTATATTTGTGATAAGAAAAAAATAATCACGAATAACCTTTCTTTATGCATCATTTTTACTTGCTTATTCCAGTTTTATTTAGCCTGTGGAAGACATGACGAAGTGAAGGTTGGTAGAAGTCATGTCTGTTGACCCCTTCAGGACGATAATTACTTTGCTTTTGCTATTGACAGACTATTGTGGCATAGGGAACACAGCTCGTGGTAAATGGGTTAATATTCCCTCGCACTGATGTTTTATTTATATCTTTAATAACGACACAGTTTGCATTAATAACAAACACAGGAATATTACCGTGCCTCATAAATAAACAAGCAGGTAAACAAGAATTCCCAGGGACCCCACAAAACACACGACCCTGCTTTCCTTCCAAACCCTTCATTATTTCACCAGTTTTCAGTCATAATATTGCATTTTTCGTTCGATTTTTATTTTTTGTCTGTTCTTTTAACCACATTTGAGAGTTAATATTTCTGTCTGTCTGTCTGTCTGTCTGTCTGTCTGTCTCTCTCTCTCTCTCTCTCTCTCTCTCTCTCTCTCTCTCTCTCTCTCTCTCTCTCTCTCAGTACAAACGCAATGCTGGTTTAGCTCATTAAAACATCATATTATTGCCATCATTCTAAAGCCAGAAGCGTTTTGCATGAGATTGTTTTAGGAGGGGCGGGGAGGAAAATGAAGTCCAACTGAAAGTGTACAGGGGTTAAATTTAGGAGGATTCAGAGAGAGAGAGAGAGAGAGAGAGAGATTTTACTAGTATTCTCTTTTGTTAGAGTTCGTATTGTATATGTGAGGTGATAAAAAAAAGTAAATAAATAAAAATAGAACACACAAAAGCCAGCAAAACAACCAAGTCTCCTGCCACACTCACTCTAACCCACGTGCCTTGGATTTCACACTGGCTTATTCCTCAGGCCAAAGATTTGTTTGGCTCCTGTACTTAATCGGGGACTGGCGCTGGATTTACTCTGGGATTATACTTTTGTTGTGGTGGTGTGGTGGGTGCTGTGCGGTGGTGGGTGTTACAATGTTGCAGTGGTGGTCAGGTGGGTGGGGTGCGGTGTGTGGATGTAATAATGTTGTGGTTGTGGTGTGGTGGGTGTGATGCGGTGTGTGGGTGTTATATTGTTGCGGTGGTGGTGTGGTGGGTGTGGTGCGGTTTGTGGGTGTTACATTGTTGCGGTGGTGGTGTGGTGGGTGTGGTGCGGTGTGTGGATATAATAATGTTGTGGTGGTGGTGTGGTGGGTGTGGTGCGGTGTGTGGGTGTTATATTGTTGCGGTGGTGGTGTGGTGGGTGTGGTGCGGTTTGTGGGTGTTACATTGTTGCGGTGGTGGTGTGGTGCAGTTTGTGGGTGTTGCTGATTTGGAATACAATGGCATGATTCTGGATGAGGCAGAATTTCTAGGAACGGCTCTGTCCTTCAGTCTCTCACTAATGATTTTTGAACGTGAGATGCTTCAATCCCGTTAACTTTAGCGATGCCTCACCACAACACTACACCACAGAAAAACATCCTCTCCTCACACCACACCACACCACAACATACGGTACCTCACAGCATCACTCTCTCACACCATACCACACCTCACAAAACCACCCTCCCTCTCCACACCATACCTCACAAAAACACCATCCACATCACACACACACCACACCACATCACACCTCACAAAAACACCCTCTCACACCACACCATACCTTACAAAAACACGCTCCCACCCCACCCCACAACGCCACTCCACAACACCACACATCTCACAAAAACACCGTCCCACACCACAACACATCTCATAATAACAACGTCCCACACAACGCCAAACCTCACAAAAACACCGTCCCACACCACACCACACACACCACAACACCACCCTCACAAAACACCCTCCTATACCACACCATACCTCACAAAAACACCATTCACACCACACCAACCCACCACAAAATACCTCACAAAAACACCCTCCGACACCACACCACAACGCCACTCCACAACACCACACATCAGAAAAACAACCTTCAACACCGCGCCACAACGCCACATCTCACAAATATACCCTCCCACCACACTGAATCTCCCGCATCTAGTATTTGTGTGTGTGTGTGTGTGTGTGTGTGTGTGTGTGTGTGTGTGTGTGTGTGTGTGTGTGTGTGTGTGTGTGTGTGTGTGTGTGTGTGTGTGTGTGTGTGTGTGTGTGTGTGTGTGTGTGTGTGTGTGTGTGTGTGTGTGTTCCCGCAGTACCTTTTTACTTCTGGTGACTCTTCGTTTCTACCCAAGGACGATTTTATTTCACCCGGATGAGCCCTGTCCTATTTCAGGATTACAGAAAGCCATCCCCAAACACTCACGTTCGGAAAGTCTCCCCTGGGCTAAAGAAAATCGTTTAGAGATAGCAGGGAAAAAGTACAGGTAACTTTATCTTCATCGTTGATATGGTTCCTTCACGGCTTAAACTTGCTGTAGTGTTATACTTCCTCCACTGCAGATTTCGTTTTTCACCATTTATCACTTCCTTCGTTTCTGATTCTATTTTTCCTTTTCTCGTTTATTTTCTTCAGTGCTGATGCAATTTTTCTTCCCACTGATATATATTTTTTCGCTGCTTTTTCCATTTTCACCCCAGATAACTTCTTTCACAGCTGACAATATATATATCTTCCGGATAGATATATTTCTTTTAAGATTTTGCACACTGATATTTGGCTGACTAGCTGTCACAAACACTAAGATTACATCTGACTGTCGAATTATTTACAGCTTCATGTAAGACCGGTCAACTTGGGCCTTATATTCATGTCGAGAAATGATTGTTTTATGGGAGTCAAAAAATTTGACTAGTTCACATTAACCCTTTTGTTCCTGTTTATACAGTTAGGTATTTACATTGAATTAACACCAGATGGTTTTGTTCCCTTTAGAGAAATTCTAGACAAAGGCTGGAAGAGTATTCAGATTTACGTTAAGTGTGGTTGGAGAAGAAAAGTTGGAACTACTGAATTCATTCCCCAAGTTACACCATCAGCATTTTAATCACCAACACCACCACCACCACCACATGATGTAATACAACCACAGAAGCCGCAACTCTACCTCCGGGAAAGCTCCAACGTCCTTGACCTTCATCACCACCACAGCCACACCCACACCTTCATTCACTTCCACAACCTCAATACCCACCACTACCACCACCACAGCCATCAGTCACAACTCATCACCACTACATCACAGAGTAAGGGCACAGAAGAGAAACTTGTCTTAGAGTGTCAGGTACCACCTTAACATGTACCACCACAGTAGCCTTCCCTCCCTGACCACCACCACAACCACCGCCACCATCACCACCACCATCCGCACCCAGCACAGACTTGACTTCTGCCTCCTCTGAGCTTCCCACAGTTAACATGGCTCTACCACCATCACCACCACCACCACAGGAACCCCACCACCACCACCACCACCTCACAGAATAACCACATGCGAGTACTATGACCACCAACATACCACCACCAACACCGCCACCATTAACACACTACCACAACCGGCACAGCACCAACAAGAGCACACAACAACCTTCACCATACCACAAACCACACCACAAACCACAAACAACACACCACTACCACCACAAACACACCACTACAATCACCACGAACAGCAAACCACCACCAGTATCGCCACCACTACTAGCACACCGCCACCACTGCCACACCACTACTAACAGTAAAAGCAGACTTTACTGATCTACCAGAAGACCCGCCGACATGTAAAAATACCCCTGCTAATACCAATACTCCTGTCCTGTATGAGACAGCCCTAGCTGTGGGTGTTAGCGCCGAAGCGGTGACATGTGGAGGTGTATGGTATACTACTGGGCCTTTACAGCAGGCTGTGAAGCCTATGCCTAGAGTCGGACACATAAAACAAAAAAAAACAAAAAAAAAACACTCAACAACAACTTCGTCACCACCATCACACCACAAAAACTTTACTACATCAACTACACATCAGCAACAACAGCAACACACCACCATCACCTGAACTACATCATCATCAGTCACATCACAACTACCACTACTAGAACCACACCACCACCACCACCACCACACCACCCTCACCTGAGCCTGCTGCCTCCCAGATTTTCAGCGTGAGCGCGGAGTTCACCTCGGAAATAAATTAAGCTCGCTCAATTTTACGGAGTCGTTGTTGTGGCCTGGTAGTGTGGTGTTGTGGTGGTTGTGTGGTAGTGGGGCAGTGGTGTGGTAGGTGGTGGTGTTGGTGGCTTGTCGGTGTAGTAATTTACGTGGCAAAGGTGTCAGTTTGGTGTGTGACATGTCCCCAGGTAAGGCTGTGGTGTCTGGGTAGTGTTTAGACAGGGGGATGTGGTGTAAATTGTCTGAAACCCCACGCCAACACTGGACTGTGGGTCGGTATGGTGTGATGTGAGGTAGTACGGTAAAATGTAATGCCATAGTGTTGCGTAAGGTAATGTAATGTGTATGGTTGTGTGTTAGAATTAAGTGTTATGTTTTCGTCTGATATACAACCTCGAGTTTCCTCCTTTCCACCATAAAGCACACTGGACTCAGCGATTTTTGCCTGTGCTTGAGGCTGTGTTTGTCTTGTGTGCTGTTTCTGTATGGTGCTTGTGTGTGTGTGTGTGTGTAACTCACCGGGTCGGTCAGGATCACTTGATGGTCGTGATGGTCAGCTTTTACCCTCCCGGAAGGGAGCTAAGAGCTCATATAGTCCGATCTAAGGGCAAGGCTGTGACCTTCACACACGCACACACCCGTCCCCTTGCTCAAGGGGGACAGTAACCACCCACTTCGTCAGTGAAACTTTTCGCAACCTGAGCGAGGCGCGAACTCCCGTCCACCAGTTGGCAAGCGGGAACGTTACCACTGCACCAGCGAGCGGTGTGTGTGTGTGTGTGTGTGTGTGTGTGTGTGTGTGTGTGCGATTTCTTTTGCGTCGATATTATTGTTTTTGTATACCGTATTTCTGTGTCAGTGTGCAGCCTGTTTTGGAGGCTTGAGATTGTATTTGTTGTTGTTGTATTTATATGGCTTTTACACCAGGTGCTACCCAAAAGTTCCAATAATTTGAATATTGTAGGAAAATAAGTTACCTTACCTCCTAGTTCTGACTGTCGCCTTCAAAGTCGTCCCCTTGGGCATGTATACAGTGGTCCCAGCGATTTTTCCACGAGTCCATGCATCCCTGGAAGGCTTCAGGCGTGATGGTCTTGAGCACCTCCTGCGATTCTGTCTGGATCTCCTCAGTCGAATCAAATCGACGCCCTTTCAGTGTAATTTCAGCTTGGGAAACAGGAAAAAGTCGCAGGGGGCAAGGTCAGGTGAATACGGTGGGTGGGGAATGACTACTGTGTTAGTGGAAGCTAGACAACAATTGATGTGTGGGAGGGGGCGTTGTCATGATGTGGGACCCAGTCCTTGTTCTTCCACTGTTCTGGACGTTTGCGGAGGATGTTCTCCCTCAGCCGCTGCAAAACTTCACAGTAAAACATTCCGCTGACAGACTGACCGGGTGAGACGAATTCCTTGTTAACAATCCCTTGGATATCGAAGAAGACGATCAACATCGACTTTACATTGCTGCGTCATTGCAAAAGCACCAAACCACCTACACACCACGTTACAATAGTAAGCGTAGCTCAACAACACGTCCGCTCACAGACAAGGCCGGTGCCACACTGACTCACAAGGGGTGCTGCTGACTCCTTCTAGCGGCAAAAGGCAAAACTGCAAACGGTTGGCTCTCTCTGTTCAAATTACTGGAACTTTTGGGTAGCACTTCGTACTGGTAACAGGATTCCGTACATGTGCTTCTGTCTTTGTAGTTTTTCTGTTTGTGTGTGCAGGAGCTTATGTTGGTGTTTGATGCTACTGCTACTGCTTGTATTGTTTCTGTCTGTTCTAGCGGTTCACTTGCTCTGTTTTGCTTATTCGGTGTTTCTCCAATATCTCTCTTCTATTATTCTTTTGATGTACTTTTGTTATTGTGTTTGTATCATATATATTATGCTGTAATGCCGTTACTCCACCGCTTTCTTATATATTCTCCTTCCCCCGCACTCGTCCCAGTCGCCTGATTTCGGAGTATTACGAGCAGTACCCGTATAATGCTGCACTCCATTTCGACACGGCTCCAAGAATGGTAGAGTTTTAGCAACATTTTATTCTTGGAAGACGACTTTGCACTTACCTGGCCCGGCCCCACATTAAAAAGAACAGAGAAATATTTTAAAGTATAATGCCAGAATGCGTCCAGAAATCCTGATGAGGGTTTGAGCTCGGTGACTGGGAGGAAGTAACTTTAACCCGGCTTTAGATTTCCACATTAGTTCCAACATTATTTTCTGAAAGTTTTAATCGGAATTTCAACATTTAATTTTGGAGAGTATGATGGCGTCTTACGTATTTTATTCTTGCTACAACCACGAGATTTTGTTCAGATTAAGGTCTCGCAGTGCAGTGATTGAAAACAATATTCATCACTCCCTTCAGTAAAGTGACATTAATACAGGTATTTTATTCATGCTAGGCACTGACGCTGTGACCGAGGAGGCTTCATTTAGCGAAAGGTTAATCCGTTTTTCAGAGTGGTCCCTCCAAGCTGAATAAAATCATCTTGCGGTGGTGAGAAATAATATACAGAAACACGAAAAAGGATATTGCAAAGTGTTAGTAATCATGCCAGCAATTGTAGTGCCTACCAAGCAAATTGTCTGGTGCTAAAAATGAAACATTGATGGTGGTGGTGGTATTGTTATAATTGTTGTTGTGGTGGTGGTGGTGGATGTAGTATTATTATAATTGTTGTGGTCGTGGTGCTGGTGGTGGTATTATTATTGTTGTTCTGGTGGTGATGGTGGTGTGAGTAAAGAAACTCGCACTCCCACACAAGCAATCTGGCAGCAACTCCTCTCACGTAATGAGCTTTCTTGTTTCCTGGATATTTCTCTCTCTCTCTCCCTCCCTCTCTCTCTCTCTCTCTCTCTCTCTCTCAACATAAACTCATCCTTTGACCAAAACTTTCTGAAATAACTCGAAATTACTACCATGGCTATCTAATTTCAGGGACTTAAAATGTTGTCATTTCTCCAGAAGGTTTCATAGAACAAGATTGGCGCAAAAATTGTTTCATTGAGTAAGCAACGTTGAGTCTGGTTAGTACTTGGATGGGTGACCGCCTGGGAACACCAGATGCTGTTGGCATCCCTACGTGTCAAGTGGGGTTGGTGGAGGATTAGTGCCCCTCCCTGTAAAACAATTAACTCTAAGCCCTTGGCCACCCCGTCTGGGATACATGGCGTCTGGCAATGAATGAATGAATGAATGAGTTTAATCTCTTTACTGCAACTTCTCCCTGAATCTCTTGACTATGAAGGAGAGATTTTCTAAGCTGAAAAAATTGTCTGGGGATAGAAGAGTATAAGCAAAATAAGGAAAGACCCCATCCTATTGAATGAATTAAACTGAATAAAATCATGTAGTACTGAAAGTCAGATATAAAACGCATCCAAAGAGAGACCGAAATCGTCTGACTACTGAGAAGAAAATTGAAGAAATAAAAACGAGTTGATCGAAAAATGTGAAAGTAAAAAAAAAATCTGGTATGACTTTTAGGTCAATTATACTTACTGGAAAAATAATGCTCATGTAAAGAAAGTAACTAGAGAAAAGAGAGAAAGAAAGAAAAAAAAAAAAAGGAGAAGAATAATGATAAAAAGAGTGCACGAAATACACTTATAACCGTTGTTCCCCACCAAAAAAAAAGAAAAAATATAGACGAAAATTCAAATAGCTTCGTGAAAATAGAGCAATAAAGAGGGCAGAGGGAATACGAGAGAAAGCGAGGGAGGAAGGAGAGGAGAGAAGAGGAGTGGAAAGGAGCGTAAGAAATATGTTTAAACTTATTGCCAAGGAGAGAGAGAGAGAGAGAGAGAGAGAGAGAGAGAGAGAGAGAATTTTAAAATAATTGGAGTTGCAGTAGGAAAAACATATAAATGGAAAACCGTAACCTTGTTGAAGTCGTGAAGGTAGATACATAAGAGAGAGAAAGAGAGAGAGAGAGAGAGAGAGAGAGAGAGAATTTCTGGAAAGTGAGTGTGTGTGTGTGTGTGTGTGTGTGTGTGTGTGTGTGTGTGTGTGTGCGTGCGTGCGTGCGTGCGTGCGTGTGTGTGTGTGTGTGTGTGTGTGTGTGTGTGTGTGTGTGTGTGTGTGTGTGTGTGTGTGCAAGACATGAAAGATAATAATTTCGTAGAGACTGAGACCAGTGCATGAAAATTATTTTAATCAAGTGTAATACTGGAAAGGAAAATGAAAAACTAAAAGACATTTATGTGATTAGAAATGAACAGGTTTGTATTATAGTATTAGGGAGTCAGGGAGGGATTCATTATGAGGGAGGAGGGAAGGGAGGACACGGATCAGTGTGAGAAAAGGGAGGACTGAGTGTTTGTGTGAGGGAGAGAGGAAGTGGGTCAGTATGATGGAGGAGAGAATTAAAGATATCGGTGTGAGGTAAGGAGAGGGTAGTGTGAAGGCGTAAGGGAGATGAGCAGGGACTCAGTGTGAGAGAGTAAAGCAAAGGTCATCTTGATGAAGTAAGGGAGAGGTTAGTATAAGGCAATGAGAGAATTAGGATAAGAGAGACAAGGAAAGGTGAGTATGAGGCAGGGAGAGTGTGAAGAGTTAATATGATGGAATAGGGAAACGTCAGTGTAAGGTAGGGTGAAAGGGAGTTCAGTATAGGACAGAAAGATACAGGGTCAGTATAAGGCAGGGAGAAAGGGAATTCAGTATAAGACAGGGAGACGAGGAGGTCGTTTTGTAAATGGGTGTAAAGCGAGGGGTCCACTAAGCACCATTAAGTCATAGTTCAAGCAGACTTAGGTTACCGTGAACTCAACGCATCTCACAGTTTTTATGTTACAGCTCTAAAGGGATATTATGACCCCCAACAAAACTCAGCATTTGTTGCGCTATAATGTGACATCCGAGCACGGAGCCCTTGTTCTTTTGTTTAATAAATTGTCACCATAGTCACTGATACGCGCATATTAAATGAAGCATAAGTATTCAGGGACCGAATGCTACTCACATGTTGTACAAGCTACCTGCAAACCAAATTTGAAGACGAGATATTTTGGCAACACACACACACACACACACACACACACACACACACACACACACACACACACACACACACACACACACACACACTGACAAAAACAATATCGCCTTGCCCTGCTAAAGGCGGGCTATAATTAATGACGAATCAGTTTCACAAACCATCATTTCGCGTTGATACAAGGGACATGGTAGCCTACAATTTATTTTATCAACATCATTATCATGATGTACATTTTTCCTCACAGAGAACGCTGTTGTGATTAGTTAATTTCCATCCGTCTGTGAACTGGCTAGGAAGGGTGTTCCCAAAGTCCAATTGTCCACCTTCAGCTTATCAACAGAAGACTGCCCCATCTTCCTTCACCCATCACCTGCCGATAGTGCTTTATTACCCAGCATCTCTCCTGTGATACGCTTGGGATATCACAGTCAGACCTGATGTTATGGTAGTGGTGGGGGTGTTTTGATGACGTGTCGCTGACGCCATATGGAAGAGCACTGAAAAGGGTGATATGCAGTGTTAATTCTCACACTATTCCCTGCTGCAGCCTTGATCTATCCCGTGACCAAACAGTCCCCAGCCCACAACTCTCTAATGCCTAAGATGACTGATAAATGTAGTCGCATTAGAGTAAAGAGAGAGTACTGAAAAATGACTGACCGTTTCATTAGTGTTAGGTTTAAGGGAAATAATGGCCTCTAAACCGAAGCCATTCCCGGTGTTCTGTGTTGTAGTATTTGCCATGGAAAAAATGTATTCTAGCATGTAAGTCCCGGAGCTGGAAGAGAATGGGAGATATTAGACCTTAATTATGCAGCTGAGTTAAGCCCCGAACTAAATAATCTTTTTTTTTTTTCTTTTTCCTCGAATCTTGTCTGGACAGTAGATTTATAGGCCACCATTATACACAACTGGGAAATTCGCCAGGCACCTTAAAGGGATTTTTAAGCCCCGGTCTTTACTGCATATTAACACTTTATCAAACCAATTAAGTAATTCGCTGGAGCCTCCCCTGTCCGGGTGGGTAGGGTGTGTATCTACCAAATCCCACAGACAGGGTTCCATCCCACTTACGGGGGGACAGTAGGTGAATAAGTAAGTTTTTCGCTTTATTCCCACATGTCCACAGCCTTTCAAGGTTCCGTGAAGGTTATATAGACAGCCACTCCAGCAACACGAATGTCGACTTGCGATTCTCGCCCTTCACTCTACAGTCTCTCCTCTGGTGTACTGTGTCACGGGGTTTTTGAGATTATGCAATATTCATTCATTCATTGCCAGACGCCATGTATCCCAAACGGGGTGGCCAATGGCTTAGAGTTAATTGTTTTACAGGGAGGGGCACTAATCCTCCACCAACCCCACTTGACACGTAGGGATGCCAACAGCATCTGGTGTTCCCAGGTGGTCACCCATCCAAGTACTAACCAGACCCAACGTTGCTTAACTTCGCTGATTGGACGGGAAGCGGTGTACTCAGCGTGGTATGGCTGTTGTTGTTATATGCAATATTAAAGAATAATATTCAATAATACTTGATTCTTTAAAATGTTACTTGAGAACAGGACAATGAACTGACTTGTGAAAATCAAGCAATGATTACTTTATCTGACTTACTTCGCCGAATCTCTAAGGACGAGAATTTATAAACTTTCTCAACAGTACACAGCAGAGACTAATTACTCACACGTGCTGTTTATTAGTACTGTTGGCCTCTGGAGAAAGTGACTGCACCCCTGATAATCAATAACTAATACTATTAATGATAAACAGGTTCTTGCTGGTGCATTAACTCCTGGTTGCACAACGGATTATAAGTTTAGTACAAGAGGACTGGCCTAAGTACCAGTTGTGAATAATGCAAAGCGTTTATGCAAACTAGCAGCTATAAGTGAAATAAGCTTAATGTGGAGAAATAAAACACGAGTTTACATTACATTAAGCTCAAGAGAAAAGAACTGTGAATTTATTGATTACAATGAAACAAATTTATGTTACATGTTTCAAAATGAATTCAAAAATAAGAACACACTCACTCGCTCACTCAAAAGCTAAACTCTTAAACCTAGGAAAAACGAAAGGAAAATACTGGTCAGAAAAGGGGCTAGGCGGGATGAACTGGGCGTCATTGCTGAGGAAGGACGCTGCCACACACGCTAAACCTCTACGCCGGATCACACTGAGTGGAGACTTCAGGAACCCGCTGAAGAACGACCTGGTCTCATGGCGCTTCAATCCTAACTGAATTCAAACAAGCGAGGCGAGGACTGAGGCCAGCCGCCAACTGGTAACGGCTAACGAAAAAAGAGTGAGCGAAACGCGCCCATAATAAATCACTCAGCGAAAGCACTAATGTCGTGTACAAGGACGATCACTTATGAAACAATGAAAAATGTTCTGAAAACACTCCCAATCGGGTGAATACGTGGCAATTGACTGAGTGATACTTATGGGAATTCACTAGAATTCGCGGTTTCCCACAAAGTTCAATGTCACGAGTTTATTTAGATAGAGAATCGCGCCAACTCGTGACATACTGGATGGGGGCGGATCACTTCTCCCGTAACACAACAGTATTCCTCGGCCTTCTGAGCTTGAACATGTATGGTACAGCTGCCCACTCATGTTAGGCCTGTGCAAACTCCAGGCTAGCAATACGTA
>NC_137033.1:55278482-55289200 GCF_032717465.1 Coenobita brevimanus | reverse complement strand
ATTTATAAACAAAATTAATATAAATTCTCTCCTCAAAACTATTTTTTTCTCACAAAATGACAGAGTCCAAGATCCTTCTTGGTCTCTTGTTCTTTCCTGCAAAAACGGTTCTTAGCTATGTGAGGATAATCATTCTATCTACAATTTGCAGGACAGACAAGGAAAGAAAAGAGAAGAGTTCTCCAATGTTTCACGTTCTTCCCAGAGTTAAAACAAGCCTGAGTTACGACAGGGAAACTAAATACAGTATAAGTTTATAAGTCTCACTCTCTGATCCACACCATCCTCTGCCGCCAAAGCCACTGTGACGCCTCTCTCCCAGTCACACCACACCGCACCACACACCACCCTCAACCACTCGCTTCTCGCTACCTATTATGGTCATCTAAACGTGGGCCGAAGAGTTTTCATAGCACCCCTTTTCCTTAGCGATAAAATTTCTATATTTCACATTAACTTTTTCAACGCGGCGACGTCGGATTTTTCAGGGATAAAGTAGAGCCGCGCGTAGTAGTGACGTAGTGCTATAGAAAACTTAATTCAACCTTTCCAGCTCCACTTCTTTCTCATGCTGACTAATATACTCTGGGGATTTTTGAAAATGTCACCATAGTGAAAGGATTAATATTATTTGGTATGTCATTAACTTTTTTTTTTTTTTTTTCACTTCGACAGAGTCTGCAAACATAGTTAAGCAAATGGATTTTACCGCGCCAGATGCAAAACTAGCACTGGTAAGCAAGAGTTGGTAGAAAGCTTCCAAAGTTGATGTGAAGAAGATCCCTTCTGTCCTGTATTCTTGTTACGTCATGATTAATTATTATCCCTACAAATTAATCTTCTCTTTTTAGTGATATAAACATTGGGTCAGCTAAAAAAATATGTCATATTCAAGGCCTCCAAGCCACCTCGTCATCGCAGGCTTAGATCTGCAACGTTGATACTGCACTCAATGCCAAAAGTATGGGTGTAAGAATCTGAAAGGAAGCATCACAATACGTGGTGGCTGCACAATCTTTCAAAACCTGCAGTAGCGAGATGGCTAATAAGTCTCCATTACAGAGGTATTTAACTGACTCCTGATTATTACATATGGCCATTCTGCAAATCACTTATATTCTTTGTAGGTTGTACTTAGCATCTCATCCTCTCTACTCTTTTGTCAACTGATGTAACAAATGACAATATTAACGTATTAAAAGCAGAAATCAATGTATTGGTATGGAAGAGGCGCCAAAAAAAAAAAAAAACTCCTAAACTGACAAAAGTACCATCCTTTCTCTCCCAACTTTCATATTTATTCTGCGTTCAGTTACCCTTCTTGTTAGACCTTGCAACGCTTTACTATTCCCGGTAAATCTTTCTTCAAAATTTCAAGTATGCTCTGCTGGCTCCGAGGTCTCTCTGCCTTCATAAGCTCTTGATTCTGCACAAGGGCCTTATTCCCCAGTGTTCTCGTTACATCACAAGAGGCTCTTCTCATCAAAGTGGGTATGAAGGCTTCAAGGACAGTATTCTCGTCAGTTTATAAGGCTCCCTATATATTGACGTAAATTTCTGTGTCCGAACTCGCCTCACAGAAGTAAAATCGTCTGGCCGTATCATGAATAAATTACTGGTATAAAAGATGTCCGGCTACAGAGGAGGGAAAATGAGACCGTTCCTATCCACTTTACGACGAAAGGTGTCCTCTGAGGTGAAAAATTCGCCTGACGATAACAATAATAATTAAAAATCTGTCTGTCTGTATATCTGTCTGTTTATCTGTCTGTCTGTCTGTCTGTCTGTCTCTGACTGGGGAGATGTGGGTCTCTTACTAAGCATGCCTGAATAATCTGTTGACAATGTGAATGAGAATGTGATGGAAAAAAGGCTGAAATGTGTAATGGAGACTGTTTCCCCGCCCCTCACTAGAAGAGCTGTTCCCCATTGGAGTATAATTGTCCAGACATTGTCAAAATAAGAAAAAATATCACCGTACTCTCACATAAGTTTCTCGCTAGTCTAACATAGTTTCCCCTCCCCCCTTTACGAAAGCTTTTTTTTTTTTTTTTCTTTTATGTGTCCGACTCGAGGCAAAGGCGTCAGGGCCTATCTCAAGGCCCAATAGACCTCCTACACACCTTCACATGTCACCACATCGGCGCTAACACCCACCATCCATACCGAACACATACAAGACTGGTGTACTGGTATTAGCGGGGGTATTTATACACGTGGGCGGTCTTCTGGTAGATCAGTACAGTCTCCTTTTTACGAAAATCAAATCTTCAAACTGTTCCCTGCTCCAGCCGGGATTCGATCCTGGGTCCATTAGGACTGCAGGCCGCCTCTCTACCGATTCAGCCACCACCTCCCCCAAATACACTACCAGTAAAATAAGCTTTGTGAGGGCGTGACGAGCGAGCGAGCGTTTGTACATAGGCCTATCACCATAATTTCATCTTGGTGTAAACTTTCAACCATTCTGGTGAGGTAGTTGAACAATAACAGAAGAATAATTGAGTTAAAATACTTACTTTCTCACGTTATCTCTCTCTCACGTTTCTCTCTGGATGTGCATATAGCGAGGCACTATGGCATTTAACGCACGCGCAATATTCAATTTTCGGTTCCTGACTTGCCATGTCAACGAACTTCGTCGGTAAACGCTTGACTGTTGATCGAATGATAAAACGTAGAAACTGGGTGATTGCCCTCGCTAATTTCACCCCCTAAACATAGAAAAAAGGTTCATGTAAAACTATGAGCGTATTATCCGATATTTACTCGTAATTGTTAGAATCCATGCAAGAAAACACAGTGTTACAACAAAAAATCTTTAATTCGATCTCATAGTGAAGCATGTCTGCTGAAGCCCTCGGTACATTTCCTTGGAATGCTGGGATTCCAAGGGGTCCCTTTGGTCTCATGAGTAAATACATAGCAAAAAAAGTAATTTGGTGAATGTATCTACTACCTGCTGAAAGAATCTCTTCTCTATCTCACATAGTAGAAACGCTATTAGCCTCTGAAAACCATCGCGATAGGGCTGTGTCGTGTTGGGCCGCTCATTTCTCAGCTGAACGTAAACATCGCTTCGCTACGCTTGCCCGCTCCACTGGCTGTGCTCGTCCGGTCATATCAATATAACAGATTTTGCCTGCTCAATCTGTTTTTTTTCTTTTTTTTTTTCTTTTGCTTCACTGTAGTGAATTACTTCACTGTAGTGGGTTACTTCAGGGAATAACTTTGATACTTAAATCATCCTTCTGTTCATAGTATTTTAATCGCGCATTATAATGCAGAAAGGCAGTAATGCAAAGGAGTAAAAAGTACAAAGAAAGCAAATAACAAAAGACCTGCTGAGGTTGCTTGCTACGGAGATTACTATTGCTAAAATACCTACGACTACCATTTACCTGACATTCATTCCCTTCCACTCTGACTCCCGTCAGTCCTTTAGAATTAATGCATATGGGCTTCTCATAAACCAATGGAGACAAAACATTACGACATATTATTAGCTTAACTGTACTTCCTAATATTCTGGAAGGGCCATTCTCATCAAGAGATACGAACACGTCAGAACAAGGGTGCAGTAGCAGTTCTGAATATACAGTCAATAGTCTCGGCTTATTCTGGTGGAGTCTAGGATAACTGTATCCCCAGTGAATGGAGGGAGAGAGCCATTCCGCCGCAAGTGAATGAACGGATGCTATGGATTAATTTGCATTCAGCTGACAGTGGACACTGTATCCCGGTAACTGCACCACGTTTTCCCATGTAATTTTACATACACAATAGGCCTCAGGTAAAGGTCATCCCCATTACGTTTCAAGTTTCTAGGTCCCTGCTCTTCCCACACATTGCCCCACTCTGCATCATATCTTGTGACTGCCATATCTCGATAACAAATATACAAACAAAAACACCCACCAAACCCATCCAAAACGTCAGCCAGTTATCACCCTTCACGAGCCCCGACTCGAAATTCATCCCACAAAAACCTTTGCCCTTTCCAGAGAAATAAGAGTTCATATATCCAGACCCAAATGGGACCATCACTTTCTACTTCGGCACAGACAGGAAATCCAGCTCACAAACAATTCGATGTGCCCTCTATGTAATACAGTCTCTCACAGCACTAATTTACTTCATGCATCTCACCTGCACAACACAACAAAACATCATGAAATGCACTCTCAAAACTTCTCGACTGAAGTGCCCGGATTCCTGTGGTACATCAGGTTCACAAGGCCTTTGGAAACATCAAAAACTTCAATAGATAACTACTAATGTCCCACCACTACCAGCACTTCATGATCACCATCACCAACACCAGCCCCAGTATTTACCTACAGTCCAATCTGAGAGTGAATGGTGTGTTGGAGGGTCGGATGGTATGGCTTCTGCATCAACTCTGACCTAAAAAATAATCGTTCACTAACAATATTCCAGTATTCTCCCACCAAGAGTTACTTCCAACAACAACACCTCCAAATTACCAGTTGGCCACCATCACCAACATTATGCCAACAGTATCACTGTGGTACTATATCATCTAACAGAATATCACTGCGGTACTGTATCGTCTGTCATACTGTATCATCTAACAGTATCACTATTACTATATCATCTAACAGTATCACTGTGGTACTGTATCATCTAACAGTATCACTGTGGTACTGTATCATCTAACAGTATCACTGCGGTACTGTATCCTGTCATACTGTATCATCTAACAGTATCACTATTACTTATTCATCTAAGAGTATCACTGTCGTACTGTATCACCTAACAGTATCACTGTGGTACTAAATCACCTAACAGTATCACTGTGGTACTGTATCATCTATCAGCATCAATGTGGTACTATATCACCCAACAGTATTACTGTGGTAATGTATCATCTATCAATATCACTGTGGTACTGTATCACCTACCAGTATCACTGTAGTACCCTCAACAACTCTGTCCTTATCATCTTCATCAAAACCATCTTTCCCATCAGTTTAGAAACAAGAACAGGAGAGTAGAAAAGCTGGATAATTACTAACCAGAGTGCCTGATGTCAAGTGTCCATTCATTCATTATTAAAGCCTTCAAAATTATTGGTTCCACTTCACAGGTCAAACAATCCACACAAAACTGCGCGTCATAGTGACTGGGACAGAGTCCATTCCGTCAGCTTCTAAGTTAATGTAGCGCAAACCTGGTCATGAACTGTACATCCGCACATACAACTGCATCATCTGTCGATTTAAAATCATTTCTACTCTCTAACAGAGGTGCCAAAAACTACCAGTGTCTCACTAATGCCAGTCAGTATCAGCCTCAGTATTTACCAAAGACTTGGAGATGTACGGTTCATACGAAGGGTGGGCTGGAAGACATCCTGGCAATATAGATACTGTACAAATAACTACCAGTACCTCACCACTACCACTACCAACACCAGTACTTACCTTCAACCTGGAGGTGTATGATGTGTATGGGGGGATGGATGGGAGTACACTATGCAATAAAACAAATACTCATAACTAACAGCACCTCACCACAACACCAGTACTCACCTACGACCTGGAGGTGTATGGTGCGTATGAGGGGTGGATGGGAGGACACCTGGCATTGGTAGGTGCCCTCGTCGTGTCTCTGCACGTACCGGATGCGCAGCTGCCAATCCTCAGGCTGCGCGAAAACTACAGCGAACCTGCACGAGGGCAAGAACGAAAGGTTACATCAGGCCAGGGTAGGTGAAGGAATTGAGGTTATGTCAGGTGAAGGACAAAAGGAAGACAGGTTGGGTCAAGTGAAAGACAACGGGAAGAGAGGTTAGATCAGATGGACAAAGGGAACAGAGGTTAGGTCATGCGAAGGACAAAGAGAACAGAGGGTAGGTCAAGAGAAGGAGAAAAGGAATAGAGTCTAGGTCAAGTGAAGGAAAAAGGAGACAAAGGGAATATGTCATGCGTGGTTATAGGACAACTGCCCCCTAACCTAACCTAACCTAACCTAATCTAACCTAACCTAACAACCTAACTAACCAAACCTAACCTAACCTAACCTAACCAAACTTAACCTAACCCTACCTGACCTAATCTTTAGAGGGAGGTAATTGTCCGGGGGGGCAGTTGTCCGGGGGGCGGTTGTCCTACGGGGGCGATTGTCCAGAGGGCAGCTGTCCGGGGGGCACTTGTCCGGATACCGTCATGCATGATAAAAATAAGAGTTCCAATCAAGAAATGTGTAGGAGATCAAGTCAGGTGGAAAACGGAAAGCTACAAGAGGTAAGAATAGATACGGCGCAGTACGTTTGGTACAGTAAAAGGTAATATTACAGTGAAAGTCGAGATATATTTTGAGGGGCAGGGAGTGAGACACAGTGAAGGGCAAGAGTTGAGGTAAGTTGAAGGCGAGATTGTTGTGTAATGGTTATACGTCAGGTCAGGTGGAGCGAAAAGGGTGAACTATTAATACCATGGTAGTGCCATTAGGGATGGGTAGGAAAGAGCAAAACCAGCAACTCAAAATCACGGATAAGAAACAAGATTAAGATATTCGTATTGGCGATGTGACTGTGTGTTTGTATGCTAAAAATGAAGTCAACTGAACCAAGCACACACGAGTTATGACACTTAAAAACTTTTAAAAATGCGAA
This sequence comes from Coenobita brevimanus, assembly GCF_032717465.1. Classification (NCBI taxonomy): domain Eukaryota; kingdom Metazoa; phylum Arthropoda; class Malacostraca; order Decapoda; family Coenobitidae; genus Coenobita; species Coenobita brevimanus. The sequence goes on along the minus strand of NC_137033.1, from coordinate 55,282,560 downwards.
TTTTGTCAATCTTCTTTTTATTCTTCTCAGTTTCTTAGCTCACATAATCTGAGAAACTACGTATGGAAAGTCTAAAAGAAACCCACCATAAGACCCGCAATCACCATGGGTAGTGCAGTAGCATAAGCGCTTCGTAAAGAAAGCAAACTTGCCATCAAGCACAGAGCTGCCTTTACCTAAGTTACAGTCGACCTTAGAGGTGACGGCAGAGTATCCAGATTTCGGTAGGCGATAATGCACATAATATTCCTGATGGCTTTACAAGGTGAAACCTAGTATGTAAAATTGTTACAAAAAACAATAAGTAAATGCAAGAGTATCGGTATATTTCATATTTTGTAGGAAACAGTTTGTTAGTTACGATAATCGAAAATCCTTATCGGAACTAATTGAAAAGTCAGAACTATCGATCAGGGACAGTCAGGAATAATTTGTGGAGTTCAAATCTAGTATGGTAACAAGATATAATTTTTTAGAAGCGTAAGACTGAAAAGAAAAGAAATTCAATAAACAATTCAAATAAATCATTATTAGTTTAAAATACAGTCCGTTACAATACTAGGAAATAATGTAAAGTCATTAATATCCGTTCCTTTCTCCATAAACGACGACAGAAGCGGGAAAGCGGAGTAGGTTCCTTAGGCTATTTTTAAAGGTTAGATCTACAAGCACGAAAGGAGACAACTTTTTACTCAAAGACAAGCAATTAAAACGATGCATTTGGACAGTTTTCCATTAAGAAAATCTCCGGAAGATTTAACATAAACCAGAAGACTATCAATGCATGAAATATAAAGAATGAACCTCGAAAATTTGCCGAAAGTCGGAGGTCCTTGGAGAATGCCATCTTGTCATAGACTAGTATCCTCACTGTCTAAATGACTGGCAAGAGTAATAAAATGCAAAGGCTCATAAACCAACCACAGAGTTCAAAACCTCTAAATCAGTATTTTCAGGAAAGCAGGACAACAGTTTATTTAAAAAGAAAGATATTACACATTAAAATCTAGAGAAAAAGTGTGTGCTTTTGCACTGCAGAGTTTATAAACTCAAGTTTTGGTCCTCTTTATTACCTAGTGTATGAGAAAAGGGTAAAATCTGTCATACTTCCTTACAACTGAAAATAATTTAGCATCAACTGGGGATAGAGTAGCTAATTATAACTATAATAAGAGAGGGGATGACAACTGGAATAAATGGGCAAATGGTCTTGTCCTACCGCAGGTAGGGTATCATTACTAGGAATAATTTCCTTGTTGTGGCATCCATTTTGCTATATCACCATAGCATTTGAAAACAGGATAGTGCATTGGAATCACGAGGGTTTTCCTTAACTGGTGTTCGAAACTAGAGCATCTGTTTTGGAAACCTGGGAAGCAAATACATCAGGAACATTGAGTTATACTGCCTGCTGCACGCGGAGTAATACATTACAGTTCATTCAAACCTGGAAATGTATGTAAGTGTTCACTTTTAATACAACATTACCCCATGTTATTCATTACCTGTCCCTGCCCCGAATTGGCTCGGGGACGGGTAATGTTTTCACTTGGTTTGTCTGTTTGTCTGTGTCTGTTAATTTTAGACGTAAACAAATGATGCAATTTGGCCTAAAATTACAAGGATAATGGGCTATGACATTCTGATGCGTAATTAAATATCAAATTAGGCAAAGGACCAGGCTGTGGGCCCCCCAATTTTTTTTTTTAATTAGTTTTCTCGCCATAACTCCTTTCAAATTCGTCATATCGACATGAAACCAAAACCTAAAGATTTATATTTCATATCTGCACCCTATAACATGCCTCATTACATCAGGGGGTCACCCTCCAGTTAGCGGTTGGAGGGTCAGTGTCAGGAGGGTTGGGCCTAAAATTTCAAATGTATATAAAATAGTAAATTTTCACCCAATTTACTCCAAATTTGATATGTAATATCTTTGACTAGATATCCTGTTGTTTATACTTCAGCACTAAAATGACTGCTGGGAACAGGTTTGCTGTGCTTTGGCGCCGGTATTTGTTTTACATGATTCTTTGCGTGTACTATATACAGTATTTTATTTGATACAACGTGATGAAGGCATAGACTTTTTACCCTATATTCACTAAGTTTTCATTTAACGTATTGCAGTGCAGAGTGGCTGAAGCAATTTGAAACTTTGCCATCATTTCTTGGAGCAACTGTGCAGTACAAAGGTCAAGTGCGCTATGTCAGTAGGTATACACATGAGCGGTTCTGTTTCAAGCAATGACCAGCTGCAAATGTTGAGTCTGGAGGGTTACAATTACCAATGCAGAAGAAGAACAAGAACAGGATGATCAAGAAGAAAAAGCCCCAAAAGAATGACCCCCCCCCCTCTCCAGAGGATGATGCAAGTATATAGGAAGTATTCGTAGTTATCTGCCCTCACAGTACAGTACAGCGTAATATTAGTGATGCTTTTTATTGCTGCAGATGTATAGTCAGCCAAAAAACTCGTGTCTTCGTTCCGAACCCCGTAAATATTCGAACATATAAGTGGAAGCAGCAGAGATAGCTTCACAAGTCTGGTAACTGGGTCAGACCAGACGGTGGTGGAGGTGAGTGGATTGGGGGTGGAGGTGGGGTAGTGGAGCGTGTGTGTGCAGTCATGTTTTATATACCATGCATTACCGAAGGTTGGAAGCTGTTGGGAGTAACATACTGGGTAATAGGGTTATAGTCAATTTTTATCAATATGTCGCTAAATGTCTAAATATGCATCATCATGAGTTTACATGTAATCAAAATATACTGCAGTTTTATATAGGCCTACATGGGCTGTCGTGTCTAATTCATCTTTGTTATTTGGAATACTTCAGAGAATGGAATGACTGTGGAATACGTTTCATAACGAGTGTTTGGATTTTAATGGAACGTCATGGTTGTGATAATATAAAACAACATTTATTAGTGACAACATGAATCTCCCCTCTAATTTTCCTGTCGCCCAATATAGATAACTGAATGGCTGTGAAGCTATGACTATATGCTGGTGGGTGTGTATCTGGGTATCATCACTGTGTGTAACACCTGTGGCCAGGTTTCCCTTACCCCTTTACCAAAACATTAACCACTTGTGGAAACAAATGCTTTTCTCGTTATTACTATGAAGGCACCGCATGCCTTTTTGTGCCACACCACACATGGTAATGGTATGTAATATATCCTGTCATGTTCAGAAAGTAAACATATAGTAAAAACACAGCTGTCTGTCCTTATTCCCATGTTATGTGGCTAGCTGATGCCCGGCGGAGAGGGTGTGGCAGGAAGGTGGGGAGAGGGGTAGAACTTCGTCATTTCTGCTAACGCTTGTTTGGCTACATGTTATAGGCATTATTTCAGGTTAACGATACATTTCACTGTTTACAGGTATTAAATCAGGTGTAAAAACACATTTAGCGTCTTTACTGTGCGGTGTATTACTAGACTACACTGCCAACAAAAATTACAGATTACACTGCCAACAATAATTACAGCACACACACCCTTCTTCCCCACCTCCACCCGCAATTCACTCACCCCCACCATCGTCCGGTCTGACACAGTTACCAGACTTGTGAAGCTATCCCTGCTGCTTCCACTTATCTGTTCGAATATTTACGGGGTTCGGAACGAAGACACGACTTTTTTGGCTGACTATTCAGTCAGGGAAAGTTCCGCATTACCCACCTCTCGAAGCACTGGCATGAGACAGGTGAATATGAAGCGCCAGCTAGACCTCACGTGTCTGATAACTGTGAGTGTGAAGGAGGGGCAGGCGGGGGAGTGGGGGCAGATGAGGGTTTGGTGATAGATTAGGAATCACGTGTAGGTGTGCAATGTATGATTGGAAGGTGTGTTTGAGTTAATCTGGTATGGTTAGATGACGGTATGATGTTAGCATATTATGAAAAAATATTAGTGTTATTAGGAAAGTTTGGAAGTTTGTTCGGTTCGGACAGGGGTTTGAATGCTTTCATTCCCTCTCGACTTTAACATGAGACGTTTCCCCAGGAGATACTCCTAACGATATAACAAATATTTATATTTTGTGTTGACTCGAAAGCCAATATAT
>NC_137033.1:55270982-55273482 GCF_032717465.1 Coenobita brevimanus | reverse complement strand
CAGAGTGTGGCACCGTTCCCTGCGATCCAGACTCCCTTGCTATGGCCTATCATCTCTTCCTCTGACTTCTTCATATCCCAGCAACATAGAGATAAAAGTAGATGATGTATATTCCAATTTCCACTCGATTAATGCCGGTGTGCCACAAGGTTCAGTTTTGACTCTAACCCTATTCCTTTTTCTATATTAATGACCTCTTATGTCACCCATAACTCCATCTATTCATGTGCAGATGACTCAACACTTCACAATTCATTCACACTTAAACACCCATTCACAAAGTTTATTATCTTTGACTCACAACTCAGTACAGCAATCTCCATAAATCAAGATTTACCTAAGACAAAATAACACTGTCTCATTTAATGCTAGTAAAACCAAATATATACAATTTACTAACAAACATACATTGCCTGATTCCTATTTTACTTTCAATGCTACAAATATTCTTATATTTTAAAGCACTGAAAATTTTAACGTTTCACTTAACAATGACCTTAGTTGGACCTCTCATGTTAGATCACTTGCTAAAACCACTTCAAAGAAACTTGGATTATTGTACAGAGTCTGTAACTTCTCAACCGACAAGCAGTTATTTAGTCATAATTCACAAGAGTCATGTGCGTTCTCAGCTCGAATATTGCTCATCCTTGTGGCATGGATGTGGAGAGGTTGCACTAAAACAACCAGACAAAATTCAGAACAAAGCTGTTAGAATGATTAATAACTGTACTATTACAACTGAACTAGCTCCCCTACAATTAAGAAGGAATGTTGCCTCCCTTGCATTATTTTACAGATACTTCTATGACAAATGCTCAGACGAAGCTGCATCCACTGTGCCACCTCTCCACGCCTTCCTCCGCGCTGCACGGGCATCTCCTAGCCCTCATGACTGGAATGTCACACTGCAAATTGCAGAACTTCTGCCTATCAAAATTATTTTATTCCCCGAACTACATCTTTTGAAACTCGCTACTCCAGAGTGGTTTCCCCCAGACTTCAACTTACGGCTTGTCAAGTTCCAAATGTTACAGATTTTGTATGAGGGCAGAACACGTGTGCAATCTGGTGTAAGGATTATTTTGTTCTTTATCTCTTTTTCCGTTTTCTGTTTCGTTACTTTAAAAATGTAATGCATGTTTTTATTTCGCTGTCATGGGCTTTCGTTAGTTTTAATATTTGCCTCAAGTAACTGTATTCCTCGACTTCTTCATGAACTTCTTCACTTATTCCGATGATGCTCTTTGGCGTATTTTGACTAAACATCACTTTAGTTTTACTCCGGTTCATCTTTAGCCCTACTCTGAGACTTTGTCTGCTTGTCATTTAACATTTCTTGCACTGTCTCTGCTGTTTCAGAGATTAGGATAATGTCATCTGCAAATCTTAAATGGTTTAGCTTTTCTCCATCTATGTTCAGTCCTTTGTTTTCCCAGTCTAGCTTTCTGAAAATATTTTCTAGGCATGCTGTGTATAATTTTGGTAAAACTATAGCTAAGCATGCCCTGCTCAATCTTAACTTTTTCCGAGTCTTTATGTAACCATAGTAGTTCCCTCTATTTTTTCAAGCAGTTTTACAATGTTCTCATTTATTCCTTGTTCTCGCAATGAATTTATAATCGCTATGTGTTCCACTGAGTCAAAAGTCTTTTCGTAATCAACAGAACCTAAGTACAGTGGTTTATTATACTCTAGTTTTCTCACTTAGCTGATTCATTGTATGTACGGTAGATGATCAGCAGTCGAATACCCACTTAGGAATCCTGCCTGCTCACGAGGTTGGTTTCTTCCAAATTTGTTGTTATTCTGTTCGTTAGGACCTAACTGAAGAGTTTTGTAGAGATGGGAGGGCCAAAATGCAAGGAAACAAGATGGGATGGGCACTAACACCACTGCGCACATGTGATGTGTGCCCTGAGGCCCACCAGGACTTCCCTTTTTTACAGGGTAATGGCGCGTGTAAAGGGCAGGATTAGAAGAAAAAAAGAGAAATAAAATCCTGTTACTAGCCTCCTGAGAAAATATTTCCCACCAAAAACCATTACAATGTAAGCTTAGTTTAATAACTCATTCTTGTGTTTGTTTACACAAGGGCTAAGATATGTAAAGTATTTTTTTTTCTTAAAGGTAGCAAAGAAAAAGTCTTCTCAATGGCGTTGCACTTGGGAGGGGACTTAAATTGTTCAATTTCCTCCTAATGAGGACCATTTAAGAGGAAATTTTTACAGACAACAGGATATTAAGGGGGAGTAGTGCTGGGTGTCAAGGCATGTATCACAAGACAGATGCGCAATGGTATCAATGCCATCCCCTCTTGTTTCTTTGTTTTTTGTTCCTCCCATCCCTACTCTCGCTGCATTTTTTTTTTTTTTTTTTTTCAAAACTTGCGATCAAAAATTTCTGAACTACGTTGTGTATAAGACAGGGTGTTTATACGGTACTTTTGTCATCATTCATACACTTACCAAACACCTTATAACCAAATTCAAGGGAAAGT
>NC_137033.1:54920982-55268482 GCF_032717465.1 Coenobita brevimanus | reverse complement strand
ATACAGGTATAAACAGAAAGTGTGAGGAGATGATATAAACAGAAAGTGTGGGGAGATGATAAACAAAAGTGTGAGATGATATAAAAAGTGTGAGGAGATGACATATGAAGTGAGGAGATGATATGAAAAGTGTGAGGAGATATAAACAAAAGTGTACGATGATATAAACAAAGTGTGTGAAGAGATGATGGAGACAAAAAGTGTGAGATGATATAAACAAAACTGTAAGATGCTATAAACTAAAAGTGTGAGGACAGGATTTAAACAAAAAGTGTCAGATGATATAAACAAAAAAGTGTGAGGTGATGATTTAAAAATAGTGTGGAGAAAATATAAACAAAAGTGTGAGGAGAGAATACCAGCAAAATGCGCTCTGTGAGCGCGTGACAAGCGGGCGAGCGTTTGTGCATAAGCCTACCATCATAATTTCATATTGGTGTAAACTTTTAACATTTCTGGTGAGGTAATTGAACAATAACAGAAGAATCACTAAAATATTTACTTTCTCACGTTTTCTCTCTCTCTCTTACGTTTTCTATCTGGATGTGCATATAGCATGGCGCCGTAGCATTTATCACACACACAATAGTAATTTCTATGTTCCCGACTTGCTGTGTCAACGAACTGCTTCCATAAATGCTTGGCTATTGATCAAATGATAAAGCCCAGAAAAGGGGCAATTACCCTTGCTGATTTCACTCCCTAAACAGAAAAACGTTCATGTAAAATAATGAGCTTAATATCTGATATTTAATTGTTAGAATTCATACAAGAAAACAGTCTTACAACAGGAAATCTTTTTTAATTCGATTTCATATTGGAGCTTGTCAATTAAAGCCCTCGGTACATTGTCTTGAAAAGCTGGGATTCCAATGGGTTTCTACGGTTACTTGAGTAAATATATAGCTAAAGATAAAATTTATTGAATGTATCTACTCTTTTCTTCTCTATCTCACATAGTAGAAAAGTTATTAGCCTCTGAAAACCATCGCAATCGGGCAGTGTCGTGTTGCGTCGTTCATTTCTCAGCAGAATGAAAACATCGTTTCGCTAAGCTTGCTCGCAATAAACTGAAGTGAGGGAAGGATCTCATCATAAGGGGCGAGGGGAGAAAATACTGAGTTAAGCAGCTTTTGGACTGCTTGATGCTTCGCGAGGGGAAGAATATGGGATGTGAGGGAAAGTGAGAGGGTGGAGGTGTTGGTAAAGTGTGTGCGATGAAGGGATGTGAAAACATCAGGAGTGAGGGATTAAAAACAAATATTGAAGAACCCGAATGTCAGAAAGTGAAATATGGGGAGGGTTATGGGAATGGTGGTGTTGGTGAAGAGAGAGTGAGGTTACATACAGAGGGAGGGAGTAATGAACAGAGGAGGAAAAATAACTGGAGTGTGATATAGTTAGGAGGTGAGGTAAAGGGAATGGGTAAAAGAGAGAGAAATGGGGCGACAGACTGAGTTTAATAAGGAAATGTGGAAAGAGAGACAAATGGTCAGGATAACTGTGGAGAAATACGGGGACAAAAACAATTATTGAAGGTGACAGGGAGAGAAATGTGGCGGGGAGAGAAATACTTATGGTAACGGGGACTGTAGGAAGAGTGAGACAGTGAAGGAGTGACGTGAGGGGAAGGGATTGTGTTGGTGGTGGTGTTCTTGTTGCAACATCAGGCTTATCTGGATGTGAATATAGTAAACTGTGGGGAACCGCCCACTTTAACCAGACGTTCCCAGAAGTATTTTGTTGAGGTTAAGTCTATGGATTGTCTGTTTTGTGATAGTAAGGTGAAAGAAGTGTGCGTTTTGTAGCGTGGGGGCTGCACTGCAACATGAAGATAGTGGATCGCTTGTGAATTGTAATTTGTGTTGGTATTAAAACAGAGAAGGTCGGTGACCGCATTGTAGTCTGAGGGGTGCATGTTTGTCGGTGGTTCATGAATACTGGTTTTGGGCTGAAGATTTAGGATGGCTGTGTGGCTGTTTATTGATGTATTTGTTGGTAAAGTGTAGCTGGTTGCTGAGGTGCATTGTGCAGTGTGCGAGACTGTTTGTTTTTTTGTCTTTTTGTGGAGGGGGTGATGCTACATAAAGTTACAAGGGTGGCAAGGGGATGGGTCTTGAGCTAAAGCGATGTACTGTCTCCCTCATATTCATATAATCCCGGAGTGGAAGTGTTTCTGTTTCTTGATGTAAATGATCTGTTCCTACTCAACATCCGCCCCCCTGCAGCATAGGAGCACAGTGGGATCTCTCTGGTATTCATTAATACACCCAAGCCCATAAAGTGACCAAAAGACAAATATCTAAATAAAAGGTCTACTTCGCAACCTAACGAGAGTCCCCTCCTCTCTCTCTCTCTCTCTCTCTCTCACACACACACACACACACACACACACACACACACACACACACACACACACACACACACACACACACACACACACACACACACACACACACACACACACACACACACACACACACACACACACACACACACACACAATTCCTTTATCTGTGCGTTCATCACTAAATATTATCGACTCAATCTGTTAGCGGTGGTACAATAAAGGGTCGCCTTTGCCACAGGTCACCCTCTAATGCCAGTCGAGTCCATAAGGTCAGATTCAGGCTCGCACTTGTCTAATCCCAAAATCCCCTCACCTCATTCTCTCCCTTCTTTCTGGAAATTCACAAAACCTATTTCAACACTTCCAGGCTCCTCCAGTGCTCTCCCCCCTCTTCTCTCTCTCTCTCTTTCTCTCTCTCTCGCTCTCTCTCTGTTTCTGAGTATCAACATTCTTCACACTTCACCCTTAACCTACCACCGCCCTCTCCGTCAACATTCTTTACACATCACCCTTAACCTACCTCACCCTCTCCGTCCCTAACACGACACCCTACAACATTTCTTTTCCTACCTCCTTCTCTCCGTTCGTGCCTTCCTCCCTGCCTGCCTACCTTTCCTTCCTCTTCATGTTCTTCCCTCCAAATCGCTCATCCTGTCCCTAGCTCAACAGTTCACAAAACTTCGTAATTTCTTCCTACCTTCCTATTATTTTATCTATCCTTTCAGCCTTCCTTACTGCCATCCTTAATCTCTCGTCCTTTATGTCCTTCCTTCCTGCTTTTCTTTCTTCCTTCCTTCTTATATACATTCATTCTTTTCTGCCTCCCTTCATGCAACTTTCTTCTTTCTTCTCACATTCCCTTCTTCTTTCCCTACGACTTCCTCTCCCGTCAGGCTTAGGACAATAGCCTATTCTCATGGCTTAGCATATTTCGCAATATCTTACCCTCAGTGACTTATTTTACCGTATAACGCTTACAGCTACGATGGCTTCGGGCGCTGACTTCATCGATTCACACCCCCGTAGTACGGCCTTACAATAATGACATACACTGGTAAGCCATAGTATCTACTAACCCTCTACATTTAGCCCTAGCTGAATGGAAGTCGTTGCCAGGGTTTCACACTAGACGAAGATCTGTGACGGGCAATTTGAAGTTTTTCCCCCCGACATAGTAACAGCGTCATCACTGTGTTTACCTCTGCTTTTCTCAGAAAAAAAAAAAAAACAATCAATCTCCTTACCTATGTATCCACATCTATTCCCAAATGCCTCAATGGTGCAAAGGGTGGCTACAACCAAATCTCCTCCACGTCGCTCTAACCTTTGTCATTTGGCTGTTCTCCCACCAACTCACATCCCCTCCCTTGTATATCTCTACAGTACATCCTTCCATCTTACTCTTGGTCTCCCTCTTCTCTGTCCCCCTCTACCTCGCTCAAATACACTCATTTAATCAGTCTCTCATTCTACATCCTCTTCACATGGAGAAACCATATCAAGCTGTTTCTCTTGGACACTCAATCACATCCACATGAGCACCACAACACTCTGCTACTTCCTCATTTGTCTGTCTGACTCTCCATGGGACTCACCTGCTCCTCTCAAACAGGTCAGTCACACTGCTCTCACTCCTGACTTGTGTCCTTCCAACAGGGTCTATTCCATACGTTAAAGTGAGGATCACAATACTGTCATGCAGCGACACTTTTACTTCCATGTTCATTTCCCTATTCCTTATCACTGTTTTCAATGAGCCAGCAACCTTTCTACCCTACTGAACCCTTTTAAGCACTTCATCCTCTGAACTTCCATCCTTACTCGTGACACTACCCAAGTACTTGAATGGACTCGAATTGCATTTCCTCACCATCCAGTTTCAATGTACATGTTTTGACTTCATTTCTCTCAAGCACAGCATTATCTCCATTCACTTTTATATTCCATTTCCTACATACCCTCCCAAACTCGTTCACCAAGCCTTGCAGCTTATATTTACATGTATAATCAACAAACAACAGTGCAGGAAGTTTCCACACCCTTCCCTCTCTCATTAGACACACTCCAGCATCCACTGCCCTACCTAGCATCTTTTATAATTCTATCCTTATACAAACTGAACAGCTACGGTGACCTATCACACCCCTGCTTCGGTCCAACACTAAAATCAAAGAACTCCCTTATTTCACTAAACACACGCACTGCAACCCTAGCGTCCTTATACGCTATCTTCACGGCATTCACCAGTTGCCCATCGACTCCTATATTTTAGTAACTTCCTCAATACCTGACTATGTATTCTGTCTATTAGTGATGATATCCCTGTGACATTATCAAACTGTAAGCCATTTCAGCACTGAACGCTAAGGTTTGTTATTTCTCTAAGTTTACCAATCCTATCCGACCTTAATCTAACTTATCATTCTAACCTAACCAAACCTAACATTACTTTGACTAATCGCCAACAGTCTAACCTATCTTAACTTAAGTTAACCTAACCTAACCTATCAGGCGATCCTAACTTAACCTAACCAACCAAGCTTACTTCTCACCATGCTAACATCATAACATATACTAACCTTAGCAGCCCAACTTAGCCTAACCCAAGCAAAAGGCACCCGGAAAATGCAAAGTAGCCATTGGAGTACAGTGTGTACATTTGGTTCCTGGTATACAAGTGCAGTACCAGAGATCTGATTACATATGTGGCCTGGTTAACCCCAGGTGTTTTGCTGGCTACTGGTTGTCGTAAACGTAACTGTATCAGTCTGTATAAAATCTATTAAATGACCAAATCTTCTCCTTGGAGGGAGAGCGAAACCAGAATTAAACCTTCATCACACTGACGATCACTATTACGTCACACTGACGATGCACTATTACGCCACACTGACGATGCACTATTACGTCACACTGACGATGCACTATTACGTCACACTGACGATGCACTAATAGGGAAAAGGCTCCTATAAAGAGCATGATCCATTTGAAGGTAGACACTGTATAAAGGCTGTCTTTGTACACTTCCGAGTCTGTGCGAGTACTGTATTATGTCATCAACAGAACGAAAGCTTACATATGAAAGTAAATCCTACCAGCACCCACGACTGTGGTTTCAAACACCCAGATACAGAGCACGCACATCGGTGGGCGTAAAATTAATTTCAACCCAGCCCCATAAGAAGTCTTCCCTTGGATATCCTATAACAGTCTTAAGGAAGCAAGAATATAATATTTATACCAAATGTCTCATCCAGAAAAAGCAACAGCTAGATAGTATATTTCACCTTGCCCTGTTTGCTTCACAATGACCATTAATTATCAAAAGCTAATCACTTCAGCACTGCCCGGCTCGCAGCCCTTACATAAGCATGGTCTAGGTGGATCCAAGTTCACCGAGTTGTACTGTTCACACACACACACACACACACACACACACACACACACACACACACACACACACACACACACACACACCTTCCCAATGAGACGTCAGCGCAGGGAAGGGAAGGAAAGGAACTGGAATGAGTAAACTATCTTTAGCATCACTGATGCAGAGAATTAGAGTTTTATTCTAAGTAGCCTTGGAGAATTGCAAATTTTCCACAACTCTTTAATCTCCACATTACACCTTAATACCCTCTTGACTGATAGTGGTGCAAACTTTGTCGATTTAAATCTATACAAATAACAAATAACATACTGTAGACTGGTTAGGTGCAATTTGCAAAACAAATCGGTAAGAAAGATGTTACAAAGGCTCCTACATCACAGAATGCGATCCGTACTTATCCTTTGACTTTCAACCTTCACCTCCCTATCCACAAATGAACCTCTTCAGGGGACGCTAAGCTATCTCGTCCCACCACCATCAGGGAGACAGGCGCCAACACCTTATGCACAAGGACAAGTGGAGAGACGGAGAGGCGAACGCAGAGACGGACTGTCGGAAAGACGGAGGAATGAACAGACTGAAAGATGTGAAGAGAAAGAAAGAAGCTGAAACGGAAGGAACTCAGAGCCGAACTGATGGAGATATGGGCAGACGGGAGGACTCAGAGTCGGAGAAATATGGAGCTACGTGCAGATATAGAGATGGTACGACTGATGTGACAGAGGCACAACTGAGAGACCGAAGGATCTGAAAAAAAGGAAGGTTGAAGGAGTGGCCTGACGGAGAGATTGGCGGAGGAAGAGATGAACAGCAGACAGACTGGCAGACGGAGAAATGAACAGCCAACTGGACATACACAAACACACAGAGAAGGAGGGATAAGGAAACAAAGAAAGACAAGGTGGAATGGTGAGACAGAAACAGACAGACAGAAGGATGAGGATACACCGACAGACAGAAGGGACGAGGACGCAAAGAGAGACAAGGTAGGACGGTAAGACAAAGAAAGGCAGATAGAAGGCTGGGGACATAAAGGCCGGCAAAAGGAAATGTGGAAAAAAAATAAAAAAAACAAGAGAGATGGGGAGACAAAACAGACAGGAGGAGGGATTGGGAAGCAAAGACAGACAGGAGGAGGGAAGGCAAGACAAAGACAGACAGAAGGAGGGATGGAGCGCCAAAGCAAAGATCCTGACAAACAAGAAGACCAACACACAGAAAAACTAAAAGCGACAGAGGTGGACAGATACATAAAAATAGACATGTAAAAGCAAAGCTACTCCCAGGCCTTTAGCTCACTGGAGGCTTTATTTAAAACACTGGAGTCAGCTTCAAAGTCACTACCTTAGTTTATTATGAGACAAAAGCGAAATAACCGACACAGAAGGTAAGAATTTCAAGTAGGTGCTAATTAAAGCTGAAAAAAGTGTGCCGCCTGAATTTACCACTCAAAAAAATTTTCTATAAATTTTCAGATACATTAAATGCTAAGAGTAATCGAAATGTAATTTTGAAACAACACCAAACCACACTACCATACCTGCCACACACAACCACAGTTCCCCCCAAAACTATTACAACTCCTAACACTCGATCACGCCACTTCATGCATACTTCAACTCGTCCTAACGCACTACCACACCTAATACTAACACAGCTCTTAACACACTACCACACTCTTAACACACTACCATATCTTCTAACACTACCACACCTCTTAACACATTACCAAATCTCTCAGCACAACCAAACCTCATAATTCATTACAAAACCACATCAACAACAGTACCACACTTCCTACTACACAACCACAACATTAATGTATTACTACATACTGCCACACCACCACGTACACACTAATACACACAACCACACCACTTCTCAGATACACACACCACACTATTATGCACACAACCACAACGCCACATAAACCACCATCCATTCACATGATGTAGTACTGCCTACATCTTCCTTCATCATTCTTTTTCTGTGTCTGCCCTTCTCTCTTACTATTTTCCTTAGCCTTCCTGCCCTTTTTATAACCCATCGTTCCACTTCATTTGGCTCTTCAGTGAGTGACGAGCTCAATGGTTTCCTATAAACCAGGAAACCATTTACAACGCCGAGTGGTAACCATATAACTAAACAACAGGGTAGTGTGGAGCCTGCTATTGTAGCCCTGGTAGCGGGGTGGAGAGACGCGCCCGGCGTCCATCTGGGAAAGAAACATCCACACACTACCCTGTGTCTCGCTATGGCGAGACGTTGTCTACCGGAAAAAAAAAAAAAAAAAAGTCATTTAACTCCACGGGATGTCCCTTCAGGGGCGGTTGCTTCCCAGCAGTTGCTTGGTCTGCTCAGCCAGACAGACCAGTGTTACTCAACAACAACCTCAAGTACAACCACACACACACACACACACACACACACACACACACACACACACACACACACACACACACACACACTACCAAACCACATCCAGATAGACTCCCAAAACAATATGCACAGTGTCATGCTGCCACGCTACGATACACTCCAACTCTCCCCACATTATCACACTACCACACCACCACCACATACTATCACACAACCACACACTACCACACACTTAAACATCGCCCCCACACACACTACCACACACTGAAACCCCGTACACACACTACCACACCACCATACATTACAACACACTGCCACAGCACCACCACACACTACCACACAATTAACACCCCCCCCACACACTACCACACACTGAAACACCCCACACACACTACCACACCACCATACATTATAGCACACTGCCACATCACCCCCACACACTATCACACACTGTCACACCACCTCCAGACACACTCCCAAACCACTACACACAATGACACGTCACTACACATTCCAACACCCCAAAACTATCACACTACCTTACCAACCCCACACACTTGCACACCACCATATGTTCACTACGAAATCAACACACACTCCCACACCATCACAAACACTATCACACCAACACAGACACAATACAATGCTACCATACACACTATCACACCACACCACAACACATTACCACACCCAATGCCCGTATCCCTGACCGTCTTTAAGAGAATTCCAATATACTTAACCTCACAACTTATTCCTCTGGTTACCCTGTCAATCTTTTTTCTCCACCGGACTTCTCATATCAGTCTTACCCCAGCAATCTGTCCTAATGCTTCAGTAAAGCCTATGGACCCTCCCACTTGGCGTGTTTATTGCGTAATGGTTATGTGTATTTGGCAGTACTTCTTTGCCTTTCCCTGGAATTATTATTGCTTCCATACTCAAGAACCACCTGAGTGTACCAAGAATATTCTAGACTCTCCCGAACATGCGAACATTCTGAACATTCCCTTACCTACTCACACTAATACCAGAGACCTCGGTTTAATCGCTCTTGCACTTTTCTATCTATATACCTAGGCTGCTTCCCCCAGAGAAAGGAAGGTAGCCGAGACAGGACGACACACTTCCAATTAACTCCTCCACACACACACATTTATTATTATTTATTGTTCTTAAGCTGTCCACAAAAAGACGGTGGTTTTCAAATCATACCACAGCCAAATTATCCCCAAATCACACACAGTTTATATTTCTGCCCAGTATCGTGCTAAATCTGTCCTGTGTCGGCTTACGAACAACTGTAGTCAGGCTATATGCAACAGACTTTTCCGTTCCTTCTAGCACACCATCAAAATCCCATACTATAAGTTAACTCCTTCTCTCCCTCTTTTCAATCAGATTATTAATTTTATTTTCTGACAGGGCTGAAACTTAAGAACATACATTTACTTCCAACTCCACCCTCAACGATGCCGTCGCTCTTTTTATCTTCTGCCTCCTTTTACTTTCTAATGCATAAAAATGTATTCATAAGATGTACTTAGGCCGTTTCTAGCCTCACTGAAAGGAAGGGACACTTACCTATCATCGTTGTGGTAGGTCTGGAAGCCGAAAGTAATGAGGTGGATCTCACTGCCTTTCCTCTGATACCATGATACCTGAAGAGTTAATGGAAAAGCAACAGTGAGCAGGCGTCAGTCAGGCTGTGGTTTACAAATATTTATAATGTCTACGGACTACATTTTGTTGGTTACTGTTTGTGCACTGGGTTAAAGGAAACTGTTTTGAATCCCAGCACCTAAGAGGGATCTCTCCTTAGTTACCAGGTTAAATCGCCTGTCGGGAGCATGAATAACAAGCATTAAGCACTAGACAGATGGCGAAGCTTCAGAGCCCTAACATGAGGTTTAGCTAAAGTTGCTATAGTCTACATGAATGAAGAACCTCATTTACGAAAAACCTTAGTTAAACAAACAAACAGAGCCGCACCTTCAAATGCACCCCATATAAAAATTTTGCTACCCTACTGGTAGAGGTTTTTACTGATGGCGTCCCAGGACCTATATTGATTTGTTTTCCATTTTTTTTTACACGACCATATTTCAATGCACATGAAACAGTGACTGTAAGAGCCCATAACAAGGTCCACTACACAGCCAAACCTTTTCCTCTGAGGAAGAGAAAATGTCAATAACATCCATACACCAAACAAACATAGTATAAATCGGGAAAGAGTGTCTACAGTAATAGTGATCCATGTTATTTAAAACAAGAAAGAAGAAACCAAAGGCCAAGAGCCCTCAAGATTGATCTCTCCAATGAAAAACAAAGACAAGAAAACAGAGAGCCAAATTCAAGATCCGTTAATTTCATTTCGAGATGCCAGGACACAATGCGTTTGAAAGACAGAAGATCATAGGCAGCAGGAAATACAGACAGAGGGAGAGTTCCAAAGGTGACCTGTTGCATATATGAAGGACTGAGGGTAACGGTTAAGTCTTGCAATAGAGAGCTGGGCAGAAAAAGGATGAGTTTGTTGTTAGACGGGTGTTACGCGCCCACCTTAGTGGTGGAGAGATGCAAGTAGACAGTTCAGTGGAGCAATGACCATAGAAAAGAGATAAAAATGCCGCGGTGCAGAGAAGAAATAGAGGTTGAAGGGACCCAGTAGCAGGAGGAGAGTTAATAAGACGAAAAGCCTTAGACTCTACCTTGTTGAGAATAGCTGTTGGTGGGGAACCCTCCCCAGACGTGATAATTGTACTCTACACAGGGGCGAATGAAACCCGTGTATAAGGTCAACTGTGCAAGGGTAAAGAAGGCACGGAGTTGTCTTAGAAAACTCAATCTCTTGGAAGTGGATTTTAATATCATCTTTCCAAGATAAATCCCACGAAAATTAAACCCCAAGTATGTTTAAAGATGATGCAGGATTGAGTTGGATATTGTTAAAAAGAAGAGGATACTCCTGCGGAAGATTTTATGGAGATAAAAGATATAAAACCTGAGTTTTTGATGCATTAAAAACAACAAGGTTATTTTTACCCCAGTCAGAGATACGAGCCAAGTCAGACATAGGTGCGTCATAGCCTCATCCCATGTTTGTTAAAGTAACTACTGAGATGGATGTTGCGGGAACAGAATGGAAAGGGTTAGATGTACAGCTTGGAAGGTCATTGATGAATAAAAGGTAGAGAGTTGATGATAGGATAGAGCCCTGAGGAACACCACTGTTGATAGATCTAGGAGAAGAACGATGGCCGTCTACAACAGCGGCTATAGAACGACCAGAAAGGAAGCTGTAGATGAAGACACAGAGAGAAGGATAGAAACTGTAAGAGGGCAGTTTGGAAATTAAAGATTTATGCCAGACTCGATCGAAAGCCTTTGAGATGTCCAGTGCAATGGCAAAGCTTTCGCCAAAGTCCCGAATGGAGGATGACCAGGAGTCTGAAAGGTAGGTGAGAAGATCGCCAGTGGAGCATCCCTAATGGAACCCATACTAACGATCAGAAAGAAGGTTGTGATAGTAAAGATGCTTTAGAACTTTTCAGTTAAGAATTGACTCGAAAACTTTTGAGACACAGGATGTTAAAGCAATTGGACGATAGCTAGTTAGAGGGTTGGGAATGGCCACCCTTCTTTGGGAATGGCTGAATGAGAGCAAACTTCCAGCAAGAAGGAAAGACACAAGTTGATAGACAAAGGCGAAAGAGTTTAGCTAGGCAGGGTGTAAGCACAGAAATACAGTTCTTGAGGACAACAGGAGGGACTCCATCAGGCCCATATGCATTGTTAGTATTGAGGCCTGTGATGGCAGAAAATACATCAACTGAAGAAATTTTAATGTCAGCCATGAGGAAGTCAGTGGGGGGGAAGTGATGGACGAACAGCACCGGAATCGTCTAAGGTGGAATTGGAGGAGAAAGTCTCAGGAAAGAGATCTGCTTTATCAGTAGAAGAAATAGCTACAGAGCCACCAGAGTAGATAAGAGGAGGGAAGGATAATGAGGTAAAGTTGTTAGAAGGGTTTTTGCCAAGGTGCCAGAAGGAGCGGGAAGAAATCGAGTTGAAGAGTTGAGGGCATTTAGTACAGATGAAATTATTTTTAGCAGAGCAAAGAATAGACTTAGCACGATTCCGGGCAGAAACGTACAAAAGATGTGATTCAGGGGTGGGTTGGCTCTGGTACCTTTAATAGGCCCTTTCCTTGTTACGGACAGCATTAGAACAAGCGTGATTAAACCAAGGCTTTCGTGCATTAGTCAAAGGATATGAGAAAGGAATGTATGCTTCCATGCCCGAGAGAATAACCTCCGTAATGCGCAGGGGACCCTCAGATGGCTCACGGTCATGGAAGCATTCATCATTCCTGAGAAAATTAAAGAAGTACTGCCTGAGGGCCTCCCAATCCGCAGCTCCAAAATGCCGCAGACGACGTTTCTTTGGAGGGTTCACAGGCCACACCGGAGCAATAGGACAGGTTAAGGTAATAAGGTTGTGTTTGGAGTAGCCCAATGGAGAGAAAAGATTAACAGTGTAAGCAGAAGGATTGATTGTAAGGAAGAGGTCAAATATGTTGGAGCTCTCTCCAAGGCCGTCAGGGATATGGGTAGGGTGCTGTACAAGCTGCTCTAGGTCATTAAGGATAGAAAAGATGTAGGCTTGTTCACCAGGGGGATCAGTGAAAGGAGAGGAGAGCCAAAGGTGGTGGTGAACATTGAAATCTCCTAAAATGGAGATTTCAGAGAAAGGAGAAATAGGTAGAATGTGTTCCATCGTAGAAGTAAGATAGTCAAAGAATTTTTGATAGTCAGTAGAATTAGGGGATAAGTAAACAGCGCAGATATATTTAGTCAGAGAATGACAGGAAAGCTGAAGCCAGAGTGTAGAGAATTCAGAAGAATTGAGTTCAGGAACACGAGAGCAAGATAAGTCATTGCGTATATATACACAACAGCCACCTTTTGCTTTGAAATGAGTATAGAGAAAGTAAAAGGATACAGAAAATAGTTTGCTGTCAGTTGCCTCAGACAGCTGAGTCTCAGTTAGGAAAAGAAGGTGAAGTTTAGAGGAGGGGACGTGGTGCTCAACAGAGCGAAAGTTAGAGGAAAGGTCGCGAATGTTGCAGAAATGAAGAAGAAGAGAGTCAGACAGTGGATCCAGGCAGCTCTGGTCATCACCGGGAGAGGAGCAGAAGGTGGGGGCATTTATGCCCCCCCCCCCTTGGGAACTCCGAGGCTTTGTGTTCTGAAGCCATGATGTTTTTGAATTTTGGGAAAGGGAAGTGTAGTGTGTACCGTGCATGTAATTTGGCGTTGATAGTTAGAGCAACTTGTATTGGAGAGCATGCTGGCCTGCTCTCTGTGTTACTGAGACACTGAAAATGTTCATTTCAGGTTGCTGTAAATAGGACAAAAATGTCTAAAGTTGGCCTTGAGCTTGCCCCATGACATTAATCTTTGACTGATCTTCTCAAACACAATAGATCCGCTCCCCGGCTATCCCTCAAGCCTTCCACCATGACAGGTTAAAGCTTCCACCATGTCAGGTTAAAGTCCTATAAAAACTGTTTGAGTCATTTTGTTACACACACACACACACACACACACACGCACACAGCGAGCAAAACATAATAAACATAAAAATAGAAGCATTTAATAGAAAATGTAATTCTTTCATTGAAAGGGCATTCTTAAACTGAAAAATATTTCAATTAAAAAAAATAAATAAATAAAAAAGAAATATCGAAAGCATTAACGGAGTGTTTGTGAATATCATGTCCTTCCTGAGATGAAAAGATCAATTGAAGGACATTAAAACCATTCAGTACGAAAAGGGCTTTCCTAAGCAGACGGAAACCACCTGGAAATAACATGAGAAAAGTCGATATATATATATATATATATATATATATATATATATATATATATATATATATATATATATATATATATATGCACACACACACACACACTAGCAGGGGTACCCGGCGTTGCCCGGGCTTAAAAGAACACTCTAATCCTGTTTATTCTGGGTCAACCTTTCTTTTGCTCCAGAGAGACCACGTGTCTCTGTTGCTTTTGAAGAGAGATGATAAGAGGTCCAGGAGCTTTCTATTTCAGCTTTCTCAGACTAATGCACAGTATTTGTGTACTTGTTTACTATTACCAGTGACCTCAAATGACCTCGGAGGTCAACCTCATATAGTCTCTGTCCAAACTGGAGGTAATGTGAGTCTTCATGCCAAAAATTGGACTGTAGAGGTACCCGGCGTTGCCCGGGCCAAAAAGGGGAACACTCTACCGGTGATCTCAGATGACCCAGATCTGAATTTTGACCCCTCTAAAACCATCCCTGGGTCACCCTGATTTAGAATATTTATGGGTATGGGGGTCTCTGCTCCAATGGTTTGGGCGTGATTGAAGGGCAAACAAAAAAACAAACAATGCGGTTCATATATATATATATATATATATATATATATATATATATATATATATATATATAGATAGATAGATAGATAGATAGATAGATATATATGAGCCTCTGTGGTAAAGTGTGCGTTTTCATACACTGAAGAACGAGGGTTCGCGCCCCGCCAGGGTAATAAACTTTGGGAGCGTTCTTCAGGCCATGTACTGCATTGGCAGACACAAGGGGTGCTGTGATTGAACCAGTGTCGCATACTATAAGGTATGCTTGCACCCAGTCGGCTTGCGTGGGCCGATTACACTTGGTTCACAGACTACACACACATCCAAAGCCACTACAATTACACTTACAAGCACTTCTCACTCTACATACAATCTCTACCAGACAGCCAAAGCCACTTGGTAGAGATACATTGGCTGTATCGTCCCCACTTCGGTCGGAATAGGTCGGTCCTGCAGTGGACACTCAAGCGGCTGATGAGATGAGATGATATATATATATATATATATATATATATATTTGTGAATAATTTACCAAGCAATATCTTGTAAAAATGACCTCAGGGATGGTGACAGGAGAGCGAGAAGAAAAGAGTTTTTATTTGTGCCTGTCGACTGCACGGGATGTTATTGAGGCAAAGAGTTAATTTTTACTGAAGTCAGTGTATCCCTCTAACGGGCCACGCAGCGCTGGAATCCATATACCTAATTGTACTGCTAAGTGAACAGCATAGTATAGCAAAGTGAACAGCATTGTATTGCTGAATGAACAGCATTGTATCGCTGAATGTACAGTATTGTACTCATATCGCTAACTGAACAGCACTGGGACAGTAGTCTGGTGGAAATTGATTTTTTCTTTTTTTAGTACATCTTTCTTAGCTATTAATTTTGCTTAGTACGCCTTATAAGCTTCTTGTGTGTTATTTATACCTGTCTTATAACGACATTGTTTGCGTGAATAAATTAAACGAGAAAATATAAACCTGTCACATTTTCTTTAACAGAAAATGAACAGAGGAAGAAAGAGCAAATTAAATAAAAAAATAACTATTCCATACACCACACATGAATAAATCAATTGATAAGGATTAGGTGTTATCGTTCGTCCACTTTAACATGGCAGGATTTTCGTTTTTTCCTGCATGTTTCCAAAAGTCAGTGGTAGAACAAGACTACTGGTGCAAAACTCGCCATATAGCATTTCTAGCCTTATATCTTAATATTGTCACAGGTCAGTTTTATAAATGGGGGGATGACAATTTATGGGGTCAAGTTGAAATGGAAAGAGTCTAGTGAACCTCATAAGTTGCTGAGAAAACGTCCACAGAGATTCACCTAAAGGACAAACTTGATCCCCAACCCACACTGGAATAATCACTGCCAGATATATAGGTCAATTGGTTCCACACATGGGTGGTTGGAGTTCGGACCCGATAAATAGTTTGGCAGGAATTTCGATGACAGACTGACTGATTGCCTAAACCGCTGAGCCCCTGCATGACGTGTGTGGGCGTGAGACACGAGTTTGTTGATAATGTGTGTAAGATTAAGAGAAATTATGTTACAAGCCAGTTTTTAAAGACAAAGCTTAGGTTTTATGGGTATTGACATCACGAGGGTCCGCAAGGCAGATAATCAGTTTTTAAGTCCCCATCTCTTCCTAAAAAACGAAGCACAACACCTCATTTGTATTAGTATTCCCATCTGCTCTGCTGGTTGAGTAGATGCAGTAGGGCACAAACCTTGTCCAGGGATCTGACCGGTTCAAGAATCCAACTTGGGTTCTTTCAGTTGCGAATTGGACATGCAAGCACGGGGGAGGGGGAGGTGAAATGTGTGTGTGTGTGTGTGTGTGTGTGTGTGTGTGTGTGTGTGTGTGTGTGTGTGTGTGTGTGTGTGTGTGTGTGTGTGTGTGCAACAGACAGCTCTGGGAAGTTGAATGGTCACCTACTCGTATGGTGATGTCACAGATTGTTTACTGTTATTTAATAGCATCACAAATAAGGCACAATAACCAAGAATACTAAAACCCCAGAAAGATAAAGGAAAGAAACATTGTCACCAAATAAAACAAATGAATAAAATGAAATAAAACAGAGAGACGTCAGATAGAAAATCAAAAAGAAAAAGAAAATCCTACGGGAACCGACATACCAAGGAAAACGAAAAACACGTTACCTGAGAGAAAAAGAAAAACACAGCATGATAATCAAGCCATAAATAAGATAAAACAATATCACAAAATACTCTCAGAAATGTAGAAATGCGGAAATGTAAGACGCACGCCACCAAGGAAGACAAGAAATTTAGGTAAATTACCATCAAACCCAAAACCTAATCAAAACAAACACAAAAATTCCCCGTAAGATAAATAATAAACAGAAGTTGAGTTAGTCGACAAACCCTTACAACAGAACACACAATCATCATATGAGGGTCGTCAGCAAGAAAAATAGAAGGCAAAAAGTCATCACAGGCATAAAGAACAGAGAGACATGAGCGGGCCAGCAAGGAAGACAAGAAGGACGCCAAGATAATGAAGGTGGCAAGCAAAGGGAGAGAGATAGTAAAGTGGAAGTCGGGGCTTGATCAGTGAGGCTTGGCGAGGTTGTCAGGTCGTTAAGTTAAAGTCAACAGCCACCTCAAGTCGCTGATGAGTCGTGGGAGATGACGAGTGGCACAGCTGCAGGGCTGGAGAAAAGGAGAGAGGGAGGGAGGGAGAAGAGGGAAGGAGAAAAGAAGAGGGCAAAGGTTGGGGTGGAGAGGGAGAAGAATGGTAAGGAAAGGGAAGGAAGGAGGAAGATGGCAAGGGTTGAGGTAGAAAGGGAGGAGGAGGGAGGAAAAGGAAGGAAGAAGGAGGAGGGCAAATGTTGGGGTAGAGAGGGAGGAAGGAGGGTATGAGGAACGGGAATGAGTTCTGAAACTGAAAATATATAGTGTAATCTTTATTTAATTGGAAGCAGTTGGGAATATTGTATATTTTAAAAAAGGTAATGGATGAGTCTTTTTTTTAGAATAATACTGTAAGAGCAGACTCCAACTTATAAATATATTCAGGTGCTGTTAAAAACACAAGATTTTCTTATTGTTATAATAAGTTGTACTATCATTTACTTTTCATTAGACTTATCTTATTATGTCACTTAAAAACTCATTAACCAGTTCAGATAAACCTAATTATTCATATATATACAGGTTACGTACATATATAAATACAAACTTATTTCTTGTACCGTACGTAACACTTATACCCACCCTTTCAGTAATAAATATATATAAAACTTGCAACATTGCAGTGACAGTGTACAGTGTCATATTGTTAAAAACTATCTAAATCATGATTATTGCAATGTATGTATATAGACGAATTTTGACAAGGGGAAATATACCTAAGAGTATTAAGCTGGCGAGAGTAGTCTTATGTTAAATGTCTAGTGGTAGTTTATTCCAGACTTTCACAGCCTTATAATCATGAGTGAAGTTTCCAGTGAGTTAATGTTCCTGAGATGTTACCTCACATCATATTAATGGTCATCAATATAGTTTGGTACAGATTTGAATACTGAAAGAGTAGACTGTAGCACCAGTCGAAGTGGGCGGTACTCCCGAGGTGGATGGCAAGCTGGTGATAGGGAGAGCTGGAGCTCCCGTTTCACCAACCCTCAGGACTTGATCCTGACCATCCCCCTTTGCTGAACATTTTCAGTGCATTCACTTACACAGAGAGTAGGCCAACATGCTCTCTTAATACCTCTACCTTCAACTGTCTACACCACACTACATGCACATAACATATCACACCTTCTGTTCACTCTCTTTAGTAATGGCCGCTGCAATGTTACGATCAAATGAGGTGGTACCTCGGTTTGCCACCATCGGCAGGGTAGGGTTGGCGGCACACGGTCCTCCCGGTCTCCATCAAGCGACTGTGCCGGCAGTGACTGTTGCTATTTCTGGTAATGCTTGTCAGCGAAGAGGTGAAAGTGAGGCCTTATTCTTCACCAACATCCGCGGCCTTACCACAATATTAAACTCAGTTCATTTTTTCCTTCAGTCCATATCCCCTTTGGCCCTTTTCCTCACAGAACCACAAATCTCACCCTCTACTGATGTATCCCCATTTTGTTTTCCCGGTTACCATCTCCTTACAAACTTCCGTAACAAGGGCGGCACCTGTTGTTATATCAAATCTCAGTATGCAGTTGACACTATTTTAAACTTCATTTCATCCAGTTTTGATTACACATTGTATAAACTAAATTGTCAAAATATTACCAAATATATCTGTGTAGTTTATCGCTCCCCCAATGCTTCTTCGGAACCCAGTGTATTTGATTCCATATCCACACAGTTGAGTAACCTTAACCTTGCCCTTAGCACTGAATTTACCATTTTGGGTGATTTTAACATACATAATGTTGAATGGTTATTGTATTCTGCCAGGACTGATGACGCTGGTCTAGAGTGCGAGCTGTTTGCAGAATCGTTTAATCTCACCCAGCTGGTAAAGCAACAAACCAGAATATCTGATAATCCTGACCATAATGCCCGTCTCTTGGATTTATTCTTGACAAATAATCTAGACCAATACAGGATAGAAGTACTGAAACCACATGGATCCTCTGACCACAGTCTCATCAAAGCCTCATTAGTTAACCCTCCCACACCTCCCGGTTCTGAACCTCTCAGGGTGACCCGATGGCACTTTGATAGAGCAAACTGGGATGGATTTAGAAATTATCTTGCTGACATTCCATGGCAGTCTTTCTTCTCTAGTGATCCCAATTCTACCCAGTCCCACATTTGCCACTTAATACTAGCTGGTATGGATTTATTCATACCAAGTCAACAGTTCACTAAAAGATCGAACTCTCCAAAATGGTTTGATGGCAACTGTGCCAGAGTAACAGCCCAAAAGTCATTAGCATATAACTCTTACTTAAAATCAAAAACATCTGAATCACTCTCTCAGTTTAAAATTGCTACAAATCATGCAAAAGCTGTATTAAATCTATCTAAATCAAACTTTCTTCAAAAGCAAGCATCAAAACTACTTAACAGCCCTAATGACAATAGAATATTCTGGTCAACTCTTAATTCTTTCAATAATAACTTTAACATGTCATCTTCCATTCCCCCACTAAAATCTTCAGATGGCAACATTACAAATGACCCGCGTAGGAAAGTGGATATTTTTACCAGTACATTTGCCAGAAACTCTACCATAGACGATACCAGCCAGAACGACCCAGTACTGGTACTTGACTCTCCCGAAATTGCCCCACTTAAAAATACAGACAAAATACATAAAATCCATCCTAGACAATTCACCTACTAACAAAGCTCCAGGCCCAGATGGAATTCCGCCAATTGTTTTGAAAAAGTGTTCCCCTGAACTTGCCTCTGTTCTAGCTAAATTATTCAGACTATGCATGCGTACTTCTTCATTCCCAAATTCATGGAGAGTAGCCAATATCCACCCAATTCCGAAGAAAGGAAGTTCTTCTAACCCCTCTGATTACAGACCAGTAGCTGTCACATCTTCTCTTGGTAAGGTATTTGAAACTTTAGTTAATAAGTACATTGTAAAAGATTTTGAATCCAACAACTTAATTATTGATAGACAATATGGTTTTCGCCACGACAGATCCACCATTGACACTCAATCTCCTAACTCATACAATCCACCAATCAATTGATCTACATGGAGAAACTCATGCAGTAGCCCCTTGATATTTCTAAAGCCTTCGACAGAGTATGGCACCGCCCTGCTGTCCAAACTCCCTTGCTATGGACTAACGTCTTTTGTTCCTTTGATTTCTTCATATCTTAGTGACAGGAAAATAAGAGTAAAAGTAGATGATGTATATTCCAATTTCCACTCAATTAACGCCGGAGTGCCGTAGGGATCAGTTCTGCTGCCAACCCTATAGCTGGTTCATATTAATGATCTCTTATCTGTCATCCACAATACCATCCACTCATATGCAGATGACTCAACACTACATAGTTCATTCACACTCAGACATCCATTTACAATGTCTAATATCTCTACCTCTAAACTCAGTACAGCCATTTCCATAAATCAAGACCTATCTACGATCAGTGAATGGGGACAAAACAACCTTGCCTCATTTAATGCTAGTAAAACTAAATATGCCAGATTTGTAAATTACCTTCAGTGCTACCAATATTCCCATCTCCAAAAGCATTGAAATTCTTGGCGTCTCACTTAACAGTGCCCTTAGCTGGACCTGTCATGTTAGATCACTTGCTAAAACCACCTCAGAGAAACTTGGATTATTGTGCAGAGTCCGTAACTTTTTCACTGATGAACAATTAGCTACAATTTATAAGATTCATGTGCGCTCTCAGCTTGAATATCGCTCACCTTTGTGGAATGGATGTTGAGAGGTTGCATTAAAACAACTAGACAAAATTCAGAACAAAGCTGTTAGAATTATTAACAACCCTGCCATTACAAATAAACTACCTCCCCTGCAAGTAAGAAGGAATGTTGCCTCCCTTGCATTATTTTACATATATTTTTATCGCAGATGCTCAGACGAAGTTGCGTCTATGGTGCCACCTCTCCATGCCCTCCCTCGTGCTACACGGGCATCTGGTAGCGCTCATGACTGGAATGTCACTCAGCCATATTGCAGAACTTCTGCCTATCAGAATTCTTTTATTCCCCGAACTGCATCTCTCTGGAACTCATTTCCCCAGAGTTGTTTCCCTCCAAATTTCAACCCACAGCTGTTCAAGTCTAATTGTTACAGATATTTCATGAACAGAGGACACCAGTAATCTGGTGTATGGATAATTTTTTCTATTCATTTGTTTTTCCTTCCTCCGTTCTGTTATTTAAAAAAAAAAAAAAATGAACGAATGGAGCAGTGTATGGTGGGAACTTCATTATATCGATGATTTAAGGTGGGAGAAAAATTCATTTATGGTAAAAATTATCCTTCAGTGCAACAGTACCTAACACCTTTCTTTGATCCACCATTAATGTCTGTTCTTGTTCTACCTGTCATACCCTAAGCAGTGTGGCAGGAGAATGAATGTAGGTGAACAAGGCAGTGATATATATATAAGTAAGTGTTTTGATATTAATAAGTTCGTGTTTTATAGACAATTCCACACTGCTTGTGTATTTTGCTTTCTGTGTACAGTATATGCCTCTTTAGATTAATCGTTTACTGACTCCTACGGTTAGAAATTGCTTTTGTTCTTCATCCCTAATTACAGTACCTCTTGTAATTCATGGTTGCAAATTTGTAGGCCTGCTTTCTGTTTTCACTGATTATTATGAAATAGGTCCTAAAATTTACTGTAAATTTGCTACACATAATCCAGTTTCTTTAATTCTGTGTTCGCAATATCTGTTGGTGTGTGAAGGTCTGGAGCCCGTATTCTCATCGGGGGAAACGCCCTAACACCTTTTACGTAAATGATTTATTTTGCCTATTACACCCTCCGGTTCTCCTCTGTGTTGCGTAAATCATTCTCATATCACCATACTCTGCATAAATAACGTACTAAACGGTATTTGTCAGCCGTGTACAAAAACAAATCGCTTAGGAAAAGGTGTTAGGGGGCTTCCTCAACTGACAAGAATACTGGCTTGGGTAACTTCCATGACGTCCTGTCGCCAGCAAATAAAAACAACTTCATTAACCTGATTACCTGTGTCATTAACCCCTTTACCCCGATCATGTATTTTTCTTATTCTTGGCATCTCCTGACGATTTTATTCAGCTCAGGAAAGTCTTTTTCAAAATATAAGAGTTAAATGAAGCATTTTTTCATTCAGAAGATGAACAGACGAAAGGAAAACAAATTATATATATATATATATATATATATATATATATATATATATAATGTCATTAGTAAATTGCTTCCGTTTGAGAGACCTTGCCTCAGGTGAGTAAAACCGTCTAGAATTAGTAAGAAAATTAAAATAGGCCACTGGATGCAAAGGTTTAGTTATTAATATATAAAATGGAGAGTAACAGTATGGATCATTTTGGAATGCCGTGCATAATTAGCAGAGAATGTGATGGGTATCCGTTATATTGCATAACATACTCCGCTTGTGTTAATCAAATATGATCTAAATTTAAGTTAGTAAGTTAGTAATGCCTTTGTTTCCATAATTTTCTAATTTAGAGAGAAATATACCGTAATTAACTGTATGGAAAGACCTGGAGGAAAAAATCATAATTACTCTAAACCATCATTGTAGTTTTTTTTTTTTTTATCGAACAAGTTAAGAGTATCAGAAGTAAATGATGTAAGAACAGATCCTGTAGATCACCCTTTTCAAAATCCGTATTGGAAATATATTAAAGTTTCTTGGCAGTATTTATTAACTCCAGTATACATTAACTTCCCAAGTATTTTCTCAGTGTAGGTAGAACTGATACTGGACGATAAATATTGAACATTCACCTGTCGCCCGATTAAAACACAGGAGACACATTTAGCATTTTTAATTCATGTGGAATGTAACTGTTAAGAATGGGGACTTACATAGATATTAGAAAACATGACAATATTTTGGTCATGTCTTTTTTATTCAACATGAGAATGTCTTCACGACCTGGTGCAGAGCTTTGAGGTTGGTATGTGATTTATCGAGCTCATTTAAGGTGATAGGAGCCTGTTAAGGAGGCTACATGCCTGTCTGGGAGTGTGAATCAAAATTAATGGCTGGTTCTTGTACGTTATATGCTCGAGTTTCACCAACGTTAATAAAATAATGAATGAATTTTAATATCAGCAGGTTCGTGTGGGAAAGGAGAGAGTGTTGGTTGTGATGGGGAGACAGAAAATTGATTTAGACGGAGAGAAAGGGTAGATTATTAATTACTGAGGTCAATAATAAAGGTGGGACAGTGTATCGACTGGGGAAGGAAGTATGGAGAGAGGCATGGAGTCGTGTATGAAGGGAGGAAAAGGGCATAGGTTGGGGTAGGAAGGGAGGGCATAAGTAGGGGTAGGAAGGGAGAAAAAAGACGTAGGTTGGGGCAGGAAGGGAGAGAGAGGGTATAGGTTGGGATAGGAAGGGAGGGAAAGGGTATAGGTTGGGGTAGGAAGGGAGGAATAGGGCATAAGTTGGGGTAGGAAGAGAGAAAAAAGGCATAAGCTGGGGCAGGAAGGGAGGGAGAGGGTATAGGTTGGAGTAGGAAGGGAAGAAGGAGAGGGAATTGGTTCAGGGAGAGAGGAAAGGGTAATGATTGGAGATGTATAAAGAGAGAGAAAAAACATGGACTGTGGTTGAGAAGTAGGAAGAGGGCATGCGTTGGGGTGGGAAGCGAGGGAGAGTGCATGGATTGCGTAAGGATGGAAGGGAGGAGGGGACACAAGAGATAACTGAAATAAAAGAGTAAGGGAGAGGGAAGAAGGACATCCAGGTAGGAATGAGAGGAATGAGAGAGGATCATAAAGGAGAGTGGAGGGGGGATGGAGTCGAGTGTTTTGCATCGGGATAAGAACCTTGAAAATCAGTAAACTTGGTCCTTTACCATAGGCGCGATAGCATGTGTGAAAAGTTGTACAGCCAAATGTGATCTGGTTGGTGATATCTGACATCCACAAGTTGATTCTTGGTGAGGTGTGGGAGTGGGGGTGATAACACAGGTCCTCGGAAATCAAGAGTTGTTCTTACCATGCGTCTCTTGTTTATCTAAATGCATGCCCAGATATGACCGGTTACTGAGATGTGGTACTGGGGGGCAAGGAAGTCAGCATCTTGAAAACCAAGAATATCTCTTTATCATTGGTCTAGTATGTGTATAGTAGTAGTAGTAGTAGTTGTTGTTGTTGTAGAAGAAATAACAGTAGTGGTGGTTGTGTAATCCCGGTCCGTCTGGACGAGCAGATCCATCAGCCGGAGGCAAGCAATCTCCCCTGCAGGGTCATCACAGGCAATGAACAGATGGTCCCTTGCAATGGACAGCTCCTGGCCGCACCTTGCCACAGCGAGGCGAGGGAAAGAGTGTGGGGGTTTGATTCCTGGATGAACGCCGCATTTGCCTCTGCATCCAGTTAACATAGGCACCATAGTAGGCTCCAGGTCACCCTGATATTTTGTAATATGGTTACCATCCAGCGCTGTAATTGGTTTCTGGGGAACAGGAAACATTAGGCATGTCATTCAGTGTAGAGCCACCTAAGGAAGAAGTTAACAGTACTACATTCAGTAGATGAATGATGTTCGTGGCCTGGTTACTGAGCTAGGTGCAAAGATGGGGAAAGGCTGGACGTAGAACCTCCAAAGACAAAGACGGCCTTTGCCGCTGCACAAGCAAAGTTGATTATATTACTGAGGTAGAGTAGCCATAAACTGCGTCGTGCTGTGGTGGACCCGGCATTGAAACACAAGCAAAACGAGATTATCCCATTGTTGACTCGGATATACAGTAACACATATCTGCAATCGATTACAATTTATAAACGTGGCGAGATGCATTAAGCTCTGCATTATAAGTACCGCTTTAATCACAATGCATTATATTCGTCATACCATACATCAGAGTTACTATTCATACTCACCAGGCACACCGGAATATGACAATTTATCGTTCATGTTCCATCGAATAAAGGTATTCCAATTATTTGTTAGTATGCAAAACAGAAACTGTTGCACGCACATTAAAAGTTGGTTGTAATATCTGTCTAGCTTTTCTGTATTACTGATCTGCTAGTATTTGTGCAGAACAAAGCCGAAATGAAGGCAAGGGTGAGTCAGAAAGTGCCGGTCACATCGCCGTATTACCTACATTTTACGTAGTGTTTTTAGGCCTTGCGGATCCTTTCCTCTTTACATGCATAACACAAATTACACGTGAATTGTACATCTGCACCACCTCTCCCATGTCAGGCGTGTGAATATATATATGAATATCTATCTGTCTATGTATCTGTCTACCTTCCTACCTATCTATCTATCTATATGTATATATATACACATTCTCTCTCTCTCTCTCTCTCTCTCTCTCTCTCTCTCTCTCTCTCTCTCTATATATATATATATATATATATATATATATATATATATATATATTATGGACTTTTCTGCGCTATCTACAGTTCATTTTGAGAAACTCTCATATATATATATACTCAGAAATTCATCTCTCACCCACGCAGCCTTCCTTACATTCCCTTGTAAACTGAAGGAGTTAGCGTATCACACCGCGGAGGCGATGGCTCAGTCGGTAGAGAGGTGGGCTACAGTCCCAAGGGACCCAGGTTCAAATCCCCGCTGGGGCAGGGAACAGTTTAAGGATTTGACTTACATTAAATCAGGCTTTACTGATCTACCAGAAGCCCCGCCGACATGTCGTAAAAATACCCCCGCTAATACCAATACACCAGTCCTGTATGAGACAGCCCTAGCATGTATTCAATATGGACGGTGGGTGTTAGCGCCGAAGTGGTGACATGTAGAGGTGCATGGTATGTAGTAGGACTGCTGGGCCTTGATAGCAGGCTGTGAAGCCTATGCCCAGAGTCGGACACATAAAAAAAAAAAAAAAAAAAAATGCTGCCTACATTGTACGACTCACACAGCATCACATTCAGTATTGTAAGAGAAACAGAGCCAACTCATTACAGTTTTTATGATTCGCACATCACTCTCAGTATTTCAAGATCCACATAGCGATAAACGCCACATTATAAGAAACTCGCTTTGCAACACATTAGCATTAGAACTTCCCACCAGCCAGTCCTACATTATATATTTTATCTCGTTGTGCTCTCAATATAGCCATCAGCCATTTCAGAGCCCAGTGTATCTCTACGTCATTCATAAAAAATTTCGTGTTACTTCTGGTCAGTTAAACGCACATACTTCTCCATCCCCCATCCCCGCACCCCCCCACCTCTCTCTCTCTCTCTCTCTCTCTCTCTCTCTCTCTCTCTCTCTCTCTCTCTCTCTTTCACACACACACACACACACACACACACACACTATTACTACTACTACTACCCATGAAGACTAAATGCAAAAAAAGATATTCCAAGTCTATTAAAATGTTCAGCACGCAATTACCTGACGTTATGGAGGACGTGAAGCCTTCCCCCACCAACTCAGTTATTCCATTTTATTGCCTTTTTGACAGCAGTTTCCGGCAGCTGCACATGTCACAGAATTCACACATTAGAGTGATTTAGAGCCGACAAAGGAGTTAAAGCTGCCCATCTCACCCCAGGTACCTTTTTCGCTATTCATGTGCTTTATAATGAGGTAGCACCGTGTATTTTACCCAGGCTGACGTTCCTGCCACTGACAGTATAACGATTGCTGTGTGTGTGTGTGTGTGTGTGTGTGTGTGTGTGTGTGTGTGTGTGTGTGTGTGTGTGTGATCAGTATGAATCGACAGGAAAAAAACTGCAACCATATTTAAGGGCACACGACCATCATCAGCTTGAAAAGTCCGTCACGGCTTGAATCACGAACTTCAGACTTTGTGCACACTCATATCGCGATACAAGTAGTCTATCAAGGCTGGTTCGGTGGATCCTGGCGTTACTAAGCCAGAACTGATTATCTAAGGGTAGCCAGAACAAAGCAGAAAGAATGTCATTGTAGTCTAGAGGCTTCGGCTACAAACTGCAACCTATTCATTCAGGGAGAGCCTTTGTAAACTATCTTGCAGTACTAATAATGTGGTATAAAAATGTTCCCGGTAGTAGACAGTGTAATGGGCCTGGTGTGAACGTGGTATTTGTGTGGGTCAGAATGGCATCCCTCCTCCATATCTTGCCGTAATGTTGACTCAGGTGGCGGACTGACTCAGGTAAATGCTTGCTTTCATAGGGAGTGTAATTACATCCAGTGTGGTTTGATTAGGAGTGTAGTGGTGGGAATACACACACACACACACACACACACACACACACACACACACACACACACACACACACAGAACGGTTTAGGTGTGTGGTGCGAATGGAAAAGTGAGAGGCCGACTAGAAGGGTTTACAAGAGTGGCGTAATTCAGAGGGGAACGAGAAAAATCTGGTGTGCAAGTATGTGAGAAGCGGTAAAGGGTTTCTTGAGATGAGGGATCGCTAAAATGTTGGAAGAGAAATGCCTGATAATTTTGTTGATGCCACCTCTCACAGGATGCAGCGCCAGACAGCAGATAGATAGATAGATAGACGGATAGATAGATAAACTGATGAAGAGAAGGGGAGGAACGAAGAAAATGGAGAGCTGAGGTGTAAGAATATGTAATGGAAAGTGGCTTGTCTTGGAATTTAGAGAGGTTGTTACTGATTAGGGGCAGAAACGCCTTGAGATACTTGTGTGAAGGCCGCCTCTCACAGTTGTACTAGATACATGGATAGATAAATACCTGATAAACAGACATACCGGTATACCTATAAGTAGAGATACCAGTACTGCACTCTTGGTCGCACGCATTTCACAAATCTGTGTGTGTGTGTGTGTGTGTGTGTGTGTGTGTGTGTGTGTGTGTGTGTGTGTGTGTGTGTGTGTGTGTGTTGCTGTGCGGCCGCAGAAGTGCATAATTACCACACGCACCGCCAGCTTTTTACCTGTCTTTGTGGACAGGTGAACTGCCTTTACATAAAACGCGAAAGTAGTAGTTAAGTACAGAGTGGAGGAGGTCATGAGGGGAGGAGAGTTGTTGCCTGCTGGAGATCAAAGGAGGTCTGGGATGGGAGTTATGATGGAGGTTGTAGTCAAGGAGCAGTTGGGGGTTCTTTTTTTTTGTGCCTTCGACGCTGGGTATGGACTTGATAGCCCGTTCCCAGTGGCCCAGCAGTCGTTTTACCTGCCATAATCGCTTGTCGGTGGGAATACCTCAATTAAAAGGCATTGTCGTTACGAAAGCGTGACATTTGACGCGAGGCGAAAATGAAAATACTCACAATTATTGGTGGTGTTCTGGAGCCTATCAGACAGTCATAATATTCTTGTAAGCAGGAGATAGAGGGAAAGAGTTTGTCAGTACGCACAATTTGCTTCTTGACGTGCTGCATTAATATAACAATCTGATAACACCATGCAGTACGCGCTGATCTCAGAGTTTATTAAGTAACTACAGTACGCTTTTCTTACGCAAAACGCTTAATAGATTTCGTAACTGGTTTGTTTAAGAGTTCGTAAATATGCCAGATAGGTAAGAGTGCACGCTCCTTGACCTGGCGCATAAAATAATATTACTGATATTAATTAAGTTTTATTTGCCAGATATACTATTTTTTTTTTTTTTATCTAGACAAGATACTGTGCATGAAACTGAATTAAGGATTTTGGATTTCTACATAAATGTAAATAATAAAGTGCATTTCAGAACTTATTAGACAGTTATGCTATTCTTGTGTTAAGCAAAAAGCGGTGCTGCTTAAGGTGGCCCTCAGAACCAAGGAAATGGGGCAGTAAGTTTGGAAAATTAGGGCTGCCGTGAGAGGAGCAGGAGGAGGAGGAGGAGGAGGGAAAAAGCACTGTACAACGGCAAAGGGAAAGGCGCAAGAAAAAAAGAGCACAATAATGAAAGAAGAGAAAATATGTATAACGAGGGAATTACAGGAGGCAGAATGTGGTAGGTGGTGACGGCCATCATCCACTCGCTTCATGTAGCGCTGTTCCTTCACCTTTATCAATCATTTTCTGTATTTGCCTTTCTCTCATTCTATTTCTACCATCTCTCCTGTCACTTTTATTGCTCTTCTTTCTACTTCAAGCTGCTCCACACTTAGTGACCTACCTAATGATTTCCTGTAACCTAGGAAAACAGTTGCGAACCAGGGTGGCAACGAAATAACAGGGTATGTGAAGCCTGCTATGGTGCCCCTATTAACTGTGTGGAGAGACGCAAGTACGGCGTCCATCCGGGAACCACATCTCCACAACCTTCCCCTGGCCATAGCAAGGTCCTGTATGCCGCAAGGGACCATCGGCTCGCTTAACGCCATGACTCTTCATGGGCCATTGCTTGCCTGCAGTTGATGAGTCTGCTCGGCTAGACAGACTGTGGTTACTCAACAACAACAACAGGAGGCAATTACGTCACCCAGGCACTGCTATGTGATCCCTGGAGACACCTTGTTGAAATGAAGTGTTGTGCCGCAGCTGAGTGTACACCTAAGAGAGAGAGAGAGAGAGAGAGAGAGAGAGTTCACAAGATTACATATATGTGGCAAGGGTGGGAGAGAAAATATATAATACAGCCAGAAAATAAGTCATCGCAAACTGTGGCCTGCCGGAAGAAAATAAGACATATAGTGATTATGTTGTTTCCTGCCGCTTATCCTTTTGTACCATACTGTTAATTTTCTCTGATAAACTACTACTCTTACGGTAGCATAAATCTTGACCAGCTATTTGTGTGTGTGTGTGTGTGTGTGTGTGTGTGTGTGTGTGTGTGTGTGTGTGTGTGTGTGTGTTACCCTCAAACCATTTTATACAGCTTAAACATTGGCTGTTGTAAAGAGTTAACAATTCATCTCCGTTAAACCTTTAACAACGATATAGATATTAATTACTTTCCTGCTGCCGCCCCCAGATGGTTTTATTCACTTCAGCAGTAGCCCATCGTCCCATATGGTTTCGGAAAATACGATACTTATTCTGCTTTTTTTTTTTTTTTTTAGTCTTCCTTATTTTTCCGTATATTTTCTACACGAGACAAGCTCTTGTTCGCTTAATATGCGAACATAAATTAATCAGTATCGATTTTCCTTTTATGTTCCTTTGGCGCAAAACACAGCTAAATTTTTCCTTCCATTTAACCAGCGTTCAGTAGTCATTTCCAAACAATGCACATCACAAGAGGATATATATATATATATATATATATATATATATATATATATATATATATATATATATATATATATATATATCCAATTCTACATTGCCCCATGAGGAGCGTAGGAGCCCGGGGCTAGGCAGTTGGTCCCGCCATTTAAAATGAGTGACCAGCCTCACTTATCCCTGAGTGGCATTACATGAGCAATCAATTCCAACCATCCCTTGGCTATAAACCTTCACCGGCTCAATATATATAAACATATATATATATATATATATATATATATATATATATATATATATATATATATATATATTCCAATATACTCAACTACTTCTGCATCAGAGAAGTTCATTTTAATAAACCCATGCATTATTACTCGCGCCGTTTTCGTTATTAAGAAATTGGTAATGTTGCTGTATGTCATGTTGATTAAGTACACTAGATTAATCTAATTATTATTCGTTCATTTGAAAAAGTTTTCTTTGCATTTGTGGTTTCTGTTGGCTTGATATATAAACTGAAACATCAGGATTTTTTTTTTTTTTTTGCTTAATTTATTTCCATCAGCGAAAACGATTAATTTACTTCCTTCAGTCCGACGACCAAGTATTTACTTATTCCTGCCATCTCCTGACTTCATTATTCAGCTTGGGTGAGACTTTTTGAACCTGGAGGGGTTTAATATAGCTTTCATTAACTTATTTAATAAGACAATCCTTTCCTCAGCTAAATAAAGTCATATAGAAGTAAGGAGAATAAACTAAAATCTTCAATACCGTATTCTAGGGGTAAATCACGCTATTAAATCTGACGGGATAAATCAGCAAAGAGGAATTACCGTACGTAGCTCCTACCAAGGAGTGATATAGTGATACCTGTGTAATATATCAGACGGTGGATTATGTGGCAGTAAAGCCTTGTGAAGGGGAGGGTGAGCCAGAGCTTTCCCCTCATGAGTTACGTCCGGCCTGTAAACCTGGGAACTGACTTTAATAGCCCACCTTACTGGTTGAAATTAGCCTGTGACCACCGCTGTTTATGATAATGTAAAATTTTTGCAAGTTTAAAATTAAATTACTTCTGTTTTTCGTAACACAATTGACAGTCTTCAAGCTAAACGGGGGATTATTGACAGAGGATGAAAAGCTCATGGCACAGAAAGTTGGAATTGCTGAATGCAGAAAGAAAACAATAAGGAGCATACAGAGGGTACAACACCCGTGTCCTACAATTTGGTGTAAGGCCCGAAGATTTGACTGTGCCCTGTGGCCTTCACCTTCGGCGTTTTTTTTTTTTTTTTTTCAAAACTGAATTACTGTACTTCATTCCTGTCCAATCCTCAGTCCAGTCACTGTGTTTTTTATAAATGAGAACAAAATCTTTTAGTGGACCATGCCATGTGAACATGGCCTTTGACCAACTGTTTTCCAAAACACAAGGCCAATCGTTTGCCTGATCCTCAACAGTGGCGCAATCGGTAGAGAGGTGGCTTGTAGTCCTACCGGACCCGGGTTCAAATCCCGCTGGGGCAGGGAACAGTTTAAGGATTTGAATTTCATAAAAATCAGGCTTTACTGATCTATCAGAAGACCCGCCGACATGTCGTAAAAGTACCTCCGCTAATACCAATACACCAGTCCTGTATGAGACAGCCCTATCATGTATTCGGTATGGACGGTGGGTGTTAGTGTCGAAATGGTGACATGTAGAGGTGTGTGGTACGTAGGAGGGCTACTGGGCCTTGAAAGCAGGCTGTGAAGCCTATGCCCAGAGTCGGACACATAAAAAAAAAAAATCCACCAAGTTTGATTCCATGATTGATCCAGAGCTAATTAAAACTGTTTAAATTATTTTCTTCACACACAGACAAGCATGGGACAAAATTTGGCCTTGCCTAGTGACCTTGATTATTGACTGAGTGTCCTTAAAATCGAATCTCATCGTCCTCGCCATACCTCTCAACCATTTCACCAAGTTTGGTATAAATCAAATCAAAACTGAAGTTGTCATTGCCATGTAGCCTTGGCCGTTGACCTTTGAGTTTTCTCTAAATCGCATTCTTTTGTCCTTGCTTTACCCTGGACGCGTCACAAAGGTTGGTATAAATTGAATGAAAACCAAGATGTATTCACAAAAACAATAGGTCAACCCCTTGACTGACCCTTAACACTTTCAAGAAGGCTGGGCTAAATCAGATGAGCCAATATCGACCATGTCCCATGACCCTGACATATGCTTGATTGTTTTCAAAATCGGATCTCTCTGTTTTAGCCATACCTTCGAGTTTTGCTCTAAGTTTGGTTTGAAATTGGACCAGAATTTAAAGTTAATCTTGCCATTGGCAGTTGACTTTAGACCATTTGTTAAAAAAAAAAAAAAGTTGGCTGAACGTCAATCCTTCCACCACGTTTGGTTAATTTCGGACCAGAACTGCGTGTTATTTTCTTCACACACAAACGCACACACACACAGACACACACACACATAGACACACACACATAGACACACACACATAGACACACAGACACAGACACACAGACACAGACACACAGACACACACACACACACACACACACACACACACACACACACACACACACACACACACACACACCTCTCTCTCTCTCTCTCTCTCTCTCTCTCTCTCTCTCTCTCTCTCTCTCCACAGTCTCATATTTTTCCCCTGACCCGGAACAGGGCGCAGCGCAGGACCAGGACCGACTAACCCTTTGACTGACCCCCACAACGACCTTGATCTCAACTGTGACTACGCTAATAATGCCTCAGGAAGAATTAAGCAGCTCCGGTGGATACTGTGTTTGAGTTCACAGTTCACAAAAACGTCCCCCTTCTGTGTTATCACCAGACACGTCGGGTTAGTCCTCATGATCGTATAAAGTCCTCACAAAGACTACAGGCTACTTTTCACCAGCCCCTGCCCTTCTGTTTCTGGTAATGATAATAAAGTATAACAGTCACAAAAGATAGTGTTCAGGATTAACGAATTTCTAGAAAACTGTAAAGAGTGACATGTGATACCGCCGAAAAAATACAATTGTGTGTGTGTGTGTGTGTGTGTGTGTGTGTGTGTGTGTGTGTGTGTGTTAATATGGTAGTTATTAATCCCTTCAGTACCTTTTTCTATTGTTTTCTGACACCAAGCAGTTATTTTCGGCTTTGATGAGAGGTCACCGGGCTAAAAGAATCAGTAACCTCTGCAGCACACTGACGTCTTTATGCTTGCTTCCCCAGACGTTATTTACTTAGTGTAAGAAAAACGTTCTGTTCTGAATGGGTTAAAAACAATATCTTTTGACGCTTTCACGTGTCATTCGTCTAAAGAAACACTCGTAACGAAGTGGTTAACGATTGGCCGTATTTTGAAGGAGTCTAAGAGAATTTTCCAAGTCTTCATAACAAGTATTACCATAGTGTTTGTTTTTCGTGTTTATTTATTTATTTGCTTTATCTTCCCACTGATTTGGTTGTCAAGTGTCTGGTGTACTAGTTTAACTCTAACCTGGTCTACAGTCGCTAACTCTCTTTCTTAAATGCGGAGTTGTAAAAATAGATTAACATTACAGTATGATCATGACAACGAAGAATTGCTGTGGGAAGACTGTTGAGATGTAGCACTGTCTCTTTTTCTGTCACTGAACTACGCAAAATAAACCCCAAAAGGACGAAGGTCTGGGCAAAGTTAATTGTTAATACAGTAGTATATATGACTGTAGGAGTGTAGATATCATCATCATCATCGTCGTCGTCGTCGTCGTCTCCTTCCCCACTTCGAGATGGGATGAGGAAGGCTCCAGAGAGAAAAAGAAAAACTAACAGCATGAGATACTAGCCAAATTTTGTCCTATTGAATGAGCCACTCTCCCGTTCACTCACCATTCAAGCCCAGGTCAAAAAACTTATTCCGCACGTGGTTTCACATTCACGTATCTGGCAATCAATCCGACGAGTATCAAGTTAAAATGGGGTGAGGATATAATTATGTTTGAATAAACTATCATATACAGCTGAAACAAAGCAGAGTTTGTTAGTACTGTCCACTGTCTGTTAAAACTTAAATGATGATGTTTTTGTTGTGGCTCATATGAAACGTGTTCTTGTTTGACTGACCATACAAGATGCCCAAGATTTACTAATGCTGTTACTTATTTTTGTTTTTAAAGATGACTGCATTCCGACACATTAACTTCCGCAAAACACAAACAAGCTTGAAGTTCATCAAAAATACTACAATGATTTCATCCAGTTTCATATTATTACATCGTTCAGTTGCTTTTGTTTGGCTCTTGCCAGTTACTGTGTTGATAATGATTTCTTTTTATACATTTCGGTAGCATGTCTTCAACAATACGTCCTGAGCGTGATAAACTTCTATGAACTATTCAAAGAGAGAAAAAAAAAACGTGGCAGTAGTAGTAGTAGTTCTTGAGGTAGGGAGGAGGAGGAGGGGAGGAGGAGAAGGAAGGGTGCGAGGTGGAGGTGGAGAGAAAGGTGTCCGGGCACGTCCGAACACCAGACCGCTCTTGTTTGCTTGGTTTTGGACTGGACAAATGCTGGGTAATATTTTGGACTGAGGCCGATCATGGAGGAAAAAAAAAATGACGACTGCCAAATTCATGCTTTGTCAAAAACAGAGTTGCGTATATTCTAGCATATGACGGTTACACTATATATGAGACTTTACTGCTTGTTTATCGTGTATCTATGGCATGCTTTTCCTATAGCTTGATTGGCATTAAACAGGTAATCCAAAGTAAACACTGATTGGTTTGGTTGACACCCATGTAGCAGTATTATCAGTCATAATGTATATATATAAAGACGGTTATATTCTTTTCACTCTGACATTTACATATGATAATTAAATATTTGGAACCGCGTCATGCACAAACACCATACGAAACTGAGAAAGAAATGAGAAAACACGGCATCACGATAACGACGGCCAGTTGTAAAGAAAGGGAAAAGTGGAATGGGAAGTTCGTTCGTTCGTTCGAAGATTTCCTGCACATATAGTGCAGGCCGGGCCATACATTAGCCCGGTCAGTGGGGTATGGGCTGATTAAAAAATAGTAAGTGGGGAGGATAGGATCTGGGGATTGCCCAGCACACACGTCCTGTCTCCTGACTGGCTTTGTGGTGTGTGTGAATGGGAAGAACAAGACAGATAAGGACAACTGCCGGTAACTCCTCTGTGCCACAGGTTGATAACAAGGGAGTGGAATATCATGATAATAAGTAATTTATTGGTTTATGGTATTAAAGACAAATGTATTTTTAACTGTACATCGGCAGTATTGAAGGCGGACCAGTAATGAATGGGCCGCAGAGTTTGACTGGTTTCATATGTCTTTATAACCCCTAAGTACGGTAACTCATTTTCCCATTTGTACGGTACCTCTCGCCAAGTCGTCTCTGTTTTGTTCACTAGTGCGCCTTCAACAATACACGGTTAAAAATGGTCGAACTTTGTGTAATTTAACGCAATGTCCTGAGCATAAACTTTCATTTGCTGATTAAAAAACTTACCCACACCATCTGTAGCTGGGGTTTACACTCTGAATCAGTGCATTAAGCCTCATATCATGTGTGTGTGTGTGTGTGTGTGTGTGTGTGTGTGAGTAACAGGCAGAAAATGAAGCAACTGAGGTAAACCGAATGCCAGAGGGAACATGGAGGTTGATGGTTTAAAACTGCTCTGGTGGAGACCACTTCATACGCAGTTGAGAAAATGAATGTAAGTGAATGTTTCTTTGTCTTCTTTTAGGACGCCACCCTGGTGAAGAGGATAACGGCGAAAAAGTAAATAATGTAAATATATAAATAAACAAAATAAAAAGGGCATATTTCACAGTCGCACACACCCCTGTAGTATTCTAAAGGGAAATAATAATTAATCCCCAATTAAGAGTTTCAGTGACACCCTTCTGGCTCACAGTCCAATACAGCTAATTGCCCACTGCTCTGCCCTGTCCTACTGTATCATTTTGACATAGCCTTCTTTATCCCTTTGCTGATCAAAGGTTTTCTTAACAAAAAATGTTTGTAGGCAGCAAAAATGAAATTTTAAAAAATGTCTTGAAGGTGAAGGGATTAAAATGTAGGCATCCAATATCTCCGAAGAAGAGTTGTTACAAAGTCTCCTGTGCCAACGGAAATATAAACTGAAGCAACTCCTTCCAAGAGTCCTCTCTCCTTCCCTCGCTCCCTCTTGGAATTAATGACTTGCCCTTTGCAGTTGCGAACACTCGTCTCCTCACCACTTCCTCCACCTCACCAACTTGATCTTCCCATCCTTAACCTCACCGTCCTCTTCTCAGCCTCACTCTACTTCCCTCAACGTCACCCACAGCTCATCAACCCAACCCTTCTCTCCTCAGCCTCACCTTTTTCTCTTCAACATCACCCTCTTCTCCTCAACCACACCCTCTTCTCTTCAACCTCACCCTCTTCTCCTCAACCTCAACCTCTTTTCCTCAACCTCACCATCTTCTCCTCAATCTCACTCACCTCTCAATTTCACCCTCTTCTCCTCAACCTCACCCTCTTCTCCTCAACCTCACCCTCTTCTCCTCAACCTCACCCTCTTCTCCTCAACCTCACCCACTTCTCCTCAACCTCACCCTTTTCTCCTCAACCTCACCCTCTTCTCCTCTACTTCACCCTCTTCTCCTCAACCTCACCCTCCTCTCCTCAACCTTACACTTTTCTCCTCAACCTCACTCACCTCTCCTCAACCTCATACGCTCTCTTCACCTTTTAATCTTTTTTTCATTCTGCATTGGCTTTCATTTCTGTCAGCATGGGACGTACACGTTTGCTTTTGTCCTCACTCTTTGAATTTCACGTTTTCTGCCATTGTTTGTTTTCCCTTTTCTCTGTTTCAGCCCCCCCCCTCTCACTCTCTCTCTCTTTCTCTCTCTTTCTCTCTCTTTCTGTGTGTGTGTGTGTGTGTGTGTGTGTGTGTGTGTGTGTGTGTATGTATGTATGTATGTATGTATGTATGTGTGTGCGTGCGTGCGTGCGCGATCCTCAACCCCTCGCTTCTTTTCTCGAAGTCTAACTCCCTCTTATTTCAGTAATTCAACAATTTTGTGTGTGTGTGTGTGTGTGTGTGTGTTTGCTCCTCAGTCCGCGCAACGTTCTCCATACT
This sequence comes from Coenobita brevimanus, assembly GCF_032717465.1. Classification (NCBI taxonomy): domain Eukaryota; kingdom Metazoa; phylum Arthropoda; class Malacostraca; order Decapoda; family Coenobitidae; genus Coenobita; species Coenobita brevimanus. The sequence continues at coordinate 55,230,945 of NC_137033.1, read as the reverse complement.
CTACCTACCTCCTGTTTCATTTATTCAGCAATAGTTTCACCACTACTCTCCCCCATGCCTCCTCTCCAGCCTCCGTGTTGCCTCCCGTTTGTCTACCTCTCCTGACTGCCCACATTTTCTACCTGCCTCCCTTTCCACCTTTTCTACTAATTTTATGTTTTCATCCCTCTCCCTTTACCTGTTTCCCTCTGCGTCTTCTTTTACAATCACTCTTCCTCCCTCATCACAAATTTGCTTACCTTCCTTCTTCACCTCACTGTCACGTCTTCAAACTTCTCACGGGTTTCATCTTTACTCTCCTAATTTCTTCAGTCCCCAATTATCTCCACTACCATTTTGTATCCCTCCACGTGTCTCCCTACCTACCTTTACACAATTAGCCTCTCTCTCGTCCCGCTTACCCTGCCTGCTTACCCTGGGTCTGGTGGTCAGACTGTGCTGTAGGTAAGAAGTTCGGCAATTATCGGAGAATGGTGGACCTGCCGAGCTGAGAAAGTGCTCTTTATCAGAATATTTCCACTGCAGTATTTCACACCTGTCAGTCACGATATCCTGTCCAGTTTTGAGGTGATTGTGGTGGTTTGGTTGTAGAAATGGTACCGTAGTGAACTGTGGTTATATTAGTGGCAGGTGTAGTGGTTGTAATTGATGTGGTGGTTGTGCTTGGTGTGATGGTTGTGGTTGATGCAGTGACAGTGTTTGCTGTGGTGGCAGTGGTTGGTGCTTGTGGTACGCTAGTGGTTGTGGCTCATGGTTGATGTGATGGCAGTGACTGGGATGCTGTGGGAATTATGGTGGTGGGGAAAATGATGAAGTAGCGATTGTGCTGGTAGTTTGGTGGTAGTGGTTGGTCTGGTGGCAGCGGCTGCGTATTGTGATGAAAACGGTATTCGCTGCAGTGGTAATACTTGGTGTGCTGATAGTGGTTAGCGTAGTGGTAGTGGCTGGAAGGATGGAAATTTAGTCTATCGCGTGGATTACGGTAGTTTATTGCTAATATATATATATTTTTTTTCTTCACCAAGAAAGTTCGGTTTTTGGTTTCGTTTCTTTATTGGTCTGTCTGTCTCTTTGCCTGATAGCAACATTACGGAAACTCCATAGGGTGAAGCTGCATGAAGTGTGGAATGATGATTGAGAACCATCAGTGAAACAAATGGAAAAGGTCTGAAGTCACGATGAATGACATGAGAAACATGACCGAGGGAATGGTACCCTTTGGCGGCGATATGCGCTTTATTAGTGCGTTTACTGTGCTATTCTTTTCCCTTTTATGTCAGACTGTGGGCATTGATTTGGCAGCCCGCTTGCCGTGGCCCACCAGTCTTCGTACGTACCACACACCTTCACATGTTACTGCTTTGACGTTGATAACCACCATCCTAAATGAATAAATGCCAGGACTTTTTCACTTAGGGCTGCTGTGATGGTACTAATGGGGAGGGAATGTTTTAAATCAGTGGGTATTTGGAGAGACTATACTCGTTTTACTCTAACTTTTCCTAGAAGTGCCATGTCTCCATCTTGAATGCTGAATGTTAACAATAGATTACCTCCAGAAATATAGTGCAAGTCATGGGGGAGTGCTATGGAAATCATGTACGGCAGAGGTATTGTCTTTTCCTGCCAATGAGCTACGTGAAATAAGTTGCAAGATGACGAAAATCTGGGCCAAGTTAAGGTGAAAAGAGTATAGTAAAGACTGGATTAACGTAAATCAGAGCACCAGATTCTTCTCTGGTACATTCTGGGATCGAACTTGCTAATATTCGGACTGTCACTAGTGTGGTGGTTGTCCTGGTTGTGGCTAACGCAGAAATTGGTGTTAATGAGGTTTTTGTGGTAATGGTTTGGTGTGGTGGATGTTTTTGTTGTTATGTGGTGGTTGTCGTTAATGCAGATACTGGTGTCAGTGTAGTTGTGGTAGCTGTTTGATGTGATGGTTGTTTTGATGGTTGTGTTGTGGCTGTGGTTGTGGCTAGTATTTGTTGGTGTTGTGGCTGTGGTTGTGGCTGGTGTGGTGGTAGTGAGGTTGAGTAGGAGTGGCGGTAATAGTTGGTATCCGCTGGTGTGGTAGATGTAGCTGTGATGGTTGTGGCGAGTGTCGATTGTAGTGATTAACAACAGGTGGTGACTGAAATGGTACTAAGTTATTTATCTGTTTTTAAATGTTACCGATTTATTTTTAATGTTATCGCTAAAATTACTGTATGACATTCCCATCCCGTGTCATTGGATGTTGGTTTTCTTTTACTAATGCTTGAATCCTGAAATTGCCGCTGTTGGTAGTAATACTAGAACAATTAATGATATTGTGTTTCCTCTATACTAGTAGCATCATCAAAAAATCTGTAAGTCTGTCATCCACATCATTCAATTTCTGTTATATTATCGTATTACTTTTTATAGTTCTGAAATATTCTACAACAGAGACACCCTATTAGTTGAGAAATAATTTATGATATTAGCATTCACGTTGCAGATAATACTTTTTTTATATTAACTCTCCTTTAGCTTGAAATAGTCTTTTCGACCGGAAAACTTGAATTTAAAAAATAATAATATGTGTGTGTGTGTGTGTGTGTGTGTGTGTGTGTGTGTGTGTGTGTACATGGGGCATTTGTGTTGACGGTTCTGTGTTGTGTTGTGCAGCGCTGCAATGTGTCGTAAAAGTTTGTTAGCGGTTGTAGTTATGCCAGTGATATTTTCCTGTTACCAGCGACAGAAGTGTGCTGATGCTGATGCTGAAGTAGATAGGAATATGATGGGGTGATTAATTTGTAGGAGCGGTGTTGTGGTAGTTGGTGTTGTGGAAGTTGGTGTTTGTGATAGTTGTGGTTGTGTTGGTGGTTATAGCAGTGCTGATCTTTTGTTGCCAGAGGTAGGGATGTGCTGATTGCTGTGCTGATGCTGGTGTTAATAGGGATGTGCTGATTTTTCTGTAATAGTTGCTGTGTGTTACCGGAGTTGTCGTGAAAGTGGAGATGGTAGTTGTGATGGTATTAGTCTTTATGGCAGTGTTACCCTGATTGTTCCAGTGTTTACAAGGATATACCGATTGCTTTTGTAGTTGTGTGGTTTGGGTGTGTGCGAGGTTGATGTCACGGTTGTTATATATTGTGTGAGTTATTGTGTTCCTGTGTTCTTTATGTTAGTGACCCTTGTCCTAATGGTGATGATTGCTGAGTGTTTGTCTGTTTGTGGTTAGTATTATGGTGACGTTTGTGTTGATAATGTGGTTTACTGTGTGGTTTCTATTGAGGTTCTAGTGGATGTTTGGTAGCGATAGTTGTGATTATTTTAAAAGTTACGGCATTGCTGAGTGTCTGATGGTGGTGTAGTTACGGGTGTACTGACTTGTGTGGTGTTGGTTTGGCTGTTGTGGTAATGTCGTTTTAGTGGCCACCGCTGTGTTGATGGTCGTTGTTACTGTGGGAACTTTGTTAGATGATACCACCCTCAGCCTCGCACCACTCACTCCCTGCTAAATAAAATCGTTTGGCGTTAACTGGAACAGACTAACTGATCTGTCCCGACCATGAGCTGATTATGAGCGAATAATTTGTTTACTCTGTTATGTTTGGAAATGATTGGCCCGGCGCGACCTGACCGTCAAGCTAAGCAGAAAGTAATAAGTTTACTTGTATGTGTAGTAGAACTTAAATTCTCTCTGCATGTGATACATTCATTCAATAAATTTGTTTTTTATCAGCTAAAAATGCACCCATAAAGGTGTAGGATCCCCTTGGAATCTCAAGTTTCCCAAGGGAATGTTGGGCTCAATTATGAAACCAAATTAAACCAGAAAGCACTCAGAGAGCACTTACCTGCGACAATGCCATAGCAGGATCCTGATCCGGATTCACCCCAAATTTTAGTCAGTTCTTTCTTGGCCCATGACCCACTCGTCTACAAAATTTCAGTGAAATTCATTGAGAACTTTTGGAGATATCGTCTAGAGAAACAGGCAGACAGACAAACATAGAGTAGGTGAATCTATAACCTCCTCCAACTTCGTTGGCGGAGATAAAAATATTTTCCTTCGTAACACTGTATTTTTTATATCAACTCTACCTATCAAATATTGGAGATTCCACCTATAATTTTACATCAGAGGGAATCTGTGATAACATGGCGCTCGCTCGCTCGTCGCGCGCTTGCAAAGCACCCTTTACTGGTTAATAGATACCTGTCGTGGTAGCTGTGATGGTGTTAGTGGTTATGGTAGAGTTAAGGTGCTGTTGCCACTGTGGGGTAGGTAGGGATGTACTGATGGTTTGTGGTTATTGTTACTCATTACTGTGTGGTAGTAGTTGTCTTGTACTTAACCCCTTCAGCCCGAGGACGTCTTCATTTTGTTCTAACTGACATAAGACTGTTTTATGCAACTCAGAAGACCTGCCTCGTAGTGAAGGCGTCAGTACATGTTAGATCTTATCAGTCCTGTTAGAAAAGTCTCATAATCAGGAGAATTTGTCCAGTAATGGCAAGAAATAGGACAGTGGTGGTTCTCGGGCTGAGAGGTGTTGTTTATGAGGTTATATAGGTAATTATTCTACTGATGTTGTGTGGTTTCTGTGTTTATGTGGCTGGCAGTATGGTCGTTGGTCAGTAAGCTCATCGGTTATGGAAGTTCCCAAACACTTTCACTAAGCGATTAATTTAGCTTATTACACCTTCCTGCCCTATTTTGCGTTAAGTAAACCCTTCAAATATCTCCATACACTGCATAAACAACGTACAAAAAGATATTAACCGCTCAAAATAAATAGTTAAGGAAGAGATGTTAGGGAGCTTCCTTACCTGACGAAAATATGGGCAATTGTTCCCGTGGTGGTGGTTGTTACTGTGTGGATTTGTTGACATTCTTGGTGGGTATTTGTTGAGCTTTTCCTCGTGGAGTTCTGACATCGTTAACGTTTACGGTGTTGCTGAATCCTGTGCTTAATTGCTGTTGATAGTGTGGGTATATTTTGTCAGCAGAGAGGTACGACATTGCACAGTGTGTGTGTTAGAGAGAGACAGAGAGAGAGAGAGCGCACGTCAGTCAAATATCGAGTTAAAATTTTCCTGAAACCAAAAGCACACTAAAATAATCTTTGACGGTGTTGGGATATACGTGTCACCCAATAACAAACATTTACACTACCTGGTACTTGGTGGATGTGTGTGTTTCCAGTGATTTTGAAAGAAGTTACTGATTTGAGCCAGTCTAGTAGTATTCAGCACAACATTGCAAACATTAACAGTGAAATAATCTCGCTGTGCTAAAACTCGGGAACTGATGCGGATAGTGAAGCAAGACTGTGTGGGAAAAGGGTGTGAAAAAGCAGAGGATGACAATGGAAGGATGGTAACAAAGGGAAGGGAAGTAATAATCAAATGGAAAGGCTTGAAAATTAATGAAAGTGGGAGTGACGAGATAAGAGTGTGGGAAATATGAATGGTTTGGTTGTGTCCACAGAAGCAGTGTGTTGACTGAGATTGTGGCTGCGGCAGAAGTGAAGAATGATGTAAAGAGGTTGATGAATGGAAGGGAAGCAGGTGTTATCAAGGTGTGTGCAGATATGAAATGTAAAAAAAGAAAAAAAAAATGGACCTGAAATATGCGGGAAATATGGTATTGCTCCTGGATGAGTGGAGCTGCATCGGTGGAAAGTAAGGTGTCCGTAGATATACCTTTATACAAGATAAAAGGTGACATATGCGAGTACAAAAATTATTCGAAGATAAGTGTGTTGTCTATTGTGGGAAAGGTATATGAATGAATAACAACCAGGGTGAAAAAGATAACCAGAATGTTGGGTGAGTGATGAACAGAGTGGCTTTGGAAGTGCTGGAAAGTGTGTGAATGAAAAATTTGCAGTAAGAAAGATAGTCACGAAAACATGTGAGATGGATTGTGAGGTATCTATGTTATTTAGGGATAGGGAAAAAGTGTGTGGCAAGGTGAATAGGAAGGTATTGTGCCATGTTTTACCTGTGTAACTGGATCTAATTAAAGCAGAATTACATGGAATTGACATGAAATGAACTAAGTACGTCTAAATGGATGCTGTGTTCGTCATATGCACACACAACTGTCCTGCGTAAATAACACACACACACACACACACTGTCTCTCTCTCTCTCTTTCTCCACCAAACCGGTCAAAAATACATACACGATACTCTAGGATAGTTTTTATACAGGCGTCTGATATTGATGACAGAGACGGAGCTCAAAATTCCGTAAGCTTTGAGACTGTTGGTGAGGTGACTAGTGCAGGCTGCGATACCCACACCACCACCACCACCACAACCACCACCACAAAGATTCCATTATACAAATCATTTATTGTTTGGTGCGAGACAGAAATAATTATGCAGCCAGGGGAAAAGGGTTATATATTATCATTCACGACAGATCTATGACAAAATATTAAAAGAAAAGTTCCAACCAAGATCTGTGAAAAAAGAATAAAAAAAGTGCCAACCAGCTCTTTCTGAACCCCTTTGAAATGTAGAGACCCGAGGCTAGGCTATCGGATTCCAGTATTTCTAAGGGAAGGTGACCTGAACAGTCCTCTTGGTGGCATTGTATGATTAAAGGCGCTTCAGTAAGGGGGAAAGTGTGCCAGATCCAAGGAAATTATTCTTGGACCACCAGTGATGAGTTTTAGGTCCACATTCTCGTTAGTTAAAGTAGCTCCCTAACACCTTTTCCTCAGCGATTTATTATGCATATTATACCTTACTGTCCTAGTCTGTGTTACATAAATCCTTCCTGTATCGCCTTACTCTGCGTTAATAACGTACAAAGGGATATTAACCAGCCATACCCAAACATAAGTCGCTAAGGAAGAGTTGCTAGGGAGCTTCCTTACCCAACGAGAATACGGGTCTTAGAATATAAACACATCTTGTGCGACTGTGAATGGTAAGTTATGAGTGGAATATTAAGCTGAATGAAATCGTTGACTATAGTTCAGTAAAAATCTAGTAATTAAAAGTGGTTGGTTGTGCTGTGGCTTCGTACATTTTGATTATTAGATGTAATGTAGCGTATGTCCTCTAACAGTAGGGGCTCTTAAACTGTTTTCCATTATTTTTTCCTAGGGGTAAGAGATAGTGAGAGAGAGAGAGAGAGAGAGAGAGAGAGAGAGAGAGAGAGAGAGAGAGAGAGAGAGAGATGAAAGTGCTGATAATTTAAAGATTTATTGTGTATCTTTCTGGGCATTTTCTTAAGGTTGTTCAACTTTCCTTACCAACTCTCGTCACCACTTTGCTCCACTTATCCATGTGCGTCTAGCTCCTCCACACGTTTGGCAGTAGAGATGCAACAGTGGTATCTGCAGGATGTTGAACTTGACCCTCGATGCAAACTTACAAAAACCAGGTGGCAAAGGAACAGTGTCAGGTTCCTCATTATCTTTATCCATTGCTCATCCTTGCTCTTTCTTTCCTCCCATTTCTTTTCTTTAACCTTTTTCTCTTTGCCCCACTCACCTCTCCTCTCCTTCTTCCTCCTCCTCCTCCTCCCTTCTCACCTCTCTTCATACTTCCCTCACTTTCCTTTCCTTTCACGTGAGAGTTGAATTTTCTCTTCCTTCCTTCCTCTTTCAGGGTTCACACTTCTTTCATCCCTTCTCACCCTTCCCCCCTTTTTTCTCACACTCCTTTCCCTTTTTCAAAAAGAGTGATATGGTTACTTATGCAAATAATTGTTATTTTAATTCGGTCATGCTGAATGAAGAATAAAGTGACTGATAAAGTCGTATTTTTATCTTATTGTTTTTTATTTATTTTCGTTAATAAGGGTTTCCGTTCACTGTTCGTTCTTGAATGTGATTTAGAATTTAATGGCTCCACTCATACAAAAAACACAATTAGGTTAAGAATCCCTTTGTTGCAGGCTTCCAGTTCACCACACACAAAGTGAGAACTGGAGTGTGTGATCAAATTAGTGACGGGCGAGCAAAGGGAATTGAAGCTCGGAACAATTGTTTTGGATCCAGTCCGAGGGAATAAAAAAAAAAAAAAAAAAAGTATAAACTCTAGAACACGTCAGACAGCCAACGGAGTGAATAAAAGCTGTGGAGGCGAAATGGCGTGTGCGAGCGAGCCATCTTCATTATTCATATGCCATGGCAAGTACAGGTTCATGTCGGGCTTTAGGACGCTGTTTACCACACCTAACTTACCAGTTCAGTTCTTACACTAGGCACTTTAATATTCTGTTGTATAGATTATTTATGCAAAGTATGTCAGTATCAGTCCCTTGTGTACCGTGATATATACTTTTATTTCAGGCTGAATAATACCAGACGATTCACAGAAAAGTTTTATTTGTTAAGTATGAAAATAGCTAAATAAGGTTTTACCCAACCCCTCCAGCTCTGAAAACCTTTCCTAAGCTGAGCAGTATTCTGTGGAGACAGAAAAGATAAAGGAAAAAAGCTTCGTAGTCAAGGGGTAAAATACATAATTATAAACAGCAGTAAAAAAATAGTGAAGTATACTGAACAAAATATCAAAGATCAGATGCCAGAAAACCTTCGAAAAGAACATTGCTGCAAGACACATCACGAATGAAAATTTCACCAGGAGCCCTCTTGCCAGTGCACACCCTGACAGAAAGTGAAAACAAAGGAAAAAATGCCCACAGATACATGACATATTTGATACACAAGACATTATCTACCTTGTCAGTGAAGTGAGGTGTCATAATTTTTGCAGATTGGTTCCCACTCACTCCACCCCGAACCTCATTCAGTGCAGTGTAGGGAGATTCATAATGTCTGTCTGTCTGACTGTCGGACACCAACTCCTGCATAGCTGAACTGCCTAGAATGAACGTTGGCTTGAACTAGATCTGGAAAACCAGTGTGTCGGTGAAACACACACACACACACACACACACACACACACGTGTGTGTGTGTGTGTGTGTGTGTGTGTGTGTGTGTGTGTGTGTTTATACATGCCCTTCTTGTTCTCACTTGTGCTTACAGCCCACACTTGCAGCGCGGCACAAATAAATAATACTTCTCTGTCTGTCTTTCTGTCTGTTTGTCTGTGTGTTTACATGGTTTAACTAACATAATTAATGGGTCTTCTCAATGACTTCCGTCGCAGATATTCGTTTTATACTTATCAAGCATCCACCAACTCCGTTCGCAATTGCATCATAGTTAAAACTGTGTAAATTATATGTAGCATTTTCGACGCCCGAGGTTACAAGCGCCTTTCTAATTCGTTAACGAATAAATAAAGAAACAAAGGAAGACTATGAGCAGAAATTGAAAATCATTCGTCTAATTCCACATAATTTTGCCAAAGTGCATTTTGTTTAACCCGCGCGATCGTGTTAGCAAATCCCTGATATCTGATGGCCATTTTTTTTAACACTTGAAATTGCTGACGGATTAGACTGCATCCCACGTTACATTGTTGTCAGCAGCGATACAGAAAGGGCAGACTTTTCTTCATTCTTCTCTTCATGGTTCAGAATTTACCTTTAAAATGGGGTGTTGTCCACGCCTGTGCACTCTCACTTTTAATCATACCGCCGTTAATGCAATACACAAAGACTCCCCTCGGCCTTCATTAGTCAAGAGAATAAAGCTTTTCTTGGAAGCTTTATAAAAATTAAAATAGTCAAGAGGAGAAAGTTTTGTGGGGACCCTTTTTGTAAAATGTTGAATTTAATTAGTGCTAAGACAATGAATAGCTGCTCTCAGGCCCCTTTGACGTACTTTCAAGAGAGAGAGAGAGAGAGAGAGAAATCGTTTTAGTCACGTTCATTTGACGTGCTTTCATAAAAAAAGAAAAAAAAATCGTCTAGCGGTTGCTGGAATAGACTACTGGCGTTTCCATCATGAAAGGGTTAATGGATTGTTCAGTTTTGTCTTCACTCAGTACAATGACGCCTTTAATTCACTATGTTCTGGCTGGCTTCAGACGATTTAGTGATTGACTGGAAACGTACTCCATTAAACCCCGTAAGTTCGAGAAGTTCCTGCAGGTTTGGAACAAAAATCGTCGGGGAGAATAAAGAATAATTACAAACAACGTCACGATATCGAAGGAATTCATTGAAGTTTAAACCGATAAATTCCATCACTGTTTTATTCCAGGTGACAGTTGTTTTTCCCCCAGTTTCAGATAGTCACTCCTCACTTGGATGATGTTTTCTGTGGCTATTTTTCTTGCTATCGACAGGCAGTTTTATTCAGGTTATAACTGTGATTTCTGGCTGCCAAATGTTTTATGTTTTTCCTACACTATCAGAAAGTCTCTTACAGGTAATGAAGTAAAACGGTCTGGCTGCAGCGAGAAAAAAATTGAAAAAACGTACTTGGGTGAAGGGGTTAGGTGGTGTATGTTACTGGTTGCGAAAGAAAATTATAATAATAATAATAATAATAATAATAATAAAAACAACAATAATCACCATCATCATATATAATAATAATAATAATAATAATAATAATAATAATAATAATAATAATAATAACAGCATTCTCTATAATAACCCTTTAGCCCATAGATCACTTTGTATATTGTAATTTTGCTGTATGAAGACGATTCCATTAAACTTAGTATATTCTTGCTGCCTTCAGACCCATTTTTTACATTTAAGAAGGGCCTCTCATATTTGAAGGACTTAATGAAGGTTATACATCTAAGCTTCCCACCTCGAAAAATATCTCCAAAATTGATGAAAAATTTCGGGGGATAGCAAGAGTAAAACACAAAATACCTCATGGGATTGAAAGGTTTAAGAGGGGCTTTTAGAACTATAGGCACTGTATTCTCGAGAAGTATGGAAGCCCCCTAACACCTTTCCATACTGATTTATTTTCCGTTCTACACTCTGCTGCGCGCTTGTTTAGGCTATGTTGTCTACATCTATGTAACACCAACACAGAAGTAAAAAAAAAAAAAAAAAATAAGGGATTAATTACAAGCTATATCCAAAGATAAATCGGTGTTTAGAGAACTTCCTTAACCGATAAGGGTAGAGACACAGGAGGTAGATAGTAGGCAAATTAGCCTCTTCATTACATTACAGTCACGTCTTTTCAGTTATTATTATTATTATTATTATTATTATTAGTGTGTGTGTGTGTGTGTGTGTGTGTGTGTGTGTGTGTGTGTGTCAGATTGTTTGTCACCTTAGGACAGAATTTTCAAACTGGGAGGTTACGCTGACTTTGATGCATTTCACGAGGAAGTGCTGTGGGCAGGATGTACTGTAGAGCCGCAACATTGTCTTTTACCACCAATGAGCTATGTGATATATATATATATTTTTATACATAACAGAACGGAGAAAGGAAAAACAAATGAGTAAAAAAAAAAAAAAATCCATACACCAGATTACTGGTGTCCTCCGTTCATATAATATCTGTAACAGTTAGACTTGAACAGCTATGGGTTGAAATTTGGAGGGAAACAACTCTGGGGAAGCTAATTCCAGAGAGATGCAGTTCGGGGAATGAAAGAATTCTGATAGGCAGAAGTTCTGCAATATGGCTGAGTGACATTCCAGTCATGAGCGCTACCAGATGCCCGTGTAAGCACGAGGGAAGGCATGGAGAGGTGGCATCATGGACGCAACTTTGAGCATTTGCCAAAAAAATATCTGTAAAATAATGTAAGGGAGGCAACATTCCTTCTTACATGCAGGGGAGGTAGTTTATATGTAATGACATGGTTGTTAATGATTCTAACAGCTTTGTTCTGAATTTTGTCTAGTTGTCTTAATGCAACCTCTACACAACCATTCCACAAGGGTGAGCAATATTCAAGCTGAGAGCGCACATGACTCTCATAAATTATAGCAAACTGCTCATCGGCGAAGAAGTTACGGACTCTGTACAATAATCCAAGTTTCTTTGAGGCGGTTTTAGCAAGTGATCTGACATGAGAGGTCCAGCTGAGGGCACTGTAAAGTGAGATGCCAAGAATTTCAATACTTTTGGAGATGGGAATATTAGTAGCACTGAAGGCAATGTACGAATCTGGCAATATCTCTCTGTTAGTAGACTGTATATATTTAGTTTTACTAGCATTAAAAGAGACAAGGTTGTTTTGTCCCCATTCACTGATCGTAGTTAGATCTTGATTTATGGAGATGGCTGTACTGAGTTGAGAGGTAGAGATATTAGACTTTGTCAATGGGTGTCTGAGTGTGAATGAACTATGTAGTGTTGAGTCATCTGCATATGAGTGAATGGGATTGTGGTTGACAGAAAAGAGATCATTAATATGACACAGAAATAGGGTTGGTGCCAGAACTGATCCCTGGGGCACGCCGGCGTTAATTGAGTGGAAATTGGAATATACAACATCTACTTTTACTCTTATTTTCCTGTCACTAAGATATGAAGAAATCAAAGGAACAAAAGACGTTAGTCCATAGCAGGGGAGTTTGGACAGCAGGGAACGGTGCCATACTCTGTCGAAAGGTTTAGAGATATCAAGAGCTACTGCATGAGTTTCTCCATGTAGATCAATTGATTGATGGATGGTATGAGTTAGGAGATTCAGTATGTCAATGGTGGATCTTTCGTGGCGAAAACCATATTGCCTATCAATAATTAAGTTGTTTGATTCAAGATGTTTAACAATGTGCTTATTAATTAAAGGTTCAAATACCTTACCAAGAGAAGATGTGACAGCTATTGGTCTGTAATCAGAGGGGTCAGACGAACTTCCTTTCTTCGGAATTGGGTGGATATTCGCTTCTTTCCATGAATTTGGGAATAAAGAAGTACGTATGCATAGTCTGAATAAATTAGCTAGGACAGAGGCAAGTTCAGGGGAACACTTTAAAAGGACGAACATCTTGAGACGGTCTTTCGTAAGCTTTAGAAAAGTCTGGCAGTTCTAAGAGTATAGTATAAAAAAGGTTATGTTGCAGGGTAAGGCTTAACTAAGAATGACTATACTCTTTTCACTCTAACTTGGCCCAGATTTGAGTCTTTTTCAGCATGTTTCATGTACCATGATAGTAGAATAAGACAACACTACGGCTCTATTTCCTTTCCATGGCACATCTTCATGACTCACATCGTATTTTAGTGCTGATCCACTGCAAGAATTCTGCATTCAGTATGGAGAGACGTCAGTTCTAGGCCAAGTTAAAATAAAACGGATATAGCTCAGCAGGTGGTGTCTTGTTAAACCTGATTAAAACCACCTCGTCAAGGATAACAAGAAAAAAAAATAAATAGCAGAAAGAGAGAGAGAGAGAGAGAGAGAGAGAGAGAGAGAGAGAGAGAGAGAGAGAGAGAGAGAGAGAGAGAGATTAATTAGTCTGGAGAGAAGCAAGCACAGGTTACGCAAGACATCTTTATGAATTAATTAACCGCTTTATAGTCGTGGGTTCGTCTGGTCTAATTAAGATCGTCAGGAGTTGCGAAAATACAGCAATTACCTCCTACAATAGCACTGAAGAGGCTTTGAATCCTGTTGTTGTGTAGGCTGTTTACCTGCAGAATAAACTGATCAGCAGGTGAAGGTCCCAACAATTACCGTACCCACATTTAATCACGGCACTGCAAAGATTCCAGTCGTTTTCTTTGCTTTTGAGTACTCTCCTCTCCCCCCCCCCTCTCTCTCTCTCTCTCGTCACTTAATCATATCCTGCTCCTTCATCCAAGCTCTTGACGTCCCTTCATATTTAATTAACTCCCAAACTTCCGTAAATCTCTCCTTGATCATTTCCTAAGCTTCCTTTTCTCCTCTTTTCCTTTCCTTCTCCTTCCTATAGATTTTCCCTCTTCCCCCTTTCCTTAATTATCCCTTTCCTTCTTCTTCCTCTCCCTCTCCGTTTCTCATTCCTCTGTCCATTCTTTTTTCTTCCCTGACCTCCATTGTCTCTCTTTCCTCTCCCTCCCTTAACTTTCACTCCTCTTTCACTCTTTTTTCTTTTTTCTCCAATCTTTTCCCTAACAGTACCCTACCCTTCCTCTCTCCTCTTCTTCCACAGCACTTCTTCCCGACGTCATTCTTCTAACTTCACTTTTTCTTTCCTCTTTCCTTCCCTGTTCTTTTTCCTCTCATTCATATAGCCTTACCTGTCCGCACTTTCGTATTTTATTTATCATTCCTACATATTCTTCTATTCCCCTCCATCTCCCTTCCCACTCACTTCCACTGCCTTTTCCTTAGTTCCCTCACTCTCTTCCTTCTTTCATTTCCTGTCTTTTGCATAACTTTCTTCTCTTTCTCTCTCTCTCTCTCTCTCTCTCTCCGCCTCATCACCTCCCCCCCTCCCTTCCTCATAGTTTACTCCACCCCTTCCCATAATTCACCCGCTCTTCCCGCCTTCTCTCTCTCTCTCACTCTCTCTCTCTCTCTCTCTCTCTCTCAACTGAATAAAACCCTGTGGCGTCAGCAAAAATAAAGTGTCAGAATTGGCCTTACGGTGAGAGTGTTAATGGTAGCAATATTAATGGTATCGGTATTGACACTCCCAGACTCCACCACTCCCAGCAGAATACAGCAAAATAAAAGCGTCAGGCGGCAGCTGGAATACAACATTAAATTCACCCTGACTATGTGAGACGGTGACCTTGCCCGACGTCGAATATTTTATCAAGTAACTATATTCTTCTGACTCCAACTCAGTCCATTTTCCCATCTTTTTGCAGCTTATTTCACGTAGCTCAGTGGCAGAAAAAGAAAAGGCTAAGGATCTCCATCCTTTCCATAGCACTTCTTCATGACAGCATCATATTCTGATATTATTATTATTATTTTTTTTTTGTGCAGGGATGGCAATTTTAGGCCAAGTTAGAGTAAATGGGGTATAATCACATTACTGTCAGGCGAGTCCATTACAGAGTGAGTAAGAGCGTGGTGTGGCAGGTCCAGGCATATCTCACCCTCCTTATCTTTATTGCTTGTCTCCCTGTCTCACACAGTTGCCGGTAAAGCTAATCAATATTCATAGCATCCTCCACAGCCTAACTTTCCCCTCTCACGACTTGAATTAAACTCATAGTTGGTACTTTATGAAAATCTGCCTCGAACACTAATTTTCTGTTTATCACATTCATGGTATTAGTCTCACACACTGTTTATATATTTTTTCTTTTTCTTTCTTTTTATATTAGCATAAGCATAGTACGTGCTAAGTACAGTATATGAAAGAGGATACTAAGGGAATTTGGCAGAATGTAACTGAGAGGACGAGATATGATTATTACTGAGTCGTGAATTTTCATAAGGAAGAATTTTATCCACATATGGAAATATTGCTTACTGGGAAGACTAACTTGTTTGGGATTTACTTAGACCATGTTCATGTCCGAAGAGAAACGGGATATAAGAATCTCTCTCTCTCTCTCTCTCGTCCCATGATACCCTTTCATTTTTCCCTTCCTCGTCCTCCCTCTTCACGTCCCTCCAGAACCCCTCAATCCTCTCCCATCCTCCCCACCTCCTCTCCATCCCTCCTTTTTCTCTACTCCATCATTCTCCCACAAACACTCTTCATCATCTTTAATGTATTTTTTGTCTGTAACTGATGGACTTCTGTGTCAGAACCAGCTTTTGATAAATTCCTGTATTCCCTGTAATATTTTTGTTTTCAGTTCCTTTAGTTTTTTTCTTTTACCAGACTTATTTTTCCTTCTTCCTCTTTTCCTCCTCTCCTTTTCCCTTTTGCCTTCCTTTTCTTCTTCCTACTGTCTCCTTTACCCTCTCAGTTACAATCATTACTTTCATTTCTAATCTCTCTCTCTCTCTCTCTCTCTCTCTCTCTCTCTCTTTAATCCTCCTTTTTCGTCTGCTTTCTTACCCATTTGCATTCGCGCTTTCCTTCCTCTCTCCCTGTTCCTGCTTTTGTCCGTCTATCCCTCTCCCCCTTCGCTCTCTTTCCTTCCTCCTGTCTCATCCTAGCTTATTGATTCAGTCATCAGCTTGTGGAGGTGGTGGTATGGTGGTGACAGTGGTGGTGGTGGTGACGGTGGTAATGTGGTGATCATGGGGATGTGTGGTGATCATGGTGGTAGTGGTTTTGTGGTGACAGTGGTAGGGATGATAGTGGGCGTTTGTGGTGAATGTGGTGACAGTGGAGGTGGTGTTGGTGATAGTGACAGCGATGCCAGTAGGAGTGGTGGCGATGGTGGTGATAATGACTGTGTGAGGAGTTGTTGGTAGTGGTGATAGTGGGGGTAGTGGTGATGGTGATGGTTATTGCGGTGGGGTGATATTGGTGGTGATGGGTGTGTTGGTTGTGGTCGTGATGGTGATAGTTGTGGAATCTGCACGAATAGTGGTGATGATGGCAGTAATTGTGATGGTGATGGGTGTTGTGATTGTGGTAATAGTGTTACTGATAATACTTGTAAAGGTGGTGGGTGATACGTTGGTGATGATTGTAATGGTGTTGAAAGTGATGGTGATGACAGTTGCTGTTGATCTGCTGTGATGTTATTGATGCGATGAGATTATTGATGTTGGTAATCCTGATATGATAGAGCATTTTATTGTTGAAGGTGATGACAGGGAGACAGCAGTGATAATTGTGATGATGATGATGATGCTGGCACCGTAGTGTGATGATAGTGGTGACAGTAAGGAATGATTATATCACCATGTAGCAGTGTCTGTCAGTCTGCATTAATCATTTCGTGTTAGTCTGTTTGTGTGTCTGTTTACTAGTCTCTGTATTATTATCGATATGTTTTTCTGCCTGGCTTTATCGTTTATGAGCATCTCTCATTTTCATTGTATTTGTCAGCAAATATAAATCACTCTGTCTTTATTGTACATGTTTGTTTCTATCAGTGAGTCTGTCTGTATGTCAGTTATTCGGTCTGGATGCATATAGCAGTCTGTGCCTGTCATTCTACTCATTCTTTCTCCATCTCTTTGTCAGTCTGTGCCTGTCTTTTTCTTTCTGTCTGTCTCATTCTTTCTGTTCCTCTGTCAGTCTAAGTCTGTCCCTCTGTATCTGTGTATCCATCTGCCGTGTTCGTGGTTCTATGAATAACTTCCCCTCTTTCACAAACCTTGCAGGCTAAAGTTGTAATGAAGAGTACAGGTGGAGGAAAAGAATATTTTAAAAATTTGTCGCTATAATCACTAAGGTTTGAAGCTAGTACATTTAACGTAATCTCCCACTGAGATTGAAGTTCCTGTATTGGTGTGTCGGAGGAGTACAAACGGAAAGATACAGTAACAGAATTACAAGACTGTTGAAGCTGTTACAAGGGCGTCTGTGAACATCTTATCTATCCAGGGAGTCTGAAGCAAGGATGGCAAACAAGAAGGTTACCATCTCCCCACCCACAAATCTCTAGTCAAAGGTGTCGGAAAAAGTAAGGACCACACTATCTCATGTGAATGGGTGAAGGAGATAAGGTATACAACACTTAATCTGTAAGCGAAAAGTAACATTAAGTGCATAACAATGTTGCACTGCTGCTGTGTCCTTAATAATCGAAAGAAAAGCAACTAAAGTAAATAACATTATGAGAGAAATACAACCAGAATAACTAACTTTATGTTGTTCGCTTTATTGTTTTTGTTGCCATTATTTAGGACTTTGCATCTCAGTGTGATAATACATTTGTCCTTTGTGAGTCAAATTAAAGAATCTGTCAAGAACCAGCAAAATAATCTGTCTTTTGAAGGGTGCGTCCAGTTCATATCAGTTTAGAATCACACGTATGTTTCTCAATTTTACAGACCTTAGAAAGTACGTTGTGCTGCTGTATTTTCACTTGTATATTTTACTCAGTGTAATTTTATTCCCTGAATTGCATCTCTGTGTTTGTGCCCCCAAATCTAACTATTAATCTATCTGAGTACATCCTCAGCAAAGGCTCAAGTGTATCAGAGACTATTATTATTATTATTTTTTTTTTTGGGGGGGGACGTCTAGGAAAACTTCTTCAAAAATGGTAAATTATGGCAAATGAATTTGTTATACCTTATGTATAAAAACGTTATTGAATAACCATGGAGACTATTCAAACATGATAATCGTTTGTATTCAACAACTGTTAAAATAATTGGGCATTAAGTGGACGGTGTGACTTACTTACCTTTTGGGGTTATGGATGGGGTTTACATATATGTACCTCCAGTTGTGAGGCAGCAGGGACATGGCCAGGGGAAGTGGGGGAAGCAGAGCTTGAAAAAATGATGCTGGCCATGTGTGCTTACAGGTTTTCCTGTTAGCAATCCAGTAAAGGGTGTCATTATCTTCTAAATCATTTGTATATCTAATTTTGGTGGGATTTTTTTTTTTTTAAGACAAAGCATCATTCATGCGTTATAGCTTAAAAAAAAGTAAAGTATGAGTTATTCACTGTTTCTAAAAACTTACCATGCTCAGGATGCAATGAATATCACCATTATAATAGGATTTATTATCAGTTTCACATGTCTGTGCTGGTGGACAATAGGTTAACCCAGGTGCCATCCTACGGCATAATTAAATTCTAGGATAAATGTTATCAATTGATTGGTGTAGTATTCTTACTAGATGCAGATTCGCTTTTCTTTTTTAACAGGAGACCACTGCCCGTTTTCTTATTTCTGCCACAGCTAAAAAACAGCGTAGTAAATCACACTCAACTAAACAGATCTCTTCATTAAAGTAGTCAGCCATATACAATTCTCAAACGGTAGTTACGTTATGGTACCGCAGTCAGTTTTAACAAATAGTCTCTTGATCAGTATTTGATTTTTTTTGTTACGCAACTACGCGCGTTGCAAAAAAATTGTAAAAAATAAATAAATGAAGAATAACACGTTAATATGATTATTATTTTTCGATGACAGTAGGTCTGGATGTCTGTCTTGCCTTGGCTGCATTTTAGCTATGTTGTCCTTTTCAATATGGTGACGTCTTTTTTTTTCTTTTAATGCTCTTCCTGCAATATTCAAACAATTATATGCAACTGAAGAGGAGAGCGCCCTAATAATGAAGGGATTAATTTGAGCTGCATCTAATCCTTCCAATTTGAAAAGTTTCTCCTGAACTGCATAAAATCATCTGCAAATACCAATAATAAAAGGGAAAAAGACATAATCGGATTAAAAGATCGAACTTAATTGTTGTTTCTGAGCACTGGACACTTCTACCAAAATTATATTGATTTTTTAAAAGGTGCTCATCATCTATGTAGCAGCATCATGTTACTATTTTTGTATTACGAATTTCTGAATTCTGAGAAAAACAGTGAGAATAAAATTATATATTTGAACAACGTCTTTGAATTACTCAAAACGGCGATTTTTATTTCGTTTGTGAAGTTATAGAGGGATCTCTAGTGGTAATGCGGTCAATAAAGCATACGGTAAAGTTAGTTCCTCAAGTTCAAAATTACACTCCTCATCTGAACACGGTCGTCCGATGATAGCAAGAGTAAAATAAAAGAGAAGTTCCAGGAATGAAGGAATTAGATCGAACCTTGCCTTTGGTGGTGAGTTGCAAGATATGAAACGATTTTTGTGTTTCCATCAGAGATAAAAACTAGTGCATCCGTTAAGCAAATGATTTCGAAGGATTTTCTTTGTTGTAAGTGATTTCTCTTACTCGCATACGCATACTGTCGCCTTCATCTATCCTTTCATTGTGTGGTGGAAAAAGTATTGGATTTCATAGTTTGTGTAAGTTTTGATAACTAGCTGATCAATCTTTCAGTCCGAGGACGTCAATACACCCGTATGAGAAAGCCCGAGGTTCTTATATGTTTTTTCCGTTTTTTTTTTTTTTCTGCCACTCAGTCTGTTAGCAAGATTATGGGAAAACTATATGATGGAACTGCACCAAATTAAGCGCAATGACTACAGACAATAAAAAAGAACAGGGGATTAGTATCTCGCCGAAAATGGCCATAAGTTATAGGTCAAGGGTATGATCAACTTAAACACTGATCCGATTATAATCACACATGGGAGAAGGGTTGAGGGACAGGAAAGGGTTATGTGATTCGGTTAGTCAGACAAAGGTAGAGGTTACAAAGGAAGGTCAAAGGTTTAGCTCTTTATTTCAAGTAGGTATGATATGATCTGGTTTGACATGATTTGAATCAAACTTGATGATGGGGTTTAAGGCAGGCCATGAATTAAATTATTTTCGGAACAGTAAGTCAAAGATCAAGGCCACTGGATAAAATCAACTAAACACTTCTGATATGATTTGTACCAAACATGGTGAATGAGTCGAGGTTCAGGTTATTGTGAAGTAATTTCATTGTGAAGGGAATCGAAGGCCAAGGGCAGAAGGCAGTTCCAAATGCTCCGGCTTAAGGCTCTTCCACATAATCAGTTGGGCACCTGTCATTTTTTTTTTTTTTTTGGTTCTACGGAAGATGAACTGAGGAAGGAAAAATAAATTAAATACTGTAAAAAAATAATCCATTCACCATGCAGATTACAGGTGTCCTCCATTCATAAAAAAATTTGAAACAGTTGGACGTGAATTGCTGTAGGTTGTAGTCTGGGGGGGAGACTATTCTGGGGAAGTGAGTTCCATACATATGCAGTTCGGGGAATAAAAGAATTTTGATAAAGTTCTGCAGTACGGCAATGTGACAGTTCTGTCATGAGCGCTGCCCCAACACATTGCCCATCAGTTTCAAAGCTTGGTGATGATCAGGCTATTAACAGTAGGTCAGAATCGGGGAAGATTCTTCATTTCACCACACCTGCACGAGTATTTTCCAACATCTTATCGTACTCCAAAACCACAGGTGCCCACTGGTCCTGTGAACAGGCCTTTAGACCGATTGAACGGCGCTGGTGTGCAAGAGTGAGTGCTTCCTCTTGTTTGTCATTTATTCTTGCCGTCTCCAACCAATTTCATTCAACTTAGGAGGATAGACATTTTAATCTGGGTTGGTTGGATAGAACCTTCATGAACCTACGTCATTACCAAAGTGCATTCCTTACTTGGATAAAGTCGTCCAATACTAACAAGAATATAGTTAGAACGACATCCTTGGGGTAAAGAGGTTAACACTCTGGCTTCGGTGAGTCACACTGCTGAATATAATACCCTGAAGGTTTCAGAATTGTGTTGCCTCCACATTATACGATCGCCATAAGCAGCAAGAGAGCGCAAGGGCTCTCGCGACCATGAGAGTTTTGACAGCTGCATCAGCAATCAAAGCCATTATCACCACCAAAAGAAGCGAGCCGAAGTGCACTCAGACTGACACCCTTCATTGTCTGGTTCATCTTACTTCCCTCCCCTTCCTTCTTTTTTGTTCCTTTTTTCATTTTTCTCCATTTTAACGTGCCTGTGCGTCCGTTGTCGGTACTCGGAGATAATGGAATGAGTGAGAAAGTACCTTCTGGCCATCCATCATGACCCCCACCCTCTCCCTACTTCTGGACTGCCCCTTCCCCCTCCCAGATTTTTGACCCCCTGCAGTTCCCACTCCCACTCCTACGCTCCATTCCCTATCCCTTCGTGTTTCCTCCCACTTCTCTTTATTTTCCAGATCCCTCTTTCCGGGTGCCTGCATTTTGGTGCCCATCAGTTCCCTCTTCCGTAATCATCGCTTCTACACCCCATTTCCAGTCCTTTCTCCCCGACCCCAACCTCTGCATAATCCATTCCCCCCTCCCCTGTTATAGACCCTAGAATTTTCCCTCTCCCTCCTATCCACATCTACATCCCCCTATCCCCTCCTCTTTCCTCTTACCTCCTTTCCACTTCTGGATTATCCATTTATCTCGGTCGCTTTTTAGACCGCCCAACTCTCTCCCCTCTTCTCCACCCCATTCCCACTACTAAATCCTTCATTCATCCCTCCCATCTTCTTGGTCCCCAGTTCCCGGAATCCCCTTTTGAACCCACTCCATTAATTTGTTTTCCCGATTCTTGACTCTCCAGTACCCCCTTCCTCGATTCTATTCGTCCCTCTCCCCCCAAGTTTTCCTGCTCACCTCAGTAATCTCCAGTTTCCCCTCTCCCACACTTCCAAGTCCTTCTGTGGGGGAACTGGTGGTGTAATGGTTAACGTATCCAGCCCACAACCGGATAAACCCAGGCTTAGTATCCGGGCTGGTTTTTCTCTAAGACAGTTTTGTTTCCCCTGTGTCCCTCTTCAGCCACCTGTACAACTTGGGACCTAGTACGCGCATGTACAAAAAATTAATTTAATTAATTTTTCGATGACTACAGGTCGTGATGGACTGTCATTCCTTGACTGCACTTAAACCCTGTTATCCCTTTCATTATGGTGGTCTTTTTTTTTTTTTTTTTTTATGCTCCTCCTGCAGTATTCAGGCAATTTTAGGCAGCTAAAGAGGAGACCGTCCTAATAAGGAAGGGATTAGTTTGAGTTGCATCTAAAGTTTCTCCTGAATCGGTAGAGAGGCGGCTTGCAGTCCTAATGGACCCAGGATCGAATCCCGGCTGGGGCAGGGAACAGTTTAAGGATTTGAATTTCCTAAAAAGCAGACTTTCCTGATCTACCAGATGACCCGCCGACATGTCGTAAAAGTACCCCCGCTAATACCAGTACACCAGTCCTGTATGAGACAGCCCTAGCATGTATTCAATATGGTCGGTGGGTGTTACCGCCGAAGTGGTGACATGTGGAGGTGTAGGAGGACTACTGGGCCTTGGGATAGGTCACTGCCCCCAAGAAATAGGCCCTGAGCCTTTGCCCAGAGTCGGACACTAAAAAAAAAAAAAAAAAAAAAAAAATCATCCGCAAATATCGGGAATAAAAGAAAAAAAAGCCATCATCGGACTGAAAGGAGAAACTTAGTTGTTTCTGAGCAGTGCGCTCTTCGACCTAAATTATACTGATTTTTTTTTTTTTTTTTTTTTTAGAGGTGCTTATCAAAGTTTTAGCAGCATTATGTGACTATTTTTATATTACGAAACTCTGATGTCTTGTGAGAACCTGAAAAAAAAAAAAACCATGAGTATAAGTATTTCTGAACAAAGTATTTTCAGTTACTTGAAATGGCGATGTTTTGTCTTTTGTTTGTGAAGTTATAGAGGGATGTGTAGTGGTAAAGAGGTTAATAAAGCTTAGTTCCCCCAGTTCAAAATTCCACTCGTAATCTGAATACACTCGTCAGACGATAGCAAGTGTAAAATAAGAGTTCCAGGAATGAAAGAAGTAGGTCGAACCTTGCTTTTGGTGGTGAGTTTCAAGATACGAATTTTTTGTTTCTTTCCATTCGAGACAAAAACTAGTGCTTCCGTTCAGGAAATGATTTTGAAGGATTTTCTGTGTTGAAAGTGATTTCTTTTACTCGTGCACACATACTGTCACCGTCATATATTTTTTCATTGTCTGTTGGAAAAAGTGTTGAATTTCATATTTTGTGTGGGTTTTGATAACTAGCTTATCAATCTTTCAGCCCGAGGACGTCATTGCACATGTGTGAGAAAGTCAGAGGTTCTTATGTTTTTTTTTTTTTTTTTGGTCACTCAATCTGTTAACAAGATTACGGAAAAACAATTTGATGGAACTGCACCAAATTCAACGTAATGACTACGGACAATAAAAAAGAACAGGGGATTAATATCTGTCCGAAAATGGCCATAGATTATAGGTCAAGGGTATGATCAACATTGATCCGATTATAATCAAACTTGGGGGAAGGGTTGAGGGACAGGAAAGGGTGAAGTGAATCAGTTTTGAGACCAGTCAGACAGAAGGAGGTTACAAAGGAAGGTCAAAGGTTTGGCTTTTTATTTCAAGAAGGTTTGACATGATCTGGTTTGATATGACTTGAATCGAACTTGATGGAGGGGTTTAAGGTAAGCCGTAAGTTAAATTATTTTCAGAACAATAAGTCAAAGATCAAGGCCACAGGATAAAGTCAATTAAACACTTCTGATATGATTTGAACCAAACGTGGTGAATGGCTTATGGTTCAGGTTAGTGTGAAGTAATTTGATTTTGAGAGAAATCGAAGGTCAAGGGCAGGGCCAAATGCTCCAGCTTAAGACTCTTCCACACAATCAGTTGGGCACCTTTGTTTTGTTTTTGTTTTTTTTTTCTACACAAGATAAACAGAGGAAGGAAAACAAATTGATTTAAAAAAATAATCCATTCAGCAGATTACAGATGTCCTTCATTCATAACAAAAAAATCAGTAACAGTTGGACGTGAACTGCTGTAGGTTGAAGTTTTGGGATAAACTAGTCTGGGGAAGTGAGTTCCATAGAGATGCAGTTCGGGGAATAAAAGATTTTGATAGGTAGAAGTCCTACAATATGGCAAAATGACAGTTCTGTCATGAGCGCTGTCCCAGCACATTGCTCATCAGTTTCGAAGCTTGGTGATGATCAGGCTATTAACAGTAGGTCAGAATCGGGGAGGGTTCTTCAATTCACCACGCCTGCACGATTTTTTTCCAACATCTTATCGTACTCCAAAACCACAGGTGCCCACTGGTTGTGTGAACAGGTCTTTAACTGCTAACAAGATTTTAATTAGAACGACATCGTTGGGGTGAAGAGGTTAAAACTCGGGCTTCAGTGAGTGACTCTGCTAAATATAATACGGTGAAGGTTTCAAAATAGTGTTACCTGCACAGAATACGATCACCGTAAGTAACAATAAAACGCGGGGGTTCTCGCGACCCTGAGAGTTTTAACAGCTGCATCAGTACTCATAGCCATTATCACCACTAAACGAAGCGAGCCGAAGTGCACTCAAACTGACATCCTTCATTGTCCTGTTCATCCTACTTCCCTCCCCGTCCCTCCATTTTCGTTACTTTTTTCCCCCTTTTTAATGTGCCTGTGCGTCCGTTGTCTGTACTCGGAGATAATGGAGTGAGTGAGAAAGTACTTTCTGCCCACCCATCGTGACTCCCCACCCTCTCCATACATCTGGATCGTCCCTTCCCCTCCCAGATTTTGGACCCCCTGCAAACCCCTCTCCCTCACCTATGCTCCCTTTCCTATCTCTTCGTCTTTCCTCCCACTCCTCTTTATTTCCAGATCCCTCTTGCCTGGCTCCTGCCTTTTTGTGCCCTGCGGTTCCCCCTTCCGTAATCATCGCTTCTACACCTCATTTCCAGTCCCTTCTCCCCGACCCCAACCTCTACATAACCCATTTCCCCCTCCCCTGTTTAAGACCCTAGAATTTTCCCTCTCCCTTCTATCCACATCTACATCCTCTTATCACCTCCTCTTTTCTTTTACCTCCTTTCCACTTCTGGATTATCCATTTGCCTCAATCGCTTTTTAGACTCCCAACTCTCTCCCCTCTTCTCCACCCCATTCCCACTTCTAGGTCCTTCATTCATTCCTCCCATCTTCTAGGTCTGTAGTTCCCAGTACCCCCTTTTGAACCCACCCTAGTAATTTGTCTCCCTTTTCTTGATTCTTCAATACTCCTTTCCTCGATTCTATAATTTTGTCCCTCCCCCAGTTTTCACTCCCACCTCTGTAATCCCCATCTTTTCCCCTCTCCCACACCTCCATGACCTTCTGTGGGGGAACTGGTGGTGTAATAGTTAACGTATCCAGACCACAACGAAAAAAAAAAAAAAAACAAGCTTAGGACCCTGGCTGGTTTTTCTCTGAGACAGTTTTGTTTCCCCTGAGTCCATGTTCATCCACTTGTCCAACTTGGGTCGTAGTACGCGCATGTACAAAAAAAAAAAAAAAAAAGAAAGAAAAAAATCGATGACTGTAGGTTGGGGTGGTCTGTCTTGCCTTGACTGCACTTAAGCTCTGTTATCCCTTTCATTATGGCGACGTCTTTTTTTTTTTTTTTTTTTTTTTTTTTTAATGCTCCTTCGGTAGTACTCAGGCAATTTTATGCAGCTAAAGCCGAGACCGTCCTAATAATGAAGGGATTAATCTGAGCTGCATGTAATCCTTCCAATTTGAAAAGTTTCTCCCGAAAATTAAATAAAGGGAAATAAAGAGAAAAAGCCGTCATCGGATGGAAGCGACAAACTTAATTGTTGCATCTGAACAAAAAATTATTTTGATTTTCTGAAAAGTGCTCATCACCTATGTACCAACATTATGTAACTAGTTTTGTATTACGAAATTCTGAATTCTTGTGAGTGCCTCATGAGAAAAAGCGAGCATAAAATTGTATTTTTGATTAATGAATTTTGAATTACTCAAAATGGCTATTTTTATTTCATTTGTGAAGTTACAGAGGGATGTCTAGTGGTAAAGTGGGCAATAAAGCAAACAGTACAGTTAGTTCTCACAGCTCAAAATTTCACTCGTAATCTGAATACACTCGTCAGCCGACAGCAAAAGTAAAATAAAAGGGAAGTTCCGGGAATGAAGGAATTAGGTCGAACCTTCCTTTGTGAGTTTCAAGATACGAAATAATTTTTGTTTCCATCAGAGACTACAACTAGAACTTCCGTTAAACAAATTATTTCGAAGGATTTTCTTTGATCTAAGTGATTTCTCTTACTCGTACACGCGTACCGTCGCCTCCATCTATCCTTTCATTGTCTGGTGGAAAAAGTGTTGCATTTCATATTTTGTGTAGGTTATGATAACTAATTTATCAATCCCTCAGCCCGAGGACGTCATTATACCCGTGTGAGAAAGCCCGAGGTACTTATGTTTTTTTCCTTTTTTTTTCTCTCTCTCACTCAATCTGTTAGCAAAATTATGGGAAAACTACTGGATGGAACTGTACCAAATTTAGCGTAATGACTACTGACAGTCAAAGAAGATCAGGTGATTAGTATCTGTCCGATAATGGTCATAGGTTATAGGTCAAGGGTATGGTCAACTTAAACACTGATCTGATTATAATCAAACTTGAGGGAAGGGTTGAGGGACAGGAAAGGGTGAAGTGATTCGGTTTTGAGATCAGCCAGACAAAGGCAGAGGTTACAAAGGATGGTCAAAGATTTGGCTCTTTATTTCAAAGTAGGTTTGACATGATGTGGTTTGACATGATTTGAATCGAACTTAGTGGAGGGGTTTAAGGTAGGCCACAAGTTAAATTATTTTCAGAATAATGAGTCAAAGGTCAAGGCCACAGGATAAAGTCAATTAAACACTTTTGATATTATTTGAACCAAACGTGCTGAATGGGTCGAGGTTCAGGTTAGTGTGAAGTAATTTGATTTTAAGAGGACTCAAAGGCCAAGGATACAAGGCAGGGCCAAATGCTCCAGCTTAAGGCTCTCCCACACAATCAGTTGGACATCTGTCATGTTTTCTTTTGTTTCCTTTTTTTTTGTTCTACAGATGATCAGAGGAACGAAAAAGAAATGATGATGATCATCATCATCATCATCATCATCATCATCATCATGATCCAATCCTACGTTGCCCCATGAAGAGCGTAGGAACCCGGGGTTAGGCAAGTTGGTCCTAACATATAAGATGAGAGTGACCAGCCTCACTCATCCCTGAGCGGCATAATGTGAGCATTAAACCCCAACCATCCCTTGGATATAAACCTTCACCGGCTCAATCCGTTTGGAGCTCCGTAATTACCCACTAAACCACCAGGCGCCAATATTTGGTCATAAAGTTACCACCCAGTGTAGTAAATGGTTCCCTTGTGTACAAGAAACCATTTGGCATGTCATTCATTGTAGTCACCAACAGGCAGAAGGAAGAGGAAAGAATGAAAGAAAGAAAGGTAGAAGAGGGAGTGTAAAGTCACCCGTAAGCAGAAGAACGAGGGAAGAATGAAGGAAAGACAGGAGAGGATGGAAGGAAAGGAGGATGGAGGAGAGGAAAGGGGAGACATCCGAGGGCAACAATGCATCGAGAGAGTGGTGAGCACCCCCATCTACCACATAGATCCATACACAAGATTACAAGTGTCCTCCATTCATTAAAAATGATCTGTAACAGTTGGACGTGAACTGCTGTAGGCTGAAATTTGGAGGGAAACTATTCTGAGGAAGTGAGTTCCATAGAGATGCAGTTCGGGGAATAAGAGAATTTTGATAGGCAGAAGTTCTGCAATATGGCAGTGTGAAAGTTTTGTCATGAGCGCTGCTCCAGCACATTGCTTATCAGTTTCGAAACTTGGTGATGATCAGGTTATTAACAGTAGGTCAGAATCTGGGAAGGTTACTACGCCTGCATGATTTTTCTCCAACATCTAATCCTACTCCAAATCCACAAGTGTCCACTGATCGAGTGAACAGGCCTTTAGACCGATTGAACGGCGCCAGTGTTGCAGTGTGTGAGTGCTGTTTGTTTGTCATTTATTCTTGCCGTTTCCAACCAGTTTTATTCAACTTAGGAGGATATGCTTTTTGAACTGGGTGGTTTGAGTAGACCTCTCATGAACCTACGACACTACCAGACTGCATTCCTTATTGGAATAAATTCGTCCACCAGTAACAAGAATTTTATTAGAACAACATCCTTGGGGTGAAGGGGTTAACACTCGGGCTTCAGTGAGTCACTCTCTGACTCACCCTAAAGGTTTGAGAATATTGTTGCCTATACAGAATTCGATCGCCATGAGAGTTTTAACAACTGCATCAGTATCATAGCCATTATCACCACCAAACGAAGCGAGCCGAAGTGCACTCAGACTGACACCCTTTATTGTCTGGTTTATCCTACTTCCATCCCCTTCCTTTTTTCTTTCGTTTTTTTCATTTTTCTCCACTTTACTGTACCTGCGCGTCAGTTGTCGGTACTCGGAGATAATGAAATGAATGAAAAAGTGCCTTCTGGCCATCCATTGTGACCCCCACCCTATCCCTACTTCCGGACTGCCCTTTCCCCCTTCCAGATTTTGGACCCCCTGCAATTGCCACTTCCAGTCCTACACTCCATTCCCTATTCCTTCGTCCTTCCCCCCATCCCTCTTAATTTCCAGCTCCCTCTTGCCTGGCTCCAGCATTTTGGTATCCCACAGTTTCCCCACTTGTAATAATCGCTTCTGCACCTCATTTCCAGTCCTTTCTCCCCGACCCCAACCTCTGCATAACCCATTCCCCTGTTCTAGACTATAGAATTTTCCCTCTCCTTCCTATCCACATCTACATCCCCAATCCTCTCCTCTTTCCTCTTACCTCCTTTCCACTTCTGGATTATCCCTTTATCTCAACAGCTTTTTAGACCCCCCCCCCAACTCTCTCCCCTCTTCTCCACCCCATTCCCACTTCTAGATCCTTCATTCATCCCTCCCATCTTTTAGGTCCCCAGTTCCCACCAACCCCCTTAGAACCTACCCCAGTTATTTGTCTCCTCCTTCTTGACTCTCCAGTACCCCCTTCCTCGATTCTGTATGTTTCTTCCCCAGTTTTCCCTCCCACCTCTGTAATCCCTAGTGTCCTCTCTCCCACATCCCATGTCCTTCTGTGGGGGAACTGGTGGTGTAATGGTTAACGTATCTAGCCCACAACCGGAAACACCCAAGCTGGTATTTCTCTGAGAGTTTTGTTTCCCCCGTTTCCCTGTTCATCCAACTGTACAGTTTGGGACCTGGATAATATATATATATATATATATATATATATATATATATAGACTCACTCTCAGATTAAATATATATATATATATATATATATATACCGGTATATACAGTCACTCATCATTCAAGACCCCGGAATCCTGGCTCTATCTGATACGCCAGAAACTTTCACCACATTCTGTAGCTTCACATAAACGCATCCGACAGAGTCAATCCGAACGATGTCACATTAAAAATGGGTGCCAAATCGCTGGTCATGCACTTCTTAACACATCCAGCCAGCTCGATCTCTTGTCAGTTTCCTAATCTCACCGACTTCTGTTCCTCTCCTCCTCACAACCTCTACCTTCTCCTTGGCCTACCTCGCCTCCTCTCTCATGCAAATTCTCTCAGATATACCTTTTTCACCACTCTATAGTTATCCATTCTCTCCACATGACCATACCATCTCAGTACACTCTCTTCGATGCTGGTGTCCACAGCCTTGCTCACTCCGTATTTTTCACGAAATACATTATTTCGTATCCCATCCACTGTGTGTACTCCACATACATTCCTCTGTAGTCCCATCTCCATTGCTCTTACTCTTGATTTTTCATTTTCATGCCACACCATTGTCTCACGTCCATATGGAATAATAATAATAATAATAATAATAATAATAATAATAATAATAATAACAATAACAACAACAACAACTAGAGGGGCACCAAGGGGAGAATCACACCAGCCTTGAGCTGATACATATCTAGCACGGCTCAGAATATGACTTTGACCTCGACCTACTTTCACCACTTTCGAAGTTGTAGATTTTCATCCCTACTACCCATCTGTAATATTTTGTGATGATATCTTGAGCGGTTGCGAAAGTTATTGTGCTAACAGACACAGACAGACAAGCTGGGAACGGTACAGTTCCAGCTTGGCTATCGCGGCTGGTAATAATAATAATAATAATAATTATTATTATTATTATTATAATAATAATAATAATTATTATTATTATTATAATGATAATTTTTATAATGCTGGTAGTAATAGTAGAAGCGATGGTAGTTGTGGTGGTGGTAATGATGGCAGGAGGCCGTAACGGTTGTGGTGGTAGTCGTGATGGCAGTGGTGGTGAGCGTGACGATATTGGCGATAGTAGTGATAATAATGGTGGTTGTCGCGGTATTGGTGGTAGTGGCAGTAAGGTTAGTAGTGGTTAAGATGTTGGTGGCAGTAATGGTAGTGATAGTATGACGTTGTAATGGTGGTTGGGGAGGTAGGAGGTGTGATGCAAGTGGTGGTGAACGTGACAATATTGGTGACAGTAGTAGTGGAGGACATGGTATTGGTAGTAATGGTAGCGGTGGCGATAGTTATGATGGTGCGTGTTAGTGGTAGTGGTAGAAGTGGTGATGGCAGGACGTGTTAGTGGTAGTGGTGATGGTGGTAGTGGTGGCAGTGGTGTTATGGGTAGTAATGGTGGTTGTGGTGGTAGGGCATAACTGTGGTGAGAAGCCGTAATGGTGGTTGTGGTGGTTTTTGGATGGTGATGGGTCTGGTCTTTTGTGGGCGCTGCTGATGGTGGTGGTGGTAATGGTGGTGATGGTGGTGTGGTGTAGTGGTAATGGTGGTGTG
This sequence comes from Coenobita brevimanus, assembly GCF_032717465.1. Lineage (NCBI taxonomy): Eukaryota > Metazoa > Arthropoda > Malacostraca > Decapoda > Coenobitidae > Coenobita > Coenobita brevimanus. Next base: position 55,199,947 of record NC_137033.1, on the reverse strand, counting down.
GTGTAGTAGTAATGACGGTGTGGTGAAGGTGGTAGTGATGATGGTAGTAGTGGTAGGATATTGCAATGGTGGTGTGGGGGTGGTGATAGATAGGGTAGTTTGGAATTTTGGTGGCTGGCGCTGATGGTGGAGGTCGTGGATGTTTTTGTTAATGCCACGAGGGAGTGGGTGGGGAGACTTGAGGGTGGGGGGAAAGTTGGGGGTGGGTGGGAGGAGATAGGTGGGTGGGGGAAAGTTGGGGGTGGGTGGAGGAAGAGAAGGGTAGAAGGAGATGAAGGCAGTGGAAACTTGGTACAGAGGAAAATGTTTGGGAGTGGGGGGTGGGATATTAATGTGGGGAAGCAAGGATAGACAGGGTGATTGAGAGACGGGGATATGGATGTAGGGAGGTCTTGGGGTTGGAGATGAGGTGAGGGGCGAAATGAAAATGAAGGGAATGGAAGGGAGCTGTAGGGTAATGGAGGTGGTGGGAAAAGGTAATTATAGAGTTAGGGGTTCGATGGGGGGGGGGGATAGAAATAAGGGTAGGGGGAAATGGAGGGATGTAGGGAAGGCTAAAACTGAGGTGATGGGAGGGCAAAAGTGGGAGTGGGGAGCAGGAATGGGGATAGAGGGGAGAGAAATGGGATGGGTGATGTAGGGAAATGGGAAGATGGAGACGGATACTCCATTTACTACCCTGGATAGTAACCATTACAACCAGTAAATGTATGTTTGGTGATGTAGTGGGTTTAATCGCTCGTACCGGATATGACCAAGTACGGGTAGAATCCAAGAGATTGTTGTATTTCATTGCCCACACAATGCCGCTCAGGTGTTAGCGTCTGGTCTCTCACTATGATTTTGAACTGAGTAGCCTAACCCCAGGCCCCTACGCCTCTTATGGGGCCTCATAGCTAGGTGTAAGGTAATAAGAAAAAAGGATAAAGGAAAAAGTTATCAAGAGAGAGAATGAATGATTACAATAATCAATCAAGTGCTTTGATTACACAAATCAGTCAAGTGCTCCCTTGGGTACTTTTTCTTTTCGTTTCCGTTTTGGCAACGTGTATGGTCACACACACAAAAAGTGACCGAGAGTGCAACACACGCGCCCACCAGTTGGCGTAAGGGTCGAACATTTGACTTTGCCGTCTTTTAGCCTGAACCCTAGTACACTTTTAGTTTACATTGGATAAAAACGGTTTACACAAATCTCATTATATGACTTTGACCCTTGACCTATTTAAAAAAGGTACCGTAGGTCAACCCCTTGGCTGATCGTCAACCCACCCACTAAGTCTGATCCATAGGCTACCAGCTCATGACTGTTTCTTATTTGTTCACACAAGACAAGGGATAAACTTGACCCAGCCACGTTACCTTGACCTTTGATTTTTTGTTCTAAATATTGAACCTTTCCACCAAGTTTGGACTGAATCGGATAAAAATTGTGACGACCTATAGTTCTAAAAAAAACAACTGGCTAGTTTCCAGGCTGCTTTTCTACGATTACACCAGATATGATTAAAATCGGAAGAAACAGTTTGAGGTATTTTATTCACACACACACATACACACACACACACACACACACACACACACACACACAGGTGCATAAAAACATATTGCCTACCCCTCTTTCGCCAGTGAAGGTATTAAACCTGCTTTAGTGCCTGTTAACAACTTAACTACGACGCCGTATTTATTATTCAAGAGAGCAAAGTTAATCAGAACACTATGCCAAATTTTGTTAGGTGGTTGATGGTTAGTAACCCTGTGAGTGGGAGGTGGAGGCTCCCTTTTTGGTAGTGAAGCTCACCATCAGAACTACGTAATCTTATTGGTAGAGAGGGGGCTTGCGGTTCTACCGGATCCAGGTTCAAATCCCCGCTGGGGCAGGGAACAGTTTAAGGATTTCAATTTCATTACGGCAGACTTTACCGATCTACTAGAAGACCCGCCTACTGTACATGTCGTAAAAATACCCCCTCTAATACCAATACACCAGTCCTGTATGAGACAGCCCTAGCATATATTCAATATGGACGGTGGGTGTTAGCGCCGAAGTGGTGACATGTAGAGGTGTACGAGATGTAGAAGGACTACTGGTCCTTGGGAGCAGGCTGTGAAGCCTATGCCCAGAGTCGAGCACATAAAAAAAAAAAAAAAAGTCTCAGAAGCTGTAAACCTTATAAAGCTACAGCGGACCCACGTACATATTGGAAATAAAGAAATAAACATTACTTAAGTGTCTTCTAAAAATTAACAACCATATTGCCCCCCCAAAGAAATATATATATATATATATATATATATATATATATATATATATATATATATATATATATATATATATATATATATACCACCAAGACTGTGTTAATCTCGGATAATAATAAAGTAAGCCTGATCGCTCGAAGATGTGTTCATACTGTCAAGTGTGGGCACCTATGTTTTATTTCTTTCCTGTTGTGAACAGGTAATTTTATTCGCATATGGACAGAGTGCAGACTGGAGCGATTCTGTATAGCCTATAATAAACCCCTTATATCCTGGTGGTTTTTACTAGGTATTTTTTTTTCTTTAACCAGAAGATGGACAGAGGAAGAAAAAAAAATAAAATTCTGTCTGTTTCTGTCTGTCTGTCTGTCTGTCTGTCTGTCTCTCTCTCTCTCTCTCTCTCTCTCTCTCTCTCTCTCTCTCTCCCCATTTGCCTGAACGGTTTAGGTGTACCCTACTCACTGAGGCAACCAGCGTCTTCTAGATGCAAATTGTCCAAGCCAGAAGTAAGGGTTCACTGATAGGTAGAGATCGTTCACAAAAGAGAGAGAGAGAGAGAGAGAGAGAGAGAGAGAGAGAGAATTTGCTCCGTTATAGCTATAGCATAGAAAGAGTAGTCCTATTCTGAAGAAAAAAAAGTTACCGTAATCCGAAATTTTCCTGTGCTTGTTAATTACATTTATACGATGGCCTCAGTGTTCCTTGTTTTTGCTGTCTGTAGTTAGATAAACACCGGTCTTCCCTGTGAAATACGCGTCTTTCGTATTAAACTCTTCCTTCTTTAGCACATTTTTATTAAGCTTGAGTCGTTGAGAAAAGGACGGGTTAAGTACAGTCTTCCTTTACTTCTTCGATGCCACAGATCTTCCTAAGCTTGATACAGTTGGTCTGGTGGCAGTATAGATAAAGTAAGAGGGAAAAAAATAAGTCCCCCGATTCAGCAGGCTAATTTTTTCAGTACAGTGGCGTCGTTTTACGAGGGGGCATATCTTCTACGACAGACGGTTTTACTTACCTTAGAAATCTTAATGATCATCTAGAGCTTAAGCCACTTAGTACGATGACGTCTTCTTCCTTTCTATTTTTGATTATTCGTCCAGAGCACCTCACTCAACTTGGGTAACTGTTATTGTACGGATTAGAATCGGTGGTATCTACAGCAATACATCCAATTCAGAAAGCATATTCATAACCGAGATAACAAGAGTAAGGAAAATTAATCGTTATGAATGGGTTAAGAGATTTCAAAAATAAAATTAGGTCAGATTCTCGGCCTAAGAGGACTAGAACACCTTTTAACCCCCTCGCTAGTATGAGGTTGATTGATTTAGCTCTTCGTACTACCAGACGGTTTGTTTAATGTAGGGGAGACTTTTCGAAGGGAAGAGGGTAGGGGTTCCCATCATTAACCCCTTCACTACAAGGAATACAAACCTAAACTCCATGAAATAGTCTGAATGTAATTTAGATTAACCCTTTCACCAGCAGGAACAGAAATTAAAAGATGTTATAGTTCATAAGAGGTTACTTGGATCAGAAACTTTATTTTTTTCCTCTTGGCACATTCGGTTTATTTTGACAACGTGAATTAAAAGTCTTCATAGATTTATTTTTTCCTCTTTCTCTTCCTCTTCTGTCTTTGATTCTCACTTTATCTTTTTCAAAATACTTTACCCCTTCGCTCCGATGGCGTTTTTGCATTTACTTTTGCTTGCTTAAGACGATTTCGTTCAGCCTGGGTGAGGGTTTACGAACTGAAGAACGTAGATATCAATTTTATTATTAAGCTGCAATATTGAAGACCTGTACTAAGTTGCATTTCATCTAGAGGTAGCCAGAAAAAAAAAAAAAAAATACTTCATCCAGACTAACGATCTAGCTCCGATGTATTTCTCACCTGAATAAAATCGTCTGGGGTTAGCTAAATCAGAATACAAATTTCTTACTTCTGGACCAGAGTGAAAATTAAGACAGTTTTCAACCATTCTTTCCTGTGTAGGTTTCTGTGAGTTGGCTACCACTCCACTGAGGCTGGTTTGTTTAAGCCTAATATAAATGCCTGTTTGTTGCACGAATACTGTACGGGATCATACTCTTTTTACACTAACTTGGCCCAGATATCCGTCGTATTCCAGTTTATTTCACGTTTGTTAGCGTCAGAAAAAGACAATACTGCAGTCTTACATCCTTTTCGCGGCACTTCTTGATGACTAGCATCATATTCTAGTGTTAATCTATTGTTACAATTCAGCATGTAAGACGGGGAGATGGCAATTTTAGGTCAAATTAGAGTAAGAACGGTATGGATGTTCGCGACCTTAGAATATAACTCCCCGACATGTTTTATTTTTTATTTATTTATTTTTATTCTACCCACCTCCAGCCAGATTTATTAAGTTTATAAAAGACCTACAGTACTGAAGGGAAGAGTAAAGGCAGTGTCTAATTCCTACTAAGCTGGGAAAAATTGTTTATAGGCATCAAGAATAAATTTTGAAAGATAACATTGGGAAGGAGTGAAGCAATATGTAAAATGGAGTGCTAGCACAGAAGCATTTGGCCTGAGCTGGATAAAAGCATCTTAAGTTCATCATAATGGAGACCGAAACTTTGAGGTATTTTGAAAATGATGGCTGCTCTAAATTTCGGAGACTGGAAAAATCGTTGTTGATGGGTTTCAGGAAGGGATGATGAGAGATTTGCATGTGTGGGGTGGGATGAGAGAGAGAGAGAGAGAGAGAGAGAGAGAGAGAGAGAGAGCGAGACACACACACACACACACACACACACACACACACACACACACACACACATTTACATACCGGTACCAGCAATGCAATTAGTCAGCTCAATAGCTCTTTCTGTCACTGTCAGCTATTTGTGCAGGACGTGTTTTTCATTGCCAGAGAGCAACCCAAACACATAACAGAATGATATATATATATATATATATATATATATATATATATATATATATATATATATATATATATATATATATATATATATATATATATATATATACCGGTGTGTATGTGTGTTTGTGGGTGTCTTGAGAGAGAGAGAGAGAGAGAGAGAGAGAGAGAGAGAGAGAGAGAGAGAGAGACTGACAGCAAAATAAATATGCCATTAATATACTCTCGTGAGCCACATTTTGAGCTCCAATCCAGCCCCTGTCTGGAGGGAAGTCATGGGCAGGATGTCACACCAAAGGAAACATATGTCCAGTGTTAACATGGTTGTTAGAAGCTTTGTTTGACTAAACGAGGAGCAGTTCGCTAATACGATGTGATTCGTATAGTTAGAAAAGCTTCGAACACTGTATAACTGGTTTTGGTTCGATGTGACATTGTAGCTCCGACTCCCCTTCAGCTGGTGGTGGAATTACAGGGTGAGTGGAAATTTTAATCCGTGAGCGTAAAGTTCTTAGTATGCGGTTAGCCAGCGTCTTTGAATCAGTGATGCATATGCATGAATCTCCCACTAGGATGAGGTTTCAGAACACTCGGCGGTGAATGCAATATTGCCTTGACGTTTGTAGGGAAGACTTAACAGTACCATGACTTTTATTATTATTATTATTATTAAGTGCAAGACATTTATTTCGCTTTTGGATTTTCATTTGTAAGGGATAATTACAGTTTGCATTAACCTTAACTACTAGGAGCATCTCTCAAAATGAAGAAAATTTTATAATGAGAATAAACTAAAAATACGCAACCGTTAAACCGTTTAATGACGTATGTACAGTCGACAGGCATTTATCTAAGCCTTATTTTTTCAGGGCATCAAGGGATCACACATGCAGGTAGACTAAAGGAAACTGAGGCTTGGTGAGTGTTTCCATCTGTAAGTAGTTAACATTTTAAACTGACCGCACTAAGGTATGAGAAAACCCTTAGTTTCTGACCCACATTCATTGAACATCTGTGATTATTGGATGTCATCAGGCTCCTTCCCACAGTACAAAGTGCAGGTTAGTCAGCAATTATACAGAATGGTTATACGTGTTCTGTCATCATCACCTGCTTCAGAAATATCTTCCAGAATTGGGAAGTCTGTTCACCCCTTCGTGCTCTCAGTTGAAATATAAAGGCCATAAGTTCTCGTTATGGGTAATTTTTTATATTTTTTTTATTCAGTGGCATGTAAATCACAAACATTTTCTATTAAAGTTTCAATGCATCCTAAAAAGCTGATTTACAGCTTCGCAAAAACTTTATGGAAAAATATACAGTAATAGAGTAAATCCCAGAACTGCCTTTGTCTGTTAATTTTACGAACTGTGTTACTTCATTTTTTACAGAAATTCAGTCAGACACCCTGTATGTCTCAGCCATTCCAAGATTTTTTTTTTTTTTTTAATATCATCAGTGAGATAATTCGGTACTTAGTGATAAACAGCCACACTCTTCAATTGAATTCCAGATATCTCCATTAATTTTGATAGGTCTCGTTTATGTTTGCAGGATTTGTATGGGGGTCCTCAAAACCAAGATACATGACAAATTGCAATAAGTAAATTATTTCGAACAATTTTACAAGGGAGACTCGGTGGTTCACTAGCAACAATATCTCAGGTACTTCATGGTACGGGGTGTGGGAGAACGTTGTTTATTCCGTTCTTTTATGTTTCATATTACACTGACCGTTCATAATGATCTGAATATTTTAACTGATAATATGAGGGTTTAGACTGTGTGATACAAGACTAAATTGCAAGATGAAGTGTTCAAGGGAAAGCGTGAAGTTAATGTAAATCATTAGGTACCGTTCAAGCATCCAAGGAATTACTAGGTGATTAATCCCTAATTCCGAGGGGAATGTCATGTGATGAGCGTTCGGGGGGATGTCATATGACGCGAGGGATTTTCAGTGTGAGTGACATCTGGTGGTCGAGCCATCAGTAACAACCCCACACCACACCAGCCACAGCTAACTGAATTTGCTGCAGCTGTCATCAGAGCAGGTCACTCTATTCCCCTCACACCAAAGCCATTTTTGTTTCGCTACATATTGCTAAGCGCAGTTATTCGCGGGAAATCCCGTATATTTCACCTGTTGTCCTAGTGATAACAAGGAAGCTAAAAACGGCTTCCTTCTAACTACTTTTAGAGGAATGACTGAACTTCATCAGGGATATCTTAGTTGTTTAATAACATTTCCTTTCATGGAATAATTGCTGGTTAAAGATGAGCAATTTTTGCGACACCCAGAGGGGCGGCCAAATGCAGTGTGTCCCTCACTGTGTCACTAACTCATTCACTAAGCCCCTGTACCGTTTTTAAGGATGATTTCCAGGCCTTTGGGGGTTTGTTAAAGGATGGAGGGTACACACACACACACACACACAGAACTACTGTACATGGCACAAGAGTCAAGACTTCTTATCAACCACGCGTACTGTACCTGCGTCATGTCAGAATAGCAACATATGGGACACAGGAGGACAGAAGACCTATTGCATATATGTGCATTTACGTACAGTAGGCCTACATATACATACTGAAAAACACAGTACGAAAGCTAAAGTTGACCTCATACTTGCGTTGTGCCGGACTGCGTATAATTTTTATTCCGGTACACTTAGTCATTCATTCATACTGGCAGAGTCGGAACAAGTTCAGCGAAAAGTGACTGCAATATCGCGCCTTCGCTCGGGCCCAAACCCAACCGAGACTTAGTGCGTACAAGTTCAGTTGTTACAGATTTTTTTTATGAATGGAGGACACCAGTAATCATGTGTATGGATTATTTATTTTTTATTAAATTGTTTTTCCTTTTTCTGTTCTGTTATTAAAAAACAACTTAGGCCTAACATAACGTTAACTTGGCATAATACCTTTTGGGAGGATGAGTAAGGTGCAAACGTTGCCGAGTCTTTTCTCGAGGCAGTCGATCCGACGTTGCCAACATGACCGGGTGACCAAGTATACCAGGAAAAAAAAAAAAAAAAAGTGCTGCGGGCCTAGCCGTAAATATGGCCCAGAGGGACAGGGCCGAGCACTGAGTATTTACCTGTACTGCGATGGACTGTGGGCCACAATGGTGTCATATTAGAGCTTAAGTAGTATGTTATTATTTCTTTTCCCTTAGAATACTGCAGGGTTGGGTTCGGGTAGTAAAGATATTTGTCATGTTTGCAATAAGGCCCGGAGGATACTCTGTACCCCACACCTGGAGCATAGGAACTAGTTGTTCCTTTGGGAGAATAGTTTACCGTGAGTGTGATGAAGCTGTGCAACAGTCGGTTAGTCAGTAATCCTTTTGGGTACCCCTGCAGGTTCATTGAAAAAAAAAAAAAAAAAAACTCATAAATCTGCAGTGTGTTCGCTTAGCTTTCTATTGGCGTGATTATTTTTGAGAGCAACCCCTTAGTTTAGTAGTCATCCAGCTGAAAAGGGTCTGAAGGTTGCCAGGGTTAGTTGTGAAAGTAGAATATTAATACCTTTGACCGTGTTTTAAGACACATTTCCTTTGATTTATCGATAAAAACCCATTACACTTTTGTGGGGACTCAAATTTGATGGCTAAACGAGGTAGCTCTTCACATAAACTGCAAAAACTCAATAAAACTGGGTTCTTTTTACTCGTAAATATTACTGTATCAGCTTAGGAAATGTGGACATATTACAGTAAATGAGAAGTAAATTTTTTTTGAAGTGCACTTTGCAAAAGAAGTATTGATATGCAGGCAATAAATCACAACACTTGTCAGGTAATTATTCAAATAGCAATAGGCGAAGTAATCAAGTTGTGAGATCATCCTCCGAGTCTTTCCAGTTAATAAATCACTTCAGCCTGTCGGGTATCACATTGTGGTTCGTCAGAAAGTAATCGGAATATATCGAGGTAAATATAATGGATGAGAGCTTTATTTTAACTACGTTACTCTTATTAAAATTACAAGCTTCGAATGTTGGTTGTGTCTGGTTGTTTTAATTCAGTAAGGGTGCGGCCACACTTGCTCGAAACATGTGATCGACAAAATGAAACGAAGCACCGGGTTAGAGCCGCTGTAATATCTGAGTCTAAACGTTGGGCGGACCCCTGAGCCTCGTTTCATCTTGTCTGTTGCATGTTTGGAGCCGGTGTGGCAGCATGCTAAGATGACCGATGAGACACCAACTTCAGCAGCATCAGTAAAAGCAATTAAGATATGGAAGGATAAAATAAAACTGGGGTAATGCAGAAGTGTGCACTTTAGGCCTTTCAGCTCGAGGAGTTTCCATGTTTCCAATATTTCCAACAGACTATTATATCCAGCATTAACATTTTTCTGACTGGAAGAGTTAGCTATACTTTTCCGTCGCTGACTCCTTTCGCAGCTAGAGATCACTTCTGAGTTGAGTAAAATTGGCTGGTGGTAGCCTGATCAAAATGACTTCATCGTTGTCAAGGGTTAATGTCTCAAATGTTTGTTGCTGTGTGTGTGTGTGTGTGTGTGTGTGTGTCTGTGTGTGTGTGTGTGAAGTGGATCGAAACCTCATAGTTAGATTGATAGGCAGTTGGATATATACGTAGATAGATCGCTTTTTTCTTTTTTCCCGCCAGCCAGTTTCATCGCCTTACCCATTGTTATCGTCCTGGCCTCTTGTAACCCATCCATACAGATACTGAATAACCAATGGGGTGCCACAGACACCGGCATCAACACAAAAGTAATACTGAGCGTCTCCCTTTCATTCTTCATGTAAATTTCACGTGCCTTCCTACCAACATCAAAGCTCTTCACAATATTCAGCAGTTTGCCTGTCACACTTTGCATACTTAATATCTTTGCCAGTCCCTCCATGCCCACCTTGTTGTACGATATTCCCTGATTTATATGTGCCACCAATATATCTCGATTCCTCAGTACTGTGAATTGCTCATATAGAGTTACATCCACATTTGAAAATGTCTGTGTTCATAATTCTTAGTAGATAAAAAGAAAACTAAATTCCATGGAAGGATTAGCCTTTTTTACATCCCACATACGTCACTATATCTCCACAGTCATTCTCAGCCTTCATATCATGGTGTTTCTGAAATAATTCATCATTGCCACAGTAAACTTATAATCTCATTCACATCCTCCCTCCATCGCCAGGCGAAACACGATAAACGTGCAGTTTTATTCTGGTCAGTTCGGTCGTGTTTTTCCTTGTCCGTGCCACGGATAACCTCACCGCAGCCTGTTGCCAGCGTTTTCCGTCCTCACATTTTCCTGAATTATTGATAAGGACTGCCGCGGCGACACGGGAGGCGCATTATATAAACAATAGCGGCGTGCCTGTTATTGTGTGTATGTTGTGCTGCCTTCACCAAAACGATACATTCTTTACGTACCTTAAACTGCAGTCAGTACAAACGGAGGTCTTAATCTTTGTTTTAGACTACATATCACTACTAATTATCTTTATATGTATCTATACCTATATGTCTATCTATCTAAAAACATTTATTCACTTATTTACTTATTTATTTGTATAATGGGTGTCCCGGGACATGGTTTCCCAATTTCGAAGCGATTCTTGAAATGTTTATGAATAACATGTCACTGTTTTGAAGCTAAACTTACCGTCCCAACTGAAAACATGCAAGGACTCTCATTCCGGACTGATGTGGGGTGTGGGGATTTTGATGAGACGTGCCGGTGTATTGTGTTGAAGATGAGTAAAATATGCTTAGGGAAATTCAAATCAGCAATCTTGTTCTTGGGATAGAACTTGCGTCCTTCTGAATTGTAGACTAATTTTTTATCCACCTGATCACAAACTCCCCTGTGACTGTTGATTGTAATATCGTCAGCCCACAACTTGACCACTTTCTCCTCAAAGTCACACTCATAAACCTGATCACAGAACCAGCCTAATTTAAAAAAAATAGAAAAAAAGTGAGTTTATGTTAATGAAAGAAAAACAGAGTCCGACTGTGAAGAGAATGAGATGATTGTTGGAAATGTTAGTCAGTTGGAGAGGTGTGGTGGGGATGAGGCTGGAGGAAGTTGGTTGGAGAGCCATGACAGGATCGAAGGGTGTGATGAGATGGAAAGGGATGGAAGGGAGGGAGGGGAGGAAAGGAGGGAGAGTGGTAGATGAATTAAAGGAATGAATGAGGTGGAATGGATGGAAAAGCTGAGTGAGTCTGTGGGGATCGGGGAAGATGAGTATGTGAAGGAGGGAGCGAGAGAGGGAGGGAGGAAAGTAAAGAAGTTGAGTAAGGGAATACGTTGGAAGTGCAGACGATAGGACACTTACTGACGGGGTTTACCTGTTAGGGAAAAAAGATATATTGTAAATCTAACCAATATACATGAGCAAAAAATGGGGAGGAGAAGAGAGGGTAAGGCTCTCTCTCGACCACCACATCATCCGGGTAGATAGCTGGTAGGAAAAAGACAGGGAAACTCCACCAGTTTGAGAATCAGCAAGCATGGCATTTTTTATAGACAGAAATGGAAATCAAGGCACTATACAGTCTTAAATATACAAATATGGGAAAAAAGCATACACAATAGTAGAATGTTCCCTTAATTATCAACCATCTCATAGGCGTCGCGGGTATGTCAGCCTGGGCATAAACAACACTCGGTTTATTGTGACAAGAAAATGTCGAAATATACATCTATCTATCTATCTATCTATCTATTGCCAGACACCATAATCCCGTAAGGGGTGACCATTTGGCTTTGAGTTATTTGTTTTACGGGGAGGGGCACTAACCCTTCGCCAACCCAGTTGTTGACACGTAGGGAGCACGTATGCTTTGGTTACATGGTTACCACCCAGCGTTGTAAATGGTTTCTTGGTTTACAGGAAACCATTTGGCTTGTCACTCAATGTAAAGCCACCGGTAAAGGAAAGAAAAGCAATAAGAAGTGACAGGAAAGATGGGAGAAATAGGAAGAGGGGAGGGCAGGCACAGAAAAAGAATGATTAAGGTTAAGGAAGAATAGGCAGCACTACATCAGGTGAGTGGATGATTGTCGCCACCACCTACCACATGATTTTTTTTTCTTTTTTACTAAAGACCATTGCTGGTTATTTATACTATTGCTTCACTGCACAGATATTCAAGTGTTTTTTTTTTCCTATTTTAGAACTGTGTATATTAACTTTGAGCTTCGTTCCATTGTTTTTAATGATAGTGTTTTGAATTGCGAATTTTTCATACCGGTCACTGACGTCGTTAAATTTGATACGAATTTTAAATATTTGGATATTTTAGACCTCTTAATTTTTGAGAGAGAGAGAGAGAGAGAGAGAGAGAGAGAGCATACTAGTTTCTTATAATTGTTTTTTGCAAGCAAATTTTGCAGTGATGGGGCCATTTTAGTGGCCTTTCATTGCACTCTGTCTAGTTTGTTTTCGTCCATAATAATGTGCATGGACCTTTTCTGTACACGGTATTGTAAAGGTGGCTTAACTAGTGACGTACACATCGAGGAGTTTACTTGTGATCGACATGTGTTGCAATAAAGCAGAGTATCATGTAAGTTTTATTACTCGCTGCTAGATCCACTATTTAGGGTTATTCAGATGCTTACCGATAATGACTTCTTGATCTCTTTTGTCCGTCTAGAGCTCTTTTGTTATTCTAGAGCTCTTTCGTGCCTCTAGGTCTCTCGTCCTTGTAAATGTCTTTCGTCCTTATAGATCTCTTTCATCCATCTAGAGCTCTTTCATCCATCTAGAGCTCTTTCGTCCTTCTAGAGGTCTTTCGTCCTTCTAGAGCTCTTTCGTCCTTCTAGAGCTCTTTCGTCCTTCTAGAGCTCTTTCGTCCTTCTTGAGCTCCTTCGTCCTTTACTGTTAAATTTATTGCCAGTAAAGTTATTTTCCCATGTGCACTGTGTACTACTAGCTTATAGAGGTTTTGGGAATGAATTGACAGTCTGATTTAGTACGGTAATTACTCTACCATTTTTCATGTATGTAAAATTTGCTGCCGAAGAAAGGACTTCATTTTCTGCCATTAAAATAAATAGTGAATGAAATTAGTACTAGAATGAATCTCGTGGGACTCAATTACTTCCAGCCAATCAGATGATAAAACTGATTATCACTGCTCGTTGTTGGCCATTAATTAGCCAGTTACCTGTCTAATAACGTAATTTGTTTGATAGACAATGAACTTTTAATTTACCCTTTAGGCTTACGTAAGATATGGTATCAAACCCTTTATAAAAATCTACGTTATACACTGGTGACACAACTTACGCGAAACAAGCTTAGGCAATTTTGACTATGCGCGATTTATAGTAGTGTGCACATATTTAATAGTTTAATATTTAATTCCAAAGTGTGGGTGAGGGTTAAAAGTTAAAATACGCCATTTCTGGTCTCTCTCTCTCTCTCTCTCTCTCTCTCTCTCTCTCTCTCTCTCTCTCTCTCTCATATGTTCGTGTGTCCGTACTGTATATAGAGGCGTCGGCAGGATTTTTTGTAAGGGGGGGTGCAAAATAAATCATACATATACGTGCGGTTATATCAAAATACACACACTCCAAATAGGCATAGGCATATACTTACATGAGTTACATGACTTACATCAAATGCATAGTGACAATGCATGAATCGACTCAAAGCACTTAATCATCCTTGAACAAGAACTGAAGCCATCGAATTCCAAGGGGGGGGGGAACTGCCTCCCCTTGCCCCCCCCCCCTCCGGACGCCTATGGGTGTATATATTTATCTCATGTATGTAAATCGGTATATACTGTTACCTACTTAATGACCTAAGATAAAGGGATACTTAAGTAACTGAACGAAGCTGTATTGTTGTATTGTGTGATGTACAGGTAAGGCCAAGGCTAAACCCTGCATTATAATGTTCGGTAATTATGCAAATGAAGCTCATGTTGGCTTCGAATATTGCTTAAACATTCCACTGTTTTCGGACCCATTGTTTTGTGTATATTACCAACAGTGAAGAAAAAAACAAAGTACTTTGCTACAATGGACGTGTTTGTATGACTGTGATAATGGTGGTTGTGTGGAGGAACCAACTACGCACACAATTGCCCTGCGCCACAAAGGCTCAAAGACCTCTGATATTTATAAATAATCTTTGCACGCATGTTAAAAGCCGAACTTACCACTCCATTAGTTATTTTAGGACATATTCATATGAAAGTACTGCTCAGCAGTCATGAACAGCAAACGTCTTCATGTTTTAATAAGGGAATGAAAAGCTTATGCATTATGACATCCAGTTTATTTTGGTGCACTGCTGCACCGTGGCGACGTGTTGCCAGGTTTGGGGGTTGCTATGGTAACCATGCAAGCACCTAGCTTGCCAGGGGAAGACTTGTTTACAGTACAGACAGCCACAATTCATGAATTATGTTAAATTTTCATGTTAGTGCGAAAATTGCCGCGTGTTAGAATCTGTTTAAACAAAATTTGTCAGTGTAGTATTAATCAGAAGTGAAATGTTAATTACAAAGAAAATTGTGTTCTGATGGCGATAGGTGGCTGGTAGTGCTCTGTGTGGTGCTCGTATTGAGCAGCCATGCCTTGCACTAAGAAGGGTTAGGCTAGGGCTGCTGAAGAGTTCACTAACCCCTCTGCAGTTGATAAAATAACAGTACAGTACCCACATACCACTCCACATGATCATTGTTGTACGAGTCATTTACAAACAGCCTCTAGTTAGATTTTTGTCCGGTGGCTTTTTTTTTTTTTTTTTCCCTCCACATTTACTGCCAAATGCCAAACGAACTTCAGCTTGTTTATTAAAAAAAAGAAAAACTATATGACTTTAGAGTATCGTATTACTTTGTTCTATTATTATATATATATATATATATATATATATATATATATATATATATATATATATATATATATATAAAGTTCAGGAACGAGTAAATGGATGTTAAGTGGGGTGCTTTGGCTATACGCAATATTTGGCTTTACGCCATTTTTGGCGTTACTCGAGGCCTTGGGAACATAACCCTCACGTAAGTTGCAACACGACTGTATAAATCGTCAGACTCAATTATTTTTACCTAGTTTATATATATATATATATATATATATATATATATATATATATATATATATATATATATATATATATATTCACGCGTATATACTAAAAATGTTCCAATAGAATTGTAATACAGGGTCTCTTGTTATGAAACTAGTGTTGCTCTACTAACTTTACGCATATAAAAAACTAAGGCAAGTTGTTCTCTGATAAGATATTTTCTCAAGTTTTGCTTAATACTGAAGTTAAGTAAATATGGCTGTTATTTGTGGAGGGAGGGAGGGAGGGAGGGAGGATAATTGGAGAGAGGGAAAGAGAAAGAAGGAGAGGTGGGGGGGAGTAACTAATGGCAGACGTGGAAGAGGTAGGCAGCACATTTAGGAGGAGGAGGGCTGGTGGTCTGAGGTGGAGAACGTTTAAAATGCCGTTATGAAGAGGTTTGCACGACGTGGCCACAGTTCCGAGGAGAGGCTTACTTCTTACCCAACGCCCCCTCCTCTCATCCCCATCCCCCCCTTCCTCTCCTCCTACCTCTTTCTTTTGCCAACTTCCCTCTTCTTTCGTACCCCTTTCCGTCCTCCACCTTACTCTTCCATTCCTCCTCACACACTTTCATCATTTTCCTCTTATCTCCCCCAACCCCACCCTTCTTTTCCCTCCCTCTACCATTCTTTCCGTCTCCCTCCTTCCCCACCTTTTTTCACTCCCCTTTCTTCTTCCCTCACCTTCTTCACTCCTCTCTCCCATGTCCCCCTGGCCCTATACTTTCCCTCCCTTCACTTCTCTTCCTCTCGTCCCGTTCTTCCTGTTCTCCTTCATTTCACTTTTCTTCCATCTCCAGTGTCTCCTTTGTTCGCTATTTCCTTCACCCTCTCACTTCCCTTCTTAACACTCCTTCCTCAATCCTCCTTCATCCTCACGCACTCCGTCCCCTCTCTTCTCCATCTCTCCTTCCTTCTCACCACGCCCTGCACCCCTTTCTCCACCATCCCATATTTCCCCCAGTTTCCCTCTTCATTCCATCCTTTTTCTTCCCCTTTCTCTCCCTTCCTCCAACCCCAATCTCTTCATACCCCTCCATTTTGCGGACCCTCAGTGTGTATTTCGTGGACTAACTTCGGAGGGTACAATATCGGTAAGAAAAATAAACCTTTTACCGTTCAGTCTAGTGACGTATCTTTAGTTTTTTCTTACTACCTGCAGGCTATAATGTTCAGCTTAAGGAAGGCTTTTCAAACTGGAGGGGATAGATACTGCCTTCATTAGCATCATTAACATGTTCTGTAAACGAGGCGTTCCCTAAGTTGATTTAGTTCGTCTTAAGGTAACAAGGGTAGATTGCAAAAACACGATCATTAGAATGGAGGAGTTAACAAACCAGTAGTTGTCTAAGCGATATAGACTGACAGATAGATAGATAGATAGATAGAACGATAGATTCAAATTGAGAGATATACAGATATAAATATATAATGTTATAGAAAATAGTAACTTCCATCCCAAAATCGTCTGTCAAAAGATCTCTGTGGTTGTAAAAAAAAAAAAATGTATTGTAATGGATAGTAGGATAAAAATGCCCAGTATGTCTTCAATTTTTTTATTAAAATGACAGTACTAGAAAGTGCTCTGTAGCACTAAGACGTCGTGAAAAAAAATAATTGCCCTGTTGAGCACATAAAAAAAAAAAAAATGCTTTCCAATTACCGTAGCGAACTGTATATTCCAAAAAATATAGAAAATGTTTTAGTGTCAGTAAACAGTAGAGTTAGAAACACACACACACACACTAAAGGCGGATCCAGGATTTGGGGAAGGGGGGGGTGGCTGTTTGTTAATGTAAGGGGCACCGAGCGCCAAGGGCGCGAGGCACTAACCTATGGGGTCTGAGGTGAGCGGTAGTGGCCGCAAAACGCTTGTTATCATTTCACATGCATTTTGAAAGCATTTTGGGGCAAGTTGTGGTACATTAATCTGGTTAACATTTAAAACCTGTTACCAATAATTCGTGTTAGATGGAAACCAGTCACAGATATCTACCGATTGATTGAAATTTTCTGTTCTAATTTCTCTTTCTTGTATTCTTAGCCACTTTCAACCCATTGTTTCGTAGTTTGGATTTCTTTATTTTAAGTTTGATTCCTTAAAATCTAGTCTCTATAACACTAATGATAATTGAAATAATAGTAATATAATAATAATAATAATAATAATAATAATAATAATAATAATAATAATAACAATAATAATAATAATCCATCCATCCATCATCCATTCTTACATTGCCCCATGAGGAGCGTAGGAGCCCGGGGCTAGGCAGTTGGTCCCGACATTTAAGATGAGAGTGACCAGCCTCTCATCCCTGACTGGCATTTCATGAGCAATCAACCCCAATCATCCCTTGGATACAAACCTTCACCGGCTTAATCCGATTGGAGCGCAATAATTACCCACTAAACCACCAGGCGCCATAATTTGGTCATATGGTTACCACCCAGCGTAGTAAATGGTTTCCTGGTGTACAGGAAACCATTTGGCTTGTCACTCAGTGTAGATTTACCCACAGGCTGAAGGAAGTGGAAAGAATGAAGGAAAGAAAGACAGAAGAGGGAGTGTAAAGTCACCCGTAGGCAGAAGGACAAGGAAAGAATGAAGGAAAGAAAGACAGAAGAGAAATGGAAGGAAAGAAGGATGGAGAGGAAAGGGCAAACACCCGAGAGCAGCACTACATCGAGTGAGTGGATGATGAGCGCCCCCACCTACCACTCAATAATTATAATAATATTAATAATAATAATAATAATAATGATAATAATAATAATAATAATAATAATAATAATAATAATAATAATAGCCTTTTATTTACCGACATTGATATTTGATAATAATCAGCTCTTAGGGGCGCCATTCATAGCTGAAGGTGGGGGCGGCCGCCCCCCCGCCCCCAGAACCGCCACTGACACACACACACACACACACACACACACACTTAAATTTACTGGAGATGTATTACAAAGTAGAGATTTTTGACTCGGTAAAGTCTACCAACCTGTCTGCCGCTTGAAGTCTTAACCTCGGACGAGGTGGCAACGAACAAATCGTCTCCATGTCGTCTTTGTTTCCTCCATCACGCTGCCCTAACTCTGCTTCATACCACAGTAATCATGTACGTCTCTATCCGGTTCCTCCACCTCATCCTGACTCACCCCTTCCACCTGACTCACACACTCCTGGACAGTCTCTCACTTTCCATTTGCACCATTTGGCAATAGTCTCAGAGTGTATTTAATTCAGCATACGCACATCAGCACCGCAACGCTTCCCAATTTCCTTATTTGCCGTTCTCTCCACGTAGCTCCACACGCTGCTCTCAGATAAACCAGTTCCATTCATCACTCCAAACGTCAAGACCGAATGGAAAGTATACAAATGCTGTAATGAGAAGTCGACAAAGGCATAAATTTAGTGCGGGAAATAGTGTAAAGTCCAGCAAATGGTGCGCTGGGTGGCTGCCGGTGTGGTCGTATGCTAATGAAGTCATGCTATATTATGCCAACGTTGTTGGTGATAATTGATTAAATGTTTATGCTCACCATTTTTGAGATGTTAACTCCAGCAATCGTGTGGTTCAAAGCGATTTAGTTACTCATCTGCAGAGTGGGTTACACGCCATGTCGGTTGGTAAAATGTACTGTAATGTAATGTACTGTAATTGTATTCCTATATTTTTGCTCCGTTCCTAAAATCTGTGCACTTTAAATTAGACTATAATTTTTATCCGTCCGATTTAAATGTTGACCTGCAACAAGAAACTGACACTGTAATAATTATGATATTAGTCACGAGGAAGTGGTATGGAAATGATGTAGAGCCGTAGTATTGCCTTTCTCAGCAGTTGAGGTGTAACAAGTAGTTGACGTCAGATTATGATACTCAGCAATAAAGGTACATTTACCATGTTTTTCCATTGAGCCGTAACAATAAAATAACATTAGATTATGGGGACTAGACCAGAGTTTTGTCATATTCTGTCAATGAGCCTGCCTGTCTGTCTACTTCCGTCCCTGACTCTCTACCTTCATGCCTGCCTTTTTTGCATGCTCACCTAGTTTCCCTCGTATCTGCCTGTCTGCCTCCCTGCCTTTCTGCCTGCCTGCTTGCCTGCTTGCCTGCTTGCTTTCATCTTTAACCATCTGACTTTCTGTTTGTCTGGATTAGCTATCTTACCCACGAATTTTCAGTCGCTGCCTGGCTCCCTTGCCTACCCTTCCTACTGTAATCTTCTTTACCCCAACCAAACCTACCTACGCCTTCCTACTCTGCCAGTCTCTGTTTACCCTTCCTGTTCTAACCTTCCTACCCCACTTACATCCTTGCCCTGCCTGCCTCCCTTCCCTGCCCTGACTACCCCTGCCCGTGCTTCCTATCCCTGTCTGCTGCCTACCCTTTTTTTTTTTTTTTTTTTTTTTTAATGTGACCGACTCTGGGCATAGGCTTCACAGCCTGCTCTCAAGGCCCAGTAGTCCTTCTACGTACCGCACACCTCTACATGTCACCGCTTACTCTACATAACCTGCCTACCGTAGCTAACAATCGTACCCTGTCTATCCTTCCCTTTCCTGCCTACATTTGTCTATTTCGCCAGCCCTGCGTAGCTCTGCTTACCCTGCATACCCCTTCCCTCTGTCCTTACCCTGCATTCCCCTTCCCTCTGTCCTATCCCGTCCTTACCCTACATTCCCCTTCCCTCTGTCCTTACTCTGCATATCCCTTCCCTCTGTCCTTACCCTGCATTCCCCTTCCCTCTGTCCTATCCCGTCCTTACCCTACATTCCCCTTCCCTCTGTCCTTACTCTGCATATCCCTTCCCTCTGTCCTTACTCTGCATATCCCTTCCCTCTGTCCTTACTCTGCATATCCCTTCCCTCTGTGATTACCCTGCATATCCCTTCCCTCTGTCCTAACCCTGCATATCCCTTCCCTGTCCTTACCCTGCATATCCCTTCCCTCTGTCCTATCTCTGCCATATCCCTTCCCTTTGTCCTTACCCTGCATTCCCCTTCCCTTTGTCCTTACTCTGCATACCCCTTCTCTCTGTCCTTACCCTGCATATCCCTTCCCTCTGTCGTTACTCTGCATACCCCTTCCCTCTGTCCTAACCCTGCATATCTCTTCCCTCTGTCCTTACCCTGCATATCCCTTCCCTCTGTCCTTACCCTGCATATCCCTTCCCTCTGTCCTTACCCTGCATATCCCTTCCCTCTGTTCTTACCCTGCATATCCCTTCCCTCTGTCCGAACCCTGCATATCCCTTCCCTCTGTTCCTACCCTGCATACCTTGTCTACCTTATCTACCCTGCCTACCCCTGGCTACCCTGCTTACAGTGCCCACCCATACCTAACCTGTATACCCTTCGTATCCTTGCCTTCCTCTGCCTACCCTGCCTATGTCGCCTACACCAGTCTGCCCTGTGTATAAAGTATACAGCCTTTACCTACCGACCCCTTCCAACAGTGCTAACCTATGCCTATTACTGTTTACCATGCTTACTGATGCCTACCCTGCCCACCTCTGTTTCATGATGTCTACTCCCTGCTCTGCCCACCCCTGCCGACACTGCATACCCCTGCTTACCCTGCCTCCTACTGCCTACCCTTAATATCTTCATCTACCTCAGCATACCTTCTGCCAACCTCTGACTGCCCCTACATACCCTCTGCCTACTCTGCCTTCCCCTGCCTTCCCTACTGTCCTCTGCCTACCTACAGTGTCTGGATGTGGGCACTTGGTAGTAGGACAAAACTCACTGATTAAACACAAATGAGGAAAAAAATCATCAATAAAATGTCATTAACAGCATTAATAGAGGCGGTGGCTCAATCGGTAGAGAGGTGGCCTGCAGTCCTTACGGACCCAGGTTCGAATCCCGGCTGGGGCAGGGGACAGTTTAAGGATTTGAATTTCATTAAATCAGGCTTTACTGATCTACCAGAAGACCCGCCGACATGTCGTAAAAATACCCCTGCTAATACCAATACACCAGTCCTGTATGAGACAGCCCTAGCATGTATTCAATATGGACGGTGGGTGTTAGCGCCGAAGTGGTGACATGTAGAGGTGTATGGTATGTAGGAGGACTGCTGGGCCTTGATAGCAGGCTGTGAAGCCTATGCCCAGAGTCGGACACATAAAAAAAAAAAAAAAAAAAAAAAAAAAAAGACGTGTAGTTAGACAATAAATGCCATCATAGGCCTAGCCAGTTCATGTATAAAATTCTAGTAAAAGTTACAGGGAAGTGATTTGTTAATAACATTCGGAACATCATGCCATTGAAAACTGTTATTCGTAAAATGTTTGTTATAGGGAATTCTGAAGTTCATGCATTATGAGAAACTGTCAAGACTTTTCAGATATTGGGGTGCTTAGAAACGTACACATTGTCCAACAGCTCCTGGGCATTCTTCTGTTGATTATCTACTACGAACTAAATCTTTGCCTAGTTCTGTGTATGTTCATGAAGGTCCACATATTTTTTCATTCTTTTCTTTTGAGGTTGGCTTCTTCTATCATCCTATACCATTATGTTGACCAGATTCATCCTTACCAATGTTGTTAGTAATTGTGTAGAATGATGGATGAGAATGACGAGCCAGCTGCTTGAATGAGGAAGTACAATCGCCACGTTTGTCGTATGTTGCTCATTTGAACCCCACTGATTAATGTATTATTGTGTGCATTCCATTGTGGTGGGTGGGAAAAATGGTGATAGTCGTCGAGTCTGTGAAGGTGTTGTTCGGTGTTTTTCATGAATCCCGGAAAGTCATACAGGACAGAATGTACCAGTAACCTCTATTCTGCCAGCGTACGAGAGGGATTCAAATTCCTCACGGTGATGCCCTTCAAAAATTGCATACCTTCCTGTACCTTTTGCAGTGGAGGAAATGCTAACCAATACTTTCCGGGTGATTTTTTTGTCCTTGTCTACAGTTAATTGGTGAATTCTTGCCTGATGAGTTTTGTTTGGTGTACTTTTGTCAGTACGCCGGGGAACTTTGACTGTCGGCTTTACCCTCTTCAGTAGTACTCTCTCTCTCTCTCCATGACCCTCCTTTCCACCCTCTCTCCGCCCTTTTCTCTTTCCAATCCTTCCTCCTCCTTTCCAACTCTCCGTCCATCTCATTCTCCCTCCGTCCCTCCCTCCAGCACAGCTGCTCTTCCGCTCATCCTCTATGCGTCTCCTCATCTCCATCCCACATTCCTTATCTCCCACTTGCTCCCCTCCTTCCCATCCGCTCCTGCTTTAAATTTATATGTCTGCCTGTCTTTACCGTTTTTTTTTTATTTTTTAATCTAAACGTCGGGTTCCCTTTCTGCTTGTTAATATGTCTGTCTATCACTATATGTGTCTTTATCTGTCTGTCCATTAGCAAGGGATAAAGGAAATATCGGTGCAGATTTCCGAACGCATGCTGGTATTCACACAGCCAGTTATGCCCTGAAGATGTGAAGATATGAAAGTGCTCAGGAAACTGCTGCTTTCTTTATTATATATTACATTTACATACTTATATACATACACACATACAGACATACAAGAGTTAACCGTTACTCCCAGACCTTCATGTATGCAACTGGTCAGCTCTGGAACCATCTCCCTCCGTCTGTATTTCCTCTTTTAGCGCAGTGTATCCAGGCTTCTCGAATTGAACGGATCTTGAATTTGTTCTTTTTTATTTTGTTTTTAGTTTTTCTTGGGGGACCAATTTTGCGAGCTTCTGGCCTTTGGTTCCTTCTTCCTTGCATATAAAAAAATCATACATACATACGTACAACACATACATACATATATACAAGCAGGGTTTTCCATGACTTAACGCTGCAATTTCAGGGGGTAATTCCTCAGTTCATTTTAAGACACATACTTTGAACATCTGTCGGATCCAACATTTTGCATAATAAGTATGTACAGTATATAAAATGCCTCTAACACTATTTCAAGCACTGCTGATAAAATTAGAATGCAGAAGGACTGGAAACACGGGATGACTGTTGAAGGATGATGTAGGTGATGTCCCAGGATGGCTTAAGGTCGCCATACGTCTTGCAGGATCTGAACTATTGGAGGTGTGGGTTAATTCTGACTGCTGTCGGGCAAGAGGCGGGAAACTCATTGGCTCATATTCACAAGCCTTCAGTTTACATGATGTTTCAATTTAAAGATAACCTTGTCATTCCCTTTGTTTACTTTCAAATACTGATTTATAATTTATTAGCATTCCATAAACTAGGATTTATAGCCAACAGTTATCTAACACTTACAGAATAATCCAGCTGCCGGGTCGTTTGCATAAAGATCAAAGAAATAAGTCCCGACATTCTTGTACTCCAGATTTAACTGGCTACATTCAAATAAAAATTCACTAGTATATACGCAAAGGGACAATTAGTTATAACCTATACCTTGAAGAGAGAGGACTAATGCAAAACTTATATTAGACGGACAAAAGAATTCAAATCGCCTTTTTCCTCTGTAACAATGAAGCTTGAACTGGTAGAAGTTAAGAGCAAAAGAAGTCTATATTTTCACAAGCTCAGCTTTGTACTGTTCAGTTTTATGATACTACATGGACACAGACGCACACGAAGAACCAAAAGCGTCGCTGATGTTTTACCGTAAAATAAGAAACAAAAACATCGGGGGGTCGAATGCTAATCGCCTGCCGAAATATGTTGTCGGCTAAGGTACAAGCATCCTTAAAATAAAGACTGAAGAAATTTCGCAAAACCTTACGGAATTAAGTTACCCCGTTTCACAAAAAAACAGTCCACTTTATAAAATATATGGCAGCTGGCATTTGGTGGACTTCGATCAAATCCTCACCCAAAGTAACGTCTTCTGCACATTTACGTAGTTGCTATTTCCTGAAGGTTTGGTGACTATTCGGCTGCAACTTTTTGAGATATTTTGGCAACAACACACACACACACACACACACACACACACACACACACACACACACACACACACACACACACACACACACACACACACACACACACGCCAACAAAAACTATATCTCCACGCCATGTTAAAGCAGGTCGACAAAAATTGCTGTCACAAAACTCACCCATCAGCGACCACACTGGGCTGCTAAGAACTACTTCACTCACAAGGCTTTCCTACAGTAATACACAACACAAAAAAGCAGTAATACACAACACAACGAACCTGTCACACGACCTGATGCAAAGAAATATTCACACGGATACACTAGCTTACACACAAAAAAATTAATTCGCTTGTCTGGATAGCTGACGTCGGGAGCAAAGTGTCGCAAAAACGTTTACAAGGCAGCGTCAACCTCTATGTTGCTAATCTTCGGAGAGAGACTTACTTGTATGAACAATTAACTTACTTCCAGCAGTTTGTATGCTGCCGATGTTAACCGTTCTCTATGACATTTGCTTAACTGGAGTTGGCTTTCCTTGTTGAATATTGGACTTTAAGTTGGTGGTGTCTTCGTACGTGGCACATTTAATACTGTCTTGTGATGTGTCGTAAAAGCTGACCTATGGGCTTTTGAACTTCGTCATTTGTATTCTTTAAATCTCATGGAAATAACTTATTTTGCTTGGGTGTTTTCTTTCGTCAGGTTTTTGATTGCAGGTAATACATTCAGAAAAAAAAAAAAAAAAAAAACACACACACTCTTTTAGTTGTTAATATTTTGAAGCAAAGGTGTTACCCGTGGATTATAGTCATGCTGACTGGTGACTTGGTTTTGAGCACAGGAGTTCCTATGACTTACCTGATTAAATAGCCTTTAGTTAGGTGGAGTAGGTTACTAGAGTTGCCTTGTCCATTAGAGGGTTAACGGTACCAGTATTTACATATAAACTCCTGTGACAGAGAGAGAGAGAGAGAGAGAGAGAGAGAGAGAGAGAGAGAGAGAGAGAAGCTAGTGACGGAGTGGGGAGGGTCGGGGCAGGTGTGGGTAGGCAAAAAAGAAATAGGGTATGAGAGGCCTAGGGAGGTGGCACAGGAGAGAGAGGGGTATTGATAAGGGCTGATCAAGCTTTCAACACTTCAACAAGAAAACACCTTCTTTATATATTTTTTTTTACTTCCACTAGACAATTCTGTTCAGCTGATTGGTAATTTAAACCTCTGAATAATCGTGTAATATCATTAATCGCAACGCATCATTAACCAAAACTCAGCAAAATGTGTTGAAAAAGTTGCTAATTAATCCGACAGAATTCCGAAACTGTTCATATACTTTTCGTTTAAATTACAAAGCAATTACTATACGAATAAAAATTTTTATACTGTTCCTTTTCGGAATTGTGTGGCTATATCTCAGCCGAAAATACCGCGTAAATGAAATGTAGCCAGAAAATTAACTGCGGGTGCAAAAATTATGCTGTTTTGCAGATTAACCCTTTCAGGCTGACGACGTGATTTTTTTTTTATTCCTTCCACTACCAGATGATTTTATCTATCTGAAGACATATTTTTTCGAACCCCAGGTATAGGACACAGCCTTCAGTAACCGTTCACTATTTTAAGTTCTTATCGAGCTGATTATAAGCGTTGGTTAACCTTTATTTGGGATAATTAGGTTAATTAAGACCCATCAGGCCAATAAAAGTTCATTCAGGCTCTTCGTAACCGTTCAGGCAAGGTTAGGTAATTTCAGAGCCACAAGGTCAGGTCAGGTTCAGTCATGTCAAAATAGCCTTGTCAGTGCCATTAAAGGTCCATTTGGGCCTTTAACATTTATCTCAAGCCTGTTGTCAGTTTAGGTAAGTTTAAGGTCATTTAGGTTATTTTAGAGTAGTTCATGTCCAGCTTCGTCGGTCTGATTAGGCCCATTCATATTATTTACATAAATTGAAGGCATCCCATTAATTACACTGCCTAGATCCTGTATTTCAATCCTTGATAATTTCACACTCAGGTAAGTTTAGGGCCATATGGTTCAAAAATGGATCCATTCAGTATGCATCCAATCCACTCATAGGTATTCGTGTCAGTTAAGTTGCCTTACAGTCATTCTGGTGCTGGAGTGGGGCACCTTCAGGCGGTGGCACTGATATAACTCAGTTACTTCGCTGCTCACTTCTACAAATGCTTTTCAGCTCATTCTTTAACTCCTGTAAACAGGATGGAGGACTGCAATGGGGGTGGGACTTCATCTTGTTGATGGTTGCTGTTGAGGAACATCAGTTTTTCTGCCTGAGGAGACCAATCAACCGCAGACAAGCAGCTGCGCCTGTAGGGCCGTCCCGTGCAGTGAACCGATGTTTCCTTAGCGTAGACA
Source organism: Coenobita brevimanus (assembly GCF_032717465.1). NCBI lineage: Eukaryota > Metazoa > Arthropoda > Malacostraca > Decapoda > Coenobitidae > Coenobita > Coenobita brevimanus. The sequence continues at coordinate 55,173,386 of NC_137033.1, read as the reverse complement.
GTGACTCGTAACAACTAGGCGTGGATAAAAGTGTGGAGTTTAGTTTCCGGATGGATGCCGCATTTGCAGCAGGCTCCACATCACCACGTTATTTAGTTGTAGGGTTACCACCTAGCATTATAACTGGGTTCCTGATTTACAGGAAACCATTGGGCCTTTCACTTTGTATACAGCCACCTGAAGTGGAAAGAGGAGTAATAAAATGCGACAGGAAGTATTGGAGAAATAAGAAAGGGGGTGAAGGAAGAAGTAGGCAGCACTACATCAGATGAGTGGATGATGGTCAATACCACCACCTACCTGCAGCCTGTTGGTTTCACATTCGAATTAACCTGATGCTTCAATAACTACTACTATATTCCGGTTCTTGTCAGCCATGTTCATAATGAGGTAGATCGATTCAAGTCGTTTTAGGACACTTTAAGGTCCTTCCAATTCACTTCAGTTCAAATGGAGCGATTCAAGTAAATATTAATACAATCAGTGGCCATGAAGCCGAGCGCCAAAAATCAACCCTCCCCTACATTTTTTTTCTACATATTGACTAAAAATGTAGACGTGCAATTCTACATGGCCTCCACAGTAATATACGAATAAAAGTGAGAGTTGCATTATGTACTGGCAATGAGGTTGTGATGTCATGTGCAAAAATCGCAATTTAAATAGTTCGATGGTTACTGAAAAATTGAATATGTGATGAGAGAGCAACAAGTGGGTCGAGTGGGCGGAGAAGAGCGTGTGTGACAGGTTGGGATGCTTGTAAGTGGTGTGGGGTGGGCGGAGAAGAGTGGGCGGAGGTGAACGGTGGAGCAGGACGGGAAAAGTACGTATATTCTGTAAATAGTGCATTGTGTGAGGCGTGACGTTGGCAGTAGATAGGGCATTTCTCATTCAGTTTAGGTGTGATGGAGTGGAAAATGGGTTGAGTGGGCGGACAGAAGTGAGTGGGAGAGTGTAGGATGCGATGGTGGTGGGTGGTGAAGCAGAGGAAGGACATTGCACCACATAAAATTTGGTGTTTAGGGTGGAATTATATAGGCGTGCTGCAGGTTTCATTCAAAATTTTATCTAACAACAACAATAATGTCAACATAAATTAAGAAGGGGAAAAGGCACTCTCCTCGATCATAACTACTGAACAAGTAAACAGCTCTTAACCCCCCATCTAAGCATATTCTGGATTATTCAGTAAGTTAACTGTTTTTCTTACATGCAGATCACAGACGACTAAAGAAGCTAATGTTTTACGCTTAACAGATTAAGTGTAGAAAATATAGAGTATAATCCATAATTCAGCCTTTCGTATGAAATGTTAAGGATAATTTTTCGATACTGTTTGGTGATCCTTTTTCCTTTCTTTGGCCGATTTCAGCTGGAGGCATTGGTTGGTGGGGGGAGTCACACAGCTTTGCTTTTTTTACCTTTGACTCACAGAATACAGACCATGGTAACAGCCTCCTCTGTAACAAGTAGCCTCGAAAAAAACTAAAGCTCCATTGTTGATTTGCGTTATATAATCGCTAGTGCTTGCCGCTAACTAATAGCCTTTCCGTCACAAATTGTTTGTAAATTTGTTCCACACTGTTATTGAGCCCACAATGACCATTTCTGACCAAAGAGTAAAAAAAAATAAAAATGCATATTCTCGTGCCTCGCAATTTCCGACAGCTTCACGCCGTCGCGCCACACATAATCGCTTTTTTTTTTTTTTTTTTTTTTTTCCCTTGACTCTACCCGACCAAATCACAAAAGAATTAAGTCGATATCTTTTTCCGTTCTCGTGAAAGAAACTAACGAACGCGCGCGCGCGCGCGCGCGCACACACACACACACACACACACACACACACACACACACACACACACACACACACACACACACACACACACACACACACACACACACACACACACACACACACAGCCTGATTTATAATTATTTAGATTTATGCAATACACCCGACTTCACACGGCACAGGTAATAGAACAAAGGTAGAAAAACACAGACGTAAAACAGCCTCACTGGGCAGCCACCCTACTGCATGTTGTTATACCCGGATGAGATACAAAGAATGCATGCATGTATTATCTTCTCTGTTTACTCTGCTCGAACGATTCCCTCTTAATTTCACTGGATAACTCCTGTTTTATTGAACTTGAGGCAGACCTCTAGTAAGGCAGATTAATGAAGAATTTGTCCAACACCTCCAGTTCGCGAAGTCTTTGCTCAGCTGAACAGAATCATGAGATGATAGAAAAATAAACGAAAAAAAACGTCCTCTGAGTGAAGATGTTCCAGTTCAGTAGGTCCTTCCAAAGCTGAATAAACTCGCCAGGTGGTAAAAGAAATAAAATAAGAAACACGTCCTGTGACAGAAGGGAAATTGAGCATTTTGTGTGTGTGTGTGTGTGTGTGTGTGTGTGTGTGTGTGTGTGTGTGTGTGTGTGTGTGTGTGTTTAATTAGATGAAGTTAAAACTTACGAGTGAGTGATGAGGTTTAGGGAGGAAAGAGAAAAGAAGAGGTGTGGTTAAACTAAGTCAGCTGTGGTAGAAGTGAAATGAAGATGCTGGGGATGGGGATAGGGGAGAAAAGGAGGTGGAGAGGGAGTATGGAAGAGGAAGGAATGGAGTGGGAGAAGCAGGTGAGAGGCAGAAAGGGAGGTGGGAAAGGTAGTAGGTGAAAATAGGAGGGTAGAAAAGTTAGTATTGTCCTGTTGTAGTTAGAAATAGATTAATGAAAACAAAAATCTAGTAAGTTCCACAATGACAACCAGAATAACTACTGGAGAAAAAATTACACTGCAATGATGTGAATCAGAAAATAATGGTGTGGTTGAAACAGGAGTGAACTGGCTAGAGATCACTGAAGTGGATTGTGCAGTAGAAGGGGAAAGGGAGTCATAGCAGAAATCTGTGTTGATTGGACTAAAATCAAGTGGAGTGAGTGGATCTGAGTACAGTGGTGGAGACAATAGAAAAGGAGAAGGCAGTGTAAGAGGGAGTTAAGAGAAATGAGATTCCCAGGTAGCGTCGTAATACTATCTTCAGAAAATTGCCCTCGTTCAGTTCAGCAGAGTAGCATTATCCAGATTTCCTCCTTTCTTACTAAGGTCCGCACCCATTACGATATCTGTGTTTTGCGTGTAGATATGTGTCCATTTATCTCCGAGGAAACCCACTGATAATTTCTAGCCTCTGTGTGGCAGAGAGGCTGTAAAAGAAAAAAAGCTTAAGGATTATATTTTTACCTATCGACTACACGAGGGCCATTAACATCAGAGGAAATAGGGGAGAGAGGTAAAGAGGTAGGTGGAGAGGGAAGAGATGGGAGATGGTAGAGAAGATGGATGGGTGAGAGAAAGAGGTTAAGAAAGATGGTACGGGAAAGGTATTAGTGAATATTCATTATAGAAAAAGCTCATATTTCCTGCCTCTAGTCACCTAAATCATATTAACTGTACCCCAAGGAATACCCTAATAATCTCTCTACTTCACTAATCACTTATAATTATCTCCTTCACCACCTTATTTATGTCCGCTTTTGGGAATGTATGTCGTCAATTATCCATCATGTTATCATTATTATTTTTGTCAATATTTTCATTTTATCACTACCATCATCACAATTTACATCCTGATTATTTTTTCTTATGGTCATTATTTACATTTTTATCATTACAGTCATCCAGATTTACATCATCTCTGTCATCGTGACCATTTTTCATGTCTTCATTATCATAATCTTCATTTTTCACTTCCACGTCACCGTCATCATCTGTCTCCTTATGCCGGGTTGAATATGACGGTCTTGGATGAACTGAATTGACATTGTTATATTACGTTTTCTTTCTCATAGCGATGGCTCATGTTAGATATTCGACTTCTAATTATTACATTTATTTCCAAACTTACGTTTATTTCTCCCCCCCCCTTTTTTTTTTTATGAGACATAGGGGAGAATGGGGACTCTTGATGATTATGTTTGGGAATTATGGTTGGAAAAAGTGATTTGTTGAAAAAGTGAATTAAGATAGTAAGATATTTTTGTTGATCAAAGAGTAGATGAGTGTGTGTACGGTCACACTGAGTGGACGTGCACTGGATGGTGAAATGCTGTATGTATGAGTTTAAGGGTAAAATGAGGCATTGATGGCCCTACAGAAGTTGCTGTTGTTGCTGTCTTTGTTGTTGTTGTTGTTGTTGTTGTTTAACCCCGGTCTGTCTTGCCGAGTAGACCCGTCTGCCACAAGTAATCAACTGCTGTGGGGTCGTCGTACAAGTACAGTAGAGTACATACTCTGTGCAGGGATCCCTCAATCCCATGTGGTAGACAGCGCCTCACCAAGGTCGATCCAGGGTCCCTCCCACGGCGAGGTGCAGGGAAAAATGAGGTTTGGTTCTCGTGTGTGCGCCGTAGGTACTCCATGCACACTGCCACCACATGGAAGCTCCTGGTCAGTGTCTGTTAGGTAAGAGATAGAAATACAGGTTGGTGAAAAATGTACCGGTATGGAAAATCAAATGGCACTTTTACCTTTTTCTTAACGTAATAGCTGACGGCATCCTCTCTCTCTCTCTCTCTCTCTCTCTCTCTCTCTCTCTCTCTCTCTCTCTCAAAGGCATCATGAAGCTTATTATTCCAGTGTATCGTTTGTGCCTGTGGGGTAGACCTGAGAATTTCGTCAGCTTGAATGAGGGGTGAATGAATGTCGGGCCCATTTTACTGGATGTTCTGTTGATGATTCTCTTTCCCTTGGGCTTCTATATTCATATTCTGGATCCTTCTTGGTTCCTGTATCTTAAACTGGGTCCATTTTCTAGTAATTGCTACCACCAACGCTTTTTCACAATTTTAGCGTTAATATGGTGGTAGTTGATGGAAGTGAAAGGAAAAGGAGAAGGCAACAGAGTGACCAGACGAGGTGAGGCGAAAAGATGACAGTTGACATGACAGAGGTGACTGCAGCGATGTGTGTGTGTGTATGTGTGTGTGTGTGTGTGTGTGTGTGTGTGTGTGTGAGAGAGAGAGAGAGAGAGAGAGAGAGAGAGAGAGAGAGAGAGAGAGCATATTCGACCGCTGGGTGGGGGGATGACTTCGACCGATTTGAAAATTTTAAAATGAATATAAAAGAAATATCTAATCTTCAGTTTCTATAATTATTTATTTATTTATTTTATTTTATATATATTATGCTTTCTTCAAGTCGGTCGAAGTTTCCCCCAGGGGTCGGATTTGCCCCATTCTACGGTATACGTCAACATGTAGGGTAAATTACCCGGAAGATGACAGACACAGACAGGCGCAGGTGTTCACTGGCAGAGAGAGAGAGAGAGAGAGAGAGAGAGAGAGCTAAGTACAGCATGTGGGTAAAGACTGCAACAGAAACTTCAGTAAGTGGAGGAGATTTTGCCTTTCTTTCTTCATCAACATCAGTGGAGGAACTCATAAGGATGCCGTTGGATGTGGGTGAAGAGGGAGGAGGTGTATATGGGTGGGGAGAAGAAGATAGAGAGGGGAGGCAAGGTAGGATACGTGAGGAGAGTAACGGAGTGGGTGGGGGAGCAGGTAGGTAAGCGTGGGTGGTGGAGTAAGAACTTGGATGGGAGAAGTCAGAGAGTGGGGAGGGGAGGAGGACGAGGAAGTGGGGAGGGAGAGTGGAGAGCGAGATGGGCGGGCAGTGGTAAGAATGTGAGTGGGGATGAAGAAAAGCGTGTGGGTGTGAAGACAGGGTGGTTGAATAGGGAGGGTTGGGAGAAAGTAAAGAATGGGCGATAAGGTAGAAAGGGCTGGGAGAGAAGGAAAGGTGGGCTGTTGGGTAGGGAGGGCGGGGAGAGGAGGGAGACTGGATGATTGGAAGAGGAGTGGCTGGGAGATAAAAGATTATTCTATTGGACGTGTGGGGAAGGGAAAGACAGAAAAAAGACAAAAAGAAAAGAGCAGGTGGAGAGGGGAGATGACGGCTAAGCGAGGTGAAGAGGGGAGGGGGGGATACAACAGAGTGGGAGTACAAGGTAAAAACAAAAGTAACACAGCTGGCTGATGACGATTGTATCTTTTGCAATGAATTGTACTTTAGAATATTAAAGATTGAAGACTTCCCTCCACAACCACCAATCTCTCCATTCATAATCAAATCTGTTAAAGAAATTTCACTGGAAAGGATGGGTGGAAAACTATATTCGACAATGTCTTATTCTGCAAGGGAAGAGTAATTTTAATTGATTAATTGAATGACCGTGGTGCACTGTTGCTGTATCCGGTAATGAAGATGAGAGATAGTCCAGTGTTGGGGGTTAAAAGCTAGATATGAAAATTTTTTGTATAGTTAGTCCGTAACATACTTTGACACACTGCTGGTCAGTTTTTTCCTTATATCTCCATGGCGGAAGAAACGTTTTGCCGAATCTGACAGGAAACGTTGGTAGATAAACAACTACTACTGTTACTAAAATGCGATGGGTCCATTGTGAAGTACCGGTATTATCAATTTCCCTCTGCCCATGACCTTCAGTCTTTTAAATGTAATGTGTACAGGAATCTTGAAATGAACGATTCTTAAATTTGGCTGTCTTTCGTTTATTTATTTTTTCTTGAAGGAAACAACATTGTGAGCTGCTGGCATTGTTCCTTCTGCATATTATGAGGTTCCTTGAAAACTATTTGTCTGTCCATCTATCTGTCTGTCTGTCAGTCAGTCAATCTGTCTATCCATAGATATGTACTATATATACATACATGCATATTGAGATAGATATTCTTAATTTTTTCAATTAGGTTTTTTTAAGATGTGGTGGCCAGAACTGAACACAGTACTTCAGATGTGGATGCACTATGGAACTGTAGAAGGTGAGAATATTCTCTGATTTAAATTCAAATGCTCTTCCAGTGAATCTGTGCACTGTTGACTTGGTTAGTCCGATTTTTTTTTTCTGGTTTACCTTCCGGAGTTGAATATTGTTCTTTGTATAAATAATATTTCATAATTTATTGCTGACATGTAAGATTTTGTATTTATCATTATTAACATTCAGTTGAAACATATAACCGTGATTAAACAGTTAATCTGAAAATCTGCAAATTACTTGTCTCTTCTGCAAGTTTATCTCCTCTGATACTGATTTTTCATACCATCAACAAGTATTGATATTGTATAACATGAATTTTGTAAGCATGATTTTACAGTATAACCCAGATTCGGAAGAGAACCTACAAATAAACCTTGTGGCACTTCCCTTATAGCATTCGTCAGTTATAATTCTTTTCTGTTAATTATGACTGCATTTATCGTCCATCAGTTGTCATGTCACCTGAGTGTTACAGCCATGGACTTTCATCTTCTCATGTCTTCTATGGCGAACACTATCAATGGCTTTCTGGAAGTCGATATGGCCTATATCAAGAAAATTTCTCGTCATACATATCGATAAAACCAAAAATATAAGAGTCAGGTAGAATATGGTTGTGCCAGATTCCATCCGTGTGTCCTTTATATGACTGCTTTGTTCTGATTGTTTAATTAATTGGTGTCGAATGGTTACCTAAGCTTGCAAATTGCTGCTGTTAACTAATTAGAGGGAATATTTCAGGTGGTGAATTATTACTCTGATTAAATGTTAAGGACAGTGTGGTAAAGAGGTTATATGTGGGTAAGTCTGAGGATGGGAAGGGGCATGGACGGCCCAGAAGAAGGTGAATGGTTGGGGTAAATGAGTGTGTGTGAATGCTTGGTATGGAAATCGATAAGGCTGGTGAAGTGACAATAGATCGAGTTGATGAGTTAATTATTCACGGGGGAGCACATGGCAAGGATTTTACTCCCCTTTTTAACAAGACAGCCAGTGGAATAACTTTGTTTGGCAGGTGTAATATGAAGCACATCTGTAAAGAAAAACGGAAGAAAAAATACACAGATGGGTAGGCTTGTGAGATTGGGTCAGGATTCCGCAGGCTTCAGTGATGTGTGAATGGCTTGCGTTACTCATATCACTAATAGTTCTCCCTCTTTCCTACTTTCTCATTTTTTGTTTCCTAATCCTTAGACAAGCTAACAATGCCATGTTGATTATGAGGTTGATGGTAATGATTTAATGTTGTAGATGCATTTGCCATTTTCCAGCCGTGAGGTACAGTGACATAAACTAATATATTACTATAGTACATTTATTCTAACCTGACGTAAAATTGCCATCTCTCCATCGTGAATGCTGAGTTGTAACAATTGATTAACACTAGAATAAGGTGCTAGTCACGAAGACTTGTTGTGGAAAGGATGCAGAGCCATAGTATTGGCTTTTTCCTCCATTGACTTGTATGAAAAAAAGCTGCAAAAGGACAAGAATCTGGGCCAAGCTAAGGTAAAAGGAGTATAGTAGAGGTCAGGGTTTTGATATTTCATTCACGGTCTGTCTTATAACACTGGTAGAATTTTTATTTGTCCAAGGCGTTTAGTTGGTCACAAGTTGATTGCTTGCAGTTAGACATAGGGAGGGAGGAAAAACAGGAAATAGTTGGAGAGGAAAGACAATCAAGGATATGAGAGAAATGGGATGCGAAGAGAGGGGAGATGATGAAAAAAAAAAAAAAAAGGTAAAATGAGAAGCATGAAGTGTGGAGAGGAAGATGAACTGTGTAGAGGTGAAGGGGGAGGAGAGGTTAAGAAAAATATAGAGAGGATTGGTGAAGAGAGAGAGAGAGAGAGAGAGAGAGAGAGAGAGAGAGAGAGAGAGAAAGAGAAAGAGAGAGAAAGAGAGAGTCACCAGCAGCTTAGAAATGAGGTATGAAGAAAACTGAGGGAAGACATACCGAAAGAAAGAGGAGAGCAATAAATATGTGAGAGACAGAGAGAATACCCAAGAGGGAGAGGAAAAAGGTCGTGGAGGAAAGGAAAAAACAAGAATCAAGGATAAAATGAAGCTGAAAAGACCTGGAGGTGGCTGAAAATTGGAAAAGATAATGGAATGTGTCGATGGGGAAGAAGATGGCCGGGAGGAGATGACGATGGGTTTTGTGGACGATAATGGCAAAGGTGATGAGAAGGAGAGTGTGAGAGGAGGAACTGAATGACTGAGAGAGAGAAGGTGGTGTGAAGGGACAGGTGTGTGTGTGTGTGTGTGTGTGTGTGTGTGTGTGTGTGTGTGTGTGTGTGTGTGTGTGTGTGTGTGTGTGTGTGTGTGTGTGTGTAATTATTGCCTTTTGACCAGTATAGGTTTCGGATATATTCCTTTTTTTAGGTTTCGGTTATTCTCACTCTCTCTCTCTCTCTCTCTCTCTCTCTCTCTCTCTCTCTCTCTCAGAAAGAAGAGGAGGAAAGAATAAAAAATGAGGATGGGTGGGGCGGGTCAAGGTTGATATATGAACACAGGTGACACAAGCAGGTAGAAATTACGGCGCCTCGCTTGATTAATGGTGACTGGACGTTGCTTGCGGAAATTTACCACCTCACTCATTCAGAACCATCCTAGTAAAATCACGTTGCACACCAATAACCCGGATGTACATACACAATCACACGCATTAATGCATAGAAGCACACACCCACAAGCGGAAGTGCTCATGTATACACTGTACGTGCATGCTGTTATACCAGACTCAAAGATGCTTCCAAGGATATAAACACACACACACACACACACACACACACACACACACACACACACACACACACACACACACACACACACACACACACACACACACACACACACACACACATCCTTTTCTCTCTCTTCACGTTCTCATATTTTCCCCTTAAAAGAATATAATAATTTAGGCACTTTTCTCTCGCCTGACCTCTACACCCCCGTACCCTTCCCACCTTTTATCTCGCTTTCCCTCTCCCCTCTCACTCACCTATTACCCTCACGATATTTTGTCTCCCTAAACATTTCACTCTATCTTTCCCTCACCCCTACTGGCCTTCCTTTCTTTTTCAACCCTGCCTCTCTCACTCTCATCTTCCTTCTGTTGTATTTGTCCTTTTTCCAGTCCTTTCCCTTCACGCATTTCTTTCTTCCTTACTGCTCCATCTCCCCCCTTCCTTTTTGTCAAACCCCCCATCTCATCTCTCTTTCATCCCTCCCCCCATTTCTCCTTCATCTTTCCCCTCATCTTTCCTTCATCCCATTAGTCGCCCCACTTCGATCTCGATTTTCTTTCCTAGCTTACCCTTTTCCTCCCTGCCTCTTCCCCTTTTTATTCCCTGCCCCTGTCTGTCACTTTCACTTCTCCCCTTCTCATTACCCCAACCAGAAAACTACCGCCCAATTAGTTTAACATCGGTGGTTTGCAAATTGCTTGAAACTATTACCAGAGACAAGTTTGTGAAAGACTTAGAAACAAACAATCTCATAAAAGATTCGCAGCATGGTTTTCGTAATAATCGCTCTTGCCTCACGAATCTGCTTGACTTTTCAATGATATACTGAACATGTACGACGAGGCTAAATCTGTTGTGTGGTCTACCTCGGTTTTCAAAGTTCCACACAAAAGACTCCTTCAGAAGCTAAAGGCACATGGTTTCAGCGGCAGTGTTTTCGGGTGGGTAGAAGAATGGCTCACCGGACGAAAGCAAAGAATTGTAATAAATGGAATAGAGTCAGACTGGATAAACGTTACAAGTGGAGTGCCGCAGAGTTCAGTGTTAGGTCCTATTCTTTTCTTAATATATGTAAATGATATTGACGAAGGATTGTGTTGTAAGATTTCAAAATTTGCTGATGATACTAAAATAGGTAACAGAGAAGATACAGCACTGCAAAGGCAGGCAGTTCAGTGAGATCTTGATCATCTGTTTAACTGGGCACAAGTCTGGCAAATGGATTTCAATATTAATAAATGCAAAGTGCTAAACATTGGCAGTAAAAATGTAAGAGCAAGTTACAGCATGAATAATGTCCAGCTTGATAGGGTAAACCATGAAAAAGACTTAGGAGTTATAATAACAAACGATTTGAAACCAAGCAAACAATGTACAGAAGCTGTGATACAAGCCAATAAATTGATTGGATTCATAGGTAGAGCATTTGAATATAAATCCAGTAATATTGTCGTCACTTTGTATAATTCCTTAGTACGCCCGCACTTGGAGTATTGCGTCCAGTTTTGGTCACCGTATTATAAAAAGGATATGGAAAAGCTTGAAGAGTGCAGCAAAGGATGACAAAGATGATACCTAGATTGAGAAATAAGCCATACGAGGAACGTTCAGAAGCCCTGAATCTCTACCTTAACTAAACGGAGGATACGAGGAGATTTAATTCAAGTATTCAAAATATTCAAAGGATATGATAACATGGTTGTCGATAAATACTTCAGAGTTGATCACTCGAATTATACTAGAGGCAATGAGCATAAAATAATTGGCAAACGATTCCAGTCGCATGAAATTAAGCATTTCTTCTTCAATAGAGTTGCAAATATATGGAATAAATTGCCCTCCAACGTAGTAAACTGTAATGCAGTATAAACCTTTTAAGGTCGCCTGGATAAGTATTTGTTGTCTAACCCCCAGCTTAATATGTTTACTCCTGAATAAAACACCTGTGTATGTATAATTCTCTATTTTATTTTATTTTAGTTTTTTAGAGCCTGGTTCATTTTATTAAATGCAAATATAGTATATGCACAGACTAGGATATGCACGGATAGCTCTGAATTAACGGTCACTACTCATACTTTCGACCTGTGATGGGCTGTGGATCACTGAGGGTCCTTGTTAGTTAAAGTGGCCACCATCGGGATATTTTAAAAGTAGCATGGGAAAGTTCCTAGTCTCAGTGGAATGAACGGAGCTGGGGCCTGATTGACTGCTGCCTACCTTAATAGCACCAGGCAAGGCTGCTGCACCACGCCTGAACATCCACGCTGTGCACTGTGCAAATTCCACGCTGTGTCCACAGATGCCCCGTTAACTCAGTGTACCCGTACATTGTGTCACGCATTAGTTATTTATTTATTCGATTATTCACTTCTTTACTACTTTCTCTTTCAGGTTATTCATGCTGGTAGCTTATAGATAATGTATTATAGAATGTAGCTTTTCCTTTTCAATCTTTCGTATGAAATTTCCATGTCAGTTTTTCCATGCTGCATGGTGGTTTTTCTCACTCTTTCTTGCTAGTTTTAACTGGAGGGTTTGGAGGCGGGGGGAGCCTTCTTGCTTTACTATTCTTATCTCTCAGCACGTAGAGTTAGATCCCATAGTCGTAGTCTACTCTGTAACAAACAGCCTCAAAAGGACCATAAGGTCTGTTGCTGTTTGCTTTCCTTTGTACTCCTTTGTACCCTTTTGTACTCTTTCCCTCCCCCTTCATCACTCTTGTCCTTTTCTATTCCCAGCCCTCCACTGCCTCCTCTCCACTTCTCTTTCACCCCATCATTCTCCTTACCCCCATCTACTGTATGGTCCTTATTCTCGCTGGGTAAGGAAGTTCCTTAACAACCCTTCCTTAGCATTTTACTTTTTTATTCGGCTAGTTAATATCAATTTATATATTATAACTCGCTGAGAGGCTGCCTTCGGCGGCCTCCGCTCGATGTCAAGTCACTTCCTACTTTCAGAAATGAGTCATAAGTCGGGAAACGGTGGCCCGATTGGACTGGAAATTGTTCTACTCTTCAAGTTAGAACATCTGAACGGTACTTTGCTCTAACAAAAATTTGCGTTACATGGGCCATTTTTGCTGTGTTACGGGAACCAACAAACCAACAAACATATGGAAATCGGATCATCATAATATGGATAATACTGTACCAATATACTATACAGTTTTAGGAGTATAAAGAGGAAGGAAGGAAGGAGAGGTGAGAGAGAGTGCAACAAACGCGTCACTTTTCTCTCTTGTCATGTTGGTAATTTCAACGCGGACCGAGGGCGAATCCATCCCCTCCTGTAAAAGTAATACTAAATTAGAAACAAAAGGCCAGTAATGAGTCATAACTAGGGAACCGGTGACCCGATTTGACTGGAAATTGTTATATTCTTCAAGCTAGAGCATTACGGCACCTTGTTCTAACAAAAATTTGCGCTACATGCACCATTTTTGCTGTGTTACGATAACAAACCAACAAACATAGAGAAATCGGATTATTATAATAAAAGATGAGTATGATGGTATTCGAATTATTTATGTGACACAGAAAACGATAGTAGGGAGTAAGAAAGCAAAATAAATCGCTTAGGAAAAGGCATTGAGGAGTTTCCTTAACCGATAACAATACGGCCTATGACTCTCTTTTCTCCCCCCCCCCCCTTTCCACACTTCCCATTCCTCCCAGTAAGAGAGGAAAACTGCAGTGTTACGGAAGATGTGTATGATATTTCTTTATTTGTATATTTTCCCTACACTGCTGTTTGGTTGGTTCGGTGGCATGGGTTGTTTGGGGAACGGGGAAGGAAGGAATAAAGAGGGGGTGAAGAAAGGAGGGGAGGGTTGGAAGAAGGAAAGAGGAGGAATATAATGGAAAGAAAGGAACTGGGGAAGGTAGGAAATGCATGAGATTATGGAAGTAGGGAAGAAGGAAAAGTAGGGGAGGAATGAAAAAGGGGACAGAAGAAAAGGGAAAAGAGGTGGGAGAGAGAGGGGAAAGATGAATGGATTTAGGGGGAAGGGAGAACGAGGGAAACAGGAGGACGAATGAAGGAAGGGGAGAGAATAAGTGAGATATATATGAAAGGCATCAGATGAAAGAAAGAAAGGGTAGTCAAAGAGGGAAGGGAAAGTAAAGGAGAAAACGAAAGGAAAGGGGAGAGGGAGGGAAGGGTGAAAAAAATAATGAATGAAAGAGGGGAAAATAGAAGTAAGAACAGGAATAGGAGTGGGAATGGGAAGAGTGAATATTGGAGGGCAAGGCTAGGGGTGAATGATGGAAGAGGGGGAGAAAAAGGGAGTGGGTGAAGGAGGGGGAACGGGGAGTGGGTGATGCGGGAGGGAGGAAGGAATGAAAGAAGGGCAGAGTGTGGGCAGTGGAAAGGGAGGGAGAGAGGGAGGAAGGGCGGGGAGTGAGCGATGGGAAGGAAGGGAGGGAGGGAGAATAGGGAGTGAGTGATGGGGGAGGAAGGAAGGAAAGTGATGGAATGCTGGAGAAAAAAATAAAAAAAGGAGAAAAGTAATCGAGGAAAGAGAGAAAAAGAATGATGGAGGGCGGAATAAGAGAGAAAATTAGGAGAGGGAGAGAATGAAGAAGATAATGAAGATAATGTGGACGTGAGGAGAGTGAGAGGAAGGGTGGAAATGGAAGAGGAAACATGAAATAAAGGGGAGAAAGAAGGGATGAAGAAAAGGCAGAAAATAATGGAAGATGAGAGGGAGGGAGTGTGGAGAATGATGGAGGGAAGGAGGGCGGAAAAAGACTAATTATTGAAGAAAGGAGGGGAAGGAGAATGGATGAGGGAGGAAGGAAAGGAGGAAGAAAAAAAGAGGATTATGAAAGGGGGAGAGAGAGGTAAGGGAGAGAATAATGCAGGGAGGAAGGGTGGGGTGGGAGAGATGGAGTAGTGAAAAGAGAAAGGAGAAATAAAAAAAATTAAGGTAAAATGGAGAATGGGTAAAAGGAAAGAAAAAATTCGTGGTATGTGTGTTGACTGCCAGTTCGTCTTTATTATATTCTCATTATCCTCATTTAGTCTTCTCTCCTCCTCTGTCTTTGGAAATCTGTCCACCCTTTTGTATATTCATCCTTCCCCACTTCCTCCTCTTTCTCTCCCTCCCAGCATTGTTCCTCCTTCTCCTTCCCTCTATTTCCTCCCAACATCATTACTTCTCTTCTCTCTCTATTGTCCTTGTTTATCTCACCTCTCTCCTTTTTTATTCGTTTTACCTCCTCCCCTTCCTTCCTCCCCTTCCTCTCTCTCTCTCTCTCTCTCTCTCTCTCTCTCTCTCTCTCTCTCGTGTGTGTGTGTGTGTGTGTGTGTGTGTGTGTGTGTGTGTGTGTGTGTGTGTGTGTGTGTGTGCGTGTGTTTTAGTGTACAGGCAGACAGACTTGAATGAAAACTTGATCCTGGGTATTGATAAAGTGCATGGTATATGATGGCATGCAGAGTGAATCACAGGAGTGTATGAAGGGGTCAGCAGTAGGCTAAATGAGTTGTGAGAATGTGTGACGGTCGTGGGCGCATAGTAAATGATGGAGTTTGATGTGTATGACGAAATGCTTGATGGTGGAAAATATGTACTGCTGTAAATGCAAGATGATGGTGGGTGGGGCTGCAGTGTGTAAATGTGGGTTTAGTGTGAGGCGACGAGTACGGGAAGAAAATTGAGTGTACAATGAATCCTAAAGTTTGTGAATGATAAACTGGTATTGAATGCAGGAAGAGAGTGTGTGAAGCGATGAATGGGGTGCAAACGCTTACTAAAAGCGCAAGTGTTCGTCGTTTCGTTTCGTTTCAAGATTTCCTCCACCTATAGTGGAGGCCGGGCCATACATTAGCCCGGTCGGTGGGGGTGAGCTTTGACATGAAGGGGGAAGACAGGCCGTGTGCGCAGGGCGGACGTGCCGCCCTGCTAAAAATTGGTCCTCCCCGGCGGGGAATCGAACCCCGGTCTCCCGCGTGACAGGCGGGGATACTAACCACTATACTACCGAGGACTGTGCGAGAGTGTGAAGGAAAGTAGGGTGGAGGTGAGGTATTAGGTGAGCCAGGATGATCCAAAATTTATATTCCTTACGAGATTAAAGTACGGGAGGAGGATAAACTGGTACAGAATGCAGGAGAGAGAGAAAGAGAGAGAGAGAGAGAGAGAGAGAGAGAATGCTGGGGAGGGGAGAGGCGGGTGAATGATGTGTTGAAAGGAATAAGGTGCTGAGTTCGGAGTTGAGTGCTGGAGAAAGTGCCAAGTGACAAAGCCCTTGCCCTTGCCCTAGCCCTTGAAGTGACTCCTCAGGGCGAGGAGGTGAGGTGAGGTGGAGGCTGGGGACTGCGACCCCACATTCCAGGAGCTACCTACAGGGTCAAATATACAACAACAGGTGGACAAGTAAGATGAGAGACAGGCAGAGATCCAGGTAATTTGGTAGAAGGCAAAGGGACAAACAGGCATGAAGGCAGGGAGGGATAAGGAAGGCAGACAAAAGGCAGGCAGGGACGATGGTGCTCAGGCAGGTAGTATAGTGATCAGCAAACGACAAGCACACAGTAAGACGAAGAGACGGGGGGAAGCTGGGGCTTAGGAAGGGACAGAGACAGACATAGAGGGAGGGAACATGCAGGTAAGCAGGCAGGTACATGGCTGGGCAGGAGACAAGCAGGGAAGGCAGTGCAAAAATGAAGGTTGGTACCAGGAAAGACACAAAAAGAAGCAAGCAAGCAGAGAGACAGAAGACAGAAAAACAAACAAGTACGTAGGCAGAAGACAGATAAAAAAAAAAAAAAAAACAGCCAGACAGAGATAGGCATAGGCAGAAGACAGGCAGGCACGCAAGCATAAGGTGTGTGTGTGTGTGTGTGTGTGTGTGTGTGTGTGTGTGTGTGTTTGAAGCGAAGAGCAGGATTAGAGTGGCAGGTACAAGATCTTGAGGGGGCGGTAGAGAGGGAGGCAGAAGGAGAGGCTTAGAGGAGGGAGGAGGATGGGGACAAGGAGCAAGTGAAACAGCTGGCTGAGAGAGAGAGAGAGAGAGAGAGAGAGAGAGAGAGAGAGAGACAGAGAGAGAGAGAGATGCATAAACAGTAATTAAGTTAGTTCATATCTTCATCTGTGAAGGTGTGTGTGGTGAGGAATAAAATTGTTTACACAGGTGGGGGGGGATAAGGTGTGTGTTGTTGGGGCAGAGGATGCGTGGCCAAAGGTGGATCTGAGTGAATGTAGCCTTCGTTTTATTTTACCTATTTTATTCTGTTCATCTCTTCCACAGGATCTGAGGCTGGGAGTCATCTACTGGGGAAAGGTAGAGAATACAGGAGGTATATTGGTGGAGGGACGGGATAATTATAGGGATTTGTGGTAGTGGAGGTTTGGCGGAGTGGCCACAGTGGGAGGGGGCTAAGTGGAGGGGTAACAGTGGGAAGGAGGGAAGGGGATGGAGGGGGAAACCGAGGGAGAGGGAGGAGTGGAGGCAGCGCCTACTCTATGGCGCTGATTGGAGGAGGTGATCAAGGTAGAGACGAGATGGAGGGGGTAGCTGAGACAGAAGACAAGTATGTAAGGGGGGGCAGTGAAGGGAGGCAGATGGGAGAGGGAGGAGGGGTGCAGAGGGTGATGGATGGAGGGCAGGGTTGGCTTTGGTGCAACCGAGGAACTAGAGGAGGGGAGGTGGTGGAGGGGGGGCAGGTAGGAGGAGGAAGAAGTGGCCGGGTGGAGGCGACTCTTGAAGGGGAGGGTGATCGTTGCGTGTAGTAGGTCAATGCAGTGGTCGTGGCAGCTCACTGATTGAAACTTAATCTGATTCTGGTATGAGGATCGATGAGGCAGTGGAAGGAGGATGGGGCTAGGATTACCGCCAGATAATTTGAAGTCCTTCAGTCCAGTGCAATATTTTTATATAATTATTACTATTTACAGAATATTTATTCTGTAGATGAGAGACTTTGCTCACTGAATGGTTAGATATAGTCTTCGTTAACCCGTTCATTACGATCCATCCTTCATAATTAGAATGAAACTCACATAATGGTATCAAAATTTTGAAGAAAAGTAGGTCACTAAATTGAGGAAGATAATCAGCTTAGGAGAAAACTTTTATTGAAGGGATTAACCCATATGGAACTAAATAATATTATATGACGGTTTTATATTCATTTAAGCTGTATGGATTGTGTTTTTACTATCATGGGGGAAAAATTCCTACAATATTCTCCAACCTACCGCAGCTTACAAATACATACAGTACATGTACTGGTGATCCAGTGTGACAAGTGAAAGTGTTGGGTGGAAGAGAAACACAGGTTAGAGCTTGATGTTTTAAATTTTCTCTAACGTTTCGGGCTTCACTTATCCATCTTCAGAGATGCTGAACTAGAAGTCACAGAGCCGAGACATTTATTCTTCTGGAAATTACCTCCCTCTTCTCGTGAAAATTCCGTCGTCCTACCAGGTCCCTGATTGCGACATTAGTGCTATCCTTGTATACATACACAGGATGAATAAATTCAGACTTTTCTTAACGACTGAAGCTTCTTCCCACTTACGCAAATGATGGTGCTGATCTATGTGTAACACAAAGAAATTAGATACTTTATGACACCGTTCAGTGAATCTGCTTTTGCATTCTGCTATCCTTGTATCCATTCCTCGTCCTGTTTCTCCTATGTACGTTTTCGAGCATCCACTATACGGTATGCTGTACGAGTATACTGTGCTGTTCTCATTTTTACTTCCTTTCACTTTCTTTCAGACTGTTTTTCCTATTTTACGCCCTGAGGATGCCATGATGCTAAGGCCTGCTTTATGTAAACACTTGTTAAATACCGAAGCTTTGGCTGAGTTAGGAACATACATATCTTGTACTGTTATCGTTTGATCGAACATTAGCATTATCTTTTTTCATTTCAGTCATATCATTTGCCTTCCGTTTTAGTTTTAGCAACATGCCTACCGGATAGCATAACTTCCTAAAGGCTTCTGTTATGAATCTTATCCCATTCTCTATGAACTCATCACTGTAAATTCTGTATGCTCTTGGGAAAATCCTACAACAACTCCAGACTTGGTCCTTTGGTTGTGAGCAGAAAGGTAGTGGATAGTCATCTTTTTTGGTTGGTTTATGGTACAGTACATAGGGTATTTAGCTTCCCTGTTTGTTCTCTGTTTTATGTATCTAAGAATATGATTTTTTTCTTTCTCTTCTTCTACTGTGAACTGTATGTCATCATTCACCCGGATTCTTTTTGTCGTCAGTCATTGAGGGTCAGTTGAGCTGGGAGCATCACCAAGTTAACTAAGTAAATCGTGTTGGTGAGCCCCTGCTGTTTGTGATCCTAATGATAACAGGCATCGAAGATCGTTAGAATTTCCATATTTACTCGGTCACAACTAGCGTCAAATTTACATACGCAGGATTATGTAGTACAATCATACATTGCAATCAAACCAGTATAAGTGTGTCTTGTGAGCGTGTGACGAGCGAGCGAGCGAGTGAGCGTTTGTACAGACACCTATCATCATAATGTCATCTTGTGTAAACTTTCAACATTCTGGTGAGGTAGCTGAACAGTAGCAGAGGAATAATTGAACTAAAATATTTATACTTTCTCACTTTTTCTCTCTGGATTTCATATAGCTAGGTGTTGTAGCATTTATCACACGCACAATGTTAAGTTCTCTGCTCCTGACTTGCCCTGTCAACGAACTGTGTCGGTAAACACTTGGCTATTGATCGAATGATAAAAACCCAGATAAGGGGCGATTACCCTTGCTGATTTCATCCCCTAAACGCGGAAAAAACGTTCATTATGAGCGTAGTGTTCGATATTTAATTGTTGGAATTCATGCAAGAAAACATAGTGTTACAACAGGAAATTCTTTTAAATTCGCCTTCACAGTGGAGCATGTCAGTTGAAGCCCTCGATACTTTCCCATGGAAAACTGGGATTCCATGGGGTTTCTTTGTCTTATGGGTAAATATATAGCTAAAACCAAAATTTACTGAATCTATCTACTGCCTGCTGAAAAAAAACTCATCTCTATCTCACATAACGGAACAGATATTAGCCTCTGAAAGCCATCGCGGTCGGGCCTTGTCGTGTTGGGCCGCCAATTTCTCAGCTGAACCAAATCTTCACTTCGCTCGCTGCTCTCACTTGTTCGTAATAATTACCTAGAGGTGAATGCTTGAAGTCTGGTGAGATACTGATAAACTTGACTAATCTTGACTCTTCGTGTGAAGGGGATTAATTCTTTCTGGCTGATGTCAAGTGATGCTAGTGATCCGACTGGACTGTTCTGGTTCGTACTCAGACAGTTTCAGTGTCTGTCTAAGTGCACAATATGACCTGCACAGTCTGGCAATGTGCCTCATTCTAGCAGGATGAAATTCTTAAGTGTTAGTCTGACCAAGTGGCTAGATGACGTCTCCTCTTTCTTATGAGCAGCTCAGCTTCGGTGTGATGTCTGCTCGGACCTTAAGGATAACAAAAAACAAGAAATGCATCTGTAAGAGTTGAAGCAAATTGTTGTTGTGCATTACCATGTCTCTTGGTGCAAACAACTCACTCCAGCCGTGCACACCATGAAGCCCAGCATCCACACACAACAGCAGGCGTGCTAGTCAGCTTACGCGGGTGATGATGCTAGAGAGGGACACCTTCACGCGATGAAACTGATATCACCAAGCGGTTTCACTGGCCTGTTAAACAAAAGTCCCTCAGCTTCCTCCCTCTCCTTCGATGGGAAGATGGTGGACTGCAGAAGTGCAACTTTAGTCTGCATTCCACTGGGTTCATGTTTCAAATAAACCTGGGGTCGCAGCAATAACAATGTGGGTGGACGGAGAGCTAAAAATATGCAAGGGTAAAAATCCATAATCTAAAATTCTGACTCCAGCCATTACTGTCATCATCACCACCACTTAACCCTTTCACCTCGATTATTTTTTTGCTGCAACCAGGAGATTGTATTCAGCTAACTAGACACTTTTCGTTATGGAACATTCGTGGACATAACTTTCATTATCCCGTTGACTGCTGGAGATCCTAAGTTTATAATATCTTTGGGTGGAATTTTTGTTACAAAATGAAAGATACATCATGGTTTTGAAGGGAATAATGCTCCCAGTTCCCTTCTCATTTTCATACAACCGTTCACTCCTCAAACTGCGACACCGGTACTTCACCTTTCTCACCCCCTCACCTGCCTTCCACCCTCACCTGCTTCACGCCTCACCTACTTCAGCCCCTAACCTTTCTCAGCCCCTCACCTGCCTCATCCCTCACCTTTCTCAGCCTCTCAGCTGCCTCGCCCTTCGTTTGCCTCACTCCTCACATGCTCCCCCCCCCCTCACCTGCCTTTCACCCTCACCTGCCTCCGCTCTCTCCTGCCTCACCTCCTTCACCTGTCTCACCCCCTCACCCCTCGCCTACCTCACCCCTCAACCTGCCTTACTCCTCACCTGCCTGACTCCTCAACCAGACTCACCCCTCGACCTGTCTCAGTCTTCACCTGCCCCACTCCTCACCTGCCTCGCTCCTCACCTGCCTCACCCCTCATGTATCATATTGCACTAAACTCATACCATCATTTTTATCGTGATTTTTTGCAGTAATTCCTTGTTTTCTCCGGAAGTTACGACCTCATAAATGTTTGGAATGCATCGCGGCCTAAAAAAAAAAAAAAAAAAAAAAGTGTGCTGTAAGACTTTTATGGAATTTTTGACTTTTTAAGCGAAGTTAAAACGAAAAAAAAAAAAAAAAAATACCGGTAGTTGTATTTTGACACTGTGAAAGAATATGCGTGAAGATTTTTTAATGACTTTTATAAAACTTTAGTCCAATATGAACATCACTTTTATGCTTGACATTAGATATACAAAATATGCTTTAAGATAATGTTTGGTTCTGTTATTCAGTTTTATGAAGGTACAGACTGGCAAGAACTATTTTATACTAGTGTGACTCAAGTTCAGTTTGGGGTGAAATGAGAAAACTATTGACATATTTATCACTTTAATTCATTTTCTTTTTTTTTTTTTTAGGGAATCATCTGATAAAAATAGAATAGGGCATAAAATAATATCAAACAAGAATTGCTTTGCCTAACTCCGCTCTAACCCCAGCACCATCCTCGCCCTAATTCCTCTTTCTCTTTTATTTCATTCATTCCAACACCCGTACTCATCCCAGCATGCACTAATCATCCACACCTTATCAGCTGAGCATTGTTTCTTGGATAAGCTTTTTACACTTTACGCTAAGCTGCTCCATCACATTTCCCACGCAGAGCAGGGTCTTAAAAGCTCAACGCTAAAATCCACCTAATAGCAGTAACATGTCTGTCATTGAGCAGCTCCTCCTTCACTTTCACACTCCACGAAATATTCTTGCACATTCATTCGATGAGTTTATGACAAAATTCCACTGAGGTAAGAAGTTATACATAGGCACCGTGAAAATAGCGTTATAGATCATGTAATATTTCCTTTGTTGATTTTCTCCCCCATTACCGTTTTGTCTCTACAGGCTCACACAATATTCTTGATTGGTGAAACTGCGTGTGTATGTGTGTGTGTGTGTGTGTGTGTGTGTGTGTGAGAGAGAGAGAGAGAGAGAGAGAGAGAGAGAGAGAGAGAGACAGACAGACAGACAGACAGAGACAGAGATAAATGGGAGAAGCGAGTGCATTAAGTTCGTGTGTATGAGAGAGAGACAGACAGACAGAGAATATTCAACGTGGTGCTGGTGATAAAGGTATTGAGCGAGCACAGTGACGTGACTGATGATGGTGTAATTAATTCCTTATTGCTACTGTATTGTGGTCAGGACGTTGGCGGTAGTGTAGTGGTGGTGGACAGTGAAATATTGTGCCACTAAGGGTAACAGCAGTAGCAGTGTAATAATTGTAGTGGTAGTGGGGGATGGCAGTACTAGTGGGCTTGGTAGT
The DNA here is from genome assembly GCF_032717465.1 of Coenobita brevimanus. Taxonomy (NCBI): domain Eukaryota; kingdom Metazoa; phylum Arthropoda; class Malacostraca; order Decapoda; family Coenobitidae; genus Coenobita; species Coenobita brevimanus. Next base: position 55,150,856 of record NC_137033.1, on the reverse strand, counting down.
GGCTGCTTACAGTGAATAAATGTAGCGATGAGAGTGGTGGAAGGACTTGTGTTAATTGTGGGTGTAGTTGTAGTTGTTGTAGTGGTAAGGTTTGCGTCTTAAAGTAGTGGCAGTAATGTAGTCGTGATCGTATTATTATTGTTATTATTATTATTATCATTATTATTATTAGTAGTAGTAGTAGTAGTAGGAGGAGGAGGAGGAGGAGGAGGGGGAGGAGCAGTAATAGTAGTAATATTTGTAGTAGTAGTAGTAGTATGTGATAACAGTAGTAATGATCATAAATATGGTAGCGATTTTAGTGATGTCTGAAAGGTTGGTAAGTGAATATGAGATGGGATTATTGATTACTGTTGGGGAACATGAAAGAGTGTAATTGTAAATGTGTACAAAGGGAAGGGTGATGCCCTGGAAAGTGGAAATTACAGAGGTATAAAGCTTTTAGATCAGATAATGAAGGTAATGGAGAGAATTCTGGAAGGTATGATTAGAGAAAGCGTGAATATTGTTGAGATTCAGTTTGGGTTTATGCCAGGCAGGGGGACCACTGATGCCATATTCATTGTTCGACAGCTTCAGGAAAAATATATTGGGAAGAAAAAGGATCTGTATTTTGTTTTTGTTGATTTGGAAAAGGCCTTTGACAGAGTCCCTAGAGAGGTGGTGAAGTGGGCAATGAGATAGCTTGGGTAGGAGGAGTGGCTGGTTAGGGTGGTTATGGCCATGTATGTGGGTGCTCGCACCCAGGTAAGAGTGAATGGAGATTTGAATGATGAGTTTTCTGTGAATGTTGGTATGCATCAGGGGTCAGGTTTGAGTCCCCTGTTGTTTATCATGGTACTTGAAGTCCTCTCACGTGACTTCAGAAACGGACTCCCGTGGGAGATGTATGCTGATGATTTGGTGTTGACTGAAGAGAATGAAAAGGAGGCGGAGGAAATGTTTAGGAAGTGGAGAGATGGTATGGGACACAAGGGCTTAAGGGTAAATGCAAATAAAACATAAGTGATGATATCCAGGGTTGGTGGCAGTACAGTCAAAGAAGAGGGAGAGTGGCCATGTGCAGTTTGCCACAAGGGCGTGGGAAGTAATTCGATCTTGTGCAGTGTTTGTGATAAATGGGTGCACAAGAGATGTTGTGGTATTAGACGTAGACTGAGAGATAATGCTGATTTTACATGTGCGGTGTGTCGGGGAGAGCAGGTGGAGATTGTCAGGCGTGAAAGGATTGAACTTACTGGTGAGTGTCCTGGGTGTGCTGCCACAGTCCCTTCACTACGACGACGTCTTTATCCATGGTAGCGCTTTTTTATAATTAAGAATTAATATATGGTACAGGTTCTAACAAAAGGGCTCCATTAACCCTGTCCGCCTAATATGGTGTCTCCAGCGTTGAGTAAAATCGTCCAGCGGTAGCAAACGTAAAACAGAAAATACATCTTCAGGCTGAATGGGCTGATCACTGCCTTCAATGTTTCAACCCATTACTGTTGCTGTGGCAGTAGTTGTTGTTTCTTAAAGTAGCGGCAGTAGCAGCTAAAATCTGTCGTGATGCTCATAAATGTGGTAACGATGGTAGGCCTAATGGTCTCTCTCTCTCTCTCTCTCTCTCTGACGTTACTGTTTTCCACCATATTATCCTCTTTAAAAGTTGCTTTATTCACTGTTTTTATATGGCATATTTCGATATCTGTTTCTGGCAGCTGTCTTAACTTAAGACAGCTGCCAGAAACAGATATCGAAATATGCCCTATAAAAACAGTGAATAAAGCAACTTTTAAAGAGGATGATATGTTGGAAAAACAGTAACGTCAGAGAGAGAGAGAGAGAATACGTTGCGTGCGTTGTGTGCGTGGGCCTGTGTGTGTGTAAGCCGTGAGTGTTCACCTTTTTCATAAATTTTTTTCAGTTATTTGCGTTCATCAGTGCAGTGTGTGTGACCCAGCTCACCCGGATACATTTGATTTATTTTTTCATCATGGATGAAAAAGGAGAAAACATACGAGTGAAACGTACTAATTTTGGGAGTGTGCAGCAGTTTTACATATATATATATATATATATATATATATATATATATATATATATATATATATATATATATATATATATATATATATATATATATATCCTATGATTTCATCATCCTTTGTGTAATTTTAACGCACAGTATGCTGCATGTTTGATCATGAGCGTGTTCTGCCTCAGTTCCCCCCTTCTACCGTTATAGTAGAGTAAGTCGTCATTTCTGGAGTTCAGAGCAGGATTTTCAGCTCTTTGTCCCCATGGCTTCATTTGCGCGTCCTTCTTACAAGTTGTATCAAGCTCTGCCGGCCCCTATATAATGAGCTCAGTCTCTGCATCATTGCCACTTAGATCTGCTCCTCATTTTGTTCACATCTCTGTCCTCCCCTGTACAGATATTATTATTGTGAGTGCTCAAGAATCTCCAAACATCTAGCAGCTGTGTGTAATTTGAGTATAAGTGTTATTGCATTTTTTCTTGTACTGTGTAGCATAAAGTTAATTCTTAGGCCTAGTGAGGTTTTTGATTAATGTTGGGTTTTATGTCAGTCATTTTTGATAATAGTTTGTATCTGTAATAATTTATCTTGCATTAACTGAGCATTACCTGGTGTATTTTCATTTTATCAGGGCTGACTTAGATAAATTTACTCTTGCTAATTTCGTGTTAACGGAGGCTATTGCAGTTAACCATATATTTAACCTGTTTTTTGCCATTACATTATCCTTATGAGTCCTGAATGTTTTGTTGTTAGTTTGAGCATTAAACTTTAACTTGTAATTTTACCTAACTCTTTTGTTTTGAACCTGGAACTTTACGGGACAGTAGTGACTTTTAGTATTCTCACTTAAGGTGTACATTATCTTTCTCTGTTCCGTAACATAAATTTGGCAACCTCTTATCAGGATATTCAGGATATTATCATAAGGATATTGCTCGATATTTTGTGACTGTTACTTATTCATGATGTCTACTATTACTACACTTGATGAAGCCAAAGATTTTTTGTCAAATGTGCAAACAGTGTGTGATGTAGAAAACAGAACAAAGAATGAACTTAAGCTTGTTGCTCAACAATTGGGAATTGCTGTTCGCTCTCATCATTCTAAAGATCAAATTGTTGACATGATTAATGAAAGCTTGTTTAATGTAACTCCTCGAAATGAGCAAACGCAGATTGAATTAGCTAAGTTACAGCTAGCCCTGCAGGAGTCTCGTGCTAAGGAGGCTGAATTTCAGGCCCGTTCTAAAGAGGCTGAGGCACAAGTTGAAATTGCTAGGATTCAAGCAGACCATGAGTATCGCATGAAACAAGGTGGAACTGGATCATCTAGCTCTGATGATTTTGATGTGGCTAAAAATGTTAAACTTGTCCCTCCTTTTAATGAATCTGATTTAACAAAGTATTTTCAGTTGTTTGAGAGGGTAGCTACAGGTTTTAATTGGCCCAAACAGAATTGGCCAGTACTCCTTCAAACTGTTCTCACCAGTAAAGCTCAAGTAACTTATGCATCTTTGCCTCAGGATCAATCTGATAATTATGATGTAGTTAAGAGCTTGATTCTTAAGGCCTATGAGCTTGTTCCTGAAGCCTATAGAGAAAAATTTAGGACAACTTACAAGCAAGATAAGCAATCCCATGTTGAGTATGCAAAAATCAAAGAAGATCTGTTAGAGCAGTGGTTAAATTCTAAGAATGTGGATTCTGATTTTGACAAATTTAAGCAGATGATTTTGCTGGAGGACTTCAAAAGGTGTATTAGTAAAGATGTAAGCCTATATTTTGATGAGAAAAGAATAGATAATTTGTCTGATGCTGCAGTTTTAGCTGATGAGTATGTTCTCACTCACAAGAGATATTCTAGAGAAAAAGGGAAAGCTGAGAGTAAGTACGTTGCCTCTACTCAGAGTACAGGTAACAGGAAAGAGAATAAGGATGATGTTTCTCAGGAAGTAAATACCAGCTTCACCTCTAGATTTCAGAAAAGTAAATGTACTTATTGTAGTAAGCTTGGTCATACTACGGAGAGATGTTTCAGGAGACAGCGTGATGTGAACAAAAAGGAGTCTTTAAATATTCAGTCAATTGGTCTAGTGTCCACTCTTGAGAGTTTCCAGAATTCTTTAACTGAGTTAACTGAACCTGCTTTGAGGGGTAACTTAAATTCTCATGATGGAGCTCCTCTTTTGAGCAGTAACGTGGGTGACACTCTCAAGAGTTCATGTGCTAATTTCCTGTCTGATGGTTTTGTCAGTCCTCTGGACAGTAATGACAGGAAATCAGTTCAAATATATCGTGATACAGGTGCTTGCCAATCCCTTATGCTGACCAGTGTTCTAGGCTCTAATGTTAATTCCTCTAATGAAACTGTAATCTTACAAGGTGTAGGGAATAATTACTTCTCTGTCCCTCTGTGCAGAGTGAATTTAGAGTCTGGTTTTGTTAATGGTTCCGTTATGGTTGGGTTGGTTGAGACACTCCCAATGTCAGGTGTAACTTTCTTACTTGGAAATGATATTGGTGGAAGTCAAGTGTGTCCAGCTCCTCAGTTGTCTAGTGAGCCAGTGGCTGCGACCCAGGATTGTGATGTCCCTGATGTGTTCCCTGCATGTGCTGTCACTAGGGCTAAGTCTAAAGTTACTGGTGATTTAGAGGATAATGATGATGATGATGTTATCCTAGCTGACACTTTTCTTGCTAATTTGGACCACTCACCAGATGAGGCAGTACCCCGTAGTGTTGATAATTTGTCTCGTCAAGAGTTGGTTGAGTTGCAGGTTGCTGACCCTGAGTTGAAAGGTCTAGCTAACTCTGCTTACAGTGAAGAAGAGTCAGCCGGTGCTTCTACTTGTTATTATGTAAAGTCAGGAGTACTTATGAGGAAGTGGAGACCCCCAACAGCATCAGCCGACTGTGAATGGGAGGTTGTACATCAAGTTGTCATCCCTCGTGTTTGTAGGCAGGATATCATTAGAGTGGCTCATGATTCCAGTTTGGCAGGACACCTTGGAGTGAGGAAGACTGTGGCACGCATTTTGAAACACTTCTACTGGCCAGGTATCTTCAGGGATGTTTCCTGGTATTGTAAGTCTTGTCACACCTGTCAAGTTGTGGGGAAGTGTAATCAGACCGAAAAGGTTGCACCTCTAGTTCCCATTCCTCCTTTTTGAGGCGCCTTTCACCCGTGTGTTGGTGGATATTGTGGGCCCTCTTCCTAAGACTTCTTCAGGATTTTCTTATGTGTTGACCATGATTGATATGGCTACTCGTTATCCTGAAGCCATTCCACTTAGAAATATCTCAGCAAAGAACGTGGTTAAGGAAATGCTAGGGTTCTTCACAAAGTTTGGTCTGCCCAAGGAGGTACAGTCAGACCGGGGAAGTAATTTCATGTCAAACGTTTTCAAGCAGTCTCTGAAAGAGTTGGGCATCACCCAGATCACGTCTCCAGCTTACCATCCCCAGACCCAAGGAGCGTTGGAGAGACATCATCAAACACTCAAATCGATGCTCAAGAAATACTGTTTGGAACATCAGAAAGACTGGGATAAAGGTCTTCCATTCGTTGTGTTTGCCGCAAGAGAATCTCCAAATGAATCACTGGGCTTCTCACCTTTTGAACTACTGTTTGGCCATGAAGTAAGAGGACCCCTTAAGTTACTCAAGGAATGCTGGCTGTCGGAGGAAGATGACGTCAACCTGCTGGAGTATGTGATGAAGTTCAAAGAACGGCTGTCCACTGCTTTACAGCTGGCGAGAGAGAATTTAGGAGCTGCTCAGGAGAAGATGAAGACTTGGTATGATAAGAAGTCCAGGTTACGCCACTTTCAGCCAGGAGATCAGGTTTTGATTCTGCTACCAGTTCATGGGCAACCTCTTCAAGCCAAGTTTAGTGGCCCTTATTTCGTGGAGAAGAAACTCAGTGATGTCAACTATGTCATCGCCACACCAGATCGTAGAAAGAGCAAGCAACTATGTCACATCAACATGCTAAAGTTATATCACAGGCAGGACGAAAATAATCCAGTCTGCACTGTAGCTGTTCCACCCGAGTCTGCAAGTGAAGCTCTCCCATGCAGTATGAGCCTGAGTGATAGTTTGGGGAAGAATCCTGATATCATGAATGATCTCCAGACTAAGCTTTCTCATCAACCTCCCGAGGAAAGGCAGGAGTTTTCGGCATTACTGCAGGAGTACCCGCAAGTGTTCCGTGCCACTCCAGGAAGAACTACTGTGTTGATGCATGATGTCGAGGTTGGAGACGCAAAGCCAATTAAACTGCCTCCTTACCGTGTGAACCCAGTGAAAGTTCCTCTCATCCAGAAGGAGCTTGGCTACCAATTGGACCACAAGATGATTGAGCCCTGTCAGAGCGAGTGGAGTTCTCCTGTCACTCTATTCCCTAAGCCAGGTGGGTCACAGAGGCTTTGCATCGACTACAGACGTGTTAATCAGATCACCAAAACAGACACTTACCCTCTCCCTCGCGTGGAAGATTGCATAGACAAGATCGGAAAGGCTAGGTACATAAGTAAGTTTGATTTGTTAAAGGGATACTGGCAAGTACCTATGACTGAACGTGCTAGGGAGATCTCATGTTTTGTAACATTAGGAAAGACCTTTGCATGGTCTGTAATGCCATATACAGATTGTTTTAGAGTAATAAAAAATTTCCTTAGTAAATTTCTTTTTTCTTTGTGGGGAGGTGTTACATAGCCTATGATTTCATCATCCTTTGTGTAATTTTAACGCACAGTATGCTGCATGTTTGATCATGAGTGTGTTCTGCCTCAGTTCCCCCCTTCTACCGTTATAGTAGAGTAAGTCGTCATTTCTGGAGTTCAGAGCAGGATTTTCAGCTCTTTGTCCCCATGGCTTCATTTGCGCGTCCTTCTTACAAGTTGTATCAAGCTCTGCCGGCCCCTATATAATGAGCTCAGTCTCTGCATCATTGCCACTTAGATCTGCTCCTCATTTTGTTCACATCTCTGTCCTCCCCTGTACAGATATTATTATTGTGAGTGCTCAAGAAATCTCCAAACATCTAGCAGCTGTGTGTAATTTGAGTATAAGTGTTGTTGCATTTTTTCTTGTACTGTGTAGCATAAAGTTAATTCTTAGGCCTAGTGAGGTTTTTGATTAATGTTGGGTTTTATGTCAGTCATTTTTGATAATAGTTTGTATCTGTAATAATTTATCTTGCATTAACTGAGCATTACCTGGTGTATTTTCATTTTATCAGGGCTGACTTAGATAAATTTACTCTTGCTAATTTCGTGTTAACGGAGGCTATTGCAGTTAACCATATATTTAACCTGTTTTTTGCCATTACATTATCCTTATGAGTCCTGAATGTTTTGTTGTTAGTTTGAGCATTAAACTTTAACTTGTAATTTTACCTAACTCTTTTGTTTTGAACCTGGAACTTTACGGGACAGTAATGACTTTTAGTATTCTCACTTAAGGTGTACATTATCTTTCTCTGTTCCGTAACAATATATATATATATATATATATATATATATATGTTCATCGTCATCAGCCATTTGAGTGTCCACTGCAGGACTGGCCTATCCCTACCGAAGTAGGGACGATACAGCCAATGTATCTCTACCAAGTGGCTTAGGCTGTCTGGTAGAGGTTGTATGTAGGGTGAGAAGTGCTTGTAAGTGTAATTGTTGTGTTGGAGTGGCTTTGGATGTGTGTGTAGTCTGTGAACCAAGTGTAATCGGCCCGCGCAAGCCGACTGGGTGCAAGCATACTTTATGGTATGCGACACTGGTGTATATATATATACAGTACCCTCGCGTCCAACACGGTAATATTGTCATCCACAGGTCCCGTATTGGACCAAAAACCTGTTGGACAAACAACAGAGCTTATGGGGAAAAATGAATTATGTCAGCAACCCTAGGAAAAGTCACCCTAAATACCTACCATTTACCTTTACATATATTGGTACTACTGTAATTATAATAAATGGTGCTGTGCTATGAATGATAACTAACCTTTTAGGATAGTGTTGGTGGGCTTGCTGGGAATGGAAGGTGGTATCCGAGGCTGTAGGTAGTCCTACTGGGTCCCCGGAGGATGGCTGCTGGCGTCACTAGCGGGTAATGGCTGCTGCTCCTCCTCAACCTCCCTCATAAATCCTGCGAAATCACACTCAGAATCACTATCCACATCCATGGAAGGTCCTGCTTCTGCCTGTCCTAGCACTCTGTAAGCCTTCACTGCTGCCAGGATCTTGTCTTGGTTTTTTATTATGGTCCTCACGCTGGCTTCATTCACGTCGTAGGCCTTGGCAATGTCCACTTTCCTCTCCCTTTTCGTCTTCCTCTCGATGATTTCTAGCTTGGTGGCCTCAGGGAGGTGCCGCTGCTTCTTGGGGTTCTCAGAAGGCTTCCTAGGCATCATGAGCAGGATAAAATGCAGTAGCAATGGCAGAAAATGCAGCGAGAAAAAAGCATCTTCCAATGCGAATTATGCGACTGAGTGGTGCTGTGGTGGGAGAAATTTAAACAAAACATCACGTGAGAGCAGAAGCGTTTTTCATTGGGCGACATCACGATCACGTCACGATAGCGGGCGGGGGAGGCTACTTGATCGGAAGTTTTGATTGGCTGTCAGCGTCACGGGAACGTCCAGTATGACCTTGTTGGACCAGGGGTGATCGTGCTAGAGGCGAACTCTGCGGATTTCGCCCACTTCTCAGAGCTTCGTCCGTGTTATGCTAATGCACCCATGTTACAGTAATTAAACCGAATTAAATCTTACTAATTATTGCTCTCCGTGCTGGACGCGAATCGTGCTGGACAAACGCGTGTTGGACGCGAGGGTACTGTATATATATATATATATATATATATATATATATATATATATATATATATATAGTCTTAATTAATATGCACTTACATATATATACATGTATACATACATATTTATACACAGACATATATACATATACAGTTTATATTTGTGTACATAATATATATATTGTAGCAGCATGGCTCAGTGGGTTAGAGCGCTCCGCTCTGACCGAAGGGTCGGAGGATCGAATCCACCCAAGGGTCATTGGTAGACATCAGGAAGGGCATCCGGTCATATAATGCTACACGCTCCAATCCAAAAGTCCTCTACCCAGGGGCAACGCCTTAGTCCTTAGGGGATACCAGGCTTAATATATATATATATATATATATATATATATATATATATATATATATATATATATATATATATATATATAATTGTACTTATTTGGGGAAAGTGCAGCAGTTTTATAGATATACGTGTGTGTGTGTGTGTGTGTATATATATATATATATATATATATATATTTGTACATATAGATCGATAGCTAAATAGATACCAACAGCTTGAAGTCTATTCTAAGATGCAAATTTTTTTGTGTTACCAAGAATAAAGCAGAGAAATGCTATATTATGCTGAGGAACTTAACTCTCGGATAGTACTACGTTTTTGTTGTTGCCTGGTTGTCTAGTAGGTTTAGAGCTCCAACTGGATGTGGCCAAATAAGAGTTAAAATGCGAGGAAAGGTTGGAGTTCATTGCTCACGTAATGCCACTCAGGGTGAGCAGCTGGCCACTCCTGCCGTAACTGTTTGTACCAGGTAGCCCAACAGCCTGCCTCTGTGGTGCTTGTGAAAGTACAGTACTGCGGGATGAAGAGCTGAAATTTTTTCTTTCCCAAGTAGGGGGAACTTAATTTCTTTTATTCTGTGTAGAGTTGAGTGGTGGGTTTATAAACAGCTTGTTAGTCCTTCATTATGTGGGTGTACAATGGAGGCTAATGAAGTTTTTTGTGTGTAGTCAGACTTATAGCTCAAAGAATTAGCTCTAAGCAATATTAATAGTTTTACACACACACACACACACACACACACACACACACACACACACACATTACTGGGAAACTTAAATAGGCGACACTCATACAGACATTCAGAGAGAAAGAGAGAGAGAGAGAGAGAGAGAGAGAGAGAGAGAGAGAGAGAGAGAGAGAGTTTCATAACACCAAGGTATGACGTACAGCAGCCAAATTGAAGCATTAACCTGCCCGGATCTCTCATGTCCAAACCTTCACTTTTTTAGAAGAAGGAACAAGTGTTTTACGACTGCATACTGCAATTATTAAATCAAGTACACGTAAGCAAAGCAGGCCTGAGTCTGAAAGAAAGCGTTACTTAATCTTACTTAAACAAACCAAACCTGACTGAAAATCCTTGATAGTCACACCATCTTGGAGGAGTGTGCGGCATGGTGGACTAAGGAAGATGCAAAATCCTCACGCCACTCAGTATTTAGTAAATTCTGTAATAAACATTTGCGACGGAAAAGCCTAAGACAACCCCCTCCCCTTCCATATCATCACCACACATTCGCTTTGATGTGCTTAGACATAAGAAAAAAAAAAACTTACCTGATTATGGACGAAACTTGACGTTATCTCCCTTTCTCTCCTTTCCTCTTTTCCTTTCTATTCCCCCCTGCCTTTACTCTCCATGTTTACGCAACTCTTCATTTCCCAGTCTGCTCATTGTGTTCCTTATTGGGCCTTTCCTCCTCTCTTAATTCCCATCTTTCCCTTTTTTCTTTCGTATCCTGCTCCCCCCCCCCCCCGCCTTGTATCTTTTTACCGTGTCTCTTTAGTTGTTATCCATCATTGTCTCTTCTATCTTCCTTCTTTGTTTTTGGTTCCGTCAGCCACTCTTCCTTGTTTTGTTACTTCCCCCAACGAAGTTAAACGGAGTTTATGTATACATCCATGTATGTTTGTTTGTAAACAGAATAACTAAAAAAGTTGTTACCGGAATATAATGACATCTGGTGCGTAAGTGGACAGTGGGTCACGGAAGAGTTCAGTAGGTTCTGAGGTGGATCAGTATCCAGAAGCAAGAATAAATCTTTAATGTTATTGACGTTGGCGGAGGTATGTGCTCTTTGACACCGTGTAACAAGGCAGACGAAGACAGCACAATTAAATGACTACATGAGTCTGGAAAAGTATCCGTCTGGAAGAAAAGTGGATTTGCAGCAGTGAATAGTAAATTTTATTTGTGTTGACGGAGGTATGCGCTCTCTAACAGCTTCCTTATATATTTCTTGTCACCCTAACCACAATTTTCTTCTTTCATAACCTTCATCCCTTTCCTCCCTTTTTCCCTCCCTTTGACTATTTTTTTCCCCTTTTTTCCTTCTTTTCCCCCGTCTCTCTCTCTCTCTCTCTCTCTCTCTCTCTCTCTCTCTCTCTCTCTCTCATAATTTTGTCTTACTTCTCTCCTCAATCTCCTTTCCCTTTGCAGTTTCCTTGTCTTTTCTCCCTTTCGTCCTTGTGTCTTGTCTTTCTTTTCTACCTTCTTCTCCCTTACATTTCCCCTTTCCCCACCAGCCACGCTCACCTCGTCTGAGCTCAGGTTTCCTTATCGTATTTCTGCTTCCCCTCCCATCTCTCCTCCACTCCTCTCTGTTTCTCCCCTCTTTACATCCATCCCTCTCTTCTCTCCTCCTACCTCCCTCCATCTTCTTTTATTTCTCGTATAGTTTTCACATTCATGCACTACATCACTCTTTCCTCAAATTCCGGGTTCCTCTCCTCCCTTCCTTCTTCGCTTCCTTCTCCTTCTTCCTGTTTCTTCCTTCCTCCTCCTCCTTCCTCTCTAATGCATCTGTAATCTTAGCCTTCCCCACCCTATTTCGTGCTTGTTCTCTCTCATCTCCCTTCCTCTTGTCTTCCTCTTGTCTTCCCCGTGCTCCCTCCCACCCTCTCTTCCATCTCTTATCTCTATCGCTCCTTCGTTGCTCTTCATTCTCTCTCTTGCCCTCCCTCCCTTCCTCTTCCTCTTCTTTCTCTCTCTTGCCCTCCCTCCCTTCCTCTTCCTCTTCTTTCTCTCTCTTGCCCTCCCTCCCTTCCTCTTCCTCTTCTTTCTCTCTCTTGCCCTCCCTCTTTTCATCTTTTTTCTCTCTTTTGCCCTCCCTCCCTTCCTCTTCTTTCTTTTTCTCTTGCCCTCCCTCCCTTCCTTGTCATTCTCTCTTGTCCTCCCTCCATTCCACTTCATTCTTTCCCTTGCCCTTCCTCCCTCCACTTCCTTTTCCCTCTGGCCCTCCCTTCCTCCTTATTCTCTCTCTTGTCTTCCTTCCATTCTTTCTCCTTCCTCATATACGTCCCCCTTCCCCTTCTCGTCCCTGTTGCCCGTTCCCCATATAACACACTGGGTTTTCTAATGGCCGCACAGGTGGTTATTGGTGATGTGAAAGTAACAATAGTAATAACCATTAATATAAATGGCGGGTGTTAACGAAGACAGGCAGTTGTGTTTCTGGATGAATAATATTTGTATGGCGACAGCAAGACCGATATCTAAGAAGCAGGCAACTTTTGTATGACCTTTGTGACTCCATTACTTCCTTTATTACAGTATATCTCCCTATAGCAGCGTCTGATTGTCTGATAATAAAGAAAATTTAATAAATAGGCGTCATCGGCATGAAAGGTGACAGGAGGTGTATTGGTAGGAAGGAAAACGACGTGATCGTAATGAAGGAGTGTAAATGAAATATAAACTTGTATGGATAAGTACTGAGAGAGAGAGAGAGAGAGAGAGAGAGAGAGAGAGAGAGAGAGAGAGAGAGAGAGAGAGAGAGAGAGAATCTTACTGAAGAAGTGGGAAATACTTGTAATCCAGGATGGTGCTGTGGTTTAACATGAAGGGAACCGACAGCGGCCATTGGCTTCGTCACTGACGTCAGCAGTGGCGTCACAGACAATAAATCGTGAAAATTATGGGAAGCCTCGGCCCTGACGCCTTACATCAGTGCTGGTATAACGTATTGCGGGGAAACGCAGATTTATCTCTGATTTAACAACTACAGTAAGATTGTATATATATATATATATATATATATATATATATATATATATATATATATATATATATATATATATATATATATATATATATATAATATATATATAATATATATATATATATATATATATATATATATATATATATAATATATATATAATATATATATAATATATATATATATATATATATATATATATATATATATATATATATATATATATATATATACTTAGTGATGGCCAAGGTAGAGCTGCAAAGAAAGTAGTTGAGGAGACGAAGGGGAAGACAGGAGGAAGCACCTCCTGTGAGAAGAGTGGAGAAATTGCAAGATAGTGAGAAAATGACAGAGTATAAGAGCATAGTGGAAGAAAGATTGGGAAGGTATGAGCTAGAGCAGATGGAAGGGGTGGAAGACGTATGTAAGATATTCACGGAAGAGATAGGCGCAGTGTGTGAGGCGGTTTGTGGAGTGAGGAGGAGATGCAAGGGTGTGCAAGGGACAGCATGGTGGAATGATGAGGTGAAACGAGCTGTTGAACAAAAGAAGAAAGCATATAGTGAATGGTTAGAGAGTAGAGATAGAGGAGAAGATGAGAGAGAGAAGAGAGAGGTATATGTTAGCAGGAGAAGGGAGGTTAAAAGACTGGTGAAGGAGAGTAAGAAGAAAGTGGATGAAGAGTTTGGGAGGAATCTGAGTGTGAAATGGAGGGAGAGTAAGAAATTGTTTTGGAAGAAGGTAAAGAAAGTAAGGCAGTGTGAAAAGGGAAATAGTAGGGGAGTGAAAGATAGGAATAATAGATTGTTGGTGGAGAAGAGAGACAAATTGAGGAGATGGAAGGAGCACTTTGAGGATTTGTTGAATGTAGAGAGTGAGAGCAGTGCGAGTATAAGTGGTTGGGGAATGGCTGGGAGAAGAAAAGATGAGAGGAGGGAGGAAGAGATCAGTAGGGCGGAAGTAGTGGAAGCGATGAAGAAGATTAAGTTGGGAAAGGCCCAAGGAATTGATGGAGTGTGTGGTGAAATGCTTAGGTATGGGGGTGAGATTGTTGTGGAGTGGATATGGAAGTTGTGTAGATTGGCTTGGGAAGAGGGAAGGGTTCCAGAGGACTGGAAATCAGGTATAATTGTTCCTTTATACAAAGGAAAAGGGGAGAGAGAAGTATGTGGTAACCATAGGGGTATTTGCCTTCTTAGTGTGAATGGTAAAATATATGGTAGAATACTCATTGATAGGGTTAGACATATGACAGAGGAGCCAGTTGGAGAAGAACAAGGGTGATTTAGGAAGGGAAAAGGGTGTGTAGATCAGATATTTGTTAGATGTTTTTTGGAGAAGTATCTAGAGAAGGGAAGGAAAGTGTATGCTGCCTTCATGGACTTGGAGAAAGCTTATGACAGAATAGATAGGCAAGGTATGTGGATGGTATTAAGAATATATGGAGTGGAGGGGAAATTGTTGAGTGCTGTGAAGAGTATGTACGAGATAGCTAGGGTTAAGGTGCGAGTGGATGGTGAGCTGAGTGAGTTCTTTGATCTCAATGTGGGACTGAAACAGGGTTGTGTGATGTCTCCATGGCTGTTTAATATATACATGGATGGGGTTGTAAAGGAGGTGCAAGGTAGGGCAGTGGATGTGGGGGTGGCTCTAATGAATGAGGGTGAGATTTGGAAGATTCCGGTGTTTCTGTTTGCTGATGATACAGTATTGTTGAATGAAGATGAATGGGAGTTGCAAGGTTTGGTGAATGAATTTGGGACAGTGTGTAGGAGGAGGAATCTGAAAGTTAATGTAAACAAAAGTAAAGTTATGGTGTTTGAGAGGAATGAAGTCACAGAGTGTGCAGTGAGGTTGGATGGTGAGGATATGGAGAATGTGAGTGCATTCAAGTACTTGGGTAGTGTGATGATTAAGGATGGAACTTTGGGGGATGAAGTGCGTGAAAGGGTACACCAGGGAAGGAAGGTTGTTGGTACACTGAAAGCAGTGATGAGAAATAGTGAGGTGAATATGGAAGTTAAGAAGTCACTGCATGATAGTATTGTGATCCCTACCCTGACGTATGGAAGCGAGGCATGGACCTTGCTAGAGGGGAACAAGTCAAGAGTGAGAGCAGTGGAAATGAGTTACATGAGAGGAGCATGTGGAATGACGTGGAGGGACAGGTTGACGAATGAAGAAGTGAAGGAACGTTGTGGGGTGGATGTGGATGTGGTTGAGAAGATTAGGAAAAATACACTCAGGTGGTTTGGACATGTGAAGAGAATGGAGAATGAAAGACTGACTAAGAGGGTGTATGTAGGTGAGGTGGAGGGAGGGAGAGGGAGGGATAGACCGAGGATGAGGTGGAGGAATGGAGTTGAGAGGTATATGAGGGAGGGGGGAGTGAGTTGGGGGGAGGGTGGTCAAATGGTGGGTGACAGAGCGACTTGGAGGCATTTTGTCTGCGGCCACCCTTTGCGGGATTAGGGCGTCGGGCTATAGATAGATAGATAAATATTATTGTTTTTGTTTTTTTCTTGGAAAGAACGTTTTGCAGGCTCAGCCTTTGGTTACTTCTTCCTCGCATAAAAAACATACATATATATATATATATATATATATATATATATATATATATATATATATATATATATATATATACATATATATACATATATATATATATATATATATATATATATATATATATATATATATATATATATATATATATATATATGTACCGGTATATATTTCATTCATTCATTCATCATCCAATCCTACATTGCCCCATGAGGAGCGTAGGAGCCCGGGGCTAGGCAAATTGGTCCTGATATTAAAGATGAGAGTGACCAGCCTCACTCATCCCTGATTGGCATTATGTGAACAATAAACGCCAACTACCCTTTGGATATAAACATTCACCGGCTCAATCCGATTAGAGCGCCGTAATTACTAAACCACCAGGCGCCAAAATTTGGTTATATGGTTACCACCCAGAGCAGTAAATGGTTTCCTGGTGTACAGGAAACCATTGGGCCTGTCACTCAGTGTAGAGTCACCCACAGGCAGAAGGAAGAGGAAAGAATGAAGGAAAGAAGAGGGAGTGCAAAGTCACCCGTAGGCAGAAGGACGAGGAAATAATCAAGGAAAGAAAGACAGAAGAGGATGGAAGGAAAGAAGACTGGGGCGAGGCATGGACAGACACCGAGAGCAGCACTACATCGAGTGGGTAGATGGTGAGTGCCCCCACCTATATATTATATATATATTGTTACGGAACAGAGAAAGATAATGTACACTTTAAGTGAGAATACTAAAAATCACTACTGTCCCGTTAAGATCCAGGTTCAAAACAAAAGAGTTAGGTAAAATTACAAGTTAAAGTTTAATGCTCAAACTAACAACAAAACATTCAGGACTCATAAGGATAATGTAATGGCAAAAAACAGGTTAAATATATGGTTAACTGCAATAGCCTCTATTAACACGAAATTAGCAAGAGTAAATTTATCTAAGTCAGCCCTGATAAAATGAAAATACACTGGGTAATGCTCAGTTAATGCAAGATAAATTATTACAGATACAAAATAATATTAAATCTGGCTGACAAAATGAATCCTACACAAACTACAAAAAAAAACTCACTAGGCCTACAAATCAACACCTTATGCTATACAGTACAAGGAGAAATGCAACAACAGTTATACTCAAATTACACACAGCTGCTGGATGGTTGGAAACTTCCTGAGAAACTCACAATAATAATAACTGTACAGGGGAGGACAGAGATGTGAACAAAATGAGGAGCAGATCTAAGTGGCAATGATGCAGAGACTGAGCTCATTATATAGGGGCCAGCAGAGCTTGATACAACTTGTAAGAAGGACGCGCAAATGAAGCCATGGGGACAAAGAGTTGACAATCCCGCACTGAATAACAGAAAGAACGACTTACTCTACTATAACGGTAGAAGGGGGGGACTGAGGCAGAACACGCTCGTGATCAAACATGCAGCATACTGTGCGTTAAGATTACACAAAGGATGATGAAATCATAGGCTATGTAACACCTCCCCACAAAGAAAAAGAAATTTACAAAGGAAATTTCTTATTACTCTAAAACAACCTGTCTAAAGTCTAGATAAGCAATCTGCAATAACATTTTCTTTCCCCTTGACATGTTGTATGTCTAATGAATACTCCTGAAGAAGTAGACTCCATCTTGTCAATCTTTGATTTTTATCTTTAAACTTACTAAGGAATTTCAGTGGGTTATGATCGGTATAAATGACTATGGGGTCAAAACCAGAACACAAATAAAATGAAAAATGCTGTAAACCCAAAATCAAGGCCAAAAGCTCTTTCTCAATAGTTGAGTAGTTCTTTTGAGGTGGAGTGAACTTCTTACTGTAATAAGATACAGGGTGTTCAATACCCTGATCATCCTCTTGCAGCAAAACAGCCCCAGCTCCTGTATCACTTGCATCAACAGCCATCTTAAAAGGCTTAGCAAAATTTGGAGTAGCGAGCACTGGCTGACTTAATAGGATAGCTTTAAGTTTGTTGAAAGAGGATTCACAGTCATCGGTCCATACAAATTCAACTCCCTTTTTCAGTAGGTCTGTAAGTGGTGATACAAGAATAAAAAAGTTAAGAACAAATCTCCTGTAATAACCTACCATTCCCAAAAATCTTTGTAGCTCTTTCCTACTTTTAGGTCTGAGAAGATCACTTATAACCTGAACCTTAGCTGCTGGTGGTGCAACATGTCCATCACCAATTACGTACCCAAGGTACTGAACTTTAGCTTGACCAAACTCACACTTTGATAAATTAGCTACAAGATTAGCCTGAACTAAACGCTCAAGAAATTTACTGACATGGCATAGGTGATCTTTCCAGTTGTCACTGAAGATTAATACATCATCAATATAAACAACACACCCTGCCAAACCCTCTGTTACAACATTCATGAGCTTCTGAAATGTGGCTGGTGCATTCTTCATGCCATATGGCATTACAGAACATGCAAAAGTCTTTCCTAGTGTTACAAAACATGAGATCTCCCTAGCACGTTCAGTCATAGGTACTTGCCAGTATCCCTTTAACAAATCAATCTTACTTATGTACCTAGCCTTTCTGATCTTGTCTATGCAATCTTCCACACGAGGGAGAGGGTAAGTGTCTGTTTTGGTTATCTGATTAACACGTCTGTAGTCAATGCAAAGCCGCTGTGACCCACCTGGCTTAGGGATTAGAGTGACAGGAGAACTCCACTCGCTCTGACAGGGCCCAATCATCTTGTGGTCCAACAGGTAGCCAAGCTCCTTCTGGATGATAGGAACTTTAACTGGGTTCACACGGTAAGGAGGCAATTTAATTGGCTTTGCGTCTCCAACATCGACATCATGCATCAACACAGTGGTTCTTCCTGGAGTGGCACGGAACACTTGCGGGTACTCCTGCAGTAATGCCGAAAACTCCTGCCTTTCCTCGGGAGGTAGATGAGAAAGCTTAGTCTGGAGATCATTCATGATATCAGGATTCTTCCCCAAACTATCACTCAGGCTCATACTGCATGGGAGAGCTTCACTTGCAGACTCGGGTGGAACAGCTACAGTGCAGACTGGATTATTTTCGTCCCGCCTGTGATATAACTTTAGCATGTTGATGTGACATAGTTGCTTGTTCTTTCTACG
The DNA here is from genome assembly GCF_032717465.1 of Coenobita brevimanus. Classification (NCBI taxonomy): domain Eukaryota; kingdom Metazoa; phylum Arthropoda; class Malacostraca; order Decapoda; family Coenobitidae; genus Coenobita; species Coenobita brevimanus. The sequence goes on along the minus strand of NC_137033.1, from coordinate 55,132,254 downwards.
ATCTGGTGTGGCGATGACATAGTTGACATCACTGAGTTTCTTCTCCACGAAATAAGGACCACTAAACTTGGCTTGAAGAGGTTGCCCATGAACTGGAAGCAGAATCAAAACCTGATCTGGCTGAAAGTGGCGTAACCTGGACTTCTTGTCATACCAAGTCTTCATCTTCTCCTGAGCAGCTCCTAAATTCTCTCTCGCCAGCTGTAAAGCAGTGGACAGCCGTTCTTTGAACTTCATCACATACTCCAGCAGGTTGACGTCATCTTCCTCCGACAGCCAGCATTCCTTGAGTAACTTAAGGGGTCCTCTTACTTCATGGCCAAACAGTAGTTCAAAAGGTGAGAAGCCCAGTGATTCATTTGGAGATTCTCTTGCGGCAAATACAACGAATGGAAGACCTTTATCCCAGTCTTTCTGATGTTCCAAACAGTATTTCTTGAGCATCGATTTGAGTTTTTGATGATATCTCTCCAACGCTCCTTGGGTCTGGGGATGGTAAGCTGAAGACGTGATCTGGGTGATGCCCAACTCTTTCAGAGACTGCTTGAAAACATTTGACATGAAATTACTTCCCGGTCTGACTGTACCTCCTTGGGCAGACCAAACTTTGTGAAGAACCCTAGCATTTCCTTAACCACGTTCTTTGCTGAGATATTTCTAAGTGGAATGGCTTCAGGATAACGAGTAGCCATATCAATCAGGGTCAACACATAAGAAAATCCTGAAGAAGTCTTAGGAAGAGGGCCCACAATATCCACCAACACACGGGTGAAAGGCGCCTCAAAAGGAGGAATGGGAACTAGAGGTGCAACCTTTTCGGTCTGATTACACTTCCCCACAACTTGACAGGTGTGACAAGACCTACAATACCAGGAAACATCCCTGAAGATACCTGGCCAGTAGAAGTGTTTCAAAATGCGTGCCACAGTCTTCCTCACTCCAAGGTGTCCTGCCAAACTGGAATCATGAGCCACTCGAATGATATCCTGCCTACAAACACGAGGGATGACAACTTGATGTACGACCTCCCATTCACAGTCGGCTGATGCTGTTGGGGGTCTCCACTTCCTCATAAGTACTCCTGACTTTACATAATAACAAGTAGAAGCACCGGCTGACTCTTCTTCACTGTAAGCAGAGTTAGCTAGACCTTTCAACTCAGGGTCAGCAACCTGCAACTCAACCAACTCTTGACGAGACAAATTATCAACACTACGGGGTACTGCCTTATCTGGTGAGTGGTCCAAATTAGCAAGAAAAGTGTCAGCTAGGATAACATCATCATCATCATTATCCTCTAAATCACCAGTAACTTTAGACTTAGCCCTAGTGACAGCACATGCAGGGAACACATCAGGGACACCACAATCCTGGGTCGCAGCCACTGGCTCACTAGACAACTGAGGAGCTGGACACACTTGACTTCCACCAATATCATTTCCAAGTAAGAAAGTTACACCTGACATTGGGAGTGTCTCAACCAACCCAACCATAACGGAACCATTAACAAAACCAGACTCTAAATTCACTCTGCACAGAGGGACAGAGAAGTAATTATTCCCTACACCTTGTAAGATTACAGTTTCATCAGAGGAATTAACATTAGAGCCTAGAACACTGGTCAGCATAAGGGACTGGCAAGCACCTGTATCACGATATATTTTAACTGATTTCCTGTTATTACCGTCCAGAGGACTGACAAAATCATCAGACAGGAAATTAGCACATGAACTCTTGAGAGTGTCACCCACGTTACTGCTCAAAAGAGGAGCTCCATCATGAGAATTTAAGTTACCCCTCAAAGCAGGTTCAGTTAACTCAGTTATAGAATTCTGGGAACTCTCAAGAGTGGACACTAGACCAATTGACTGAATATTTAAAGACTCCTTTTTGTTCACATCACGCTGTCTCATGAAACATTTCTCCGTAGTATGACCAAGCTTACTACAATAAGTACATTTACTTTTCTGAAATCTAGAGGTGAAGCTGGTATTTACTTCCTGAGAAACATCATCTTTATTCTCTTTCCTGTTACCTGTACTCTGAGTAGAGGCAACGTACTTACTCTCAGCTTTCCCTTTTTCTTTAGAATATCTCTTGTGAGTGAGAACATATTCATCAGGTAAAACTGCCGCATCAGACAAATTATCTATTCTTTTCTCATCAAGATCTAGGCTTACATCTTTACTAATGCACCTTTTGAAATCCTCCAGCAAAATCATCTGCTTAAATTTACCAAAATCAGAATCCACATTCTTAGAATTTAACCACTGCTCTAACAGATCTTCTTTGATTTTTGCATACTCAACATGGGATTGCTTATCTTGCTTGTAAGTTGTCCTAAATTTTACTCTATAGGCTTCAGGAACAAGCTCATAGGCCTTAAGAATCAAGCTCTTAACTACATCATAATTATCAGATTGATCCTGAGGCAAAGATGCATAAGTTACTTGAGCTTTACCGGTGAGAACAGTTTGAAGGAGTACTGGCCAATACTTTTTGGGCCAATTAAAACCTGTAGCTACCCTCTCAAACAACTGAAAATACTTGGTTAAATCAGATTCATTAAAAGGAGGGACAAGTTTAACATTTTTAGCCACATCAAAATCATCAGAGCTAGATGATCCAGTTCCACCTTCTTTCATGCGATACTCATGGTCTGCCTGAATCCTAGCAAGTTCAATTTGTGCCTGAGCCTGTACCTGTGCCTCTTGAATACGAGCATTTGTCTGAAATTCAGCCTCCTGAATACGAGCCTGAGACTCCGCCTCCTTAGCATTTGCTTGAAATTCAGCCTCCTTAACACAAGCCTCCTTAGCCTGAGACTCAGCCTCCTTAGCACGTGCTTGAAATTCAGCTTCCTTCACACGAGCCTCCTGCAGGGCTAGCTGTAACTTAGCTAATTCAATCTGCGTTTGCTCATTTGGAGGATTTACATTAAACAAGCTTTTATTAATCATGCCAACAATTTGATCTTTAGAATGATGAGAGTGAACTGCAATTCCCAATTGTTGAGCAACAAGCTTAAGTTCATTCTTTGTTCTGTTTTCTACATCACACACTGTTTGCACATTTGACAAAAAATCTTTGGCTTCATCAAGTGTAGTAATAGTAGACATCATGAATAAGTAACAGTCACAAAATATCAAGCAATATCCTTATGATAATATCCTGAATATCCTGATGAGAGGTCGCCAAATTTATGTTACGGAACAGAGAAAGATAATGTACACTTTAAGTGAGAATACTAAAAATCACTACTGTCCCGTAAAGTTCCAGGTTCAAAACAAAAGAGTTAGGTAAAATTACAAGTCAAAGTTTAATGCTCAAACTAACAACAAAATATTCAGGACTCATAAGGATAATGTAATGGCAAAAAACAGGTTAAATATATGGTTAACTGCAATAGCCTCTATTAACACGAAATTAGCAAGAGTAAATTTATCTACGTCAGCCCTGATAAAATGAAAATACACTGGGTAATGCTCAGTTAATGCAAGATAAATTATTACAGATACAAAATAATATTAAATCTGGCTGACAAAATGAATCCTACACAAACTACAAAAAAAACTCACTAGGCCTAGAAATCAACACCTTATGCTATACAGTACAAGGAAAAATGCAACAACAGTTATACTCAAATTACACACAGCTGCTGGATGGTTGGAGACTTCCTGAGAAACTCACAATAATAATAACTGTACAGGGGAGGACAGAGATGTGAACAAAATGAGGAGCAGATCTAAGTGGCAATGATGCAGAGACTGAGCTCATTATATAGGGGCCAGCAGAGCTTGATACAACTTGTAAGAAGGACGCGCAAATGAAGCCATGGGGACAAAGAGTTGACAATCCCGCACTGAATAACAGAAAGAACGACTTACTCTACTATAACGGTAGAAGGGGGGGACTGAGGCAGAACACGCTCGTGATCAAACATGCAGCATACTGTGCGTTAAGATTACACAAAGGATGATGAAATCATAGGTTATGTAACAATATATATAAATATATATATATATATATATATATATATATATATATATATATATATATATATACATATATATATATATATATATATATATATATATATATATATATATATATATATATATATATATATATATATATATATTTAGCCTCTGTAGTACAGTGGTAGAGTGTGCATCTCGCATTCTGGTGGACGCGGGTTCTCCTCCCAGCAGTTGTTAAAACTCTGGGAAGCGTTCACCGAGCCACTGACCGCTTTGGCGGACATAAGGGGTGCTGTGGTTGAACCAGTGTCGCATACTAGTATGCTTGCACCCAGTCGGCTTAAGGCGGGCCGATTACACTTGGTTTACAGACCACACACACACATCCAAAGCCACTCCAACATAATAATTACACTTACAAGCACTTCTCACCCTGCATACAGTCTCTGTCTGACAGCCTAAGCCACAGGGTAGAGATACATTGGCTGCATCGTCCCTGCTTCGGTAGGGATAGGCCGGTCCTGCAGTGGATCTCAAAGGCTGATGATGATGATTATATATATATATATATATATATATATATATATATATATATATATATATATATATATATATATATATATCATCACCGTCATCAGCCATTACAAGCCCACTGATGAACAAAGGCCTTCCCCAGCCTTCTCCACAAATTTCTCGACTGAGCCAGTCTCTGTCACGTTTTCCCTGCAAAATTCTCCATGTCATCTCTGCACGTCCTGTCTGGCCTTTTTCTGCTACGCTTACAATCTCTTGGTATCCAGTCACTCAGCCTCTTGCTCAATCGGTTATTGCTTTTTCTTGCTACGTGGCTTGCCCACTTCCATTTCTGTTCATTTACAACATCTGTATTGTCTTTGACTTTAGTCTTCTCTCTAACCCAAGTTGATCTCTTCCTGTCATTTAAATATATTCCCAACATTGATCTTTCCATTGCTGTCTGAGAACGGATTAGTTTACTTTCCATCGATTTTGCTAGTTTCCAGGTCTCACAAGCATACGTCATAGATGGAATTATACATTCGTTATATATATACTTTTCGTTTCATACATATTGGCAAGCTACTTTTTGTCTCTGCGATTATATATATATATATATATATATATATATATATATATATATATATATATATATATATATATATATATATATATATATATATATATATTGAACAGTTTAAGAATTTGAATTTCATAAAAAGCAGGCTTTTCTAATCTGTCAGATGACCCGCCGACATGTCCTAAAAGTACGCCCGCTAATACCAGTACACCAGTCCTGTATGAGACAGCCCTAGCATGTATTCAGTATGGACGGTGGGTGATGGCGCCTAAGTGGTGACATGTGGAGATGTAGGAGGACTACTAGACCCCAAGGATGACTACTGGGACTTGGGAATAGGCACTTAAGCCTTTGCCCAGGGCCGGACACGTGTATATATATATATATATATATATATATATATATATATATATATATATATATATATATATATATATATATATATATATGTGTGTGTGTGTGTGTGTGTGTGTGTGTGTGTGTGTGTGTGTGTGTGTGTGTGTGTTAGTATCTGTATCCATCTGTCAGTGTCTGTCTATCTGTCTATCTATATTTATCACTTTATATCTATATCTGTCTATCTATTTATCTATACAGTATAGTGTTAGTGGAGGTACCCGGCGTTGTCTGGATAAAACCTTATGATCGTGCATCACATTGGACCCAGGATGGCCAATCCTTGTAGAAGACCCTCTGGTTCCCACGTTATCCTTGGGCCTGTTTCCCTAGGATTATATTCTCCATGGATCTATTCCTACCATGAACCTATTTTCCCATTACCCACCCACCAACCCTGCCCGCCCGTCCCACCAATCCGTCTACCCATACGCCCCACTGTAGCTAATAATATGGTTGTAGATGTAAAAAAAAATCAACGGTAATTGGCTACGATCTTTCCACAGTAATGACTTGAGTATTTCTGTTTAATTATAATCTTGGCCATCAGAGGAGCCCCTTCAGCTTATGTAATGTACACGTTTAAAACGTTTAAATTCGTCATAAGAAGTTACACCCGTCAGCGCTGTTATAAGAGTTCAATATGCATCCCCCTTGATTTCCGTAGAGGATAGACAGGCAGGCAGACAATCCCTCTCTCTCTCTCTCTCTCTGTCCAGTGACATGAAACTCCAGAAATGCATCGCCGCATTTACGTCGTAATATAAGATGTGGACGTGTTAATTAACAACATTTTGGGGAACCGGAGGACGTTTGCACCCATTTTTTAAAGCATTTTTTAAGTGAACGCATTTTAGGTATGTTGATGAAAATTTTTTTGCACTGTCATACACCGTTTCGGCTAATTTGAGGGTACAAACAGACAAACAGATAAACAGAATGGGAATTTTAGTGTGTATATATATATATATATATATATATATATATATATATATATATATATATATATATATATATATATATATATATCCATCATCCAATTCTAAGTTGCCCCATGAGGAGCGTAGGAGCCCGGGGCTAGGAAGTTGGTCCTGACATTTAAGATGAGAGTGACCAACCTCACTCATCCCTGAGTGGCGTTACATGAGCAGTATACCCCAACAATCTCTTGGATATAAACCTTCACCGGCTCAATCCGATTGGAGCACAATAATTACCCACTAAACCACCAGGCGCCAAAATTTGGTTATATGGTTACCACCCAGCGTAGTAAATAGTTTCCCGGTGTACAGGAAACCATTTGGCTTGTCACACAGTGTAGAGTCACCCATAGACAGAAGAAAGGGGAATGAATGAAGGAATGACAGAAAAGGGAGTGTAAAGTCACCCGTAGACAGAAGGACGAGGAAAGAATGAAGGAAAGATAGATGGAAGAAAGAAGGATGGAGGAAAGGACAGGGCAGACATCCGAGAGCAGCACTACATTGAGTGAGTGGATGGTGAGCGCCCCCAACCTACCATATATATATATATATATATATATATATATATATAGATATATATATATATATATATATATATATATATATGAACACGCAAATTGACCACATATTTATATTGTTTGTTTATGTTACATTGGGAGCACTCAACAGTTTCCTTACTCTGCGTCACAGCAGTTAAACTTACCGTTTCTTTTCCTTAAAAACTAATACAATAAAATTAAATAAAGTGCTGCTTATATCGTAATCTACGCAGTGTTGAAAATTTCACTAAGGTGAGTCAGATCATTTGTCGGTGGCCAGATTATAACACCGCTACCTAAGTACGACCTTATTTATTTATTCCTAGGAGTACGGTTAAAACAACGGCGGCGGTGACGACGACGACGGCGACAACGACGACGATGATGATGATAATCATGATGATGATGATGACGACCTTTACTGTTAAAGAACAGATTGAGATTTTTTTTTTTTAACTTCCAGAGAGTTAGAGATTTCCTCATCTAAATATAGTTGTTTGGCGATGGCTATGATATGTTACTTAAGTACGTCCATAGCAAGTGCTGTATTAAAGTTCGTCTCATTCATGACGGGTTACTTCTCTGGAGAAGGTAATCGTGGTCAAGGGTTTAATGCATCCGAGGCCGGTCGTTTTAAGTTCTTCCAGGGACAACTGTGTACGTTTTACCCGTCTGTTTGTCTGGCTGGGATCAAACGGTCTGGGGGACCATCTCTACTCCACGCTTTTAACCACTTAGCTATGGTGGACTGTAGTTTTATTTTTGCTATTACCAGACGATTTTTATTTGGATTTTGAGAGTGCTCTGGAAGCGAAGAGGCTAATGTAGGGTGTATCTATCTCCTGCTAATCGGAAGTCTAACTAAAAGTGAATAAATTTCTTTTCTGTTCGGAAGAGTAGGCCAAAATTTTAATAACGTCGCTGGATCTAAGGAACCAGCCTATGTCTTCCGCCGTTTGTCCACGTTGTTTACCATTCTTGCCTCTTTCATTTTGCATTTTGTTCATACTGTTATACCCTTCTTGTTCATACTTTTTACTTTTTAGCCGCGCCTTTACTCCCTTTTAGTAGTCACTAGGGGCATGCAGGCCGTGTTACAGAGTTTATTGTTCGTATCCCTCGTTTCTTTCCCCACCCCCTCCATTTTTTTTTTTTTTTTTTTAATCTTGTTTCTACCCCTTCTATTCCCACCTTGTTGCTACCCGTTGCCCTCCCTCTTCCCCGCCATTTCACTACTGTCCTGCATCTTGATTTCTCCCTCTGTTAGTTTGTCACCCTCGCCCGCCGTTTCTCCGTAATTTTATTCTTTTTTTCCCCTCACTTCGTTCCACCCTAGCCTTCTTTTATCACTATCTTCCTTTCTTATCTGTTTCTGCCATGCTTTTCCCTATTTTTTTTCCCGTATTATTTTTAACGTTTCTTCTAAGATTATCTCCCTTTCCCGTGATTTTTCCTCTTCCTTATTAATTTTTTTCCTCTCTGCCGCTGCTCTTTCCTCCGTCACCTCTTCCTCTTCCTTATCACCCCTGGTTCATTTTTTTCATCTTTTTCCCGAGTTTCTCTTCCCCTCTCGTCTTCCTAGTCTTTCTTTTTCCCTCCTTTCTTCCCTTTCCTTCGTCGTGATTTCCCCTCCCCAGTTCATCTCCATCCTCTCCTCCCCAGTCTTTCATTCTTCCCCTTTCTCCCCTTCTCCCCCCATCCTTGCGTTCACCCATTCCCCATTCTTCCACGTTCATGAAGTGCGGGATTTAATTTAGTGGAGTGTTAGTGTGTTGCCGCTGGGGTTTCTGAGAGCTGGAGGGAGACGTGGGCCATTTATCTGTCCCTGATTCCTGTTGCCTGGAATGTATGGACTAAGGTGTTGTTACCCATTCAGTCCGATGTCCTGGTTCTTTTCATATTCTTAACACTTGCGGACGATTTTGCCCAACACTCTTGTAGTGAAGGGGTGTCCATATTTAACCCCTACTGTTTTTTTGAAAGGTCTCCAAAATTGAGTAGAATCGTCAGTAACCACCAAGAATAAAAGAAATATGCGTCATCGGAATCAGAGAGTTAACAGATGGACGATTATGCCTTCAAAACACAATACGGTAAGGAGCCTTGGGTACATAGGCAGCCACCAGCCAGTATCACCCTCGATGTTGTGTCCAGTTGCCTTTGTGTACTTTAGTTCCCTATAGAGATACTTTTACTCTTCCATTGCAAAAATCTGTCTTGAATGAGCAAAATTGTCTGGATTTATCGTAATTCTTAGGTGTACCAGTAGCAGAGAAAAGATTACCTGAGATCATGTTTGAAGCCTGTGTCTGCAAGGATTTCTCTCAGTTCAGTTAAATCTCCCTAACATAGTCTGAATAAAATGCCCATACTGTCACCAGTTATTAGCTGTGTTACCCGTAAGAACGCCGAAAAACGACTATATCTGAACCTGAAAACAAACTGCCATGAGCCCATGACTATGATTTGTGGATGTTATTTCGTTTTTTTTCTTTTTTTTTTTCTTTTCCCTCGTGACGATAAAAACAAACTGCGCACATAACAAACATGCACTGCGATGGAAGGATATGACATGCTGAATATAGTACGTGTGTGTGGCTGAGAGAGGAAGAGCGAAGTTGTTTGTAACGGGGAGGGGGAAGGAGCAGGAGGGAAAAGGGAAGGAAGAAGATCGGAAGAGGGAAGGTAGCTGCATGCATCTTTTTTTTTTTTTGCGAAAAACCAGTTCTCGTCGTTGTCGTCGCCGTCGCACTCTTCCTCCTCGTCCTCCTCCTCCTCCCCTTCCTCCTAATCATCATCATCATCATCATCATCATCATCATCATCAACAGTTATTATCATCATCGTCGTCGTCGTAGTTGTCGTCGTCCCAGTTTTTCCCTCCCGTTACCCTTTCCGGTTCCCCCGTCCTTTTTCCCACTTTTCTGTCCCTCTGTTCCCTCCTTTTTCTTCCCTTCTCCTTTCTTTTATTTCTCCCATTTCTCTGGTCTCTCTTTCCCCACTCTCTTCTCTCTTCCTTCTTCCAGTCTTCCCTATTTCATGTACTATTTTTTTGTTTTCTCTCCCAACCCCATTCCATTTCACCGTTCATCTCTCTCTCTCTCTCTCTCTCTCCGGCCAAAAAAAAAAAAAAAAATCAATATTAATCTATTTATCTACAGCCAGGTTCCTACGCCCTTCATCTTTTGATTCCTATATTTTCTAACTCCTCTATCCCTAACTCTTCCATCTTTTATCTTCACCATCTCGAAGCTCTTCAGTGTTCTAACTCATCCATCTAATAATTAACATAATTACATTTCCTGACTCCATCTAATTCCTTCATCTCTTAATTCCTTCTCCTCATAATTCATTCATCTCACAGCTCCTTAAATTTACTAATTCTTCCATTTACATACTCCTTTATATCCAAATTCCCTTTTCTTCTGACTCTACCGTCCTCTGACTTTCCATCCCCTTCCTCCTTTGTCTTCTAACTTCATCTACTGACTCATATACTTTTAACTTTCCATCTAACTCTACTACCTAACTCCTTAATTGTCTACATCTTTTGTCTTTTAACCTTTCCGTCGTCAGTTTCTTCGCCTCTTAAGGCCTTGGTCTCTCAGCTCCTCTGTCTTATAACTGCTTCATTATCTATTTCTTTGCTCTCCTGACCCTTTCCTCGCATACCACTTTTATAAACACCACTTCATCTCCCAGCTGTTTGTTCAGGCTGCTTTTCCACATCTTAACTTCACTATCTCCTAACTACTTCGTACCCAGCTTTCCTTACCTGATGCCTGGTTGATCCGTTAAGTCCAGCTGCCATAATTCCTTCACTCCGCAACTCCCTTAATCTCTTACAACTCATCAACTGAAGCTCCTTCCGCCTCACCACCTTAACCCTAATTTTTTTTAGTCTTTGAACCCTACTTCCAAGTACCCTCTAGCTCATTCTTTTATCTCACTTCTCACTTTTATCTCACTCACTTTCCACACACCTCCCTGCCCCTTCCTTCCCTCATACCTTACATTCACGCCTCCTTCACTGTCTCTTCATTAATCGCCATTCTGTTTCTCACTCTTTTCACTCCCCACCCTCTCTTCCCATTTATTCAGTACCTTTTCACTTATCTGTTACTCATTCCATCCTCTTTTTATTCGTTTCCACCTCGCTTTCAGTCATTGTCCTCTCCTACTTCCTTTTCACTATCTTACGTACACTCGTTGATTTTACTTACTCTGTCACCATTTCTCATTCACACCACTCTAATGCACGTCTGTCTCTGGCAGTCCCCCTCTGTCACTCCCCTTTGTCACATCCCTCTCAATCACTGCTTACCTTAGTCACTCTTCTCGCACATTCCCCTCTCATACATTTCCAGTCTCACCCACTGCCTTTTTTGATCTCTCCACTCTGTTTCCACCTCTCTCCCCCACCCCCCCTTTTTGGGGGGGCAGGGAGATCAGATGCATTCTCTCTAAATGATCCATCTTTCACTTTTCCGTTTCACATCGTTTCCCTCTCCTTCCCTCTCATTATCTACCTTTCCCTCCTACTTTCTCTCCTTTCAGCCATTTTGCTCACCCTCCCCTCCCTCTCGCCCGTCTCTCACACTCCCCCAGCCCCTCGCGCGTTCACCTCTATCTCCATGATCCTCAAGTCCTCCTCCCACTCACTCCTCCATACATAACTTCATTTGTGCACAGTCTCCCGTCACCCAGAGTGTGGCCCACAGTGCAGTTTGGCCGGAAGACTGTCATGTCACCTGCTGGAAGGTTGTGAGGTTAGCTGGTGGAAGTGGATGTTCTCACTCACTGCATTTTCAGGTGGTAATTTAACTTTTCTTCTAATTGCAAGATCTTCTCTCAAGAGATTGTGATAAACCGACTCCGTTTTTTTTTTTTTTTTTTTGCCTCTGCAGCTGTTGATGTTATATATGGACCTTATTCTTCCCTGTGTGGAGCAGAGTTTGCATGTGTGGAGGGTTCACCAATACAGCTCTTCTAAACAGAGTGGTGTCGAAAGCATCTCGTCTCAACTCCTCTCTTTTTAATAATTTCCTTCAGCCATTACAGCGGGCGCGTAGTACCAGTCCGATAGCCCACTCTTACCCTTTTCTGTCCAACATTTTAATGCAAGAGTTAACCAGTACTCTGTTATTCATGTATGCAGCAGGTCGTCTCTGGAGCTGTCACCCTCAGTCTGTATTTCCCTCTGCCTATGACCTGCAGTATATATATATATATATATATATATATATATATATATATATATATATATATATATATATATATATATATATATATATATATATATATATATATATATATATACACACACACACACACACACTGTATACTCGTATATCCCCTGTGGTGTAATCACTATCGGCCCCCTTCATACCCCCATTTCCAACTGTCCCTGCCTCTTTCCTTCCCCTTCTAATTTCGCTTCTTCCCTTTTCCTCATGTAATTTCTTTCCCTTCACTCTCTCCTTTCCCTTCATTCTCTCCTTTCCTCTCTGTCTCTCTCTCTCCCTTGCATTTCCTCCTGCCCCTGTTTCCTCTTTTTCCATGTTTCTTTACGTACCCTTTACGTATCCCCTGTGTTCTGTGTGCTATCTTTTTCCCTCTTTCTTCTCGCTTCCTTTCGTGTTTTCTCTGCCCAACCCTACCATTTCCCTTTCAAACTTTCCCTTGTCGCTTCATTCCCCCCCCCTTTCCCCTCCCTTTCCCCCACTTTACCCCCTTCTATTTTTCCCCACCTTATCTCTTTTTCTCCTGCCTCATCGTCTCTCCTCGCCCTTTCCCTCATTTTCACCCCTCTATCGATTTCCAGCCTCAGAAGACGGTTGGCAAAGTTGGGGTATGAGCGGGGGAAGGAATTTATTGGTTGGGATGATTTGGGGGAAGGAAAGCTTTATTGATAAGAGAGGTGAGGATTAGAGGAAGGGAAGGAGGAGAAGTAGAGAGAAGAGACTGAAGAAGAAGGGAAGAAGTGGGAGAAGAGGTTGGGAAGGAGAGCATGATGAGAGAGAATTCTGGGGAAAGGAGGGAAAGAGAAGAAAGTTTGGGAAGGAGGTGAGAGTTTGAGGAAGGAATAAATGAAGAGAAGGAAGTAATGGAAGGGAGGAGAAAGAGGGAAAGAAGGAAAGAGGAAGGAGGAAACTGGGGAGGAAGGGAGGAAAGAAAAAGGATGGAGGAGACTGGGGAGGAAGGGAGGAAGTGAAAAGGAGGGAGGGAGAGAGGAAGGGAAGTTAAGAAGGCTGGGAAGGAAGGAAGGAAAGAACATGAGGAAAAGGTGCGAGAGAGGAGGATGGAAAGGAGAGAAAGAGGATGGGGGGATAAGAGGAGGGGAAGAGAAGAGAAATGGAGGATGGGGAAGAAGATAGATGAGGAGGGAGGGAGGAGGAGGAGGGAGGAGACTCATGAGGCAAGCAAGGAGAGGTGCGAGTCTTTTGTGGGAAGGAAGGGGAGGAAGAGAAGATGGAGAGGACGTTTGGGGAGGATTTGAGGGGGAGGGAGGAGACTGAGCAGCATGTGCAGGATATGGAGAGAGAGAGAGAGAGAGAGAGAGAGAGAGAGAGAGAGAGCATTTTTTACTCTTTGGATTCTTAGTCTCCCCCCTTTTTTTCTTAGTAAACAAATAATCCACACATTTCCACCCTATCTATCTATCTATCTATAGCCCGACGCCCTAATCCCGCAAAGGGTGGCCGCAGACAAAACGCCTCCAAGTCACTCTGTCACCCACCATTTGACTCCCCTCCCCCCAACTCACCCCTCCCCCTCATATACCTCTCAACTCCATCCCTCCACCTCATCCTCGGTCTACCCCTCCCTCTCCCTCCCTCCACCTCACCTACATACACCCTCTTAGTCAGTCTTTCATTCTCCATTCTCTCCACATGTCCAAACCACCTCAGTGTATTTCTCCTAATCTTCTCAACCACATCCACATCTACCCCACAGCGTTCCTTCGCTTCTTCATTCGTCAACCTGTCCCTCCACGTCACTCCACATGCTCCTCTCAAGTAACTCATTTCCACTGCTCTCACTCTTGACTTGTTCCCCTCTTGCAAGGTCCACGCCTCGCTTCCACACGTCAGGGTAGGGATCACAATACCATCATGCATTGACTTCTTAACTTCCACCCACTCCTTAAAAAAAATATATTATGCCTAACCTTTCCCGTCACTGTTCGTCCATATATCTAACCTTCATCACTCAGCAGTAGTAGTCCATGACATTATTGCACACCCTTAGATTACTTTTACGTTTATGTTAGGGCATAATCACAGAGAGGTATAGGAGAGAGGGGGGTGTGAGCTGGGAGCAGGGCAGTGACATGGCGGGGGACAGGGCGACATGGAGGCGATTTGTCTGTGGCCACCCCGTACGGGATTAAGGCGTCTGGCAGTGGATAGATAGATAATCACAGAATTCTTCCACGCCACTGATTCTCTTCAACTACCAATACGTGGTTTTATTTAGCTTAGGAAGGCCTATATTTGTGATAAGAAAAAAATAATCACGAATAACCTTTCTTTACGCATCATTTTTACCTGCTTATTCCAGTTTTATTTAGCCTGTGGAAGACATGACGAAGTGAAGGTTGGTAGAAGTCATGTCTGTTGACCCCTTCAGGACGATAATTACTTTGCTTTTGCTGTTAACAGACTGTTGTGGCATAGGGAACACAGCTCGTGGTAAATGGGTTAATATTCCCTCGCACTGATGTTTTATTTATATCTTTAATAACGACACAGTTTGCATTAATAACAAACACAGGAATATTACCGTGCCTCATAAATAAACAAGCAGGTAAACAAGAATTCCCAGGGACCCCACAAAACACACGACCCTGCTTTCCTTCCAAACCCTTCATTATTTCACCAGTTCTCAGTCATAATATTGCATTTTTCGTTCGATTTTTATTTTTTGTCTGTTCTTTTAACCACATCTGAGAGTTAATATTTCTGTCTGTCTGTCTGTCTGTCTCTGTCTCTGTCTCTCTCCCTCTCTCTCTCTCTCTCTCTCTCTCTCTCTCTCTCTCTCTCTCTCTCTCAGTACAAACACAATGCTGGTTTAGCTCATTAAAACATCATATTATTGCCATCATTCTAAAGCCAGAAGCGTTTTGCATGAGATTGTTTTAGGAGGGGCGGGGAGGAAAGTGAAGTCCAACTGAAAGTGTACAGGGGTTAAATTTAGGAGGATTCAGAGAGAGAGAGAGAGAGAGAGAGAGAGATTCTACAAGTATTCTCTTTTGTTAGAGTTCGTATTGTATATGTGAGGTGATAAAAAAAAGTAAATAAATAAATAAGCCAGCAACAAACCCAAGTCTCCTGCCACACTCACCCAAACCTACGTGCCTTGGATTTCACACTGGCTTATTCCTCAGGCCAAAGATTTGTTTTGGCTCCTGTACTTAATCGGGGACTGGCGCTGGATTTACTCTGGGATTATACTTTTGTTGTGGTGGTGTGGTGGGTGCGGTGCGGTGGTGGGTGTTACAATGTTGCAGTGGTGGTCAGGTGGGTGGGTTGCGGTGTGTGGATGTAATAATGTTGTGGTGGTGGTGTGGTAGGTGTGGTGCGGTGTGTGGATGTAATAATGTTGTGGTGGTGGTGTGGTGGGTGTGGTGCGGTGTGTGGGTGTTATATTATTGTTGTGGTGGTGTGGTGGGTGGGGTGCGGTGTGGGGGTGTTATATTGTTGCGGTGGTGGTGTGGTGGGTGTGGTGCGGTGTGTGGTGTCGCTGATTTGGATTACAGTGGCATGATTCTGGATGAGGCAGAATTTCTAGGAACGGCTCTGTCCTTCAGTCTCTCACTAATGATTTTTGGACGTGAGATGCTTCAATCCCGTTAACTTTAGCGATGCCTCACCACAACACTACACCACAGAAAACCATCCTCTCCTCACACCACACCACACCACAACATACGGTACCTCACAGCATCACCCTCTCACACCATACCACACCTCACAAAACCACCCTCCCTCTCCACACCATACCTCACAAAAACACCATCCACATCACACACACCACACCACATCACACCTCACAAAAACACCCTCTCACACCACACCATACCTTACAAAAACACCCTCCCACCCCACCCCACAACGCCACTCCACAACACCACACATCTCACAAAAACACCGTCCCACACCACAACACATCTCATAATAACAACGTCCCACACAACACCAAACCTCACAAAAACACCGTCCCACACCACACCACACACACCACAACACCACCCTCACAAAACACCCTCCTATACCACACCATACCTCACAAAAACACCATCCACACTGTCATAAAAAGACTTTGTAACTCCTTTGTAGTTACTTGTAGAGAAGTTATATATATTAGACTTGTGGACGAGCGGTTGTTATACTTGAGTAGCTTTGTAAGTAGATAATCTTCTTTCCCATTTGTCATTCAATGACAAGGAGAGGTAAAGAATAGTATGGGACTATTTTTATTTGTCTTGGAAATATTAACAAGTCTCTCACACAGAGCGAAGTATAAAGTAGAGTCCCGCTAGCTATCTCCCTATCTCTCTCTCTCTCTCTCTCTCTCTCTCTCTTCCAAGTTGCTAAGCCCTTCTCCCTACGACCTGCCTGTTCTATGGCTAGCCTCCATCTGAGCTCTCTTTCCTAAATTCTGGTGTAGCAGGGGTTGTGTCACGTGTGTTCCCTGTGGTTGGAAAGTTCTAGAAGCCTGTGTGTGAGTATGTGTGTATGTGTGTGTATGGTCACTAGGCGCTGTCGTGTGCCTATAAAGCATTCCTTGAGTTAAGAGTGTGTAAGCATGTTTAGCATTGTTCGATTCTTGCAGACACAGTACCTTCTCATCATCCGACTTCCTGCTTCTATGTCTCTCTATCTATCTATTTATCTATCTATCTATTATGATTTGCGATTATAATATGGAGTCCTAACATATGCTCGGTCACGCGAAAATGGCGTACCATCGACAGTTAATAATCATAACATATTAATACATATCATATACACATTATAATGAACTTATAAGCTAATTAAGTGAAATACATAATATTGTAAAAGTAACATAATTGTATGAATATTGTATACATATAATATTCA
Source organism: Coenobita brevimanus (assembly GCF_032717465.1). Lineage (NCBI taxonomy): Eukaryota > Metazoa > Arthropoda > Malacostraca > Decapoda > Coenobitidae > Coenobita > Coenobita brevimanus. The sequence continues at coordinate 55,115,154 of NC_137033.1, read as the reverse complement.
TAGTAAATAGTGATTATTCAGTAATATTACATTTTAAACAAGTTGTATACATATTTGAATAAATGGAATGGTTGTTGTATAACACTTTGTAAGACGTGCATGTACAACAGACGTACGCATATAATTGTGCAATGGCAATACTGCTAGGTTATACATTACATATTGAGTTATCACTTTAGTAATGTCTAATATTTCACCTAACTTGTATGATGATACTGGTAATACAGAATTGTGCTATAGTTGTATGACTTATAATATTGTACTAACATTGTGGTAATACATAACTGTAACATTTTATGAATTGTTACAAAATATTGTGGTAATGCATAATTGTGTTGGCCTTATAATTGTAGTTACATTTTGTTAATGCAACTGTTACATAAGTGTCTTGGCCTAATAATTGTAGTTAAAGTTACATAAAAGTTACATCTTGTTAATGCAACTGTTAATTGGCAAAGTGTAACATAATGCAATCGTTTGTCGTTACATAATTGTTACATATCGTTTGTAGTTACATAATTGTAGTTAAAGTTACATAAAAGTTACATCTTGTTAATGCAACTGTTACATAAATGGTACATATTGTTTGTAGTTACATAACTGTAGCAAGTGTAACATAATGCAATCGTTTGTCGTTACATAATTGTTACATATCGTTTGTAGTTACATAATTGTAATAAGTATAACATAATGCAATCATTTGTCGTTACATAATTATAATATGGAGTTACATAATTGTTACATATCGTTTGTAGTTACATAATTGTAGCAAGTGTAACATAATGCAATCGTTTGTCGTTACATAATTGTAATAACTGCAGTCCTGACATATGAATCCGGTCATGCTGCGGTCGATGATAGTGATGATGTGACATGCCACTGGCTCGTGGAGACAACAATCTGCTTTTTGTTTCACTTATAGAAGGAGTTTATGTGATGATGTGCCATGCCACTTGCTTGTGGAGACAACAATTTTTTTGTTTCACTTATAGAAGGAGTTTATGTGGTATTTTGACATATGTAGTAACACTTACACTTATTTTCATTTGTTTGTTATGTGATCTTACTCTATTTCTCTCGTTTTTCTTTCTTACTTTTTCTTTCTTTCTTTTTTTTTGTATGTATTGATTTTCTATAGATTGTTTTTCTTCGCTTGTGTACGCTTCTTCTATGTTGTTCATGGTTGCATAATTACTGGCTAATTTCCTTGGGATGCTTTTTTAAAGTTTAGTTTATGTTGCACAGATATTATTGAAAATGATATTATATAGTCCCATATTTTGTTATTTTATATAAAAAAATATATATATACACTATATACAGTATTAACTATATACACTGACTTGTTGTTCACTTGTACCTATCGTGGGTAATATGTGTGTCAGCACTGTGTGGAAATCATTGTCTTCACGATTGTGTTGAAGATGTTCACTCTTGCTAACGTCATTTGTGTTGGCCATTTTTTTTTTCTCTAGTTTACCTTGTAACTTAATTTATATGTTTCCACTAGGTAGCTTTAATTAATAAATGTTTAATACAGTTCTTTTAATCGCTCACTGAGTAACTGTGATGGTATATTTTCTTTATCACTTTGTAGATATAATAATGTATAGCTGTATGTATGAAACACGTATTTTATGTAGGTATAAATGGTAACACTCGTTGGTAGTAAATAAATGTTATAATAAATGAATGAATATATACAGTGTAGAATATTTATTGTTGGTGATTATTTAGTGTTTGAGTTAGGCAGATAACTGTAGTAAGTATGTGTATTTAAACTGTAACCATACAGCACGTTTTATATGTTTGTGCAGAAGCTTATTGTCTATCACTGTGTATTTTATAAATGAAGTAACTATGTAACTCACTAATTTTGACCGTGGTGGGAATGGTGTGAGTGGTGGTGCAGGTGGTGTGTTGACCGACGTGGCGTATTTTCAGCAAGCACGCATGATGACGTCGACTTCTCACACTGGTAGCTGTGGTGAGTGAATGAGTAGCGATGAGTAACTTGAGTGAAGATGAGTGAGTAAGATGAGTTGTGAATATGGACTTGGTATTTGCTTCGTCGTCTTGACCTCTTCACTCCTGCGTCAGCGGTGGGGGTTGGGTGGATGTAGCAGAGAGAGGAGGGTGAGATCTGGTAGTTGTGAGTTATGAGTCGTGTCTCATTCTTCGTTTGTTTGTTCCGTTTTTCTTTGTCGATGTTTTCTCGGTCCTTTTCTCTTGTGATTTACTCGTTGTAGGATGAAGACTGCCGCTACTTGTAGGTGCGTGTAGAAGATTATACAGACGACTCGTAGAGTTGTTACTTGTAGTTGATTGTAGATGGTTGTAGTTCGTTCACTGTAGAACCGAAGTTAATCTTGTAGAGTGTCGCCTGCTTTTGTAGAAATTCACTGTTGATTCGAAGACGAGGTGCGTTCCTTTCGCTGCTATCAAATGTCATAAAAAGACTTTGTAACTCCTTTGTAGTTACTTGTAGAGAAGTTATATATATTAGACTTGTGGACGAGCGGTTGTTATACTTGAGTAGCTTTGTAAGTAGATAATCTTCTTTCCCATTTGTCATTCAATGACATGGAGAGGTAAAGAATAGTATGGGACTATTTTTATTTGTCTTGGAAATATTAACAAGTCTCTCACACAGAGCGAAGTATAAAGTAGAGTCCCGCTAGCTATCTCCCTATCTCTCTCTCTCTCTCTCTCTCCCTCTCTCTTCCAAGTTGCTAAGCCCTTCTCCCTACGACCTGCCTGTTCTATGGCTAGCCTCCATCTGAGCTCTCTTTCCTAAATTCTGGTGTAGCAGGGGTTGTGTCACGTGTGTTCCCTGTGGTTGGAAAGTTCTAGAAGCCTGTGTGTGAGTATGTGTGTATGTGTGTGTATGGTCACTAGGCGCTGTCGTGTGCCTATAAAGCATTCCTTGAGTTAAGAGTGTGTAAGCATGTTTAGCATTGCTCGATTCTTGCAGACAGAGTACCTTCTCATCATCCGACTTCCTGCTTCTATCTGTCTCTCTATCTATCTATTTATCTATCTATCTATTATGATTTGTGATTATAATATGGGGTCCTAACAACACCACACCAACCCACCACAAAATACCTCACAAAAACACCCTCCGACACCACACCACAACGCCACTCCACAACACCACACATCAGAAAAACATCCTTCAACATCGCGCCACAACGCCACATCTCACAAATATACCCTCCCACCACACCAAAGGCCCTGAATCTCCCGCATCTAGTATTTGTGTGTGTGTGTGTGTGTGTGTGTGTGTGTGTGTGTGTGTGTGTGTGTATGTGTGTTCCCGCAGTACCTTTTTACTTCTGGTGACTCTGCGTTTCTACCCAAGGACGATTTTATTTCACCTGGATGAGCCCTGTCCTATTTCAGGATTACAGAAAGCCATCCCCAAACACTCACGTTCGGAAAGTCTCCCCTGGGCTAAAGAAAATCGTTTAGAGATAGCAGGGAAAAAATACAGGTAACTTTATCTTCATCGTTGATGTGGTTCCTTCACGGCTTAAACTTGCTGTAGTGTTATACTTCCTTCCCTGCTGATTTCGTTTTTCACCATTTATCACTTCCTTCGTTTCTGATTCTATTTTTCCTTTTCTCGTTTATCTTCTTCAGTGCTGATGCAATTTTTCTTCCCACTGGTATATATTTTTTTGCTGCTTTTTCCATTTTCACCCCAGATAACTTCTTTCACAGCTGACAATATATATATCTTCCGGATAGATATATTTCTTTTAAGATTTTGCACACTGATATTTGGCTGACTAGCTGTCACAAACACTAAGATTACATCTGACTGTCGAATTATTTACAGCTTCATGTAAGACTGGTCAACTTGGGCCTTATATTCATGTCGAGAAATGATTGTTTTATGGGAGTCAAAAAATTTGACTAATTCACATTAACCCTTTTGTTCCTGTTTATACAGTTAGGTATTTACACTGAATTAACGCCAGATGGTTTTGTTCCCTTTAGAGAAATTCTAGACAAAGGCTGGAAGAGTATTCAGATTTACGTTACGTGTGGTTGGAGAAGAAAAGTTGGAACTACTGAATTCATTCCCCAAGTTTCACCATCAGCATTTTAATCACCACCACCACCACCACCACCACATGATGTAATACAACCACAGAAGCCGCAACTCTACCTCCGGGAAAGCTCCAACGTCCTTGACCTTCATCACCACCACAGCCACACCCACACCTTCATTCACTTCCACAACCACAGTACCCACCACCACCACCACCACTGCCATCAGTCACAACTCCCATCACCATCATCACTCTTCCAGTCCAGCACCACTACATCAACATCCACCACCAGCACGACATTCACAATTATCCTCATCATCACCATAGCCCAGAGTACGGGCACAGAAAAGAAACTTGTCTCAGAGTGTACGGTACCACCTTAACATCTACCACCACAGTAGCCTTCCCTCCCTGACCTCCACTACCACCACCGTCACCATCACCACCACCATCCGCACCCAGCACAGACTTGACTTCTGCCTCCTCTGAGCTTCCCACAGTTAACATGGCTCTACCACCATCACCACCACCACCACAGGAACCCCACCACCATCACCACCTCACAGAATAACCACATGCGAGTACTATGACCACCAACATACCACCACCAACACCGCCACCATTAACACACCAGAACCGGCACAGCACCAACAAGAGCACGCAACAACCTTTACCATACCACAAACTACACTACAAACCACAAACAACACACCACTACCACCACAAACACACCACGACAATCACCACGAACAGCAAACCACCGCCAGTATTGCCACCACTACTAGCACACCGCCACCACTACCACACCACTACTAACAGCACACCACCATCACCACCACCACTCAACAACAACTTCATCACCACCATCACATCACAACAAAAACTTTACCACATCAACTACACATCAGCAACAACAACAACAACAACACACCACCATCACCAGAACCACACCATTATCAATCACATCACAACTACCACTACTAGAACCATACCACCACCAACACCACCACACCACCCTCACCTGAGCCTGCTGCCTCCCAGTCTTGCAGCGTGAAGGACCTCGGAAATAAATTAAACTCGCTCAATTTTACGGAGTCGTTATTGTGGTCTGGTAGTGTGGTGTTGTGGTGGTAGTGTGGTAGTGGGGTAGTGGTGTGGTAGGTGGTGGTATTGATGGCATGTTGGTGTAGTAATTTACGTGGCAAGGGTGTCAGTTTGGTGTGTGACATATCCCCAGGTAAGGCTGTGGTGTCTGGGTAGTGTTTAGACAGGGGGATGTGGTGTAAATTGCCTGATACCCCACTCCAGCACTGGACTGTGGGTCGGTACGGTGTGATGTGAGGTAGTACGGGAAAACATAGTGCCATAGTGTTGCGTAAGGCAATGTAATGTGTATGGTCGTGTGTTAGAGTGGGGTGTTATGTCCTTGTCTTATATACAATCTCATGTTTTCTCCCTTCCACCATAAAGCACACTGGACTGAACCATTTTCGCCTGTGCTTGAGGTTGTGCTTTTCTTGTGTGATGTTTCTGTACGGTGCATGTGTGTGTGTGTGTGTGTGTGTGTGTGTGTGTGTGTGTGATCTTTGGCGTCGATATTTTTGTTTTTGTATACCGTATTTCTCAATCATTGTGGTGCCTGTTTTGGGGGGCTTGAGTTTGTATATGTTGTTGTATTTATATGGCTTTTAATCTGGTAACAGGATACCGTTCATGTGCTTCTGTCATTGTAGTTTTTCTGTTTGTATGTGGAGCTTATGTTGGTGCTGCTGCTGCTGCTACTGTTTGTATTGTTTCTGTTCTAGCTGTTCTCTTGCTCTGTGCTGCCTATTCGGTGTTTCTCCAATGTGTCTCTTCTAAGATACTTTTGATATACTTTTGTTATTGTGTTAATATTTATGTATTGTGCTGTAATGCCATCACTACACCGCTTTCTTATATATTCCTCTTCCCGCGCACTCGTCCTAGTCGCCTGATTTCAGAGTTATACGAGCAGTACTTGTATAATGCTGCACTCTATTTCGACACGACTCCAAGAATGGTGAAGTTTTAGCAACATTTTATTCTTGGAAGGCGACTTTGCACTTACCTGGTCCGGCCCCACATTAAAAAGAACAGAGAAATGTTTTAAAGTATAATGCCAGAATGCGTCAAGAAATCCTGATGAGGGTTTGAGCTCGGGAACTGGGAGGAAGTAAATTTAACTCGGCTTTAAATTTCCACATTAGTTCCAACATTATTTTCTGAAAGATTTGATCGGAATTTCAACATGAAACCCGGGGAGTATGATGGCGTCTTACATACTTTATTCTTGCTACGGCCACGCGATTTTGTTCTGATTAAGGTCCCGAAGTGCAAAGGATAAATGTAATATCCATCACTCCGTTCAGTAAAGTAACATTAGTACATGTTAACCCGTTCTTGAGAATGGTCTCTCCTAAGACGAATAAAATTATCTTGCGGTGGTGAGAAATAATATACTGAAACTGACGAAGAAGGATAATGCAAAGTGTTTCTATCTCAGCATTTGTAGTGTCCACTAAGCAGATTGTCTGGTGGTAAAAATGAAACATTGATTGTGGTGGTGGTGATGTTGTAATTGTTGTTGTTATTGTTGTGGTGTTGGTATTGTTAGTGTTGTTCTGGTGGTTATGGTGGTGTGAGTAAAGAAACTCGCACTCCCACACTAGCAGTCTGGCAGCAATTCTTCTCACGTTATGAGCGTTCTTGCTTTTTTTCCTGGATATATTCTCTCTCTCTCTCTCTCTCTCTCTCTCTCTCTCTCTCTCTCTCAGCATAACCTCATCCTTTGACCAAAACTTTCTGAAATTACTCGAAACTATTACCATGGCTATCTAATTTCAGGGACCTAAAACGTTGTCACCTCTCCATAAGTTTTCATAGAACAAGATTGGCGCAAAAATTGTTTCACTGAATTTAATCTCATTAGTGCAACTTCTCCCTGAATCTCTGGACTGTGAAGGAGAGGTTTTCTAAGCTGAAGAGATTGTCAGGGGGTAGAGTAATGAAGTAAGATAAGAAAGACTTAATTATATTGAATGGATTAAGCTTAATAAAATTATGTAGTATTGAAAGTCAGATACGAAACGCATCCACGGAGAGACTGAAATCGTCTGACCTTACTGAGAAGAAAACTAAAAAAAAAAAAAAAAAAACGCTTTGGTCGAAAACTATGAAAGTAAAAAAAATTCTGGAGTGACTTTTAGAACAACTATACTTACTGGAAAAATAATGATCATATAAAGAAGGCAACTAGAGGAAAGAGAGGAAAAAAGGAAAATAAAAGAGAGGAATAATGATAAAAAGAGTGCACGAAACATATTGATAACCGTTGTTCCTCCCCCAAAAAAATTAGAAAGAAAAAATATAGACAAAAATTCAAATAGCTTCGTGAAAATGGAGCAATAAAGAGGGCAGAGGGAATACGAGAGAAAGCGAGGGAGGAAGGAGAGGGGAGGAGAGAAGTGGAAAGGAGGGTAAGAAATATGTTTATACCTATTGCCGTGGAGAGAGAGAGAGAGAGAGAGAGAGAGAATTTTAAAGTAAATGGAGTTGCAGTAGGAAAAACATATAAATGGAAAACCGTAATCTTGTTGAAGTCGTGAAGATAGATAGATAGATAGACAGATAGATAGATTGAGAGAGAGAGAGAGAGAGAGAGAGAGAGAGAGAGAGAGAGAGAGAGAGAGAGAGAGAGAGAGAGAGAGGACGTCATGGGGGAGGGTGGAGTCGGTCGTCCTACCGATATTTCAAGAATGGACCCAAATCATTTATGCCAGAAAGTGAAAGGCAAGAACACTGAATATCCATAACGAATTGGACTACCCGGAACAGGACAAAAATAAGAGTTGAAATAGGAAAAAGCGCTTTGATATCTGAAACATATTTCAGAAGGCAACTGGCTAGCCGTCTGGTGGAAGCATCCAGCCTCAACTTCATAAAAGTGATCGTATATATAGAGAAATATCTGATCAGATAACAGATGCTGTAATTATAACTGACAAGAATGAATGAAAAAGAGAATCATTACATGTCTCTTCTGGCTACAAGGCGCACAAGTGGTTAAGTCAAAAATACAGCACTTTAACTGCGTTGTATAGCACTAAGTGCCTGTCATGATAGGGATTTAAAACAATGAATATATTTGCAGGGAAAATTTTAGGAAGTCATTATTTTTTCGACATTTTGAATATATTATCGGGTTGAAACTTCTCTATAAAGCTGTGTTCCCATAGCGGGAGTGTAGTGAAGGACAGGTGGACGACAGGGAATGAAGTGCATGGTCAGTAGCTGGACTCGGATACATTAATGAAACATAATGTACATAATCACTAATCGTATATTTTCACCACTAAACTATCATTTCCAAACAGCCGCACATTACAACACCAAGGAACTATTGACGACAACGATATAATTATCATCTTTCATACAGTGACGGACGTACAGTGCAAACAAAACGCATGATAAACAGACGCAGCAAACATACACTCCGGTCTAAGTTATATTGCGGAGTTCCCTGTAATTCTGCGTTCTGTAACAACCCTTGCAATCCGGTGCAATAAAACGAGTGCAGTCCTCTCTCACAGTGCCCACTACTTCACATGCTTATGCAACATTCAGGTCGGCTGAAGGACATTGTTGGGCACGGTGGGGGCTTGTAAGGACTAGAGAGAGAGAGAGAGAGAGAGATTTCTGGAAAGTGTGTGTGTGTGTGTGTGTGTGTGTGTGTGTGTGTGTGTGTGTGTGTGTGTGTGTGCACTGAGGCCATGGTGGGACACTGTTGGGACTTACAACGACTAGAGAGACAGAGTTTCTGAAAAATTTCTGTGTGTGTGTGTGTGTGTGTGTGTGTGTGTGTGTGTGTGTAAAGACATGAAAGATAATAATTTCGTAGAGACTTAGACCAGTGCATGAAAATTATTTTAATCAAGTGAAATACCGGAAAGGAAAATGAAAAACTAAAAGACATTTATGTGATTAGAAAATGAACAGGTTTGTATTATAGTATTAGGGAGTCAGGGAGGGATTCATTATGAGGGAGGAGGGAGGAGAGGACACGGATCAGTGTGAGAGAAGGAAGGACTGAGTGTTTGTGTGAGGGAGGGAGGAAGTGGGTCAGTATGATGGAGGAAAGGATAAAAGATATCGGTGTGAGGTAAGGAGAGGGTAGTGTGATGGCGTAAGGGAGATAAGCAGGGACTCAGTGTGAGAGAGTAAAGGAAAAGTCATCTTAGTGAGGTAAGGGAAAGGTTAGTATAAGGCAATGAGAGGGTTAGGATAAGAGAGACAAGGAAAGGTGAGTATGAGGCGGGGAGAGTGTGAATAGTTAATATGATGGAATAGGGAAATGTCAGTGTATTGTAGGGTGAAAGGGAGTTCAGTATAGGACAGAAAGATACAGGGTCAGTATAAGGCAGGGAGAGAGGGAATTCAGTATAAGACAGGGAGACGAGGAGGTCGTTTTGTAAAGGGGTGAGAAGGGTCAGTATAAAGCGAGGGGTCCACTAAGCGCCATTTAAGACATAGTTCAAGCAGACTTAGGTTACCGTGAACTCAACCCATCTCACAATTTTTATGTTACAGCTCTAAAGGGATATTATGACCTCCAAAAAATCTCAGTATTTGTTGCGCTATAATGTGACATCCGAGCACGGGGCCCTTGTTCTTTTGTTTAATCAAGTGTCTCCATAGTCACTGATAGTCGCATATTAAATGAATCATAAGTATTCAGGGACCGAATGCTACTCACATGTTGTACAAGCTACCTGCAAACCAAATTTGAAGACGAGATATTTTGGCAACACACACACACACACACACACACACACACACACACACACACACACACACACACACACTGACAAAAACTATATCGCCTTGCCCTGCTAAAGGCGGACGATAATTAATGAGGAATCAGTTTCAGAAACCACCATTTCGCGTTGATACAAGGGACGTGATACAACTTATTTTATCAGCATCAGTATCACGGTGTACATTTTTCCTCACAGAGAACGCTGTTGTGATTAGTTATTTTCCATCCGTCTGTGAACTGCCTATGAAGGGTGTTCCCAAAGTCCAATTGTCCACCTTCAACTTATCAACAGAAGACTGACCCCAACTTCCTTCACACATCACCTGCCGATAGTGCATTATTACCCATCATCTCTCCTGTGATACGCTTGGGATATCACAGTCAGACCTGATTTTATGGTAGTGGTGGGGGTGTTTTGATGACGTGTCGCTGAGGCCATATGGAATAGCACTGAAAAGGGTGATATGCAGTGCTAATTCTCACACTATTCCCTGCAGCAGCCTTGATCTATCCCTTGACCAAACAGTCTCCAGCCCACAACTCTCTAATGCCTAAGATGACTGATAAATGTAGTCGCATTAGAGTAAAGAGAGAGTACTGAAAAATGACTGACCGTTTCATTAGTGTTAGGTTTAAGGGAAATAATGGCCTCTAAACCGAAGCCATTTCCGGTGTTCTGTGTTGTAGTATTTGCCATGGAAAAAATATATTCTGGTCATGTAAGTCCCGGAGCTGGAAGAGAATGGGAGAGATTAGACCTTAATTATGCTGCTGAGTTAAGCCCCGAACTAAATAATCTTTTTTTTTTTTTTTTTTTTTTTTTCCCTCGAATCTTGTTTGGACAGTAGATTTATAGGCCGCCATTTTACACAGCTGGGAAATTCGCCAGGCACCTAAAAGGAAATTTTAAGCCCCGGTCTTTACTGCATATTAACACTTTATCAAACCAATTCAGTAATTCACTGGAGCCTCCCCTGTCCGGGTGGGTAGGGTGTGTATCTATCAGATCCCACAGACAGGGTTCCATCCCACTTACGGGGGGGCAGTAGGTGAATTGGTAAGTTTTTCGCCTTATTCCCACATGTCCACAGCCTTTCAAGGTTCCGTGAAGGTTATATAGACAGCCACTCCAGCAACACGAATGTCGACTTACGATTCTCGCCCTTCACTCTACAGACTCTCCTCTGGTGTACTGTGTCACAGGGTTTTTGAGATTATGCAATATTAAAGAATAATATTCAATAATACTTGATACTTTAAAATGTTACTTGAGAACAGGACAATGAATTGACTTGTGAAAATCAAGCAATGATTACTTTATGCCGGCTTACTTCGCCGATTCTCTAAGGACGAGAATTTATAAACTTTCTCAACAGTACACAGCAGAGACTAATTACTCACATGTGCTGTTTATTAGTACTGTTGGCCTCTGGAGAAAGTGACTCCACCCCTGATAATCAATAGCAAATGCTATTAATGATAAACAGGTTCTTGCTGGTGCATTAACTCCTGGTTGCACAGCGGATTTTAAGCTTAGTACAAGAGGACTGGCCTAAGTACCAGTTGTGAATAATGCAAAGCGTTTATGCAAACTAGCAGCTATAAGTGAAATAAGCTTAATGTGGAGAAATAAAACACGAGTTTACATTACATTAAGCTCAAGAGAAAAGAACTGTGAATCTATTAATTACAATGAAACAAATTTACTTTACACGTATCAAAATGAATTAAAAAATAAGGAGAACACACTCACTCGCTCACTCAAAAGCTAAACTCTTAAACCTAGGAAAAACGAAATGAAAATACTGGTCAGAAAAGGGGCTAGGTGGGATGAACTGGGCGTCGTTGCTGAGGAAGGACACTGCCACACACCCTAAACCTCTATGCCGGATCACACTGAGTGGAGACTTCAGGAACCCGCTGAAGAACGACCTGGTCTCATGGCGCTTCAATCCTAACTGAATTCAAACAAGCGAGGCAAGGACTGAGGCCAGCCACCAACTGGTAACGGCTAACGAAAATAGAGTGAGCGAAACACGCCCATAATAAATCACTCAGCGAAAGCGCTAATGTCACGCACAAGGACGATCACTTATGAAATAATGAAAAATGTTCTGAAAACACTCCCGATCGGGTGAATACGTGGCGATTGATTGAGTGATACTTATGGGAATTCACTAGAATTCGCGGTTTCCCACAAAGTTCAATGTCACGAATTTATTTAGATAGAGAATCGCGCCAACTTGTGGCATACTGGATGGGGGCGGATCACTTCTCCCGTAACACAACAGTATTCCTCAGCCTTCTGAGCTTGAACATGTATGGTACAGCTGCCCACTCATGTTAGGCCTGTGCAAACTCCAGGCTATAAAACATATATTCAAGTAATCCACTCTCTTACCTTATATTTAATGTACCTTCTTATTCTTTTAGCTGTGGCTAATTTTCTTCAGTTAAAACAAAAGGATTGGCTAACGTTACTTGCATTAAAAAAGAAAATGGTACAACGTTAAATTTTTTTTATTATGCTCTGCTGGAACTCCCTGAGATAAATAAAATAGTCTGAATTTAGCCCGAACAGAATGGGAACTTCAGACCCAGCCAATCACCCTTTTTCTACCCTCCCCCACATCAGACTTTAAAGAAAAATCTGTTTGAACTGCGAACGAACATCTTCAAAAGTTGTGCAAAGTTCACCCAGCATAACCACCCACAACCGTCATAACTCAGTCCAGTTAGAGAGAGAGAGAGAGAGAGTGAAAGGTGCTCCAGGACTTGATACACTAACTGAACGAGGTGATTCTACGGCTGGTTATTATTAAAAATGATCAGTAATGGCTTGACCACCATACTCCAGACCGTTGAACCTGTGATACAACTTGTAGTCAAGGCGATCATTGTTATGATACATTGGAGCATATATGTGTGGGATGGGTAGACATGGGTGAGTTGCACTGGCTGCGGAGGTGGTGGGTAGTGGAGTATGCTGGGGAAAGTGTATACTGTGAAGATCAGTGTTGTAGGTAGGGTTGTTAAGTGCAAGTCAAAGATGAGGAGCAAAAAATGGAGGAGGTTGGCGGAAAGGAGTGGGTGAGTGGCTGGGGTAGGCCAGGACAAGTGCACTCTGTAAAGATGGGTGTTGTATGAGAGGCAGCAGTGATGGCGGGGGCATATTTCTCTTTAAAATTCGTTGGGAGGGGTAGGAAATGAGCAGGATGGATGGAGAGGGATGGATGAGATGGGTGAGGATCGTGGCTGGCTGGTGCGGCAGGGTGGAGGAATACACATTGTGAACACTGGGACTGTGAGAAAACCAGTACAGCCATGGTGATGATTTATTTGATTTTCAAAAGTATCATCGTACAAGAAAGCATTAATTTTGTAACCATATCCCAAGATAGTAATAATGAAAGCAGACTGTGCATTGGTGGGTCATCAGGGATAAATCAGGGTCAGGAGCATGAACGACAGCATCTCATCAGGTGGTCATTAATTCACCCTGACGGCACGATCTATCATCAGGCTTGTCCCCCTCGCTGCCTATATTGTCGTGGCCTAAATATGCACCGGAAAATTGAGGTCAGGTGGGTATGGTATTGTAGCTGGATCACAACATGCAATTAATTACACTTGTTACTGATGCTTTTTCATCTCCTCACACCCTCATGCATTTTCCCTTTGTCTCCCCTTAACAATATAATTTTATCCTTCCAAACATCCCTCCTCTCTTCTCTCTTTCAACTACTCTCATTCCCCTCCAATCAGCATCATCCACCCCTCTCCCAGTGGTCTTCCTTTCCCCTAAAAACCGGTTGTATATTGGAAATGTAGTGCTTTCCTTTCACTCAGGGAATGCGTCTGGAAAATTGGATGGAAAAGATTGGGTGAATATTTATTACAAATTAAATTTTATTAAGCAATGTCATGTGACCTTCATTGGATTATGCTTCAGCGAATATGCTAGTACAGTAGGCTCGCCTAGTGCGCGTCATCACAATGCGCGAATCGCATTGTGCACGAGTGACCAAAAATCATAACGAAAAACCTTGAATGCGCGAGTTTACCCCAGAAAACACGAGGTAGAGGCAAGAGGGGGCTTAGAAACGCCATTTTCCATCAGTACGCGACCCCCCCACACACACAACGTGCCAATAGTGACCTAGAGGCTCATGGAGAAGGTGCTCAAGAGGAGTCTACAAAAAGATATCGCCAATAACAGCTTCAATAATAACGTTTTCGGCAATAACATTAAGTTAGCATAGATACCCAATTTCTATAATAATGATGTTTATTTCGTGAATACCAAGTTGTTATACTGCCAATACGTCCATAACAAGATGAGGAATGAAACAAACAAGCAAGAAGAGATGAAGGAAATTGCCGAAAATGTGAGCAGTAGCGAGGAGGAGAGGGAGGATTCTCCCCTCACCACCTCCCCTGACTCGCCCACCGCCGTCCTCCACTGCCCCACCTGACTCACCAGCCGCCTCCCTCTCCACCTTCATAGCCCCACCTGACTCACCTGCTTCACCTGGCATACCTGCAACCCCCACCATAATGACTTGCTGCATTCTGGAAGAAATGTAACATTCAACAGGCCGTAAATTTCTTCATCAAAGCCTGGAATACTACAACATTGGCAACCGTTAAACAAGCGTGGTGCGGCCGGGGTGGTGGCGGGGGCACTGTAAGTGCGTTGCCGCGCCTCAGAACCCCTGTTGTTTAAGTCCATCAGGCCTGTTGTCTACTGTTGTTAAGGTGACTACCCATATTTTTGTTATTGCAGCTATATCTGTAGTACAATGTCTGAAAAATTTGACCTGTTTTATGTCTCTAAGGGCCAAAAAATGTCCAGGTATTAGGGGGTACCGCCCATATGTAATTTTTCCCATAAGATTATGTATTCCCAGTACGCGAATTCCCAGTGCGCGAGGTCGTGGACCGCCCAATCTCTCACGCACTGTGCGAGCCCACTGTATCTCTCTGATTGATAAATGTAAACTGCTAGGGCATGGTGTGTTTGTGCTTGATTTTGGCTCAGTCATGAAAACAGTGCTAATGTTTTGGTCAGAGCTTCTTCGTTTGTTTGAGCACTGAACATTGATTCCATGCTTAGTCCAGGTCCAGTTTCTGTTCTACTGTTAATCGTAACTTTATGTGTAATTCTGCAGATGTTTAACTACTACTACCGCTACTACTACTACTACTACTACTGCTGCTGCTACTGCTGCTACTACTACTACTACTACTGCAGCTGCTGCTGCTACTGCTACTACTACTACTACTACTACTACTACTACAACAACTGCTACCACTGCTAGTACTACTACTTCTGTACTATTATTATGACTGTTTTAATTATTATTATTATTAAAAATTTCCAACACCTCAGTGGGATTTTTTTTTTTTTTACTATTCTCAGTTTTATTATTCTTGCTTATTTCGATATTGCGATATTTCAAAGTCTACTTGGCCTAGAGCCTTCAAACTTTGTTAACTTTATCGGACAACTGTCCGCTTGTTTTGGCCAAATTTGGTGGCAATCTGTCAGCAGGATCTCAGAATATTATTTGGAACACAGAGAAGTGAGCCAGCCAAGCTGTCTCAAGAGCCGCTTAAGCTAGGGTGCTGAAATTTTGCTGCAGTATAGGCTTAAGGAGAACGCAGTGCGGAAAGGACTATGATTTTAATTGGTTGATTATTCTCTGAGTTCGCGTGGGGAAAAAAACTGGGGCTTTTCCGGATATTTTGGATGTCACCTAATATTCCATGAAGGATTAAAGCTGGAGCCACCAAACTTGGTGGAATTTTTTTTTTTTTTTTAATCAAAATTGTCCTTAGGGCAATTTTGCAGTATTCAAGTTAACTTCATCATTAAAATGGCGAAGCCTCTTGTTTTCATCAGTATTATTATTTTTCTTTGCACTATTTTTTGTTCATTCTTGATGATATTACACATGAATATACCCTATGGTAACCCAAGTCCTTGTGCCAAATATATGTGACCTTGACCTATTTTTGAAGGTGATATACTCATTTTTATTCTAAACATTGAATATTTGAAATTGAAATATCTCAGAAACTAACTGAGATACAACTATTTGGTCGAAAATCCTATGATAAAATGTTCGCACAATAATTTTGGCTTAAAATTTTGCCATGTTGCGTTGTGGAAAATACCGAATTCAAATCTGCTCAGTTCTTTCTTTACAGCAAGTTTTTACAGTTTTAAAGCTGTAACTTTCCAGATACATGGCTGTGCTCCCTCTTATGACGTGAGAGGAATATGGTTACAGTTAAGTGTACAGTTGTCCAGTTATTAACACAGATGTAAAGTTTACACCTCTGTCTTCAGATCTTGTTGATGTTACACAAGAAGTTACTTTAGGTTCTTCTGATCTTGTTTATATTACACATACCTTAAATACTAGGCTATATGGCAAAGCTTCCTTGTGGTACTATTACAGTAGTAGTATTAACCTGCCCTATCCCGACCACTTTTCCACCACTGACTCCCCCCAGTCCCGACCATTTTTGGAAAAATTTTTTTTGGCTCAAACCTCTGCTTTTGGTGAGAAACATCGAAAATTCATAGAGAAATCGCTCACCTGAGGTTTAAATACTCGATACAGGTAGGAGTACCTCCTTACCTTACTGGATTTCTAACAGGCTGGCACCAAAGAAAACGAGTTCCATAGGAAGATAACTATTTCACACCACTCATAAACGGTATTTATTTATTTATTTGGTACGAATTTATATGTAGTACGAGAGTATATTGGTTTTCAAACAGTAATATAGGCATTATAAGCATTGTTTCACTCACTAACTCATCACCATACCTGACCTTTTGCCACATTACCTGATCATCATTTCTGACTGTTTCTTCCTCTAATGCTATGTAAACTTTGTCCTCCACATTGTCATTGATTGGGGAATCACTCTGGCCCTGAATTTCGTACCGTGGCATGACATGGCTTTACTGGCCAGGTCACTGATAACAGGTGAATTGCTGAGACAATGGTGTGCAGGGGGGGGGAGGAGGTCATGCTGGGTAAGGCATTGTCCCTGCCTGGCATCTTGTAGAGGAAGGTGTCACGTGTATACGTACCAAAAATCACTCGCGAAAATTGAAAATTGTGCAAATTAGGGACCTTGCAATTGATTCGCGTTTATGTACGTCGACGGGATTGGCAGTGATAAAACGTGTGGACATTAAAGAACGTCAACGGGACGCCGCAGGTTAATATGGTATCATTATTACTACGATTCCTATCCTCCTGCTCCTCTTCCTCCTCCTCCTCCTCCTCCTCCTCCTCCTCGTCATCATCATCATCATCATCATCTTCATCAACATCATTATTATTATTATTATTATTATTATTATTATTGTTATTATTATTATTATTATTATTTTTGAATCGACAAACTCAGGTATCCATCATTATCATTGTCACTACGATGTCAATATTTCTCATTGATTATATACATTACCAACTTCAATATGCAGTTAAATTTAAGTGCCTCTGTACTGTGATGCCTTTGTACTGCATTCTTGTTGCCACTAGACGACCTTATAAAGACAAGAGGTCAGAATCATATCCAGTAATTCCTTGATTATTACCTTCTCGGTGCAGAATAAACTTGTCAGGCGATAGCAAGAAGACTTTTACTAACCCCTTCACTAGCATGACGTATTATTGTATAATATTCCTTTTGCCAACTGACGATTTTATTCAACTTAGGAAGAAATTCTATCAGTGAAGTTATTAACACAGGCTATAGCTAACCCTTATAGCTTGAACAGCGTCTCCCAAGCTGAATTAATCTGCCGGGTAGAGCTTGAAAATAATGAAAAAGACGTCGCCGGATTGGAGGGGTTAAGTACTCTACCGTCGACAGTGTTTGTGGAGACTCTTATCCCTCACACGACGAGAGACCAATCCTTAGCTACTTCAAATTGTGAAACAGTATTAATAGCCCTATAAGATTACTGTTTTTACCAAAGGATTAATTGTGCTGCCTCGTGGAAAACAAAGCATCGTCATCGTCATCGTCATTGTTATCATCATCATCTTCACCCAACTTCACACTAAAAAGCAGCAGTGAAATAAACTACTTGCCAGTCCGCTGGAACTGCAAAAGTTGTAATTAATGTTTTTTTTTTCTTTTGCTGCTGTGACATGGAACCGGTAATTTGGAATGAGAAAAAAGACACTGAAAAACTTACTCAAACGAGCGGAGATCCGTATTATTACATGGTATCAGGTGTGTGTGTATGTGTGTGTGTGTGTGTGTGAGAGAGAGAGAGAGAGAGAGAGGGAGAGAGAGAGAGAGAGAGAGAGAGAGAAATATACGAGTATACCTATTGTAATAATTTTTGAGTTTTTTGGAAAATGTCAGGGATTTTTAACCTCTTCAGTACGGCGATATACGAGTGTATTAGCTTAGGAGATAACTAATAATGAAGGGGTTAATGAAAGCTGTTAATATATAACCGCCATCACTTCCAGCAGTCTCTCTGAAACGATATAATCGTTTGTACAGCACGAACAAAGTGAAGGAACACATCCTGTACAAAAGACGGACATTTCAGAAATTGTATTTATATTAACAGAACAGCAGTGGGTGGAGATGGCGGTGAGGAGTAAGCGGGATGGGCTTGCGTTTTGGTGGTGGTGGGGCATGACAGGATAATGTGGTGGGTGGTGGGGCAAAACAGGGTATTGTGGTGGGTTGTGGGGCATAACAGGGTATTGTGGTGGGTGGTGGGGCATGACAGGGTATTGTGGTGGGTGGTGGAGCATGGGAGAGAACTGTGGTGGGTGGTGGGGCATGGCAAAGATCTAAGGTGGGTGGTGGGGCATGGCAGAGAACTGTGGTGGGTGGTGGGGCATGGCAGAGAACTGTGGTGGGTAATGGGCATGGCAGGGCACTTAGGTGGGTGGTGGGACACGGTAGGGCATTGCGGTAGGTATTGGGGCTTGACAGGGTATTATGGTGGGTGGTGGGACATGACAGGATGTTGTTGTTGTGGGTGGTGAGGCTTGACAGGGAATTGAGGTGGGTGATGGGGCATGGTAGGTTATTGTGGTGGATGGTGAGATACAGTGGCTGTAGCAGGTTATGACAGGGGAAGTATATCCTGTGATGATACGCGTGGTAGGGATGGGGTGGGATGGATGGGGTCTGTGAGAAATGAGGTGTGTGGGGTGGGTAGGTAGGTGGGTGGATGGGTATGAGGGGTGGGTAGGTAGGTGAGTGAATGGGTGATTGGGGTGAGTAGATAGGTGGAAGGATGGGTATGTAGGGTGGGTAGGTAGGTGAGTGGATGGGTGTGTCGGGTGGGTAGATAGGTAGATACATGGGTGTGTCGGTGGGTAGTGGGAATACAGGCCCATGGGGTGAGTAGGTCCATCGTAGGAAAAGGTGCCTGGTAGGATAGGTCTATTTGGGCAAATGGGTCCATGGAAAATGTCTGGGAAAATGGGTCCCTGTAGGAGCATTGGTTCAGTGGGTGGCGACTACTGCTTTCATGGCCAGCTGCTAAGGAAGTACAGAGATGGACAATATGTCTGACGTGCGAGGCGATGTTTGGTGTGCCAAGACAGTAAGTTGGAAGACAACTGCAGCCCCTGGCCTGAAGAATCTCCCACCCACAACGGAAGTTTTTGAGTTGAATGTACAGAAAACCTACATTCAAACTGTTATATGGGTGTTAGCGTGTGAAGCTGAACCCCTGACGTTGGATCCTACGTTGTATGGATGGAAGTCCGAAGACCTCAAGTCCTAGCACCTCAGAAGTTAGTCGAGATGATCCACTGTCGTTGTTCCTCTCAGAAATCATGCTTAACAGCTCAATGTCGTTGCAATGCAGCCAAACTACCATGCACAGTATTTTGCTTGTGCCATGGAGAATCGAAGTGTAGAACCGAAAAAACACAAGGAGTGGATAATGAGTAAATCATCACCGTTTGAACCCTAGGTACACCACTGGATCACAATTGATTTTTAGTGAGGCAGCGAAGTTCCCTGCGTCAGACAGGACGTCAATTTGCATATATGTGATTCAGTGGAAGACATGTTGGAATAATTGTCATGTGTCATTTATTTGTTCATATGTCTGCAGTGAGAAAGAACCGACTCTGTGTTTAGTCTTTTCTCACATCATTTTTCATTTGTACGCGATGGAGGCGTCATATGTATTTTGCTCGTATTTTCACTTCATTCTCAAATAAATCCCCTAAAAACTCATTAAATGGCAATTCTAAACTGTTCACTATACTCACTGACCATGAAAGCATTGGTATAGACATCTTTATTTTAAAAATAAAGATGTCTAGGACAAGAACTTAGACATAAGCAAAATTAGAAGTTCTGATAATAGCGACAGCTAATTTGCATATTAGTGGGTTTTATGGAAAATGCTCAGATCTGTCAGGGCGATACTCTCCCTAATATTGTTTAGTAGGGTCCAAAGGCAACGAAACTGTACATATATTTTATGCGGACGCAAATGCACGCTTCATTCGAAATCTGGGGTTTGACGGCCGGACTATTGGTGGAAGATAGGTCCATGGGTTAAATAATTCTGTGGAGGAAATGTGATGGGGAAAATATTGAATGTTCATGGGAAAATGGGCCCATTGGGGATAATAGGTGTGCCATAAAATAGGTTCATATGTATAATATGTCCATTAGGAAGTATAGGTTCATGGGAAAAATAGGTCCATGAGAACAATATTTTGATGGAAAAATAGGCCCAAATGGAAAGTGTCTCCATGAGCATGAGAAAATAGGTCCACTGGACAGGACAGGTCTAAGAAGGAAAATACAGTAGGCCCTGGGTGAAGAAATAGATTCATCGCGAAAAATGGGTTCAACAGGGAAGTAGGTCCATGAAGGAAACTTTGACAGTGAAGAGGTACCTGAGGGAAAAACAGGTGGTAGGGTATTTAACATCTATGGGTGTAGCCGGAAATGCGTCTGTGTGCTAGTTCTGCTTATTCTCTTACCCCAAAATGATGTCACTTAATTTTCGGGAAGACACCTCCGCTTTGATAAGTCTCCAGAAAGCTATGTGAAATACTGTGAACTCGTCGTGTAGCAAAGAGTTACACTGTAATGACGTCCTTGAGCTCAAGGGATTAATATTGTTGCGTACAAGGAGTTACAGCATTCAGGTGGTTACACAAACACGTTCACATTGCATGAAATCTACACTTTACTTTGCAAAGCTCTGGTGAAGGGATTAAGAATATTTACATTTTGGTTTATAATAAAATCATATATTTGGACAGCAAGGCGCCAAGTTCTGTGCAAATGACCTTGTATACTATAACCGGATGGAGAGAAAGCACAAGAAAGAGCTTAAGTTCTTTGTTCTGTAGCCTTTTGTATTTCACAGAGAGCCATCCTAATACAGAAAGTACAAATATAAAGAGACATGAATACATTCTGAGAGACCCCTCACCATACGAACGGCCTGTATTGCAACCTGACGGGGTGTTCACATACAAATGTTCCTGCTTGTTACGCACCACTATCGGACATCCCAGCTAATATATATAAATCTTTGTGTCAGAGGAGGTCAGTTAATAGTGTCAGGACATACTGCCAGGTATTACTGTCAGTATTTATTTTCAGACTTTGTAAATGAATCGCAGACCTAATAACAGTAAAGTATTATTGGAGGTATTGAATGTTGTGGTATTGCGTGGCTTCGTTGAGTCTGCAGGACAGCAGTCGTGTGACATCCTCTCTCCTAACTCGTCACCAGTGAATGAAGAGAGGCTGAGCAGTAACACACCCTGAGGTCGTTCCTTGGTCTTTCACGCTTTCCCTACCTCCACTACACCTCTCACCCTTGCCCCCTCAAACATCCCTCACCTTCGCCCTAACCGCCACACACTTCCCGTACCCGCATCCCCTGCCATTTTGTCACCATTACAGCTTGTTCACAACCGCCACTCCTCAGTCACACTCCTAGTGCCCCTCACTCAGTCACTCTCGCAATCACACCCCTCACTCTCACTTCCCAATTATTTTTGTTCCTGTTGCCTTGTGACCATCACACCATCCCCCCAGTGGCGTCCTGCAGCTGTTTTTCCACCTCTGTCACACCACCTCCGCCACTACTTCTTAGCCTCTTGTCAATACTGTATACCACTGTCTACCGTCTCACCCTCATACACACCCTGCTGCTGCTGCCGCTGAAACCATCTAATACCACAGTACTCTTCATCATTGTCTCATATCACCACTACCAGTATCCCCACCTATCCCATCATTAATATCATCTAATCCTCTTCCAATATCATAATTAATACCATTACCACCACCATTTCCACCAGCATCATCATTTTTCCCTTTGTTATCGCCAAATATATAACCACTTATACCGTATCAACCTCCACCACCACCACCACCACCATCACCATCACTTCATCGTCTCACCTTCTTCCACCACCACCACTTTACACTTCTCCACCATCATCACCTTGCCTTCCACCACTACCACACCAACAATCATCAGTCCCCCAATACTAACTAACATCACTCCTACCATCATCACCAGTAATACCACCACCACTACACCACCATCACTACGATTCTCACCCTCTCATTTCTCTGGCACCACCACACCCTCACCCTTTCCCCACTCCCCTGTTTCAGTATACCATGTACCAGTTTTATTTCATATGGGTTATGATGCTTGGATTGCCTGTGCTCCATTAGAGAGTTGAGCTGTGCTTAGTGATGTAAAATGACCCCCATAACTCTGCCTCGTTTTGAAGGTGTGTGGAGCGGACTTTCCTCATGCCACCCTGTAGTTCGATCACCTTATATAAACGTAAATGTGTGACCTTTTGCTGCTTATTTGCCGTAACTCAGCGGCAGAAATGACAGTACTGCAACGTTGCAACTTTTCAATACCATTTCCTAGTTCCGTTCCCTTGTTTAAGCCCAGCATTCTAGATAAAACATATTACAATCTTAGACCAAGTTATACCGCACAGAGCATAAACTGGAGTTGGCAAAAATACACAAGGCCACAGCATTATCCTAACACTCTCTGGCTGTGTGTACTGAGAGGGTGTAAACTCAGACTGACTCATTTGGTGTGTGTTGCGGATTCCGTGGGGTTGGAAGGTGTTTAAATGTTAGTGTTACCCATTTCATTATGTATGCTGTTAATAGTACTATTTATCTTTGGTATGTTCTCTTGTTTCCGGAGTCTACCTTATCTAAGAAAATGATGATGATGATGACTTTCGAAAGCCTTAAACCCTACCACTCTGGAGCTGGGAAGAGTACACGAGGTACCGTTACAGTAATACTGGACAGAGAGAGAGAGAGAGAGAGAGAGAGAGAGAGAGAGAGAGAGAGAGAGAGAGAGAGAGAGAGAGAGAGAGAGAGAGAGAGAGAGAGAGAGAGAGAGAGAGAGAGAGAGAGAGAGAGAGAGAGAGGTGCATATGAGTTTCCATCGGGATGTTTGACAACCTCTCCGTGTATAAACTCCCAAAAATAAAACGGGCAGACGAAAACGCAAATCAGGAAGATAAAAGCTGAAAATAATGATAATGATTTCTAACCAAAGCCTTGGAATATATAAACATCTTTAATATCTATAAATGTACATAAAATGTTACCTGAAAAATTAAAACAGTAGGTAACGTAGACAAATAATTCCTCAGAAATGTTTGAAAACAAAAATAATATATAACATATCATATAAGCTGAAAATATTGATAATGATTTTAACAAAAACCTTGGAATATATAAACATCTTTAATATCTATGAACGTATGTACATGAAATGTTACCTGAAAAATTAAAACAGTAGGTAACGCAGACAATAAATAATTCCTTAGAAATGTTTGAAAACTGAAATAATGTATCATATATATATATATATATATATATATATATTGGTAACACTGTAAACGTCGAAAGTAACAACGTAATCATACACATAACCTTAATCTTTCGCAACGGTGATCAACATTTAGTACATTGTTTTTAGCAAACTCTATAGGAATTTATACAGCTAAGGAAAAGGCAGAAATATGGTTAAATGATCTCAAGCAACCCTTTCTCACGGATGGTTATACATACTGTAAGGATTTTATTATTATTTTTTTTTTTTTTGTTCTTTTATGCTCAGGAAAGACTCAAGTGTAAAAAAACTACAAATGAGATTTATTCCGATAAAGTAACATTCCACGCAACAATAAACAAGGTAAACACTGAAGATCGGAACGAGAGACGCTGGTTGCTTAAATACGATAACCCCTTTTAAGCCACCAAGAATCTAGTACCTACATGCAAAACCTCAAAGTGATTCATAGTTTTAAGTATGTTGTGGAAAAAGTGGTAACATTTTTACTTTACCCCCTTTGTAACAGACATGGAAACTCTGTGTGTGTGTGTGTGTGTGTGTGTGTGTGTGTGTGTGTGTGTGTGTGTGTGTGTGTGTGTGTGTGTGTGTGTGTATTGGAAGCGTGACCTCTCCGTGACGAGTGGCACAAATATTTTATCAGGGCCAGAGAAATACGGTAACAGCCCCAGACGCTGGAAATAGCTCCACCAGATGTCACTGTGCCGCTTATACTCTCCCCAAACCCTCATTCTGCTGCTCTTTAGTCCTCTCGATCTCCTCCTCTTTCTTGCCTCTCTCCCCTCTCTCTTGCCCGATTCTTCGTCCTTCTTCCCTCCTTTTTTCTTTCATATCCTGTTCCCAATTATCTTCGTCCTCACACTTTTGTCTCTATCCATCGTCCTTTCAGTGCTTCTTTTCTTTCCCCCTTTCCAACTCCTTCTCCTCCTCCAAAAGGCTTCTGATATTTGTGTGTGTGTGTGTGTGTGTGTGTGTGTGTGTGTGTGTGTGTGTGTGTGTACATGAGAGAGAGAGAGAGAGAGAGAGAGAGAGAGAGAGAGGCATTGAACATCAATATGATATGCAAGTAATCCATCGTGTGGGCTGAGGCTTAACACTTGGAGGCACATAAAAGGTCCGTTATTTTTACCCAGCAATGTTGGGATCAGCAGATCACCGTATATGAAAAATATCATATACACAGGTAATTGTTGGCATGAAATATTCATGAAATCGCCAGGTTTCTTCCTGATCTAGTGCTTGAATGCATTTCGCTTACAATAAACGGTTTTACTACTTAATCAGAGCCTCTCGAAGAATGTCGTTATCTACCAAATGTTTCTACATTTCGATGACATATATCTGGGTACCCAGATACTGTGATTAAAAATCACCATACAAAATTTCATATTCAAAAATATTTGTTAACAAGCAGTGTCTATGAAATCTCATGGCTTGTCAAAATCTACTACATAACAGCCCTTCATTTACAATAAGCGGTGTCTGGATACTTATTCAGAATCTCTCCAGGAACATTATAACTTATGAAATATTTAGACAATTCTATAAAGTCTGTAACAGATTGATCTCTGTATTCTTGTATTAATTCACATTGCACTACATAAAGCCGAAGTGTGTGATACAGATTTCTCTTGCATAGTTTACATTTGGCGTCTACAGTAATACGATCTGTTTCTTGCTAAAGATATTTATAGCCTAATTAAATCCTAGCAACAGTGACATCAAGGAGCCTGCTTTTTTTTTTTTTTTTTTTTTAATGTGTCCGACTCTGGGTATAGGCTTCACAGCCTGCTCTCAAGGCCCAGTAGTCCTCCTACACACCATACACCCCTACATGTCACCACTTCGGCGCTAAGATCCACCGTCCATATTGAATATATGCTAGGGCTGTCTCATACAGGACTGGTGTATTGGTATTACCGGGGGTATTTTTACGACATGTCGGCGGGTCTTCTGGTAGATCAGTAAAGTCTGATTTAATGAAATTCAAATCCTTAAACTGTTCCCTGCCCCAGCCGGGATTTGAACCTGGGTCCGGTAGGACCGCAGGCCGCCTCTCTACCGATTGAGCCACCGACTCCCCCTCTCTTCCCCCCCAACTCTTCCAGCCACCTCTGTCTCACATTCTCCGAGTCATTCACTCTCCTAGTTCTTTTTGGCCCCCTTCTTCCAGCTCTTAACTCTCTTTCACTTTCCTAATCATGTTCCTACACCCCTCGCTGTTTGTCTCCCTTTCTTCACAACGACCTCACTGTCACACACACTCCAACTCTCCTAGTCAGCTTCTTACTCTCTGCCTGGCTATTTTGCCTCTCTTTCCCTCTCTTTTTAATCAGGTCGCATTCATATACCTGCCAGTTAGTTCATCACTCTTCATTCGCTCCACTTGGCTGAACCACGTTGAAGTGTTTCTCATTATTTTCTTCCTCCCGTGATGGCAGCTGTTATTAGCTTAGAAATCATTTTTATCCTCCTTCCAGTAATTCCTGCCAAGTTATGTTCACCCATTCAGTAAGACAATATTTATTTTGGACTATCCCTGTTTCACCCAAGCGATAATAGTCAGATTAGGGGAGATTTCTTAAACAGAAGTGAGTAGGCTATATACTGCTTATTATATTCTCTTTAATACGAGTCCTTTCCCCAAAGATGACGAATTGTGTGTCTAAATCAACATAAAATACACGACGTAATCATAATTAAAAAGCAAGTAGTGGTGGAGAGAATTTACTGTTGGTGAGATTATCTAGTCTGGATTAAAAGACATACCACAAAATCAGTAATGTCTGTGATCAGGGTCATCTCTGACCTTGATGATATATACAGTAAGTGCTGAGTATTTTGCCATAGTGTAGTGTTGCCTACTTCTTCCTTAGCCTTTATCATTCTTTTTTTTCTGTACCTGCCCTCCTCTCTTCCTATTTCTCCCATCTTTCATGTCACTTCTTATTGCTTTTCTTTCATTTATAGGTGCCTTTACATTGAGTGACAAGCCAAATGGTTTACTGTAAGCCAAGAAACCATTTATAACGCTGGGTGGTAACAATATAACCAAATCCTACGTGTCAACAAGTGGGTTGGTGGAGAGTTAGTGCCCCTCTCTGTAAAACAAATAACTCAAAGTCAATGGCCACCCCTTACGGGATTATGGCGTCTGGCAATAGATGGATAGATAGAACAATGTATACTGGGAGTCGATATGAAACGTATCCCCGTGTACTTCATAACTGCAAACACACACACACACACATACACACACACACACGTCTATGAGCATCCTGTTATATGTATTTATCATTTATTTATGGGTGTGCACAGTCGCGGTGATCGCCCCAAGCTTGTATGTCAAATTCCCCAGCACGATGAGGGATTTAGTAGTATAGTGCTGCTGCTGCCAGACGGTTCTAATTAGCTTTGGGGAGTCAGCTGGTAGTGTAAATCTCAGTGAAGGCTTTATCCTCTCTTTCAGTTCGAAATGTCACTACCAAGCTGAAATGAAAATGCCAGGAGGTAGCATGAATACAATTGGTGGTAGTATATTTTTGATCTAGTAAGCTCTTATGGTATACTATATGATCATCAATTTACATGTATTTCCTGCAGTAAAACTACCGAGTGCCTCCGCCTGCCAGTGCATCATTCCTGGGCGGCTTCGTATTTGTTCTGTGCCGCGTCCAGGCCACTCTTTTTTTCCTGTCACCGCCTCGCCTGTGTTGGCTCCAGCGCGGCTTACTTTATTGGTCTGCCTGGTTCATCATCCTGTCTGCCTGTAAGAGAGAGAGAGAGAGAGAGAGAGAGAGAGAGAGAGAGAATGGGGTGAGACTAGAAATAGACGAGAAGTAGACTTAATTCATTGGGAAGATGGAGAGAAGAGGAAAAAAGGAATAAAAAAGTAAGGAAAGAGGAAGGGGTGGAAGAATATAGAAAAAGGGAGTACGGAAAAGCTGAGAAAAGGGGAAATGGAAAGAGACTAATAACGAAAAATTGCGAAGACGATAAAAGAAAGAAAAATAATAGAGAAAGGAACAAGAGTGAGGAAAAATGAATGAACAGACTGAAGGCTTAATGAAAAAGATGAAAGAGGAAGGTAAGAGGAACAGGGAAGTGGGAGAAGCGTCTACAGCGGGTGATTATTTCCTTAACTACGAAGACATCTTGAAATTAATACTTGCTATCTTCAGTCAGTAATAATTACCTTCAGAGAGACTTTCCGAATTGGAGGGCTTAGATAAAACTCTCATCAGTACCCCCAGAACGAGACAGTTTTTAAGCTGAAATAATTAAGTCAACAGAAATAAAAAACAAAAGACGTCCTCGGGCTGATGGGGTAAAGGAAAGGAAAGAGAGAGAGAGAGAGAGAGAGAAAGAGAGAGATAATAAGATACAGATTGTTAAACGTGGAGACAGTAGAGAGTGAGATCAGCAGTAAGGGAAAAGGAAAGATAAATAAAGCCAGTAAGAGGAAAGAGAGGAAATGAGAAAAAAGTTACTGAGAATGGTAGGAAATAACAATGTCAGTAAAATATGATAAATGGGAAGGAAGGAGAATAAGTCAGCATGGAAAAGCAGTTTGAGAGTTGGTAGCGGCATTGAAAATACAGGAGTGTTGAAAAGAGGAAGGAAAAAAAAGAAATAGGATGAAAATAATGGAAGAAGGGGAGGAAGGAAGGAAGAAAATAATTAAGATAAAGTATAAGAAAGGAGGAGAGAAGAAAGGAAGGACGTTTGAGATGAAGGACGGAAGAAAGGAGAATGGATAATCAAGTCCAAGGGTAGAAAAACTAAGAATACAGGATGACAAAAAAAAAGTGGAAGAAATGTGGTAGAAATGGGGACGAGAAGGAAAGTAGGGTGGTAGGAGGGCTGAAGAATGAATGAAGGAGAGAATGTAAACAAAAGGAGGGAAGGAAGGAAGGAAGGAGAGCCTGAGAGAATATAAAGATGGACAGTTGTTGAATCTTGTTCAAGTTGACCTGTCCATTTCCTTCCATCTTCCCCTCCAGATTTCCCCCATCTCTCTCTCTTTCTCTCTCATATATATATATATATAAATATATATATATATATATATATATATATATATATATATATATATATATATATATATATATATATATATATATATATATATATATATATATATATATATATATATATATCATCATCATCATCATCATCATCATCATCATCATCATCATCATCATCATCATCATCATCATCTTTTTTCCACGTGAAGATGAAGTGAGGCATGATCTAGAAACATGAAATATACAAATGTGGGATAAACTTTTACAGCATGGCCAGTGGAAAGTATTACACAGTCTTTCTATTACCATTCAAGCCCTCGGAATTCTGGCAGTCTTTCACGCCAAATGAGCAAATTCCTAAGAAGCTTACGACTGTTTTAATCCTTTGGCCGCGGTAGGAGTCTGTGAGCTGCATAAAGCCGCCCGTTTTAGGCTGCAGTAAATTAGGGAGTCGTTTTATTGTTAGATATAATGTTAATATTCATACATTTTTACTGTTTTGGTCTTCTAGGTTTCTGATGAGCAGACATAAGTCGTTTTACGATAGCTATAGCCGAAATAAAATACAATGTAGGTAATTGGCAGGTGTGTATAGGTGTGTATCTGTCCTAATCAAACGAGTCCTCTACGAGGTTAGCACTGATCCAAACCAAGATGATCATTTTGACTGATTATTTGTTACTCTGCAAGCTGCCCAATTTAATGTCAGGAAAAAAGACCAACGCGTACTAATAGCGGTGTGGAAAATAATTTTGAAGCCTAAGCATAATTAACCTATTACTTTTTTAATCAAGAGATCGTACATCTAGGCCACACGTCAAGGTCAGCTTAAAGGCTTTAACTTATTTAGACCAAACATTGTGGAATGATTAAGGGCTAGAAAGGGATGAAGTACAGTAGTTATGTTCTGAGAACAACTAGTGTAAAAATATGTCAAGGTCATAGGGCAAAGTCATATCAGGCACTCTGAGTGTTCCTGTTTACATCAGTCTGAGGTACACCATCAGCTGTATGTGATAAACCTGCTTCGAACATGGCGTTAGTATGAAGTATGTGCTAAGTTGCAAGTGATCTACAGCTTGGCCTTTTTTTCAACCTTTTCCACCTTTATGCAGAAAGCAGGTAGATAATGATTTTGATGGACAGGTATGGTGTGATTTATTGTCTAGTGATACCTTGAAGTTTGTTGGTGTGGAGTTTGTTCCGTGCAAACTATATTTTTCTAACATGCCTATCACGTATGACCATGGATGAAGTATAATGTGTGGAATGAACAATTGCGTGCTGAGTTGCTGACTTTTATTAACCATTCTTGACTTACTTTGGACAAGGTAAACTCATGGTTAAATATTTGAAGGACAGCAGTAAACTATACATTTAGTTATTGTCATACTGTATGTTGGTTGCTAATGCCTAGGTGATAGAGTAAACTGAAAAAATATTGTGTTGATTAGTTTTTCGTTAAACCGTTTGATAAACACTTTGTATCAGTAAACTGCTGGAAAAATGTGGATGCGTGGTCAAGGGGAATCAGTGCCGGTATGTTTTTTTTTTTTTTTTTTTTTTTTTATAAATAACAGAACGGAGGAAGGAAAAACAAATGGAAAAAAAAAATAATCCATACACAAGATTACTGATGTCCTCTGTTCATAAAATATCTGTAACAGTTAGATTTGAACAGTTGTGGGTTGAAATTTGGAGGGAAACAACTCTGGGGAAGCGAGTTCCAGAGAGATGCAGTTCTGGGAATGAAAGAATTATGATAGGCAGAAGTTCTGCAATATGGCTGAGTGACATTCTAGTCATGAGCGCTGCCAGATGCCCGTATAGTACGAGGGAAGGCATGGAGAGGTGGCACCATGGACGCAACTTCGTCTGAGCATTTGCCAAAAAAATATCTGTAAAATAATGCAAGGGAGGCAACATTCCTTCTTACTTGCAGGGGAGGTAGTTTATATGTAATGGCAGGGTTGTTAATGATTCTAACAGCTTTGTTCTGAATTTTGTCTAGTTGTGCTAATGCAACCTCTCCACAACCATTCCACAAGGATGAGCAATATTCAAGCTGAGCGCACATGACTTATAAATTATAGCTAACTGCTCATCGGCGAAGAAGTTACGGACTCTGTACAATAATCCAAGTTTCTAACTGATTTTTAAACTATGCAAAACAGGACGTTTTCTTTTTCTTCTTTTTCTTTCTCTTTGCCAATTCATTCTGATATCCGATGAGATGGCTTCCACAAATCAGAGGCTGAGCTACAAAATATGCCTGAGAAAACAATGAGATAGGGAGGGATAGGTGAGCAGTGCAGGGTTGATGGTAGTGGTGTGGCGGTTGAGGTGTGATTGTGGTGTGTAATATTATTGTTGTGATGTGAATTATTGTTTATAGTTACGGGTTGTTGAGATGTGCATTATTGTGTCTATTTACGGGTGTTGAGACTGGTACCAGGATATTTAACCTTCCCTTACCATTCATCATGGATTCAAACTCCACTCCGGGTGACACTAAGCCAAGGAAATGTTGGATTACGTGCCACTGAGCCCTAAGATCCTCTCACCCGGCGACTTATCCACCAAACTTATTCCAACATATACCCTTCTTCTGAGCCCAATAATCCATGTTATTACACGAAATCAATTAACCTCTGCCTGGGTTGGGTTTCTGCAAGATAAAGAAAATCGCGTGTTGCATGTAGACACGACAAGTTGTAATACCAAATAACCATGACAGCACCCTCACTTGGGTGGGACTCGAACCCATCTCACCACTGCAGGTCACAACTTGTTTCCATATGCAACCTTTTGGCCATCGTGTCTGGGCTAGCCTAAGCTCACGACCCTCCACACATAACAATAGGTCGGGGTGTGTGGATCCGAAAAGAGGACCAACGTCATCAAATGGCGACCACTCACCTTTTAGTCTTGCAATGGCTTGATGGATTCGAGCCCCACGCAAATGATAATAGTTTCACGGCTCGATGTTATCACAAAATCGCGTGCTCTTAGCAGGAATAAAGTACAGTAGTCTTTATTCTTGGGGGGAAACTTGTATCATGATTTTTTTTTCCTAAGTTTAAGTTAGTAAAATCGCCTGACGTTAGACGAAATAATATGAAAAATAAGCAACTCTCAGTTAAAGGGTTGAAACTGAGCTCATGAAGGGGAAGTCAATCCACATTTTTTTTTACTGTCGTTTGTGAACAGCCTGATGTGGATGAAACAAGGCATACAGGCTAACCAACCACATCTGACGGGCACAGCTGTTGAGCATCGGAAATTGGGAAGTTGCCTTCCGCATAGCGGTTTTAAGTTATAAGAATACGACCGATACTTCCACACGTTGCCAGATTCTGTATCATTTAATATGTGGTTTTATGCGGATTTAAAAGTATATCACAGAATTGTTGGTATGAGTAGTTCAATTCACCAGCTATTTGGTGTGAGTAACAGATCGGAACTTGTAGCACAAAATTTTTTAAGATGTTCATAATAATGACGCTTTTTAAATTTTGTACAGGATACATCAGTACAGTACTGTACTCTTCAGCTCAAAAAGTATTTTTCTGACTGAGAATACTGTATAATCGGTTACCTCCAGTAGTTTCTTCACTACAATAACGATTCATTCAGTTTTTGCCGCTGTTAGTCGGGTTTATTCACCTAAGGAAAGGCACCTCGGACTGAAAACTTTAATAATAGTCTTCAGTAATTCCTTCACAGTCAAATTACATTCCTTCAGTTGAGAAAAATCGTCTCGTAGTAGGAAAAGTAAAATATAAAAGGCGTCGTAGTACTGAATGAGTTAGCCTAGTCTTGCATGTAGTTTATTATATGTCATTGAAATTCAGTGTAAGTATATACCGCGTAAAATAAATAACAAAACAATGGCTCTAAACGTAAGACATATAACGACATTACCTGAGGCAGAATGTGAAGGTGGTACAGATTTGGTAGGCCCTAATTACACGGCTTGAGTGACGGTGGTGTGGTGTGGTGTGATGTGGTGTGATGTGGGGTAGGATGAGGTGTGAGGTAGTGTGGTGTGGTGTGCTGCCATGTCGTGTGTTGTGGTTTGGTGTGGTGTGAAGTGGTAGGATGAGGTGTGAGGTGGTATGCTGAGGTGTTGTGCTGTGTTGTGTGGTAATGTGTGTGAGGTAGTGTGCTGAGGTGTTGTGTGATGTGGCGTGATAGTATGAGGTGTGAGTTGGTGGGCTGAGGTGTTGTGTTAGGTGGAGTGGTATGGTGGGCTGTGGTGTGATGTGTGGCGGTGTGTGATGTGTGCTGGTGTGTGGTGTAGTGTTGTGTGGTGTAGTGTTGTGTGGTGTAGTGTTGTGTGGTGTAGTGTTGTGTGGTGTGGTGTGGTGTGGTGTGGTGTGGTATGGTATGGTGTGGTGTGGTGTGGTGTGGTGTGGTGTGGTATGGTGTGGTGTGGTGTAGTGTGGGTGGTGTGGTGTGGTATGGTGTGGTGTGGTGTGGTGTGGTATGGTGTGGTGTGGTGTGGTGTGGTGTGGTGTGGTATGGTGTGGTGTGGTGTGGTATGGTGTGGTGTGGTGTGGTGTGGTATGGTGTGGTGTGGTGTGGTGTGGTATGGTGTGGTGTGGGGGGGCAGAGGTGTTGTGTTGCATGGTGTGGTGTGGTGTGGTGCTAGACTTGTTTGCTGTTGGTACAGTCGGGGAAATAAGTATTTAACCTAAACTTGGTGAACACAATGCGAAAGAGTTGGAACATCTGAGATGTACGAGTATTAATCCAGTTATAATTTTGGTTAGGTTTCGCTAGGTTTTATTATCTTCAGACGGAACTGAAAGATATTTGATTCCCTGACTGTACCACTAATCTGGGTTGTTGTTTGGTGATTAGCGTTGTGTTGTAGAGATTCTGTGTTAAAGCTAAGGCTGTCTGCACAACAGAAGGCTAAAATGGAGTCAGGGTCAAGTCATGTCTCTACCTATATATGCCTTGCCATGCTACAGCTCGTTAACTTATATGTTATTTAACAGAACCTTTTCGAATCAGGTGAGTTGACTCGATCTAGGTCACGTTCAGTCCAGCCGCATGCCACCACTCATTTTCTTTTCAGTCATAGAGTCACTTTCGCTGGGCGAGTCACCATGTACCTTGTGGAAAGGGTAAATTGTGCTCGTGAGCGCTCTGGTGTCCATGGCGCCTGGTGTCCTTATTGATGAAGAACGAAATCGTTTAGTAATCTCACCATTGTGGAGAGGCATTAATACTAAACTATGTTCTGAAGGTACGTTTAGAAGAAAATTGTTTGTGAGTTCATTAATTAATGAGCCAAAATTTTCACGTCTATTAAGTATTGTCACATTACCTGTACGTGATTCTGCATAGTTCAAGTAGATATCACAGCTGGTAGATAAACCTGACTCCTCGACTTTTTTGTATGAGGGGGAATATTCTTTTGGGTACGTGAACCAAATGAATCGACCCGAATCGACTCTCGGTATGCAGGCAGCCTCACACTGCGTAACTCCCCAAGCATACTGTTCCTTTTTCACGTATTAACTCACCGCACCTAATTCTTCATTCCCCATCCAAATCTCTCTCTCTCTCTCTCTCTCTCTCTCTCTCTCTCTCTCTCTTCTCACTTACTCGGCCTTTGCCACATTCATCCTGTCCCTCACACACTCACCCAGTGTTTGTCTCACTCATAAGGTTACGTGATCTGCTGTTTACTCAGTCTTTCTCAGTCATCCTCTCCTCATACTGTTTTATTCGTTGTACGAGAATCCCTCGCGTTCTCAATGTCCGTCACTTGCTTAGTCACTCACCTAACCTATGAATTCCTGTCACTCACCTAACCTATCACTTCCATAACCACTGTCACTCTCTCTCTCTCTCTCTCTCTCTCTCTCTCTCTCTCTCTCTCTCTCTTATTCATTCACTCCGCCACATTCACTTTTTTTTTTTTTTTTTTTTTTTTTGGTAGTGTGGGGTGGGGGTAGGATAGACTTAGTGTCATTGTATCTAAATTCATCACTTATTCCCTACTTTACTCATACACTTCACCTGCCGTTTATTCTTCCTAATTTTCACCCGCTCACTCGCTTTAACCCTCTCATTCTCACACTTACCCTTTTTTCACTGGCGCTGTAACCCTCTCCTACAGACACTAACCATTTTTCATTGGCTCACTCACCCTCTCAGTGACTTATTCACTCTTGCCCTCTGTGACTCACTCATTTTCACCTCCCCATCCTCACTCTCTTTGTCTTTCACACTACCAAGGTTTAAATAAATGCTGTATATAAATGGAGACGAGTGACCCCTATGTGCTCATTTAAAATGCTAATTAATCAGAGAGAGAATTCACACTTAGCATGTAGATTTGAAGCCCGAGTTTAATTCTCGATACTGATAGACGGTTATAATCTTGTTACTTCCAGACGGTTTTATTCTTGTTTCCTCCAGACGGTTTTATTGATACCACTGGATGGTTTTATTCTTGCTACCTCCAAAATGATTTTTTTCCTGCTTCCAGACGGTTTTATTGCTACCATTGGACCGTTTTATTCTCCTTACTACTCGACTTTTATTTGTGCTGCATTCAGACGGCTTTATTCTTTTTTCCACGGGGCGGTTTTTATTCTTGCTAATGCCAGACAATTTTACTCTTGATACCACCGGATGATGTTAGTCTCGCCACCGCCAGACCTAATTTATTGATCCTTACCCAAGACGATGTTTGTCAAGATACCGACGATTTCATTCAGCTTTAGGGATATTAGCTGAACTAGAGGTATTACTGTAGGTATCGCCTTCATTAAACTCCCCTCACTGTACGAGTCCATTCCCAAGCTACCCAGTCTATTTGGGAGGTAACAGGAATAACCCAAACGAGGCGTCATAGAGATGGTCAGGTTAAATTACAAGCGGGTGTCATCTTACTTCTTTGTGCAGGAGAGAGAGAGAGAGAGAGAGAGAGAGAGAGAGAGAGAGGTATGGTAGATGTTTTCTGTAGCCTCTCTCTCTCTCTCTCTCTCTCTCTCTCTCTCAAATCCTGTTCAGTAGGCATTTAGATTGGAGCTCCCTTATTTAGAACATAAGTGCGTGTATGGGATTAAGCAGACGAGCACATTAACCTTGGAAAAATAGATACAGACAAATAGACAGATAAAGAGAGCGTTCGCGCTTGTGTGTGTGTGTGTGTGTGTGTGTGTGTGTGATCTTGATATTTTTGCTCTATTTTTCTTCCGTTTCTCCTTCATTTCCGACCAAAGTTCTTTCCCTCACTCTTGTCCCTGCATTCCCGTAACAGACTATTCCATTACTACTTTGCACACAGCCTTTCCCTTACTTGCACACACCTTTCCCTTCTCCTCGCCTCTCCTTCCCATCCCATGTCTCCTTTACTCTCCTTTCTTTTACCTTGCTTTCACAGGACATCCCTCCTTCCCTCTCCTTTCCGTCCCGTCCACCTGTACACGCATTCTCTTCTTTCCCTTCACTTCTTAGCCTTTCCTTTCCTGCCCGCAGTTTCTTCTTCACGCTCCCCTCTTTCCGCCTCCTCCTCTCCTCTCAGCTCACCTTGAGCTTGATGTTCTCCCTTTCTCCACACACACACACACACACACACACACACACACACACACACACACACACACACACACACACACACACACACACACACACACACAGTTTAATACCCAATTTGTTGCTGTCTTCAGTTTGTATTGAGTTAGCCCTTCATTACGATGGCATTTTATATTCGTAACTGCTACTAAGATTTCATACTAGGGAAGATCACTTTATACTCTCGAATGCAACAACTTCTTTATATTTTACTCTTCATCTCGCCACACGACTTTATTCACTTTAGAGGAACCCCTTGTGAATGGATTAATGAACGCTGTATAACCCTTTCAGTTCTATGTGTGTCTCCTAAACTTAATAGAAATGTTTTGGGTAACGAGTAAACTGAAGATATCATGTTGAAGAGATTTACTGCGAATGGTTTCCCTTAACTTAGTAAACTATATTGGCGGCAGCTGCAGGGAATGAAATAAAATCATTATGGCAGTGAAAGGGGATCAAGTTAAATCGTTTAGCCTGTCCTTGTGGGGTTGGAGCCTGGGTCAGAATATTAGTTTAGTTCTCGCTTCTCCACGTCTTTAATTGAGTTGACGGGCTGGGTCTGAGCGCCGCGCCGTGCTATGCGTGAGACCTGATGAACACAGTTGCTGATCCTGTATGCTGCTGTTGGCGATTTAGATTACTTTGGAGAAATAAATAAGAGCCCCACCCCATTATTAGATGAGAGAAAAGGTCATGCTGCTACGATTGTGATGATGATGATGAGGAGGAGGAGGAAGAGGAGGAGAGGGGAGGGGTGAACCAGAGGCAAGGAGTCAGCAAATTTGTAATTCCAAAGAAAGTTGAGCAAACAAAGCAAAAAAAGCCAGTAGGCGAGTCAGCGTAGATGTGAATCATAAATAGAAATTGATGTAAGGATATTAAGGCCCTGCTCGTGAATGGTCGTAGTTTGCGGAATAAGTTGTCTGACTTAGAGGCTTACGTTCTTCCCCGCAAATTCCGATAAGAGAATCATGGCTCAACATGGAACAACGAGATTTTTTTTGTGTGAGAGTACAGCATATACCAGATTACAATATTCTCAGCAGTGAGAAAATAACAGAGTAGAGGCGGTATACTTCTAGACATTAAAGTAGTACTTCAACCAGTCATAATTCCTAAACTCTCAATTGATAATGTTGACAGTATTTATATCCATCTTAGAAATACATCCCGGAGCAAAACAGTATTTGGATTAGTTTATCGTCCGCCAGCCCAGTCCAGGAACAGAGATAGTGAAATATTCAACGAAAATGCTGAAATATGTAACACCCATAATACTGTAATCTTTGGTGATTTTAAGTTATCTGTTGCCAAATGGGGAGAGACCCTATTGTCACATACAGGTTTGGACCTCTACACTAACTTGCAAGAAAGTTCATTGTATCAGCTTTTAGACTGACCCACACGAGGAGGTAGCATATTAGATATGACTTTGGCCACATAAAAAAAAAAAAATAGTAAATAATGTTGTGGTAGTTAAGAGTTTGGTACTACCAGCCATCAAATGGTCGCTTTCAACATCAATTTCAGTAACGACAGTGTCAAGGCTACTTATGAAAAAGTACTTGAGTGCAAGAGCAAATTTTTCAAAAAATGAAGGAAATATTTGTTTCTAGTGACTGAAATCTCATTGTTCAAACAGTAGATATTAATGATGCATAGAAATTATTCACAGATATTCTCAGTAAAGCAGTAACATTATGTATTTCAGTGAGCAACAGACGGCCTGCTAAAAATTTTAAACCCAAAATGTGGAAAATGAAAATGAAGCATTGCCTGTCAACTAAAAAACTTGCACACAGTTATAGAAATAGATATTATGCCGTTTGTCCAAAAGCGAAGAAAATAATAACGAAAAGTAAGAAAAATTTTGAAGCTCACATTGTGCCTCATCAAATCAGCCACTTAACAATGTTTCAGCTATATCAGAAACAAGACATCTCAAAGGCTTTCGATCGAGTCTGGCATAAATCTTTAATTTTCAAACTGCCCTCTTACGGTTTCCATCCTTCTATCTGTGTCTTCATCTATAGCTTCCTTTCTGGTCGTTCTATAGCTGCAGTTGTAGACGGCCATCGTTCTTCTCCTAGATCTATCAACAGTGGTGTTCCTTAGGGCTCTGTCCTATCACCAACTCTCTTTCTTTTATTCATCAATGATCTTCTAAGCTGTACATCTAACCCTATCCACTTGTACGCTGTTGATTCCACCCTTCACCTTTCCATTCGGTTTCCTGAACGTCCATCTCAGCAGTTACTTCAACAAACAAGGGATGAGACTATGGTACACATAATGTCTGACTTGGCTCGTATCTGTGACTGGAGCAACAATAATCTTGTTGTTTTTAATGCATCAAAGACTCAGTTTTTGCACCTATCAACCCGTCAAAATCTTCCACAGGAGTACCCACTAATGTTTAATAATATTCAGCTTAATCCTGCATCATCATTGAACATGTTTGTGGTTTCATTTTCTCGGGACTTATCTTTGAAAGATCATATTGCATCTCTTGTAAGACCTGCTTCCAAGAGATTGGGTGTGCTAAGCAGACTCCGTTCCTTCTGTACCCCTGCACAGTTGTTGACTTTATACACGGGCTTTATTCGCCCCTGTTTAGAGTACAACTGTCGTGTGTGGGGAGGCTCCCCACATACAGTTGTTCTCAATAGGGTGGAGTCAAAGGCTTTTCGTCTCATCAACTCTCCTCCTCTTACTGGCTCCCTTCAACCTCTGTCTCTTCGCGGCACTGTTGCCTCTTTATCTCTTTTCTATCTCTGCTTCAATGGTCACTGCTCCTCTGAACTGTCTGCTTGCATTCCTCCACCTCTATGACGAGTGCGTAGCACCCGTCTAGCAACAAACTCTCCTCCGTTTTCTGTCCAACTCTCTAATGCAAGAGTTAACCGTTACTCCCAGTCCTTCATTTATGCAACAGGTCATCTCTGGAACTGTCTCCCTCTGTCTGTATTTCCTACTTCCTATGATCTCCAGTCTTTCAAACGCAGTGTGTCCAGGCATCTCGAAATGAACTGATCTTGAATTTGACTCTCTTTTGTACTGTTGTGTTTTTTTCTTGGAAGGAACTGTTTTGCGGACTTAGCCTTTGGTTTCTTCTTCCTCGCATAAAAAAATATATATACTGTATATATATCACCAACAAATGGCCCACTAGCCACAGATAATGGAGAGTATACCGAAGATGAAACAGAGATGGGTAAAATTCTTAACACTTTCTTTGCATCTGTATTTACAGTTGGAAATGCAGATTTCAGTCCTGCAGCTTCTCCTGTTGTCTTAGACAAGGGTAACATAATTAGTAACATTAATGTTGGCGAGAAAGATGTACGACCTGTCATTGGTAAACTTAAAGTGAATAAAACACAGAGGCCTGTTGAAATATCTCTGTTCATTCTGAAAGAAGGAGTGAATGAAATATTTAAGCCATTAGCTAAGCTATTCAACAAATCACTAAGAAATAGTAAGGTGCCTCATGAGTGGAAATTAGCAAATGTAACCCCAATATTTAAAAAAGGTAAAACATCGCAATCAGAAAATTGTCGACCAATAAACTTATCAAATGGTGGGCAAGTTATTGGAAACTATTAGCAGCGATAAGTTTGTTGAGCACTTAGAAGTAAATAATTTCATCAAAGATTCACAACATGGTTTTTGGAATAATTGCCCTTGCCTTATGATTCTCTTAGATTTTTTCTATGATATATTCAATATATACAAGGAGATCAGATCCATTAACATCGTTTATCTCAATTTTCAAAAAGCATTTGATAATGTCCCCATAAAAGACTACATTAGAAACTGGAGGTGCATGGATTCAGAGGCAATGTGCTCAAGTGGATCAATAATTGGTTTACAGAGCGTAAACAAAGAGCCGTAATAAATGGTTTAGAATCAAACTGAAATGATGTTACCATTGGTGTTCCACAGGGCTCAGTATTGGGTCCCATTGTGTTTTTAATGTATAATAAAAGATATAAATGAAGGTTATAATTTGTAACTTATCCAAATTTGTTGATGATACTAATGGTGGAAACAGAACAGACACATCTTTACAGAGGAAGGCAGTACAGAGCGACCTTGATTGACTTTAACTGGACCCAAACTTGGCAAATGGACTTTAATATTCATAAATGCAAGGTATTAAACATTGGAAATACAAATGAAAAGCCAGTTACACTATGAACAGTATTCAACTAGATAATGTCAGTCATGAAAAAGACTTAGGAATTATAACAAATAATCTTGTGGCAGGTGGGGGCGCTCACCATCTACTCACTCGATGTAGTGCTGCTGTTGGGTGTCTGCCCTTTCCTCTCTTCCATCCTTCTTTCCTTCCATCCTCTTCTGTCTTTCTTGCCCTCATTCTTTCCTTGTCCTTCTGCCTACAGATGACTTTACACTCCCTCTTCTGTCTTTCTTTCCTTCATTCCTTCCTCTTCCTTCTGCCTGTGGGTGACTCTACACTGAGTGACAATCCAAATGGTTTCCTGTACACCAGGAAACCATTTACTACGCTGGTTGGTAACCATATAACCAAATTTTGGCGCCTGGTGGTTTAGTGGGTAATTAGGGCGCTCCAAATGGATTGAGCCGGTGAAGGTTTATATCCAAGGGGTGGTTGGGGTTGATTGCTCATGCAATGCCACTCAGGGATGAGTGAGGTTGGTCACTCTCGTCTTAAATCTCGGGACCAAATGCCTAGCCCCGGGCTCCTACGCTCCTCATGGGGCAGTGTAGGAATGGGACGATGGATAGATGGATGGATAATCTTAAACCAAGCAGACATTGTATGGAGGCTGCTAAGAAAGCCAACAAATTAATCAAATTCATTGGTAGAGTATTAGAATATAAATAAGAAAATATCCTTCTCACCTTTTGTAATTCTCTTGTTTGCCAACACGTAGAGTATTGTGTCCAGTTCTGGTAGTCTTATTACAAAAAGACATAGAGAAACTTGAGAGAGTGCAACGAAGGGTGACCAAAAGGATACCTAAATTGAGAAATAAGCCACATGAGGAGCCGCCTCTTCCATAAGCATAACTTCACCGAAACCAGGCTTCAGCACGGATCATTCTTATTCCTAGTACAATGCTTCATCAACCATGTGTGTGTGTGTGTGTGTGTGTGTGTGTGTGTGAGAGAGAGAGAGAGAGAGAGAGAGAGAGAGAGATTGAGAATTCATATACGATGTGTGAATTCTTAATTTTTTTCATCCCACTCCCTTTCTTTTTGCACAGTTTTTCCATTTTTTAATTCTGTCCAAATTCAATTTCTTTCCTCCCATCCACATAACTTCTCTTTAATCCCTGCCTGCAAGCTCTCTCTCTCTCTCTCTCTCTCCTTACGTATGAGTCAGTTACTCTATCTAACCATACGTTTATCTGTCTACTGTTAATGTATGTATATCTATCTGTCTGTCTATCTCTGTGCCTGTATATTTATTAGTATTCGTGTTTATCAGTCTATCTATCTATCTATCTATCTATCTATCTATCTATCTGTCTACCCATTCACTGTATTTGCCTTTATATCTATCACTGCTTGCGTTAATTTATCTTTCAGTCTATCTGTCTCTTGGGGTCTCTGTCTATCTACTGTCTATCTGTCTTTCTATCTGTTTGTCAATCTTTCCGCTTTCCTCAACAAAAATAAATTCCCTTGACTATAACCAGAAAAAAGCTTGAAAGAGATTACAGTTTTTCTTCCCTTCCACAGTTCCCACTTTCCTTGCATTTATTTTCCATTTTATTTAGATTTTCCTTTTCCCCCTCACACTTCTACTATAAACCCATTTTACTTCTTTTACCTTTTTTATTTTATTATTAAACCTTGCTACTCTCACCTTATTTTTATGAGTCTAAGAATCTGTCGTACTGAACTGGTTGATATCAAATTCCATTAACCACTTATCTACTGGGACGTCTTCTGAGCTGGATCAACTCATCTGGTGGCAGCAAGAATGAAATACCTAAGTCCCCCCCATAGTGAAGGGTTTGAGACCAGCTTCACTAACTCCTTAATTACTTTTGCCATTTTATCTCCATCCCGACCCCTTCCACATTCTCTCAATCCATCTCCACCCCGACCCCTTCCACATATTGTCCATCTCCACTCCGACCCCCTTACACATTCTCTTCATCTATGTCCACCCCGACCCCTTCCACATTCTCTCCGTCCATCTCCACCCTGACCCCATCCACATTCTCTCCATCTACATACACCACAGCCCTTTCCAAGTTCCCTCCATCTATCTCTACCCCCACCCCTTTCATATTCCCTCCAATCATCTCCACCCCGACCCCTTCCACATTCTCTCCATCTTTTTCTCCCTCCTCATCGAAGCCTCCCAGGACCTGTTAAGCTTGGGCACACTTCCTTCTCTGTTTTCTCTCCACTTCCTCCATTCGTTCTTCATTTTCTCTTCTCTCTTCAGGTTTTCTTCCTCCCCCACTATCTGTTTCTACAACCTCTCCATCCCTCT
Source organism: Coenobita brevimanus (assembly GCF_032717465.1). Taxonomy (NCBI): domain Eukaryota; kingdom Metazoa; phylum Arthropoda; class Malacostraca; order Decapoda; family Coenobitidae; genus Coenobita; species Coenobita brevimanus. The sequence continues at coordinate 55,072,229 of NC_137033.1, read as the reverse complement.
CTTCTCCGTCATATATCCCTCCAATCTTCCATCTCCAACCTCTCCATCCCTCTCTTCTCCGTCATATATCCCTCCCATCTTCCATCTCCAACCCTCCATCATGTCTTTACCCTCTGTCATCTTTTCCTCCTTTCCTCCACCATTTCTTCCCCTCCCTCCATCGTTGCCTCCTCCCCCCGTCCCTCCCTTCTCAGCGACGCCTCTCAGGGCCTGTTAAGCTCAGGGACTTTCTAGACTGGAAAGAAGCTGGAATGTATTGCCTTCAGGACGAATTTCCTTCACTACAGCCGAGAGAGAGAGAGAGAGAGAGAGAGAGAGAGAGAGACGGCACCTTTATTACACTGTAGCTATCGTTAGACAAATTATTCACCTCACAGGACACGATGGAAACCGTCTCAGTGTTATCCCCTTCAGCAACATGACGTCTTTTTTACCTGTATTTTGTTCTTAATGCGGCCAGTTTATTTAGCAAAGGAGAGACCGGACTGAGGAATTAACGCCGTCTTGGGAAGCCTTCAAAGCTGACGTAAATACGGTCCTTGAAACCTTCATTTCCAGTTTGATGAGCTGCTTGTGGTGTACCCAGAACACAGGGGAATAAGACCCTTGTGCAGAATCAGGGGCTTTTGAAGGTATAAAAGTCTTGAAGTAACCACGGCGTCCTTGACATTTAGAAGGAAGATTTACCAGGAACAGTGACGCGGTGCACAATCTAAAAAGGAAAGTAGCTAAATGAGAATTGCCACGAAAAGTTACATGACGCTATCAAGAAAGTTTAAGAGCTAAAGAATGGTTTTCGACAGTTTAGGAGGTTTTCTGGTCCTCTTTCTCAATAGTATGTTGTTTCTTTCAACACGTTATCATTGCTATTTGTAATATCAGTAGACTTAACAGGTGGATGATAAGACACAGATAACCTACATGAAAGTATTTGCAGAATGGCAAAGTCCAATACCACTGAGTCAGTTAAATACCTCTGTAATGGAGAACTCCCTGCCATTTCGCCACCACAGGTCCAAAAGATGTGCAACCACCACATGTATAGTGGTGCTTCCATTCAGATTCTTACATCCATAATTATTGCAATGAGTACAGCGTTGCAAGTCTAACTCTGCAATGATGAGGTGGGCGAGGCCTTTGTTGTAGTATAGTGTATAACCTACCCATTAATGTATCACTACGAGAAGATTAATTTGTAGGGAAAATTAATCGTGAAGGAACAGTAATAAAGACAGAGGGTCGCTTTCTCGTCAACACTGGAAGCTTCCTGCCACCTCATACTTACCGGTATAGTTCTGCATGTGGCGCCTTAATAACCTCTTATTTAATATCTTTGTAGACTTTCTCAAAATGAAAAGAACATTAATAACATACTAGAAAATATTAACCACTTCAGTTTGGTAAATTACTTTTATCACTTTTAATAATAATAATAATAATGATAATAATAATAATATTAATAATAATAATAATAATATTATTATTATTATTATTATTATTATATGCAGTCATCATGGATTTCGAGAAAGCATATGACAGACTGGATAGACAAGGAATGTGGAAAATAATTATTAAGAATATATGGAGTTACTGGAAGGCTGTTGAATGCCGTGAAGAGTATGTATGAGGGCGCTACGGCTGCAGTGCGTGTGAATATTGAACTGAGTGAATTTTTTATATGAATGTTGGATTGAAACAGGGATGTGTCGTGTCTCCATGGTTGTTTAATCTGTATGTGGATGGAGTTATATAAAGGATACATGATAGGGCAGTGGATGTTGGAGCGGCCCAAATGAGAGAGGGCAGCGTTTGGAAACTTCCTGTTCTGTTGCTTACACATGACTCTGCATTGTTAAGTGAGGACGAATGGAATCTGCAAGGCTTGGTGAATGAGTTTGGAAGAGTGTGTAAGAAACGGAATCTATAAGTGAATGTAGGGAAGAGTAAAGTTGTGGTCTTCGTGAGAAATGAAGTCACTGAATGCGCAGTGAGGTTGGATGGTGAGGAAATGGAAAATGTGAGTGTGTTTAAGTACTTGGGTAATGTGATGAGTAAGGATGGAAGTTTATAGGAAAAGGGTACAGTAGGGAAGAAAGATTGCTGGTTCTTTGAAAGCAGTGATGAGGAATAGGGAAGTGAGCATGGAAGTCAAAAAGACGCCGCATGATAGTATTGTGATACCAACTCTAACGTATGGAAGTGAAGCTTGGACCTTGCTGGAAGGACACAGTGGAAATGAGTTATTTGAGAGCAGCATGTGGAGTTTCGTGGAGAGACACTACTGACAAATGAGGAAGTGAAGAAACGTTGTGGTCTGGATGTGGATGTAATAGAAGGCGTTGGGAGAAATACATTTAGGTGGTTTGGCCATGTGGAGAGGATGTAGAGCAAGAGACTAACGAGGAGAGTGTATATGAGTGAGATGGATGGCGAAAGAGGGAGGGAGAGACCGGGGATGAGATGGAGGGATGGAGTGGAGAGGTTTATGAGAGAAGGGGGTGTAAGCTGGGCGGAGGGCAGCGAAATGGCAGGAGACAGGGTTACATGGAGGCAATTTCTTTGTGGCCATCCCTTACAGGATTGAGTCGTCTGGCTATAGATAGGTAGATAGATAGACAGATTATTATTATTATTATTATTATTATATTATTATTATTATTATTTTTATTATTTTTTTTATTATTGAGAGAGAGAGAGAGAGAGAGAGAGAGAGAGAGAGAGAGAGAGTCGATAACTTGTGATAAGTCAGTTGACCAAGTTGTGACACATGCTGCATATCAACAGAAGATTGGGTCACAGGTAAATGTATTCACCATGTTAGTGCCTTGGTGGGAGTGCATAATGCAATGTTTACCTGTGAGTTCCACCAGGGCTGCACCGCCACTCACAGTATTATGCCTGGGTTTATACTGTTGTCATCGCCCACACTCACTCCCAACTCTCGCCTCTGTTTCTCTGTCTCTTCTTTATTGCTCACTGCCATCTTCCATCTCTCTCTCTCTCTCTCTCCACACACACACACACACACACACACACACACACACACACACACACACACACACACACACACACACACACACACACACACACACACACACACACACACACACACACACACACACACACACACACACACACACACACACACACACACACACACACACACACACACACACACACACACACACACACACACACACACTTGCTTATTTCGATCTAATCCAGCTCTTGTCCCTCTCCTCACTCTCCTCGTCCTTCTTGACCTTGTTTTCCCTCCTCCTCCTCCGTCCTCACAGCTTATCATTTTCTCTCCTTTCTCGTTCTTCCACCTTCTTTTCTCTTTCTCACTTCCCAGTCTTTCCCTATCCTTCCCACCCTCCTCTTGCTTAAGCATCGATTTCATCATCCTCAACCTTGCCTTTCTTTCTTCCCCTCTCCCACCAGTATTCCTTTCTGTTTTCACCTTTTCTGCTTACCCTTACCGTCCTCCTCTCTCCTCCTCCCTTATTCTCTCCATCTCTTTTCTCCTCTCAAATTCCTCCCTTCTCGTGTCCAGTCTCTTCCTCGTTCCAGTCTTCCTATTTTTCCCAACATCCTTCTTCCTCTGCTTACCCATCTCGTACTTCTCCCTGTCTCACTCCTATCTTCCTCCTCTCGCGTCCTCCCTCTGTTTCCTCTTTTACCCTCTTCTCCTCTTCTCCCTTTCCTCTTCCTTATTTCTCCCTCTTATATTCCCATCTAAATCTTCCTGTCCCTTCTTTCCTCTTCCTCGTCTTTCTCTCCCTCCGTCTCTCCTCTTCTTCCTGACTCCATCCTCGTTCTAGCCATTTTTTCCCCACCTTGTCATTATTTTCATCCTCCTTAACCAATTTATTATACTCTCTCTCTCTCTCTCTCTCACACACACACACACACACACACACACACACACACACACACACACACACACACACACACACACACACACACACACACACACCTCTTTCCATTCACTCTTCACCCCTCTTCCCTCTCCCCTTACTCCTCACCCCCTTTCTCTCTTCCGTTTCCTTTCACTGCTCCCCCCCCCTTCACGCCCCACCATCACCCTTCACCTTCACTCCTCTCTCTCTCACGGCTCTTTCTCCTTCTCTCCCTTCATTCTATGTTCACTAAATCTTCTACGTAAGATTCATTCAATTTCTCATTGGCCGTCAGAATTGTTAACTCTTTCATCAGAGTAGGTGTGTGTGTGTGTGTGTGTGTGTGTGTGTGTGTGTGTGTGTGTAAATTGTTAGTAAATCACCTTCATGTTGACGAAGTGCAGAAAAAATTTCAATTTGCATCCATTACTTTTTTTTAAAATCAAAGTACAAGTTATTTTCGTTCTAATTGTTTAACACATTTAAATTAGTTGCCAGTTTATGTGAAAAGAAGCTTGTATGGATCCTGCCTGTTGGGCCTGTATGCGGCTCTGTTTTATTTATTTATTTTTTATTTTTTGTATAATTTTTCATCGTCGCTGTTGACTAGAACTTGTTTGGTGTAATTCCACTGGTTTATTTCTGCATCGATTACTCTGGGTAGTTCTGATAACGTCTTCACGTCGGTGGCATCTTAAGTATTTTACTCTGTTTCTCCAGACGACTTTGTTCCGTTTGGGGGAGACTTGGAACCGGAGCATTATGATATAAACTTCATTAATCCTGTCAGTACGAGCGCTGTTTCGTTCATTGTATTATGTTGTGCGAAGGTATGCTACAATATAGACCCTTCACTCCCACATACGCACCCCTCACGCAGATGTACAGTCAACAACATATGTTGTATCACTTAGCATTCTGAAGGCAGTGAACCATTGTTATATCCAGTATAAGCCAACCTGTGATCCATCCATCCATAGTGTTCTGACTTCAGCCAGGTGGAACCATGGGTCAGATAGCCTTCATGCTTTACTGTATTTGGTCAATGATTCTCTTCTCTTTATAACTTCTTCCTGATCTTGGTTCAGCTAATGTTGATTTCCTCTTCCTTCTTCTTGGCCCTTTACCATCAAATCTCAGAGCAACAGATTCTCACGCGCAGTGTTTACTCTCACCTGTTAATGTCGCTGTTTTACAATGCTCATACTGCAGTGCAGCCTTCCACACCCCAACACACTCACCTCGTGTGCCACACTACGAGTCACAACACACACAGTCCTTCAACATAAGCTCAGCAAAACGACCTCTGGGAGCGATTAGTTGAAGCTGTCGGTTTCCTGCAGTTCACTGGGTTCAAGAACAGATGAGCACTGAGCTGCCACAAGGACGGTAACAACAGCAACAATAAGAGGAACAACAATAACAACATTGTTTCTGTGCTATTTTCAGCTTACCTTCAACATCGTTCTGCAAATCCACATCCCCGGGGCGACCAACAGTTTTTCTCTCATCTGCTCCCTGAGTTGAAGTTTTCACTGCATAGACTACTACACTATATATAAAAGAATTACAACTAGTCTGATTAGTTTCAAGTTCATTCTTCTTTTCGTCACACATTCTTGCCTTTCGTCCGTCATTTTACCCATATCATGGAACATCTTTGTAACAATCGCCTATATCTGTGCGCACGTTGCCTGGTTATATAAATTGTTTCACTTCTTCATATAGACTGTCTCCTGTCTTCAAATTCATTTAGCTTCCAGCCATTCTTAGTCCTCATAACCTTTGCCTTTTGTGTGTGTGTGTGTGTGTGTGTGTGTGTGTGTGTGTGTGTGTGTGTGTGTGTGTGTGTGTGTGTGTGTGTGTGCAGTAGATTAACAATTCTTTGTAGACCTTCCTCAGTGTAGCTTACAACTGATTTGTCGTCACCAGACGTATTACCACCCTTCTGCACGTACACCCTTTTTCACCCCTGAATATACTCCAACGGTGGTTTGTCTTTGCATAAATGATAAACAGTGTGGGAGAGAGAAAAACATCTTGTTTCATCCCACTTCCAGTCATTCCTGATACTGATTTTCCGCCTACAACGTAAACGCTCACTGTTTGGCCAGTTTACCTTTTTTCATTAGTTGTCGGCCTCTCCAGTATGCAGTACCGTAGAATTTCTATTGATTTCCTCGACTGAACTCTGCCGAAGGCATTTTTAAAATAGTAAAACACATGAATATTCTCTCCGCCATTACCATCATAACATCAGTCGGCTCTGTTGTTTCGCAGCCAGATCGAAATTTAACTGATCTATCACAGAACACTGTTCTGCTCTATCAGTCATCTAGTCGACGTTCTTAAAATTAATTTTGATCTGTGGTTTACCAGGCGTATAGTTCTATATTCTGAGTATTTATTAGCTCGTGTTTTCTTAGAAATAGTAATCACAGTTGTTTTCAGAAAGTCTTAGGGCCATTCTCCATTCTTGGTCATCACTTCTAACGCCTTTTAACAAATTTGCTGGGATATCATCCTGTCCTGAAGTCTTACCATGTTTTAGATCCTTTGTAGCTTCCTTTATCCCTTTCCAAACAACTAGACCTAAATCATTTATTTCATTTTGTCTCTCAGTAATCGATATTCATGGGTTTATTCTCTCTGTCCTAAAGGTCCCCAGTATACCCAAGCCTTCGTTTCCAGTGATGAGTGCAAATACTGACCTTGGCAGTTTATAGCAATCAACATTACATGAAACCATATGACAGGTTATTTAATGATCGTAAGTACTAGCTAGCTTGAATCATCGGCTTGTCAGACCACAGGGGTGCGACGATCTATCAATTCAACGATCTGTATATCCATATCTATCTATCTATCTGATTACCTGTATATATCTCTATCTAACTATCCATTTGTTTATCTATCTATCCATCTACCTATCTATCCATATATCTACACACACACACACACACACACACACACACACACGTACATATATTTATATATATATATATATATATATATATATATATATATATATATATATACACACACACACACACACACACACATCTCTGTGTGTGTGTGTGTGTGTGTGTGTGTGTGTGTGTGTGTGTGTGTGTGTATGTGTGTGTGTGTGTGTGTGTGTGTGTGTGTGTGTGTGTGCAATACACACGATGTAGTACTACCTTCAGGCGATTCTGCACCGTGACAAACCAAATAATTTTTGGTACTTAGCAAACCATTTACTGTGTTGAGTGGTGGTCATATAACCAGATAAACGCCTAGTGGTTTAGTGGTTTACGACGCCCTGACAAAATGTACGGCATAAAGGTTTAGATCAGAGAAGAGGTTGGCCATTATTTCTTGTACAATACTACCCAAGGGAGCGATTAGTCACTGGGCTTATATATCAGGACTAAGCAGCCTGGCCACGACCCACTAGGCTCCTGGGGCATGATTCACGAGCAAACTCAAGATCAGTGCTTTGCCGTAGCTCAGATTTATTTTTGCAGGAATGACAAGAAAAGGTAGTACAGAGGCCAGCCATGTTTCCCGTGTCTACTACAAAACATATCATAAAATGGAGAGGAAATGTATGACAGGTTTTGTCCGATTTTTGCGGAAATTTAGGAGTGTGCAAAATTTTTTCTTGTGTCTAGTTCTTCCTTCATAAACTAGTCCGAGTTACGACAGGAAATCGATTGTAAATACATTTGAAGATCCCACACTTGATGTTGCAGTAAAGAACTGGATGATGAGATAAATATACACCGTCACCCACACATTCACGCCAAGTACTGTAGAGTGTTCAGGTTGTTGGTAAGGGTCACGTGCCATCAACAGCATCCCATCTGCTTCTGAGAACTGCATTCGGGTCAATACCTTGCTGTCCCTAGAATGTAGATGGTTGAAAGTTCCTCTTTCAGCCTTTGGTAACTCTTAGGCCAAGGCTGCCTTTGCTGCAGGTATGTTTAAGAATCGCCACAATTGTTGACAAACTTTTACTTGACAGTAAATGAGGTTTGTTATTGTGGTTAATAATCATGTTGTCAAAGCTTCCTTATGGTTTATGGCTTATTTGTTCAAGCTTTTCTCGACATTAAAATAAATTTTGAAAAGGGACAGAATGCTTGGAAAAGTAATTTAAAAAAGACAACACAGTTATAATAGGAATTTGCTATAACTGATGTATATTTTAGTATATAGTAAAATACAGCACACGGAAACTGATTTTTAAAAATGATTTTTATATATATAATGGCAGAGAGATAGATAAATAGATAGATAGATAGATAGATAGAGAGAGAGAGAGAGAGAGAGAGAGAGAGAGAGAGAGAGAGAGAGAGAGAGAGAGAGAGAGAGGGAGAGAGAGAGAGAGAGGGGAGGAGAGAGAGAGACGGGGGGGGGGCGAGAGAGAGAGAGAGAGGGGGAGGGAGAGAAAGAGAGATCTGAACGGTACACAGCCATAAATGAAACGTTCATATTACATTCATTTTACTCCTGGGGCGTTGAAGAATGTTGGAGGGAAGGACCGTACAGTGTGAAAGGCATTGAGGTGACCCCTGGGACGTACCCTGACATGGTGGACTTAGTGAGTGATGGGAGTGAGGCTCAGTAAATCATAATAATAATAATAATACCATACAATCCACTATCACCTTCAGTTACTTTAGTTCTCTCTCTCTTGTTTAGCATATATTTCTTCCATTCCTCTCTCTCTCTCTCTCTCTCTCTCTCTCTCTCTCTCTCTCTCTCTCTGCCAACGTTTTCCTCTCCTAGCATTCACCTTCTCGCACCCAACTTCCCCTTCCCCCTTCTCCCCTTCCTCCCTCTTACTCTTCCTTCGGCCTCCTCTATCTCCCAGCCTTCCTCTTCTTCCCACTACTCATCTTTCTTCAGTGTTCCCTCAACCCCCTTCTACTCCATTTAGCCTCTCTCACCCTCACACACTCTCTCTCTCAATCGCTCTTCTTTCCTGTCTCCCAAACCCCACCTTCCTTTAGCTGTTAGCCATAATATTCTCCCTTCTCTACCTTCCTTTGCCTCTTTCTACTCCCTCTTCCCCCTCCCTTATCCTTTCCTCCCTTATTCTTCCTGTCCCCCTCTCTCACCTCCTTTCATTCAACCATTATTTTCTTCTTCCTCTTTCCCGAAACTTCCTTTCTCTAACTTCCCCTTTTCTCTTCTCCGCAATCTCTTGTGGCCCCATCGCAATATTTCCTTCAGTCTGTGATTTACTCGTATGGCGGGGGAGAAAGGAGGGGGGAGGGAGGTAAAGTTAAGGGAGGAGGGAAATTACGAAAGGAATGAGAGACTGTAGGAGGGAGGCAAAGAATGTGTGAGGCAGCGAGTGTGATGTGTTGCATGTGGCTGGGTGGGTGAGGGAGGGAGGGAGAGTTGGAGGGAAGGAGGGAATGAGAGTGGTGGAGAGGAAGGAAGATGGAAAATGGATGCTGGACGAAGGAAAGGATCATAAAAAGGAGAAAGAATAAGAGAGGAACGAAAGAGAGGAAAATGAAGGAATGAAGGACGAGAGAGAGAGAGAGAGAGAGAGAGAGAGAGAGAGAGAGAGAGAGAGAGAGAAAACCATTTCATGTTACAGAGGGAATCATATATGATTTTGTTTATTATTCTGTTGCATAGTTATGAACGTATTATCAGTCTCTGTGGTATTTTCCTCATAACAGCTTGTGTGGGTCCAGTGAGGTGAGGTTAGGTTTGAGTGGGTTAGGCTGTGAAGTGTTTGTACCTAGTGTCGTTAGGTTAGGTTGTACAGGATTATATACTGCAGTTATCGCTATCCTGTAATACACGTGTTACTCTACAGTAGGTCTCTCTTCAAACGCTTTACTTTTCTTGGCAACGTAAATTAGGCAAATTTATATTCGCTGATGAAATGCGACATGGAAAACACTCGTCTTTTACAAATTTTTGGATGTAGTGAGAAACAGAACATGCAAGTATTATGTTCCGACAAGACATGTCAGTTTGTGTGTTGCTCTAAATTAGTGTTTAAGGCAGCGTTTACCCTGTAGACAAACTGGTCACTGTGCCCATGCTGTTTTGTGGACCTGTGTGTGTTGATGAGCTCTAGTCCCATCAGCATTGCTTGAGTGCATCCATGAGTTTGCTTGGATATATTGTGCCGCTAATTATATATGCACCTTACTGGATGCGATATAGGACAGTAACTGTATAGATAGAGGGTCTACACAACCCGAGTATTGATTTCCCTCCAAATTATTTAAGATATGTGACGTGAAATCAGCCCTATTTTGTTCATGTGTATTACCTGCGTGCCAACACGCAGTGTATTATAAGAGTAAAATGTGTTCACATTTTAGTTCTTATTCATCATCTTTTAGAACAATTTATTGAAACCAACACGTCCTTGATACCGCTAAACCTACATAACCAGTTTTCAAAAGGAATATTACTACAGTAGTCTTGTGCCTCATCCTTCTCCACCAGATTCCGAAATCCTAATTAATTTTGGAAACTTCAGCGATGGAGCAGGAAGACATCCTTAATAGTAAATTTATATCATGGACTGCACTATGTGATTAACAAAATAAGAGTCAGTGCCTTGCCATACACCCACCTAAACCCTCTGTCATCCATCCCTTAGAACCCCCATAAACCCATCAGCCTGTTGTCTGCCATCCATCCTTCACCCTCTTCACCCATCCATCCCGCATCATCGGTCCCCCAGACCACCAGGCTGCCCTCTGGCAAACACGCCCCACCTCAATTTTGTTCTATCTAACAACCCCATCTCAGCTCCGTCCCATCTAACAACCCCCCATCTCAACAGTGTCCCATCTAACAACCCCCCATCTCAACAGTGTCCCATCTAACTACCCCCATCTCAACAGTGTCCCATCTAACAACCCCCATCTCAACAGTGTCCCATCTAACAACCCCCATCTCAACAGTGTCCCATCTAACAACCCCCATCTCAACAGTGTCCCATCTAACTACCCCCATCTCAACAGTGTTCCATCTAACAACCCCCTATCTCAACAGTGTCCCATCTAACTACCCCCATCTCAACAGTGTCCCATCTAACTACCCCCATCTCAACAGTGTCCCATCTAACAACCCCCATCTCAACAGTGTCCCATCTAACAACCCCCATCTCAACAGTGTCCCATCTAACAACCCCCATCTCAACAGTGTCCCATCTAACAACTTCCATCTCAACAGTCTCATCTAACAGTCCCCATTTCAGCTGTCTCATCTAACAGTCCCCATCTCAACTGTCTCATCTAACAATCCCCATCTCAGCTGTCTCATCTAACAATCCCCCTTCTCAACTGTCTCATCTAACAATCCCCATCTCAACTGTCTCATCTAACAATCCCCACTCAACTGTTTCATCTAACAATTCTCAACTGTCTCATCTAACAACCTCCATCTCAGCAGTCTTATCTAACAATCCCCATCTCAACACTGTCCCATCTAACAACTTCCATCTCACACTGTCTCATCTAACACCCCTATCTCGACTATGTCTCATCAAACATCCCCCACCTTCGTGACAAACATGCCAGCTCTGTCTCATTTAACAACCCCCATCTCATCTCACTGCCTCATGTAACAAACCCCCACCTTCATGACAGACATCTCAGTTCTGTGTCATGTAACAACCACCATTTCAGTGCTGTCGTATTTAATAACCCCCATCTCAACCATGCCTCGTCCAACAACCCCCGCCTTCATGACAAACATGAAGTAAATAACAGTACACTACAGCACACTTAGGTTGAAATTTGATCTTACCTTGTGATCTTGACCTTTACTGGTCTTTTCAAAATTGAATCCCTTCATCCTTGGCTTACTTGAATCTTTCCACCAAGATTAATCTAAACTGGATGAAAACTTTTTAAGTTGACTTTGCCATGTGACCTTGACTTCTGACCTACTTTTCTTTGTAACAGTATGTCAACCCCTTGGCTGACCCTCAGCCCAGCTCACCTCAGAATTGCTTGTTATTTTGTTCATACACAAGCACATAGGGGTTGAACATTGACCTTGTCCTGTGACCATGAACCTTGATTGTTCTCAAGATCAACTCCCTTCGTTCTTGCTTAACTCTCAGCCCCTCAACCAAATTTGGTCAGAAACGGATCAAACTGCTTGTTTCCATGTAAGTACTTTTGGTCAATTGGTAAAAATGTAGGCGAACTCCTTGGCCGACGGATAACCCGTTCATCAAATCTGGCTAACATTAGATTAAAACTGTCTGAGAGTACTGTGCATTTTTATTTACATTAACTTGGCTCCGATTATCGTCTTTTTGCAGCTTATTTCAGGCAGCTGAGTGGCGGGAAAAGACGATGCTACGGCACAACTTACCTTCCATATCATTTCTTTGCGACCATCACCATATTCCAGTGTTCATCTCTTGTTACAGCTTAGTATTCATGATGGAGAGATGGTGATTTTAGGCTGTTAGCCTAAAAGGTGTATAGTGCACCACAACTGGGTCCTTTATCTACAGTACAATTTGGTCACTTATTTACCAAGTCAGTCAGTGACAGAATGTCATGTTGAGATCCGTTCCGGCATCTAAAAAGGATTCAATATGACCGTTGAAGAATAACGCTTAAGTGATGACATATGATGCGTGATATATGTATCGCGCATGAGACCTTCAAGGCTTCAAGGAAAATATTGTTAGCTGTATGTCCATAGTTTGATATACAATAATATGGAGTGATGGAGCACTGAGGGAGTGTAATGTCAGTGCCCACGAAGAGGTCTAAAGGCTGAGGGACAGGGCTAGGACGAGGGTGCCGGGTGTAGAGTGAGTTATAGAGTGGCTAAGTGTACAGGACGGGGGAAGAATAAAGAGTTAGGAGACAGGGGCTGAGGATGAGGGAGTGGTGAAGGGAGAGGAAAGGAGGTGTGAAGGTATGTGATGAGGGCAAAGGGAGGAGAAAGGGAAGAGATGACGAGGGAGGAAAGGGGAGTGAGGGAAGAAAAGTGGTGAGGGGAAAGAAAGGGATGTGGAGAGTGGAAGAGGAAAGAGGTGTTGAGTGAAGAGATGAGACTGAGTGTTGAGGATAAAGGACGCTGTGAAGTGAGGATTAAATGGCGTAAGTGAGGCGCAGTAAGAGAAAAGCCGACGAAAACTGAGGAAATCTAGTGAGAAGTGACGGAAATGATATCGTGAAGGCGACTCAGATTCATTGAGGTATGTCTATCTCTCTCTCTCTCTCTCTCTCTCTCTCACCCTCTTTATGTGTGTGTGTGTGTGTGTGTGTGTGTGTGTGTGTAAGTGAGTGAGACAGTGTAAGTGAGTGATGCCGAGTGTAAGGCACTAGAATGAAGAAAGATGGAGATGAAACGGTGATATGTGATTGAAGGGAAGTACGGGAAGGGAGAAGAAGCTGAGAAGTGGGAGGATAGGGAAAGGATGAAAAAAAAATGAAGAAAAGGGGAAAGGATGATGTGTGATGAAAGATAAGCGAGAGGAGAAGAAAGGGGAAAGTGCGAAGGGTGAAGGAATGGGTGTGCTGTGGAGGATGAAGTGTGATGAGAAGGTGTGAAGAGGGTACAAGGGTGTGGGGGTTGAGTAAGTGACAAGCGAGAATTGATGTGAGAGATGTAAGCCGAGAAAAGTGGAGTGCTAAGGTGAGGAGTAAGAGTCGAGATGATGTATGAAGATGAGTGAGTATTAAAAGGTTTGGAGGAGAAGTAAAATGAAAGGGAGGGTAACAAGGGATTCGGCTTAAGGTTTGAGGTTTGAGCAGCAAGTGGTGAGAGAGAAAGAGTTTGCAGGAGGGGGAGAGACGCATGGCTGAGGCGTGAGGGCAAAGCAGGGAGAAGGTGGCGGGTGAAGCACGAAGGGTGAAGCAGAAAAGAACAGTTAAGCTGTAAGGGGGAAGATAACAAAGGATGAGAGTGAACCGGTAGTGGTGAATGTGAGATATATGAAGAGTAATGAGCTTGAAGTGTGCAGAAAAGGATGAAAGTTGTGGGAGAATCAGTGACGGGTGAGAAGGTGAAGGGTGAAGTTTAAAAATGAGGTGGGGTGAGAACCATAGGGTGAGGGATAATGAAGAGACAGAAAAGGGCGAAGAGGGTTAGGTTGAAAGGAACATGAGGAAAGGATGGTTTGAATGTGCTCTGTGTGGCTCTGGGTTAAGGATGAGAGAGGAAAAAGGGTGAAGAAAGAAGGCTGGGAGTGTGTGTACGGTAATGAATTAGCAAGGAGGTGTCTAGGGTGTTGAGTGAGTGACAGCGTGTGGAATGAACAGTGAAGAGTGAAGAGAGGTGGACATTCAAGGGTGAACATTGTAAGGCGAGGTGTGAGGTATGATTGAGGGATGATCTATGATAGTAATGAGTGAGGGATGAGGAGTGATGAAGGAGACAGGAAAGGTGAGGGGTGAGAGGATAAGGGTGAGGAGTTGAGAAGCAAAGTGTGGAGCAGCGAGAGGAAAGGGGTGAGTAGGGAAAGGGTGAGGGCTTAGTAGGAAGGGTGAAGGGTGATTATGGAGACATATGGGGTGAAAATAGAGGTGTGAAAAGTGGGGAAAAAATGAAAAGGGTGAGGGGTATGCCAACACAGGTGAGAGGTAAATAGCAACGGGTGAGGGGTGAGCATAGAAGGGTGAGGGGTGAGGAACTGAATATCAGAGGATGGGATTAGAGCAGTAGGAGGAGAGGGGTGAAGAGAGAAGCGTGAAGTGAGAGGGGGAGGCGTGGGGGTGAAAGATAAACAGGAAAGAGTGAGGGGGGCGCGTGGAAGCGTGAAGGATGAAGGGTGAGGAATGGACAAATAAGAATGAAGAATGAGAGGATAAGGGTGAGGCTATAAAGATGAAGAGTAGGGGAGGGGGTAAGGATGATGGGCTGAATAAGGGTGGAACAGCGAGGGTCAGAGGGGGTCGGGTTGAATATAAATGACGCCTTTTCCTCGAGCAGTTTCCATATTGACGAGAAAAAACAATATAAGCGAAACGCACATGTATAAATATGTAAAAGAACGTATAATATGTGACAGAACGAAAGCCAGGTAAAAATGTATCCATCAAGCATTAAAATGTTGGAAGCTCTGAGAAATAAAATACTTACGTGTGCTTCCTAAAAATGCCAAACTCATGATCTGCTGAAAAAGTATTTCTCTTTTACTGAAAATGTTTGAAACTCGGAAAAAAGCATATGCAAGAGGATTTGGACATGTATTCCCAACTCTGTATTGTTTATCTTGATTAATGAAAATATGTTAAGTGTGAGAATAAATGTGTTTCTGAGTCACAATAACTCGTATCGTATATCATGAAGGAATGTATGGAACGTATGATTGTATGTGAATGTTTGAATGTGCAGATGTATGACCATATTAATAAACGCGAATGTATGTGAATATACAGTATGAGAGGTCAAGGGTAGTAATGGTTATTTTTTTATTCATCTAAAGTAGTGTTTTAAGCTTGTGCAAATAAATTTATATATATATATATATATATATATATATATATATATATATATATATATATATATGTGTGTGTGTGTGTGTGTGAGATAGAGAGAGAGATTGAGAGTCCTCCTGGTTTGGCTGCACTGACGGCGCCCGCCCCTAATTTTCTTTGCTACAATCACGTTTTATATCGATTAGGTCACTCGCTGTCGTTTTTTTGTCACCTTGGCCAGTTACTGTGCCACAGTCATGTCACTTTCAGTTCCACCCAGGTCAGGTACTTTGAGACACAAGGTCACACCCTCATACACACTTAGTAACTTTTTCTACTAATCTAACTCCGCTACCACACTCCTTTCAGCTAGTCTCGCTGTAACAAGTGTTACATTCATCTCGACCTCGTTCTCTTTGTGATAATTTTCACACTCTTTACACTTTACTATACATCATTTACTTATACTTGGCCTAGATGTGCTTCCTCTTGTGGCTTATTCCTTGTGGTTTGGTACAGAAAGGACAATGCTGTGGTTCTGCATCACTTATGTAGCACTTCATTGCGACTAACATCATAACCTGGTGTTAAAATACTGTTATAGCTTAACATTCAAGATGGAGAGATATCAGTTTTAGGCTATAGTAAATTGAGAGTATAGCCAGTTTTTCATTCACAGCTCAGTTTTCGCACCATCGCTCTTTTCTCTTCACTCTGTCACACTGAACACTGCACCATAGTCTTACTCATACTATTCTATCTCTTCCTTCCTATGGAGGCTGTCTTCCACACACTCAGTTCAATCTCTACGAGTACCACACCTTTTCCTGCCATATTCTGCTCACACTTTTTACTTTGTCGGCCGACACTACCAAATATTTTGTGGTCGTAAAAATGAAAATGGGTTTGAAATAAATATCAGACTCTCTTTCACTGGGATGATTGGACTGAGGTACTTAATTTCTGGATATATTAAACGATACTACTCAGCCGCGAGAAACCCAACACAGCAAAAAGCAAAGAGGCTGTGATGGTTGAACATGGGTCTTGGGTGTTATTTTCTTGCTAATACCAGGTGGTTTTACTCATATATAAGTATAATTACCAGCTAAAGGGTTAGAAGCTATGACAGATGAACTTCAGTAGCTCTTTCTTATTAATGCTTGGCGATTATACTGAGGTGGAGGTGAGGGAGGTGTGTGTGTGTGTGTGTGTGTGTGTGTGTGTGTGTGTGTGTGTGTGTGTGAGAGAGAGAGAGAGAGAGAGAGAGAGAGAGAGAGAGAGAGATGGGATGAGGATGCATATGAGAGGAGGGGTGAATTAGAGAGATAAGACAGCCTGATGACAGGGTAACATGGCGATTCGTTTGTGGCCACCACTTCGGGATTAAGATGTCTAGCTATGGAGAGTCAGTGTATCGTGTAAAGACTGTAAAAGGAGGAAGGATATGAGGGGGACCAATATTATAGCAGTGTGTGAAATTCCAGTTGTGGTATGTATGAAAATGTGACAGTAAAGACTGAAACATGAGTACTTAGGCTGACACATGTTTAGTTAAAGGGTAGGACGTGAGGAGAATGAAGTTACCTTACAGCATAACGATGTCTGTTGTATTGTACTCACATTGCCTTAAGACTGTTTTAGTAAACTTAGACTTGTCGAAATGAAGGAGTTTGGAAAAAATCTCCTTTGAACTAATTCGCTACGATGACATTTTACAAATAATTCTCAGAACGCCCAGATGATTTGATTCGGTTTAGAGGAAGACCTGCTGAAGGAGGTTATCCTTTCAGTAGGTCATATTTTTTAGTTTATTTCTACTTTGAGATGAAATAATGCAGCCTAAAATCGATCTTTTAGTGATGGACCAGTGCAAGCTGTATCTAACTTTTCTAGATGGAAATCTCACCTAGGTTAAAATAAAGGAGGTTACAAGGATAATGAAAAAGGAACGTCATGCTAGCGAAGGAATTCAAGAGGCTGTGCTGTGAAGTGTATGAAAAGTTACGAGTGGGAGGTGGAAAAAGGAAAGAAAAGTAGTGAAATATAGAATAAATTAGTGATGTTACAGAGTTAAGGGCAATGGGGGTCCAGAGGCATTGTCTAGATTACTTAACTCTGTGATATGGCTGGTAATAGTGGCAGTGATTGTATGACGTATCAATACATCAGAACATAAAAGGATGGGGCAGGTGCAAGGAAGGGCTAATACAACTGCGAATATTAGAAACTGCTTGGGGAAGTATATGGTGTGAAGTTAGTGCCATGCCGTTCGTGGGTTGGTACGGCGTTTTGCGGGTCAAAGCTGGGGATGCCCCCCTCACCTTAAAAAAGAAAAAAAGAAAAAAAAAAGAAACGGATGTGTGAGGGGCCTGAGGGAGGAACAAACACACCTTCTGAAGGTAAGTGTCATATGAGGCAGTGTTGGCAATAGGATTAGATTTCTTTTGACCAGAGAGCAATGGCTTTAGAAATCCACCGTATGGTTGGTAGCACCCTCCCTCCCCACTTCCTGAAAAAGAAAAAAAATGATGTCTGAAGCTTCTCTTGTGGGGTTTTGGTCATACTAGCTCATAGTGAATATGAATTTTATTGGTAATTTTTTTCTAGGTCGATAAGTGCCATAATTTAACAGCTAGGAATATGCATTTTTTTTGTGTCAAACTAGGTTTTTTTTATTTAGTCAGAGACCTCTTATTGTTAAGAGATGATTGAGAGGGCCAGGAACGGCTGACTGCAGCTTCGGATGCTTCCACATTATCTGTTTCAGTTCATTAGTCGTCTGTTTACGCCAGAACATAGCGCAGAAAATCCAGTTTTTACTTTATGATAGTTCTCAGGGTAACAAAATTTAAATATTTAGCAGGAACCAGGAACGTCTCCAAGAAAGTTTTTATGTGAAGTCACCCCGTATTATCATCATCATCATCATCATTATTATTATTATTATTATTATTATCATCATTTATTACAGTTAATTTTATCATCATTTATTACAAACATCTTCATCATCATCATTTATTGCTATCTCTTTATCATCATCAGTTTTGAATATCATCATCATCATCGTTTATTAGTATCATTTTCATCATCATCGTTTATTAGTATCATTTTCATCATCATCATCGTTCTCATATATTACTATCTTGATCATCATCATCATCACAATCCCATTTCTCATTAAATAGCCAGTCAAGTGAAGCGTAAATGTCAGTACTCATCACAGTGTAGTTTGTAAGCAGTACAATTTTGTTGCTGTGACATGGAGCCGAAAATTTGGGATAAGAAAAAAGATATTAAACTCCGAAATTATGTGCGCCAACGGGGATCCATGACGCAGGATATCGATGCATGTGTGTGTGTGTGTGTGTGTGTGTGTGTGTGTGTGTGTGTCAAATGTAAATATAATCTTTAAAACTGTAGACACTATTACAGAAAATTCTCCCTGAACTCAGATATAAAAGCGCCTTTTTAGAATCCTGGTGGGAGTTTCCAGTTTCCTGAAACTTATATTTTGGTTGTAGCTCATTCAGAGTAGTGAAGCTTTTTGTTCTTTATCTTACCACCAGACGACTTTACTCAGTGCAGGAGAGACTTTTGCAATACAAGGATTAGATGTATCATTCCTTAACCCTTACGTGGGAAGAAGTCTCTCATGATGCACAAGGAAACAAGAGTACACGGACTGCACATACCTCAGCCAAGACATCCCCATTCCCCCTTTTTACATTGATCTTTGAGCTTCCTCCCCCAAATTTTATCGCTTGTTCCTTTCATGGTTCTAAATCATTACCCGACAGGTGGTGCAAGCCAACCGTTTGTTTTCAGTAATGCTGAGGACAAACAAACAAACAGACAAATGAAACTGCCATAGGCAGAGTGCTTGCCGGATTAGCCCCTGTTAAAGATAGCGATTTTCTGAATTTTCAACCCCCCACCCAGCCCAGGGCCTTTGACCGATTGTGTTGAAGAACAATAGGCTTCCAGGGTTTATGGATATCACTTTCCATTTTTTTTTTTTTTTTTTTCAGAACGATTGCCGCAAAATTGTGACCTGTAGAGTGCGGACAAACAAACAAACAAACAGACTGAAACTGCCTTTGGCAGAGCACTTGCTGGATGGATTGGATTGGAATTTGAATATAGACCTAGAATGGAATCGAAGAAGATAGCCTCCCGTATTATGTACTGAATTTGTAATGAACATATCTAGTCATTTCAAACCATTTCAGCACCACTGAATTTTTCTGGAGGGGGAATATGGATATTTCTTAGTGCGATGTTTTTTCACGCTTTAGTTTTCACCGGCGTGTAGGAAGTCAATTGGCGAAAGTATTCGCACTTCGTTGCAAAGCACAGGATGTGTTTAGGAAGCTAAACATTGCATTGCCAGGTGCGCCAGACGTTTCTCTTCAATTTGGAAAAAAAAAAATCGATTTTCGAAATTTGAAAAAATGGTGCCAGGACCGGCCACTGAGTCTTGACGATTTCCGGACCCACGGCCACTGAGGGATTTCAACTCCCCACCCAGTCCGGGGCATCTGACCGATTTTGATGAAAAACTATAGGGTTCCAGGGTTTATAAATAACTACATTCTCTTTCTTTCTTTTTTTTTCAGAACGATTGGCGCAAAACTTTGAGCTGTAGAGAGCAAACAAACATACAGACAGACAGATTGACGGAGAGACAAATGAAATTGCCATAGGCAGAGCGCTTGCCGGATGGATCCGATTGCGTCTGACGTTATGCATTGCCACCCTCTATGTGTCTATAAAATTTCATAAAGATCCGATGAGAATTAACGGAGATATGAGTTGTTGAAAATTTACCCCATGTTAAAAATAGATTCAACCCCACACCCAGCCCAGGGCCTTTGACCGATTTTGATTAAAAACAATAGGCATCCAGGGTTTACGGGTATCTACCTTCTGATTAAATTTTTTTTCCAGGGCGATTGGCGCAAAATTGTGACCTGTAGAGTGCAGACAGAACAAACATACGGAACTTATCAAAATGCATGCCGAGTTGAAAGATTCCGACAAGCAACAAACATATGGAACTGACCAACTTGCTTCCGACAAGCAACAAACATATGGAACTGACCAACTTGCTTGCCGAATCCTTCGTTTACGGCAAGCAACAAGCGAACTGAGTTCAGAGCGTAAACACACAAGAGCCCAAAGCATGAACAAGGAAGCAAATACAGTAAACAAGCAGGGCCCAAAGCATAATCTCCTTGGCCGGGATAAAAAGGAGACAAAAAGTGAGTTACGATCGTCGGTTGCCACATGAGACCCCTACTCGCCTGTCTGGTCACTTTTTAATGATGTTCCCTTGTTATGTAAATACGAAATATTGTTTTTTGGCTGTGGTCTCTTTGATATGAGAGAGAGAGAGAGAGAGAGAGAGAGAGAGAGAGAGAGAGAGAGAGAGAGAGAGAGAGAGAGAGAGAGAGAGAGAGAGAGAGAGAGAGAGAAGGAAGTGGGGAGGTGATGTTAATGAGTATAGCCAAAAGAGAAGAGAGAGTGCTGGGGAAGTGGTAGGGAGGGTGGGGGGAGCATGGTGGTGGATGTGTAGACGGGGAGAAGGTGAGGTGGGAATGTGGGGTGCATGTTGTTGGGTATGGAGAGAGGGGAAGGGAAAGAAATAGCGTGTGGGGAAGGTGAGGGTGGAAGGGGGTACTTAAACAGAGGAAAAAAAGAAAGTATAAAAAAGTAAGGCATGAAAAGTGACATGGAGGCTAAAGAAACTAAAGGAGACGGAACGGAGGGAGTAAAGGAACAGAAATATATATATATATATATATATATATATATATATATATATATATATATATATATATATATGTATCTCTCTCTCTCTCTCTCTCTCTCTCTCTATATATATATATATATATATATATCAATCTATATCTCTCTCTCTCTCTCTATCTATCTCTCTATATATATATATATATATATATATATATATATTTATATATATATATATATATATATATATATATATATATATTTAAACAAGGGAGGCAGAGGCATACAGGAAGGAAGAATTATGGAAAAGTTATGAGAGGGCTAAGGAGGAGGGGAGGATCTGAAGGAGAGGAAGAGAAGGGGAAGGAGGAGAAGGAAAGGAAAGACGAGGAGGGTACGATGAAGAGGAAGAGAGGAGGAGAGTACGATGAGGAGGAAGAGAGGAGGAGGGTACGATGAAGAGGAAGAGAGGAGGGAGGGAGGGACGCAGGAAAAGGAAAGGTGGGGGAGGAAGTGGTTAGAGTTGAGGCATAAAATTTGGAAGGAAAAGGGAGGGAAAAGTTGGATAAGAGCAAGCTGTGAAAGGAGACACAGGGAACAGCTTCTACACCTGTAATGACTTCTGTTGTTTTATGTTTCTGCTGCATGTGTCTTAATTGTTAGGCCTGTTTCCAAATTTTATTAACCTTCCTAAAAATGGGAAGGGGTAGCAGAGGGGAGGAGAGGAAGGACAGACGAACAAAACAGACAAAGGGAGGAGAGGCAGGTAAGAGAGAACAATGACAGGTATACGAGGGTTAAAAAGTGAAGAGGGAAAAGGAATCTGGAGGGGATGAAGAGATAACGGAGAGCGAACTAAGAAAGGGAACGAGATAAAGAATAAGAGGGGAGGGAAGGAGGAAAGCCGAAAAGAAAGGAGAGGCAAAGAGGAGGCCAGAGAACAGCAAGAGGCAAAAGAGGTAAGAAGTGAGAAGGGGAGAGGAGACAAGAGGAGGGAGAGAAAGAAGGTAAAGAAGGGGTAGGGGTGAAAAAAGAAAAGAGGGGATAGAAGGGGGGATAGTGAAGTGCTGGGGAGAGTGATGTGAATGTGAAGTTCAAGGGGGGAGTCGAGTAAAAGAGAGATAATACATAGGGGAGGGTGTATTATTAAGACGAAAATGAGCAAGACAACCGTTGAGAGGGGGGGGCGGCGAGGTAGAAAAACAAAAGCGGAGAGAGTACAAAGGAAAGCAAACAGCAACAGACCTGTTGGTCCTTTCTTAACTTTTGGTATAGGGAAGGATATCACTAACAAAATTATTCTACCAGGTGAAGGCAGGGATAGAAAAGCAGAAAAGCTTATTCTTATTCCACATTATCTGTCTGGAAATAAAAATATTCAGTCAACGTCATATATCGATGTTGTTCTGCTGCCGTATCATCTAGGCTCTGAAAGTAACAATACGAGTAAGTCATCATTATTTACTGATGTTATTCTGCAGTTATATCATCCAGGCTCCGATAAAAAAGTTACATACACTATAGAAAATCAAGAGTGAACATACAGAACTGGGGTTTAGATGGCAGATACTTATCCAAGCGATTTTTATGGGTCAGTACTGTATCACAGTTTACTACATGGGAGGGAAGTTTGTTCCATTTATTTACAAATATTCTACTAAAGAGGAAATGCTCGGCTTCGTGCGACTGAAATAATTTGCCTAAACTTTTATGCTTATTACCTGTAGTATATTTTGAGAGTTCAACTATGAAGTACTTAGAGACAGCCGTATTATCGTGTCCTTTGATTATTTTGCATACATAATTAAGTCTCACTGGAACCTGTGCTATTTACGGTAAAGAGATTCAGGACTTCTAAACGCTCTTTGTATGTTTTATTTTTCTCAGTCTAGGTATCATCTTTGTCGCCCTTCTTTGTACTCTCTCAAGTTTCTCCATATCTTTTTGCATAATACGATGACCAGAAATGAATGTAAGTGCGGGCATATTAAGGAAATATACGAAGTGAGGACGATATTTTTGGATGAGAATCAAATGCTTTACCTATGAATCCAATCAATTTATTCGTTTTTTAACAGCCTCTGTATGCTGTTTGTTTCGATTCAAATCATTTGTTATTATAACTCCTACATCTTTTTCATGGTTTGCAGTATCAAGTTGGACATTATTCATGTTATAACTAGTCTTGTGTTTTATTGCCAGTGTTGAGCACTTAACATTTCTTAATATTGAAGACCACTTGCCGTTTGGGCCCAAATAAACAGTTGATTAAGATCTCTCCATATTGCTTTCCTATACAATGCTGTGTTTGCTCCGTCGCCTAATGTAGAGCCATCGGCAAATTTAGAAATCCTACAAAATAATCATTCATCAGTACAATTTTTCTGCATAAAAAGAAAAAAAAAAAGAATTGGAACTAGCACTGAACCCCGTGGCACCCCATCTGTAACATCTATCCACACTGATTCTTTTCCATTTATTACGACTCTGCTTTCATCCGGCGAGTCAGTCTTCTATCCACCCAAGTACACTGCCACTAAACCCATGCACGTGTAGCTTCTGAAGCAGTCTTTTGTGTGGAACATTGTTAAAGCCTTTTTGAAAATCAAGATAGACGGTGTCAGTGGTTTTTAGTCTCATGGTACATCATGATACATGTTCAGTATATATTGTAAAAGTCCATAAGTTTCGTGAGGCATGAACGGTTGTTTCTAAAACCACATTGCGAATCTGTGACAAGATTATTTGTTTCTTTTTCACAAACGTATCTCTGATTATAAATTCCAGCAACGTACAGACCACTGATGTTAAACTATTTGGGCGGTAGTTTTCTGGTTGTGCTTTGTTGCCCTTCTTGAATATTGGGTTACATTTGCAAGCCTCCACTCATAGGGCATCTTACTGCTCTTTAGTGATAAGTTAAAAGCTTCAGATATAGGCTTTGGTATTTCATTCTGTAGTTCCTTTAATACGTGTGGAGATATTTTGTCTGGTCCCAGTGTTTGATTCTCCTTTAGCATTTTTATTGCAAGTAGTACATTGCTTTCGCTAATTGTAATATCACTTATTATATTGTCCTCTTTTATAGGAAATGGCGAAACTGGAGGAATCCTATGTGTATTTTCTGTTGTAAATACTGACGCAAAGAAGATATTAGGAAGTCTCACCATCTTAGTTTCATCATCAGGATGTTCTCCATTATCTTTGATTAAGAGTCTGATTTGTGGAGTTATTACCATTTTGCTTCTGATGTAAATGAACAGTTGTTTGAGATTTGATTTACTAATATTGGCGATATGTAACTCTTTCTTTGTTTTATTTTTTTTTTTTTATTAGGAAGATTTTTTTTAACAGTGTTTAATATCGGAGTCCCACCACTTGGGTTTCGAATTTTTGGCGGACTTACTGTTCTGCATTTGAATACGTAACTTGATTGACTGCTGAGAAATGATGTTAAAAATTTCCATGCATCATTGATATCAAATGTTTCAACAATGGGATGCTTTCACTGGCACCTACAATTGCCTATAATGATTAAAATGAGAGAGAGAGAGAGAGAGAGAGAGAGAGAGAGAGAGAGAGAGAGAGAAGTGTTTATGTGGGTATAAACGAAGAGAGGGGAGAAATGTGGCAGGGAGGAGAATATGGGAGAAGGAGAGGGGGTGTGTAAAGACAGTGGTAGAGAGAAGAAAGGAAGATGGGGGTAAACGAGATACGGCGAGAGATAACGAAGAAAGAAGAGAGCAGTAAAAAAAGAAAGGTCCGCCTTCCTTCCATCTTTAATTACCCCTACAGCCTGATGACACAGCCAATATTATTAATCCCAATAATACCAGACGATTCTTTTCAGGTCATAGTTTTTTTCTCTATCTTTTTTTATCAGGAGTGAAGGGGTTAATAAAGCATGTATCTAATTCATGTTGTTCTGAGCCTATCCTAAGCCTAAAAGGGCGAGTGAAGATTGCAAAAATATAAATATGAACTTATAAACGTACTTTGACTGAACGAATGAAGAGAGATCTTTGTTAGTGGCTGTCTAAAGAGATCTATAATCTCCTTTGTACGATGGTGTCTTTTCTGTAATCTTACCACTCATTACTGAAAATATGTCTCGCCCTCAAGAACGTAAAGCAGGTCGATAACAATTATGAGTCAATTACAGTGATGCCTTCCATTCTCTTCACTTACTGCCTCCTGTTTTCCACCATCCCTCCAACTATCTGTTTCCCGTTTTCCACCATCCTTACCTATTTGCCACCCCCCCATTATCTACCCTCCATTCCCATTTACGACCTCCCTGTTTCCACCATCTTCCCTACTTACCGCCTCCCGTTTCCCACTCTCCTTTTCCACTTAATCCCTCCTGTTTCCCCCTCTCCTTTCCCACTTACTGCCTCCCGTTTCTTCCCCTCCCTTCTCACTACTTCCCATTTCCTCCCCTCCTCCTTTCCCACTTACTGCCTCCCGTTTCTCCCCCTCCTATCCCACTTACTGCCTTCCGTTTTCCGCCACCCTCCCCACTTTCTGCCTCCCGTTTA
This sequence comes from Coenobita brevimanus, assembly GCF_032717465.1. Lineage (NCBI taxonomy): Eukaryota > Metazoa > Arthropoda > Malacostraca > Decapoda > Coenobitidae > Coenobita > Coenobita brevimanus. The sequence continues at coordinate 55,046,621 of NC_137033.1, read as the reverse complement.
AACTTCATAGTGAGCTTCCCGGTATTTTTTTTTTTTTTACCTCGCCCGGACGGAGACAGACGAAGTATTGTGTTGGTCGAGTTTGTTTATTTGTTTCTTTGTTTGTTAGCAACATTACGGAAAAACGGCTGGATGAAATTACATGAAACTCTCGGGATATGTGGGCACTGGTGCCCAAAGAAAGTAACAAAATTTTGGAGGTAATCGAATTACCCTGAAAGGTCAAAATCAAGGTCACGGATTTTCAGAGGGCTATAACTTGAAAACGGTTGAAGATAGAGATATTTATTATTATGAACTTACAAGAACTCGTAATATGGGCTTTCATTTGGCACCAAGACTTTTGGCCTTGAATGTCCTTGAAAGGTCATCCTCAAGATCATGGATATTAAGGGGGCTATAACTCGAAACCAGTTGAAGATAGAGAGATATTTACTGTTATCAACATGTAGGAAATCCCATATGGATTTTTAATTGGTACCTTGACCTTTGACTGCAAGTGACCATGAAAGGTCAAACTCAAGGTCACGGATGTTCAGGGAGCTATAACTCGAAACTCGTTGAAGATAAAGATATTTATTATTACCAAGATGTAGGAAGTCTCATATGGGCTTTCATTTGGCAGCATAGCCTTTGACCTTGAGTGACCTTGAAAGGTCAAACGCGAGATCACAGATTTTCAGAACACGAATCTTGAAAACATATGCTTCATTACCTTAGATTTTAATTGTGCACTGACTGGCAGAAACGAGCCAGTATTATTAAACAGCAATAAAATAACTGCTGTTGGGCGAGGTTTGTTGTGCCTGGCACCACTTGTTTGCTTTAGTAGTTAGAAAGTATTGATCCCTCAGCTGGTGCCTGAGAGTTTGTTCAGCACTTACCCACAGCACTTACGGCGATGATCTCATTTTTCGCTGGGCTTCCGGCACTGTATCCAAACGTATGATGCTTTTCCACTTCCTAAAATTCAAGTCCCCCCCCTCACGAACACACGCTTACACACACAGACACACACACACACACACACGCAAGATGGGGGAGGAATGCCCTGTAAATTCATGCTGTAGCTAGGCTTAGAGAAGAGACATTGTTAGGATATTCAACACGTCAGGGGAGAAAAAGGTGGGATGACAGGGAAGAGTGGATGGGATGGGGGTGAAAAATACCGTGAGGAAATACCTTGTGTGGCGATGGGTGTTGCAGGAAAGGTGGTGATGTTGAAATAAAAATACGGGGTGATCAAAAATTAAGTGGGATGGGCAGCAGTTGATGGGATGGACTAAGATGGTAATGGAGTGGGACAGGACGGGTCGAGTACACCCTTTGAAGCTGGTGATGTATAAGGGGCCGCGTTGGCGATGGAAAGGAGTAAACTACAGATCTTTCGTCATAGGTTGATGTGGGGGGATAGAAAATGTGTGGGGTGGGAGGAGAGCTGTGGGAAGATGGAGTGAGGTGATTAGGGAGTTAGGTAATGTGGGAGTAATACACCCTGTGAAGATGAGATCTTTAAAGTTTCACGTATAGGCATTTGAATAGTTAAATCATCATCATCATCATCATCATCATTATGAGAATAATAATAATAATAATAATAATAATGATAATAATAATAATAATAATAATAATAATAATAATAATGAAGGTAGAAAAGCACCAACGCCACCCAAAACATCAACAAGCTGTAAAATAATACATATTGATTTTGTTTCAAATATAAATACCAGTTTCATACGGTACGAGTGAATGATTTATTTGTTCATACAGTGCGTGTGTGATGGACTACTCCGGTCAGTTATACCGGAGCTTTTAATCAGAAAGTTATTAACACAACAAATGCATGAGTGGCTCTTACCCCATCAGGAAATTGAACCGCTGCCGGCAGTGGCACACACACACACACACACACACACACACACACACCTCACCTCAAATGTACAAGTTATAAAGTTTATAAGTTATCTTAGGTGTATTTGGAAGTGATTGTGACGTTCATAGTTATGAATTCTCATGGTCGTCATCCCATAGTTAAATCACAAACACCTGGTGGTGTAGTGGCAGAGTTTTCAAGTCGGGGAGACGACACTGCCTTACTTGCAATATTTTGAATCCTATGGAAGTGACGAGATTTACTTTCAATTCAGTAATGCTCTGCAGCGACGTAGTTCGGTTTTCTGTTCTTAATTGTCGTGGAAAACGTTGGCCTAATCACGGAATCCTTACATCATGACAAGGTAAATCTATCTGTGATAGACTTATTTACATACTATACGACGGCCCAGGGTGGAGTGTTAACTGATTCTCTTTAGACAAAAGTTTCGTTAGCGTTGGCAAGTGTTTGTTGATTCCATGTAAGGAGCACTTTCTCCCCTCTGCTTGGCAGCAATTATCCACTATAAATGGAGCAAGTGTTCATAAAAGCACCAATAAAACCTGGCAGCACACCACACTTACCTGGCTCATGGCGTGGTAGTAGCGGTCTTAAGGCCGTAGTCTTGTCACCTGAGCAGCCTTAGTGCAACCTCTTCCTTCAAGAATTATTTGAGATTCCTGCCAGTTACTTGAAGTTAGAGGTTTGCTGATAATTCAAACTTTAGCAGCCCTTGTATTACCTTTTCCTTTAAGGATTATTGTACATAACACTGCTTAATATTCTCTTTCAGTTGTTTATGTCTTCTCAATACTGCGATTCCTGAGTTTCCTGCCTGTTCTTGTCGTTCAAGATTCGCTGATAATTATAGGGACGAGAAGGTTATATTTATGCCTTTCGACTGCACGAACACTGAGCATTTGGCAAGTTCCAGTTTTCCCTTAGAAAATGACTACAGCAGTCGAATATTGTGTCATGTGGTTCACTATTGTAGGTTGTCCAGTTTGTGCTGTGGCTGCGAGTACTTTCAGTACTGATACTTCCTTCTACCACACTCGGGTACCAAGGGTGTCGGTACGATGCGGTATGGACAGCCATCCCTGCCACACATCCAGAGGTTGAGAGGTGTTGGACAGGTGTATAGTGTTGCTTGGATGATGGCACCAACAGCACTGTCAGGGCCATTTAAGTACTTCGGCCAACAGCTTGGAACAGTCTGCAATGCCAAGGTGCTGAGAAATGGATCGTTGTTATTCTATAATATCCAACTTGGGTGTTGGTGTTATGTTGGTGCTGCTGTTGGGGGTAGGGGTGAGATAAAGGTAGGAGAGTGCCTCTACAACGACGTGGTTGTCTGGCTTCTTCAAGATTCGTTGTTGTGTGAATTTTATTTCATCAGTGCTTTAGGAAGAATTGTGCTGGAAATAAAAAGCAACACTGATGTTACTGCCACTCACATGCCATGCTCTACCTCGACCTCTTCCTCACAAACCTGGGATAATATGTCCCTTGTATTATCATGTTTTTTTTTTTTTTTTTTTTTAACGGAAGTATAAAGGCGTTCATTGATTGTTACCGGGGTTACTAATCACTGAGCAGTACTACTGACATCATAAGCTGCTTGACTTGCAGTGAGCGGTCAATTATCCAGACCTATAAGTTCTCTGACAGTGGACATATCTGTCTAGCTATCTAAATCCAGGTCCAGCATCTCGACATTTTTGTCAGTACACAGTAACGCCACATCTTCCCACGATACATCACCACCCTTAGATAAGCATGCTCTATATCTCTCACTGTTCTCGGTCTTCCTCTCCTTCTAAGCACCAGGTGTGTTGAGTCTGTGAAGCAAGTATCAAACCCCCCCACATTCCGTGTGACTGAAATTGAACGATGTTTCTCCGTATGTTTTGTGTGTGTGTGTGTGTGTGTGTGTGTGTGTGTGTGTGTGTGTGTGTGTGAACTCTATATTACAAGCAGATGAGGTTTATGTCATATTTTTTTAGTTTGACCCTGTCAGTGCTGTGACATCATCATTTATTTAGTGATTCTTGCCATTTCGAGACTGTTTTATTCGGATCCGGAAGACCTTTTATATAAACAGGTTAATAGAGTTTATGCCTGTCTTCTCACAACCAGAATTTTCTCTCAGGCTAAATACAGTCGCCTGGAAGTAAAGTACCAGCAATAAAATACAAAAGGCATTATCGTAGAGCAGGAGATTACAGGTGTCAGAGTGGCTATTAATGTGGAAGTAATGAAACAGGGCATACTGTATCAAAGCTCTACACTGTTAATGATAATACACAAAAGTGGAAGTTTCTGTCATTTTTCATTGGCAATACTGTACAGTGTCAACCACACGTACCGCCCTGTACCCAAGTGTCTGTAGAGACTGCCTAAACGATGTGTTGAACAATACCTTTGGTGCGATAGTATGTCCAGGGAGAAATTGACTGCACTCGAATTCTGATTATATATATATATATATATATATATATATATATATATATATATATATATATATATATATATATATATATACTTACTATTTGAGGCATAGCTGTACAAGATTTAACGTGTGTGTGTGTGTGTGTGTGTGTGTGTGTGTGTTTATGTGTGTGTGTGTGTGTGTGTGTGAAGAAAAATCCTGTATCAACACTGATATTATATTATTAAAAAATTAATCTTCGCGGGAGGTGGACGCTCTCTCTCACCTTTTCCCCCCAACCGTTTTTGACACAACTGTACAGGTATGCGAACTCCCTCTCATTTCACCTGGTGTAAATCCAGTTACTAGATTCACCCATGTGGATGCGTGAATGCTTATACCATTTTTTTTTTTTTGGGGGGGGGGTCTGTCAGGTAACTAAAAATTCTTTTGTGTGCGTAGCTCGTAGTTCAGTAGCATTACCACTGAGAGTTACTTCAGTTTCTAGTAACCAGTCTGATAACTTTACTCTTTTTTTTTTTTTTTTTTTTTTCTATGTGACCGACTCTGGGCATAGGCTTCACAGCCTGCACTCAAGGCCCAGTAGTCCTCCTACGTACCGTACACCTCTACATGTCACCACTTCGGCGCTAACACCCACCGTCCATACTGAATACATGCTAGGGCTGTCTCATACAGGACTGGTGTATTGGTATTAGCTGGGGTATTTTTATGACATGTCGGCGGGTCTTCTGGTAAATGAGTAAAGTCTGCTTTTACTGAATTCAAATCCTTTAACTCTTCCCTGCCCCAGCGAGATTTGAACCCGGGTCCGTTAAGACTGCAGGCCAACTCTCTACCAACTGAACATTGTTACTAATGATGATAATGATTCTCTTTATTGGTTATTGCAAGACTGCATAATTTGAATGAGCCTCTGGTGCAACAAATATACGCCAGAATGAAAGTAACGTCCGTAAAACAACTAACTCAAAGTCAAACGGCCACCCCTTGTGGAATTGTGGCGTCTGGCTATAGACAGACAGGCAGACAGACAGATAGGTGATAGTAAGGATGTATATATTAGTGAATGTATTATATCTTGGATACGCCTCGGTGCATTACATTATTATAGTACTAAAACGATAAACATTGTAGACCTTAGGTTGTTACGAGTTTTTCAGATCAACCACCTGATTCAGATTGTCTATTTATTCTTGCAGTTTCAGGACGATTTAATGCAAATCTCGAAAGACTCGCAGTGATGGGGTAAGAAACACATCTCGTGAAACTCTTCCTGTATTGAAAGGTCGATGTACTTAAAATCGTGAAACCGCTCGCCGGTATGGAGTTAGAAACATTCTTAATTATACATTCGCAATAATGAAAGGTCTCTCCAAATCTATTTATGAACGTCATAAAGTAACTAGAATATAAAGAAGAAATCCTCGGACTGCAAGTATTAACAGTACTGAATATACGGTACATCATTAAGCAGGTAGCTGCACTGAATGGTGCACATTTTTACATATTCGATCCCCTTCCTGGAGACGTTGTGTCAGCGGCATTGACAATATTTACGCTTTCGTTCTCTCCAGAATACAAAGCAAAACACTTTGACAGCGCGGAGCCTGGATCTTGTATTCATACTACTGGCTGGGGAGGAAAACGTAAAAGAGAGTTTTTAGTTTTTTACTTCTCTATCTTTTCGGACAAAACAAAATATATCTTCTGGGAAATTGTACAAAAGAAATGCAGAAATAAAGTTATACATTCTACCAGAATGTCACCGAAGGACATATTTTTGTACTGAAATCTGACTGGTTGTTACCTACTCAGGTGCCTGCTTGACACACCCAACTACTTGAAAAAAAAATTATATATATATATATATATATATATATATATATATATATATATATATAATATATATATATATATATATATATATAAAACACACACACACACACACACACACATACACCTAAAAAGATCAGATAAGCGTTTCGGTAAGAAAATACATTGACTTACTACTTTATCATTATAGCGCAGACCTGTTGCTCTGTGTAATTGAATGGTAGAGCATAAAACACTGCGAAAATATGAGGAACATTGAATTTTATGGCCATATGTGGCTTTGTTTGTGTAGCGATTGGGGTCGTGTATTATTGTGTATATTGCATATTATATCCAGCTTCCGTAATTGAGTGGCAGAATTAATTGAACAGCAAAAATGTTAGCAGTACTGATGGACTGTTTGTGTCGTGTGTTGAACGGCAGAGGAAATAGCAATGCAACAATGTAAAATAGCATAGCTACTATTTTATTGGTTAAGTGAATGGCAGAGTAAACAACAGAGCAGTAAAGATTTGGGAACTGGATGTTTTGGCGATATGTGTCTTTGTGTGGGTTCCTAGGACACCAATTATGTGGGGTGCCTCGCTTGACACCTCCCTGATACGGTCATGAATACACAGACGTGGAGTAATAACACATCCCGTGGCCCTTTTTCTTGCTCTGTTACACCACACCCATCACCCGCACTTCCTCACCCTTTCTCTCACCCTCATCCTTATACACTCCACACTGACCTTTGCTCTCACAATGACCTCTCACCCTGGCCCCCCACACTGTCCTCACCCTCATTCACCCTGTCATTTTACCTCCACAGCCACTTCCATACTACCTTCAATTCTATCACCTTCATACCATCACTCCAAGGCCGCCTTTTAACTACTTCCCTGTCACTGTCTGACCACCACCATCACCATCACTCGTTGACCCTTGATAACTACGGTGCCCTAATTCCTTTTATTCCAGCATCGCTTTAAAGATGCACGCACTCTGGCATCATCCCACTACACCACCACTACCATTAGATCCTCTCCACCACCACCACTACCATTAGGTCCTGTCCACTACAATCACCCTCTCTCCACCACCACCACCATCGGATCCTCTGCACCACCACCACCACCACCAACTTCAGACCCTGTATACCATCACCATCACAACCACCACCAAACCCCATGCATCACTACCACCATCATCATACCCTCTGCACCACCATCACCACCACCATCAGACCCTCTTCACCACCACCACCATCCCATCAGACCCTCTGCACCACCACCACCACCACCAGACTCTTTATCCAGCACCACCATCAGACCCTCTCTCCACCATCACGATCGAACCCTCTCTCCACCACTACTATCAGACCCTCCCTCCACCACCATAATCAGACCGTCTGTTTGCCACTATCACCACCACTAGACCTCTCTCCACTACCACACCATTAGATCCTTTCTCCACCACCAAACACTTAGATCCTCTCGTCACCACCACTGTTAGATCCTCTCTTCACCACTACTCTCCAACCCTCTCAATCTCCACCACTGTTTTGCCCTCTCCACCACCACCACCAGACCCTTTCTTTACCATCAACACCGCCACGACCACCATCATTACCCTCCACCACATCATGATACCCACCACCACCACCATAAAACTTCCATCACCACCAGTAGACCCTCTTTCTGCCGCCACAACCACCACCACCACTACTTACTACTACTACTGCTACTACTACAGTATTACTACTATACTACTACTACTACTACTACTACTCACCCTCTTTCAGTACTACCACACTATCACCATTCCCATGATTATCACCGTCTCACTTCCTTTCAACCCGTCCATCACAGCTACCTGTATGGCAGTCGTTTCCACCACCAGTAACACCGCAGCCTCCAAATATACCGAGAGAAATTACCGTCTTACCCTCCACCACCACCACCACCTCCTCACCCTGCATTACCAACACCAACACCATCATACCACCATCAACCTCTCACCCTCACCAGTACCACCTCCCTTCGATCCACCAGTAGTCCCTACCCAGCCGTTTATTCCCTTACTATTGCTTCCTCCCCACCACATTATACCGTGTCCTCGCCTCATTTCATATCGGTTATGATGTCTGGATTTGCCTGGGCTGCATTAGAGAGACTGGCTGCGGTTAGTGCTGTAAACTGTCCCCATAACTCCAGATCGTTTTTGCAGGTGTATGGAGTTGCCTTTCCTCCCGCTACACTATATTTAACCACCTTAATTTCCCGCAAGTTTTCGTCTTTTTGCAGCTTATGTCCTGTAGTTCTTGGTAGAAAAAGACAATACTACGGCCTTAAAACCTTTGCACAATTTTTTCGTGTCTGGCACCATAATCAAGTGTTAGTCTCTTCTTCTAGCTCAACATTGAAGATCGACACATACCAGCTTTAGGCCAGGTTACAATGGACAGAATATTATACTGGAGTTGGCAGATCACGGGCGTAGATCCTGGGGGTTGGAGGATATCCTATGTAGTCGTCCCCCTTACAATTCAAGTAACTCAGAAAAAAAAATGCATAGTTCATCCTACAGATACCCTGAAGGTCCTTAATATATGCACTTTAAAAAGCATTTCCTTCAAATACAGGAAAACCGATACTGTATAAAATATTATAACCTCGCCAAACGTAAGATGATTCGATGCAGCAAGCTAAGGTTTCTAAACGAACGCCATAGTAATGCTGCAATGGTGCTAACTTGAAGGTTAAAAATAACGAATTGTGTTGCTTCTCTGTTCCTCATGCTACTTAGTTTAACTCTTTGCCTACTTTAAATCAAGTTTATGAACAAACAGATATATCAGCACAGTTCCGTCGGCGGTGGCCCCCCCCCTCTCTATGTCTCTGTCTGTCTGTCTGTCTGTCTGTCTGTCTCTCTCTCTCTCTCTCTCTCTCTCTCTCTCACACACACACACACACACACACACACACACACACACACACTTACATCTAAGCACCCTTTTGTCTTAGAAGTCACCTCATAGCAATCAGAATGAGTCAGTGCCAGTGACAATGGCACAGGAAAGAGATTACAGTAACATTGTTACGAACGAGGGCGAAGCCCTCGCTAGTCTCTCATCAAGTAGTGGATTTTTCTCACATATGAGCTGCCCGAACCGGCCCGGCCTGACCCGGCCAGACTGTAACGCTTTTGAGAAGCTTGTTTATCAGCAACCACAGGGCTGATCACTGCGTGGTTTGCACCATATGATAGCCCATTAAAAAAAAAAAAAAATGTTTTTGACAGGGTTCACCACACCCAGACGATGCACGTAGCACGTGACACGCGCCAAGCGCAGCATGTCGAAAATCTTCAAAAGAGGGCCACAGGTCAGACAGTTTGTCGTAAAGGCATGAAACTTGGTAATTAGATAGCCATCAGTATACTCTAGGCATCCTCGGGATGTAAGGCGACATTTCACTGTTTTCGTATTTAACTGTCCTCGCTCGTACCTCGCTGACAAAGGCGTTTTATTGATAGTACTGACGGGTTGTGTGTAGAGGGAGTGGGTGTTAACATGGGGCCTATATTGAGTGTATGTGTACGGGTGTAACAGGACGTTTTATATCCCCTGGTCATTTTATACCCTAGGTATAAAATGGCATAGGCCAGACTAAATTCCAGTGCATATATCAGCCTAGGCTATTTTGCCCCCCCTTTGGCCAAAATATTCCCCCCTTCTTTATAAATAATATTGAAAGTTACCAGTAAAATATAAACACATTTTTAATATCCAATCCCGTTTGAAGTTATATGGAATTATTATATTTGTTAACTACATGATAGCTTCGGAGTCGAAGTACAGTACAATAACATGACATTGTTTTTGCATAATTTTTACCTTACCCTTGTTTGTTACATAGTATGGATTGTTTTTTTCGTATAATTCATAATTTGTCATCCTTGTTATTTTGTGAGAAATAAATAAATAAAATATTGCTTTTATTTTATTTTTGTGAAATAAAGGGGAGAGTATAATCTGGCGGGGGGGGTGGTTAAAATAGCCTTTATTTGTGGTTTATAACAGCTTTTGAGGGAACAATTATTGGTCCTCTGTTTGCCTTCTCTTCTAAAAAATACTTATTGACCTTGTAAATAAGTTCTTTTTCTCTACTGTGGAGCATACGAGAGCGAGTAGCAGGAGAAAGAGCATCCATCTCAGGCGGCGGCCAGAGTGGAAATGACCTGGATTAACACGGTCACCCTACCCTTAAAAGCGTGGCACGTTGGAAAGCAACGGTGCCAAGTGTTGTGGTATTAAAAGTAATTGTTATTAAAAGAAAAAAAAAGAGGTATTTATTTATTAGACTGTTTAGCCTAATTAAAGAATTAAATCTATATATACTGTAAATAAACTTCATTTAGAAGTAGTAAATAGCTGACATGAGACAGAAAGGTGTACATTTTTTGCAGAGAGGCGGCCTAGGAAATTCCCAAGAGGGACAACGCCCAAACGCTCTTCATAGAGAAATATACCCTGAGATATATTCTGGCCTAGGCTATTTTATACCCGGGTATATTCTGGCGGGGGGTTATGCTGGCCTGCTACACCGGCTCTTCCTCTTACCACGCAGACAGTGAAGCTGGCCAGATTATACGAGGCCTTAGGAACGTTATAGCATTGACTTGTGTGTGTGTGTGTGTGTGTGTGTGTGTGTGTGTGTGTGTGTGTTTTCGATCATTGTGTCTGTCCTGGAATAAAATAACGAAAGTTTCGAGATTATTTCAGCCAAACTTAGTAGGAGAAATGAGGATCAGACAAGAGGTTAACCTGTTGCTTTTCAATACAGTAGGTTATTAATCAAGATTACGATGCAAGATCAGTTTTAACATTTTGTATGCGATTTAGACAATCTTTGTGTAAGAGTTCCGGATAAGCCAAAGATAAAAGCTAATGGAGTTCGATTTCAAAAACCATCAGTGTCAAGGTCACAGGAGGTCAAACGACAGGGTAACAGGGTAAGGGTAGACTGTTTTGATATGATCTGCACGAAACTAGGCGAAATTTATAAGAGTTTGGCTGGAATGGATTGTTTCGATTTTTAAATAAGTTGATTGAAGGTCAAGGTTACAGGGTAAAATCAAATGTCGGGCCCTTACACCAGGTGTTGGCTGCGGGTATTCCAGTCTTGTGTTCCTTGTTGTTGTTGTTGTTGTTGTTGTTGTTATTATTATTATTATTATTATTAATTATTCTCCATCTACATTGTTTTCACTGGTATTATTATCATTATTCTCTTCTTGCAACGTACCCAGGAAAATCGGAGGCAGTACAAGGAATCTGAAGGGCCCAAGTTGTGTGTCCTGGCATGGACCATTTCTGGTTGAAAAAAAAAAAAAAATCCAAATCTCCCCATGGGGGTCATGATCACTAAGAAACAGTAGTTGGAGACTATAGTAGGACTCGCGTACGTTTGCGGTTGTGGTGTGGCCAGCACCTGTGTACAGTGTGCCACGTTTTCTATACCGTTCTCTCTCTCTCTCCCTCTCTCCCTCTCTCTCTCTCTCTCTCTCTCTCCTGGCGGGAAATGTGAGCCACCCTGAGTACTTTTGATTCTTTTATAAATTATTTATAATTGTGCTTTCATTTGTTAATTTGGTTTTGTTATATTTAGTTATGCTGACAATGCATTCAGTGCATGCCACTCTCCTGCCTCTCTCTCTCTCTCTCTCTCTCTCTCTCTCTCTCTCTCTCTCTCTCTCTCTCTTTTATTGCAAGAGACATTTTTGATATTTTCTTTTACATAATATTGTATATATTGTAAATTTGACATCATTTCCACACCAACCTTGAGGTATTTGTCTTGGAGCGCTTTTTTTTAAGAGGTGTCCCCAATAGGCCTATTCCTCTATCTCTCACAGAAGGCAGAAAAACAGAAGAAAAAGAAGGGAGAGAAACATGAGGAAGAAAAGTGCGAAAAAGAGGATAGAAGAGTTATGATGTATCCTCATCAGAAGATGTGAGAGTGATAGTGAAAGAATCGATGTAATGGTCAATCACCACATCTCTTTTCATCATCCTCTTGCAGTTTTTCTGCGTGCCTCACAGCATTCTTCCAGTTGTCTGCCGTGACGTTATTGAGTGACTCATGGACGAGTGGCTTCAGATCTGCAATTCTGAACATATTTCTCTTTGACACGTAGCCTTTAACCTGTGCCCAAATTAGCTCGATTGGGTTATACTGGCAGTGGTAAGGGGGTAGGCGTACAACCCTATGTCCATGTTCTAAGGCCGTCTTATCAATTACGTAGTTTGTATCGGCAGCTGCGATGTGGCAAGTCACAAGGTGCAGGAGTTGCGTTTTGAGGAGACCGTCTGGCACTGTAACACCCTTCATCTTCAGCCATTCTCGGATCTCCGCTTTCTTGGTTGCAATAGTTGGTGGTTTACTTATTTTTCTGGAGTGATAGGATGCATTATCCATCACTATAACAGAAGATGATGGAATGCTGGGTAACAGTTGATTCTTAAACCACTTTTCAAAGGTGTCCGCATTCATCTGTTCATGATAGTCTCCTACATTCTTTGCTTGGAAAACAAGGGTTGCTCCAGGAACAAATCCATCTTTGGTTCCTGCGTGCAGCAAAATCAAGCGGGAACCCTTCCCTGTGGGCACCCTCACTCCCATGGCCTTGTTTGCATTGCTGTCTACCCAGCATTTGGACACAGAGTAATTTTGATTGATCCATGTCTCGTCTAAGTAGACAATGGTTTGGCCTGAACTTCTAAGCTCCTTCATTTCTTTCAAGAAAATGCACCATGCGTAAGTTATATCATCTTTTTCCATTAGGAATCTCCGTCCATCAACATTTGAATAACGAAAACCGATTTTCTTCAGAACTCTTCTTAATGTCTCACGGCTGCCAGGATACGAAAGATTGATCCTAATTTCTGCATAAATTTTTTCAAGTGTTGGGATTTCCTTCCTCTCATAAAAACTCAGAACTGTTCTTCGTAGCACGCCTTCATTAAAGTTATCAAAGAAATCGGTCATTGGTGCTACACGTTTCCTTTTCTTGGGGGACTTAAACTTGGGACATTGAATCTCCTCATTCTCTCTTGCATCTTTAGAGATTTTTTCAACTGATCTCTCGCTAATCTTTGTTGCTGCAGCTGTACGAGAGATGACCTTTGATAGGCCATGAAGAACTACTCCCTTCTCCCTCTCCTCCTGAAAATACTGCCTTACATTGAAGACAATTTCTTTAGCCTGGCTGTGTAGAGGTGAGGAATGGGCTGATTGAGCTGCCATGCTGTCTGTGCAGAGGACATAAAGGAAGTGACACGAGGTCACCACCAGGAAGCTATGCTGTCAAGGCCACCGACTGGGTGTGGAAGTGTTGGCGCTCGCGAGTGAATAATATTTTTTTTTTTTTACTTAGGTATTGGCATATGCCTACTATTTTGTCCTACATATTAGCTTATGATTATAAATGTGATTATTCCTCGCCCTCGAAATTATGGTAAAAGCCAGTAAATGTGAGCATTTTTCCCTAGCAACACCTGTACAGGCTATGGTTGGGTCTACGGAGGGGTACGTACTTTATCTTAGGCCAGACTGGGTGTGTAAGTGTTGCCACTCACAAGAATTACATGAATTATTTCTTTTACTTTGGATATTGGCATATTTCTTCTTTTTTCAGGCTCATTATCTTATATCCATAACTGTGATATTATTACCCACCCTAAAACTACGCTAAAAACCATTAAAAGTGACTACAATTTCTTTTAGCAACACTGTACAATATGTATGCCATGTTTCTGTGTTACTGTATAAATATTTTATGCATAATAAGATTACTGTTGATTCATCCATCAAAATACACAAGTGTAAGTTTTATTCATCTGAATTTATCGAATTTGTGATGCCTTGTACATAAATAGCTTCCATTTCACATCACAATTTGGGGAAACGTGGCACCATTGTACACAGGTGCGGGCCACACCACAGCCGCAAACGTACGCGAGTCCTGCTATATTGACTGTCTGTAGGACAGTTACAGAGTTCTAGTTATTATTCGCGGCTCGGAGTCTCACAACGATTCCAGAAGAACTGGAGACTGTGCAAGGCATCTGAAGGGCCTAGGTTATGTGTCCCGGCTTGGGTCATTGCTGATAGAAAAACAAAATCCAAATCTCCCAACGGGGTCAAGATTGTTGTAAGAAACAGTAGTAGACACATGCGTTCTTTGACACCTTTGTCAGATCCCTTGTTGATGTTACACAGGGGGTTACCTGAGGGTTTTCATAATCTTGTTTATATTAAACATACCTTACCGCATGCGAAGCGTCCATGTTGTGACTACACAATAAATATATGAAACTACTTATTATTATTCCAGCCTCGGAGTCTCCCGATGATTTCAGGAGAACTGGTGACTGTGAAGGAATCTGATAGGCCCAGGTTATGTGTCCTGGTGTGGACCACTGCTGATACAAAAAAAAAAAAAAAGTCTCCCCAATAGAGTCAAGGTCGCCTGTGATGACCTAAGGTGACATGAACAAGATCAGTGACCTGGACATCAAGGTCCCTTTATAGCTCGGCCTCTAGTAGGCAATGGCTTTTTGGGAAGTTTTTCTGTATGAAAACAATCCTTTGACAATTTTACAATACCTGACAGAGATATTTTACAAACATATTTGGATTCAGCACAAAAAATACTGTATAAGATAGTTTCATCCTTGGGACACGACTATTTTTTTTTTTCCAGTGTTACACGAGATAGTCTCTCTCTCTCTCTCTCTCTCTCTCTCTCTCTTATTTGCTCCTTTTAACCCGCCCAATCCCGACCACTTTTCCACCACTGACTCCCCCCAGTCCTGAGCATTTTAGGAAATTTTTTTTTTTGGCTCAAACCTTCACTTTTGGTGAGAAACATCGAAAATTCATAGAGAAATCGCTCACCTGAGGTTTAAAGTACTTGATACAGGTAGGAGTACCTCCTCACCTTTCTGGGTTTTCTATCAGGCTGGCACCAAAGAAAACGAGTTCTATGGGAGGATAACTATTTCACACCACTCATAAATGGTATTTATTTAAATACTTGGTAAAAATTTATATGTAGTACAAGAGTATATTGGTTTTCAAGCATTGTTTCACTCACTAATACCTGACCTTTTTTTGCCACATTACCTGATCATCATTTCTAACTGTTTCTTCCTCTAATGCTATGTAAAGTTTGTCCTCCACATTGTCATTGATTGGGGAATCACTCTGGCCCTGAATTTCGTACCGTGGCATGACATGGCTATACTGGCCAGGTCACTGATAACAGGTGAATTGCTGAGACAATGGCATGCAGGGGGGGGAGGAGGTCATGCTGGGTAAGGCATTGTCCCTGTCTGGCATCTTGTAGAGGAAGGTGTCACGTGTATACGTACCAAAAATCACTCGCGAAAATTGAAAATTGTGCAAATTAGGGACCTTGCAATTTTTTCGCGTTTATGTATGTTGACGGGATTGGCAGTGACAAAACGTGTGGACGTTAAAGAACGTCGACGGGACGCCGCGGGTTAAAGAGGTATATGGGATAAAAGTTCTAACCACACAAACACACAAATATTGGACACCTGTGTACTTGTATGTTCAACGGTCATGGTAATTTGCACATGTTAGTGTATGGGGTCCATCCCTCATTCCACTGGAAATGTTGGCAGTCTTCATTTTGTCGATTTAATACCGACTTGGTTTGTACTGGTATCACACAAGAGCAGTGATTTCCATTTTTTCCCGTTCTCTGACTCTCACGACAAATTATAGCACAGTAATCATAACTAAAGATGGGATGCATACTCATAAATTACAGCTTAAAAACTGTGAATTGTTGTGTAGGGTAACGTTTTGATTATATTTTTGCTACAAGTTAGGGTATCGGTGGTTATTGGCACAGCAGTGGGCATCTTGAACATGATATTTCTCATGCTGCTTCTCGTTGTAATGTTCATCGTGAGAACATTGCTTCTAAGAGAGAAGTATGCAGGAATTTCATTTGTGATGACAGAGTACAATCATTTCCCAACAGGAAGCGACGTACAGCTTGGGTCTTGGCCCAATTTGACCTAAACTTTAATCAGGTGATCAAAAGGTCATAGCCTATCATCCCTGTAATTTTTAGTCATAATTGCACAAGTAGTTCTCGCGTAAAGTTGTTAACAGACAGGAAGACAGACAGACAAACAAACAAGCAAACAGGCAGACAAACCGAGCGAAAACAGTACCAGTCCCCGAGCCCTTCCTGGACGGGGACGGGTAACGAAATCTATGTTAAGATCCTATCCGAATGTCCTTAACCAATGAATTGCTTCTGAATGCTGGGAATTATCTTGCTTTATTTCCTGATACGCACTTTATGAGAAGGCTAAGAAATCGGGATTACTCAGAAAATATTATGTAAGGAAAATTATTAGGAAACTCTGTGACTCCAGATACATAACATTACCCACATGGCCACTCGAGAAATAAACTGTGGCACCCTGGCTGAGTGGACGGGGATGATGAAGTACAGTATGGAAAATATATCACTAAGAAACAGAGCCACTTAGTAAGCATCCCTTACTACATAATTACGCCTTTTAACTGCATCATTCAGCTGGAAGCTCTGTCATAATCGGTATTTCAAATAAGATCATCGTGTATATTTTAATTAATATTACTGCCAGAGGAGCTACTGAAAAACATCACTTTTATTACCTGTCCCCGCCCCGGAGGGGTTCGGGGACGGATATTGTTTTCACGTGGTTTGTCTGTCTGTTTATTTGTCTGTCTTTCTGTCTGTTAACAACTTTACGCGAAAACTGTTGGTGCGATTTTGACCAAAATTACACAGATGATGGGCTATGACCTTCTGATCACCTGATAAAATTTTGGGCCAAGGCCCAGGCTGTGGGGACAAAAAATGTAAAGAAAAAAAAAACGTGTTTTCGTCATAGTTCCGTTTAAATTCGTCATATCGACATGAAACCAAAACCTAAATGTGGAGAGGATGGAGGGTGAAAGACTGACGAAGAGAGTGTATGTGAGTGAGGTGGAGGGTGGAAGAGGGAGGGGGAGACCGAGGATGAGATGGAGGGATGGGGTGGAGAAGTATATGAGAGAGGGGGGTGTGAGTTGGGAGCAGGGTAGTGAAATGGCGGGGGACAGGGCGACTTGGAAGCGATTTGTTTGTGGCCACCCCAAACGGGATTGAGGCGTCTGGCAATAGATAGATAGATAGATCTTATAACATGCATTATTACATCATGGGGATCACTCCTCATTTCGCGGTAGGGGGGTCAATGTCAGGTGGGTCGGGCCTAAAATTTCAAATGGGCACAAACTCGTAAATTTTCACCCGATTTACTCTAAATCTGATATGTGACATCTTTGACTAGATATCCTGATGTATTTATATGTCATCACTAAAATGACTGCCCTGGACTGGCTTGCTGTGTCCGGCACCGCTTCTTGTTTATTTGGGGGATATCCTGTCCCGGGGGATTTTCATGCATACTGTGTTTATTTCACACCCGCCATCAGTCTAAGGACGGTATGTTAATTCCCCCATCACGCTTCTGAGAGAGAGAGAGAGAGAGAGAGAGAGTTATGAGAGGACGTATAGGAAGCATGGCCGCTCCGTGACCGATGGCATGCACTATATCATACCATGGCTGGGAGAAATACAGTAGAGTAAATTTGCATTCGCTGAAAATATCCCATTACTCTTTACCATCTTTCACCATCCTCCCTTTTCTGCTTCGCTTTTCTCCTGTCGTTCCCCTCTTTCTCTTCCTCTTCCTTTTCATTCTCCTCTTTCCTCTGCTGTTTTTTCTTCGTCTTCGTCCTTCTGTGCTGCCCTTTCTTGGATTTCTTTCAACCTTCTTATTCCAATTTTTCTTCCATTTTAATCTTTATCTCCTCCTCCTCCTCCTCGTTCTCCTCCTCCTGCTCCTCCTCCTCCTTCCTCTCCTTTGCTCTTTCTCTTCCCCGTCCCCTCATTTTCCTTCCTTTCTTGGCATTCTTTTAACCTTCTTTGTGCTCTTTTTCCTTTTTTTTTCTTCTATCCCTAATTATTCCTCCTCCACCTCCTCCTCCTTGTCATCATGATCATGATGAAGACCATCATCACCCTTCTCATTCTCATCCTCATGCACCCTCAGAGCTTCTGACAATTCATCTGTGTGTGTGTGTATGTGTGTGTGTGTGTGTGTGTGTGTGTGTGTGTGTGAGAGAGAGAGAGAGAGAGAGAGAGAGAGAGAGAGAAAGAGAGAGAGATTCGTTTCGTTTCGTTTCTTTTATAAAGGCTTCAGCATGCTTGCATGCATCGACCTTGGTCACCTACTGGCGGCTTTCCATGCTGCTCGATCTCTGGCAGCTTGCCTATTCAATTCCTTATCTCTGAGGTCATACTCAGTGACTTCATGCCAGGTCTTCTTCGGCCTTCCTCTCGCAACCCTACCCCTAACATTAACACTTCTCACTTACTGCACCCAATTATCCCCCATCCTCTCCACATGCCTAAACCATCCCAATTTACCTCTCTTCATCACAACACCTGTACACTCCAGTCCCATCCTACCTCTCAACTCTTCCATCGTAAACCTAGCTCCCCCAGGTCTTGCACTCAGCGACGCACTGCACATCCATCTAAACACTGTCATTTCTCTAACTTTGAGCCTGCGATTATCCTCTTCCTCTGCTGCCTAGGTCTCGCTACCATACAACATTACACTCCTAACACACACCGCATACAAAGATCTCTTACCACGGAAGGAAAGCCCTCTGTGTCAGGAGAGGCAACAGCTCCTGAACTTCCAACGACTCCTCACTCTAGGCACAGAGCTAGCTCCAGCCCCACTTGCAGCACATAACAGATCTCCCAAGTAACAAAACTGTTCCACACATTCAAGAGACTCACCAGCAAGAGCAATCCTTTCATGCCTTACAATATCCACATGCTCTTCCAGAAACACCGCACACATGAAATCAGCATTATGTCACAGTCTACTTTTTATACCACTACATCTCTTATGCGCCCACTTATCACAAACATTGCATAGGACGGAATTACTTCCCACGCCCTTGTGGCAAATCGCACATGGCCACTCTCCCTGTTCTTTGACTATACCACCACCAGCCCTAGATACCACCACCTTTGTTTTAGCTGCGTATACTCTCAAGCCCTTGTGTCCAGTGCCATCTCTCCACTTCTTAATTTTTTCCTCCGCCTCCCTTTCATTCTCTGCAGTCAACACCCAGTCATCAGCAAGGAGAGGGCCTATAAAAGGTACAGGAGCCAACCCACCTCTGAATCACATCTTTTATACATTTCTGCCCGGAATCGTGCTAAGTCTGTTCTTCGCTCTGCTAAAAATAATTTCATCCGTACAAAATGCTCTCAACTCTCCAACTCGAACTCTCCCTGCTCCTTCTGGCACCTTGCCAAAAACCTTTCTAACAACTTTACCTCATCATCCTTCCCTCCTCTTTTCTACTCTGATGCCTCTATAGCTATTTCTTCTACTAATAAAGCAGATCTCTTCGTTCAGACTTTCTCCTCCAATTCCACCTTAAACGATTCGGGTGCTGTTCCTCCGTCACTTCCCCCCTCAGACTTCCTCATGGCTAACATTAAAATTTCTTCAGCTGATGTATTTTCTGCCATTGCTGGCCTCAGTACTAATAAGGCATATGGGCCTGATGGAGTCCCTCCTGTTGTTCTCAAGAACTGTGCTTCTGTGCTTACACCCTGCCCAGGCAAACTCTTTTGCCTTTGTCTGTCAACTTGTACCTTTCCTTCTTGCTGGATGTTTGCTCTCATTCAGCCAGTCCCAAAGAAGGGTGACCATTCCCAACCCTCTAACTATCGCCCAATTGCTTTAACAACCTGTATCTCAAAAGTTTTCGAGTCTATTCTTAATAGAAAAATTTTAAAGCATCTTTCCTATCACAACCTTCTTTCTGATCGTCAGTATAGGTTCCGTCAGGGACGCTCCACAGGCGACCTTCTCACCTACCTTTCAGACTCCTGGTTATCCTCTTTCGGGACTTTGGCGAAAGCTTTGCCATTGCACTTGACATCTCAAAGGCTTTCGATCGAGTCTGGCATAAATCTTTAATTTCCAAACTGTCCTCTTACGGTTTCTATCCTTCTTTCTGTGCCTTCATCTCTAGCTTCCTTTCTGGTTGTTCTATAGCCGCTGTTGTAGACGGCCATCGTTCATCTCCTAGATCTGTTAACAGTGGTGTTCCTCAGGGCTCTGTCCTATCACCAACTCTCTTCCTTTTATTTATCAGTGACCTTCTAAGCTGTACATCTAACCCTATCCACTCATACGCTGATGACTCCACTCTTCACTTTTCCATTCGATTCCCACAACGTCCATCTCAGCAGTTACTTCAACAGGCAAGGGATGAGGCTATGGCACACCTAATGTCTGACTTGGCTCGTATCTCTGACTGGGGTAAAAATAATCTGGTTGTTTTTAATGCATCAAAGACTCAGTTTTTGCACCTATCAAACCGACAAAATCTTCCACAGGTATACCCACTTATGTTTAATAATACTCAACTTAATCCTGCATCATCCTTGAACATGCTTGGGATTTCATTTGCTCGGGACTTGTCTTGGAAAGATCATATTACATCTCTTGTAAAATCTGCTTCCAAGTGACTGGGTGTGCTAAGCCGACTCCGTTCCTTCTTTCCCCCTGCACAACTGTTGACTCTTTACAGGGGTTTTATCCGGCCCGGTGTGGAGTACAACTCTCATGTGTGGGGAGGCTCCCCACATACAGCTCTTCTCAATAGGGTGGAGTCAAAGGTTTTTCGTCACATTAACTCTCCCCCTCTTTCTGACTCCCTTCAACCTCTGTCTCTTCACCGCACTGTTGCATCTTTATCTCTTTTCTATCGCTACTTCAGTGGTCACTGTTCCTCTGAACTGTCTGCATGCATTCCTCCACTTCTACATCGGGCGCGTAGCACCCGTCTAGCAGCAAACTCTCACCCCTTTTCTGTCCAACTCTCTAATGCAAGAGTTAACCGTTACTCCCAGTCCTTCATTTATGCAACAGGTCAACTCTGGAACTGTCTCCCTCTGTCTGTATTTCCTGCTTCCTATGATCTCCAGTCTTTCAAACGCAGTGTGTCCAGGCATCTCGAAATGAATGGATCTTGAATTTGGTTCTCTCTTGTATTTTGTTTTTCTCTTGGAAGGAACAGTTTTGCGGGCTCATGGCCTTTGGTTCCTTCTTCTTCACATAAAAAAAAAAATACAACATCTCTCACGGGAGTCCATTTCTGAAGTCGCTTCAAGTACCATGATAAACAATAAGGGGCTCAAGACTGACCCCTGATGCACACCAACATTTACGGAAAACTCATCACTCAAAACTCCATTCACCCTTACTTGGGTGCGAGCACCCACATACATGGCCATAACCACCCAAACCATCCACTCCTCGATCTCAAGCTTTCTCATTGCCCAGTTTACCACCTCTCTAGGGACTCTGTCAAAGACCTTCTCCAAATCAGCAGAAACAAGGTACAGTTCCCTTTTTATTCCTCTATATCTTTCCTGAAGCTGTCGAACAATGAACATGGCATCAGTGGTCCTTTTGCCTGGCATAAACCCGAAGTGCATCTCATCAATATTCACTCCTTCTCTAATCATACCTTCTAGAACTCTATTACCTTCATTACTGTGAAGTTTTGCGTTAGTTCAATCATGCTACTCCAGATTAATCTATTCACCGTAGGAGAGCTCTCTAGTAATGAAGCGTTAATGAATGTTATGCTTGAATCTTCCTGTTTGAAAAGTCTCTGCTTGGCAATTGAGGGAGTGTTATTAGGGGCAGTCGTATTGAAGAGTTGCAGGGTTGAAAAAAATGTTTAGGGATGAAGTGCCAGAAACGTATGTAAACAGTGGCAGTGATTTCGTCAGAGTGTTATAGCAAGCATCATGTTATAGATCATGAATTTTATTATTATCTTGTTCTTTCTGTTTCATCTCTTGATGCGTTCAACATGACAGCGCTTTTATTAATTGGTTGTTATTTTCAGACGGTATTATTTGGTTTCGGGAGCCATCTAGTACAGAGGTCATTGAAAACTTTATCTTCCCTCACCAATTCAAAAAGTCTCCTCTAAGCTGAAACAAATACGTCTGGAGGTAGCAGGCGTAAAATATAATTGCCGATCATTCTAGTAAGTTGGTTAAAAAAAAAAAAAAAGCTATTATAGCACCAGTACCGTTTATTATATCACCTCTTGATTTACATAAACATCGAGATTTGGACGTAATTTTTCTCTTAATATTATGATTCCGTGTTAACTACACCTACAGCGGGAGCTTAAGAGCCCTTCGGAAAATGCCCTTGGTGTGGTGTATTGTGGAGTGAGAGGGTAAGTTTGTGTGGTGTGGGGTGAGAGAGTGGTGGCCTCGCTAAAGTCGCTCGAGTCTACGGGAGTGCACCAACTCGCGTCCGACTATCATTATCAAGTGACAGACGAACAGGGCTGCTGCTAGAGATGCTCCCGCTTTTACAACTGCCGAATTCCTCCACCTCCCAGTGTGTCACGCTTCGTGGACACCATTGTCTCCTGTTGCCTCATTCAGGCCACTTTCTCTGCCATTGCCTCGCCAGATTTTGGGTACCGTGTGGCTTATTTGGGTGGTCAGCCTGGGTCATCATCTTATCTGGCGGTATGGTAGCCAGAGAGAGAGAGAGAGAGAGAGAGAGAGAGAGAGAGAAATAATGGAATTAAACTTTCATAAGTAGCTATTAAGATACAAATATGGAAGAGGAGAAGGAAAACAAAAATAATTGCTAAGTAAAGGAAGGAGAACGGAGAATAATAAACTGAAAAGGAAGAAAGGAAAACGTCCAAGTAGGAAAACGGTGGGGGATGCGTAAGGTGAATAAAAGGAGTTGGAACGAGGGAGAAAGTGAAAGTTTAAGATCAGAGACTGTTGCAATGAAAGAGGAAGGCGAAAAAAAAAATTTTGAAAGGAGAGGGAGAAGAACAAATAAAGATGGTGCTTAATCCACTCCTCTTTTTTTTTCTTATTAATGTCACCACCAACTGAATTACCTAAGATTAATGAAAACGTCTGGTAGTAAGGGGGGATTAAAAACAAACTTCATTAACCTTTGTAGTCCCAAGAATTTTCCAATAAGATTAATAAATTTGGTTGTTGCTAGTAAGAAAAAATGGTCATCGGAATGAAGGGATTACCGTGAAGAGGGGAAAGGGGAGTGATAAGATGAGATTTATGGAACTGAGAGGAGAAAGAGACTAGAATCAACAGGAATGAAGAAGGAGCATTGACAAAAGAAAGGTAATAATGTATATATATATATATATATATATATATATATATATATATATATATATATATATATATATATATATATATATATATAAAAGAGCCGTTTTGTTTGTTTGTTTGTGTGTTTGTCCTTCAATCACTCCCAAACCAAGGACCAGAGACCCACACACCCATGTATATTCTGAATCAGGGTGACCCCAGGATGGTTTTAAGGGGGGTCAAGATTCATATCTGGGTCATTTCAGGTCACCGGTAATGTTCGCCTTTCTGGCCCGGGCAACGCCGGGTACCCCTGCAGCCCAGTTTTTAGCATGGAGACTCACATGACCTCCAGTTCGGACATACGCTATGTGAGGTTGACCTCCGAGGTCATTTGAGGTAACTGGTCGGAGGTCATTAATTTTTGAGGTCACAGGTAGGCTAATCACGTTCGAACGACTGGACCCAGCAGCCCAATTTTTGGCATGGAGACATGTGAGGTAAACCTCCGAGGTCATTTGAGGTCACCGGTAATAGTAAACAAGTGCGCACAAACACTGTGCGTTAATCTGCGAAAGCTGAAATAGAAAGTTCCTGGACCTCTTATGATCCGTTTTCAAAAGTATGAGGTACAAGGTCTTTCTGGGGTAGAAAGAAAGATTGAACTAGAACAAATAGGATTTGAGTGTCGTTTTTGGCCTGGGCAACGCTGGGTACCCCTGCTAGTAATAAAAGAAAAGAAAAAAATAGGATACTGGGTCTTGAGGAAAAGAAGGAGTTGAGGAAAAAATCATACATAACTAATGAAGGCAGGAAGGACAGGGGTAATAAGAAGAGGTAAGGAAAATAATATGATTGAGGAGAAGGAATAAAGAAGAAAATATATGAGACAAGAGTGACTTAAGGAAGGAAAGATACGCGGAAGGTAGGAGGAGGAGGCACAAGAGAGGAATACAGATGCCTGAACAGCAGAATCAGCTGTAGGACTTGAGGAAGATTAACATATTCGGTCTGATTATGTATTTTTCATGCTATCTCCCCACGATTTTATTTAGCTTGGGAGAGGCTTTTCAGAGTGAAGAGGTTAGATATAGCTTTCATTATTACCGTCATTACTAGGGATGCATACTGAGCTGAATACGTTTGTGTGAAGGTAGCAAGAATAAAAGAATAATACTTTATTCCGAGCAAGCGAGCGCAGCGATTTTACGTTTAGCTGAGAATGGCCGGCCCGACATGACGCGGCATGGCCCGACCGCGATGGTTTTCAGAGGCTCATAACTTTTCTACTATGTGAGATCAAGAAGAGATTCTTTCAGCAGGTAGTAGATACATTCATTCAATTTTGTTTTTAGCTGTATACTTTACTCATGAGACCAAAGAAATCTCTTGATATCCCATCTTTCCAAGGGAATGTACCGAGGGCTTCAGTTGACATGCACCACTATGAAATCGAATTGAAAAAAATTTCATGAAGTAACAGTATGTGTTCTTGCATGATATTTTTTCTTGCATGAATTTTGACAACTAAATATCGAATATTACACTCATAATTTTACATGAACGTTTTTTTTCCATGTTTAGGGGGTGAAATCAGCAAGGAAAATCGCCTCATTTCTGGGTTTTATCATTCAATCAATAGCCAGGCGTTTACCGACACAGTTCGTTGACACGGCAAGTCGGGAAAAGAGAAATGAACATTGTGCGTGCAATAAATGCTGCGGCGCCTCGCTAAATGCATATCCAGAGAGAAAGCGTAAGAGAGAGAAAACGTGAGAAAGTAAATATTTTAGATTAGTTATTCTTCTGTTAATGTTCAACTATACCAAGACGAAATTATGATCATAACCGTATGTACAAGTGCTCGCTCGCATGTCACATGCTCACAAAGCGCACTTTACTGGTGGTAGTGAATGGATAATACAGAGGAACCTATAGAAAATGCTAAAAAGTTAAAGAATACGGAATGATGAATTAACAAAGATAATCTGATAAAGTGGATGAAAGGAAGGAAGTTTGGAATAAGGATGATGCGACGAAGACTGAAGGGTAGAAACAAGAAGAATTAAATATTAGAATTGTTAAGTGCCTGGAAAATATGAAATAAAGATGAAAAGGTTGGTAGAAAGGAAGATAAAAAAGGAAAATGAGGTGGAAGTGATGGTTGGAGGAAGGAAGGAAGGTACGAGGGACGGTAATAGGTATAGGATGAAGGCCGGGAGGAAGGAAGGACGGAAGTAGGGAAGGAAACAAGGTAATACTGAAGGAAAGAAGGAATGAAGAATAAGGGAGAATCTAAAAGACTGAGAAGCTGAAAAGAAGCAAATATAATAGGTGACTGAAGATTTTAAAGAAAACAGAAACAGAAGGTCGAGGGTGAATAACTAAAAGAATGAAGATAAGGAGATTAAGATGAAACAAAGAAAAGTGACAAAAAAGACTGAAATAATATGTTGAAAGATACTAACGCCATCGAGAATAAGGAAAAAAAGGAGGGTAAGGAAGGAATGGAAGTAATAGGGTGAGTATGAGGAAAGGAAGGAAAGAAGAAAGGAAAGAAAGCTGAAACGAAGAAAGAAAGAAAGGGAGAGAGGAGAGGATATGAGGATGATCACTTACTGCCTTTTGTCCTTCAAACTGACTCTCTCTCTCTCTTTCTCTCTCTCTCTCTCTCTCTCTCTCTCTCTCTCTCTCTCTCTCTCTCTTTCCTTAATTCATGTTATTAATCTTACTTGTCAATTGCTAGAAGTATGTTTTCCTTCCACTGCAATTCATTATCTTATTCTTCAATTCTCCTTTCTTCTCTCTCTCTCTCTCTCTCTCTCTCTCTCTCTCTCTCTCTCTCTTTTTTCTTTTTGTTATTTCCATTTTTCTTCTTAACATCTTCATCCTCCGTGATAATTACAATTTTTCTACGTTAATATTGATGCTAACACACTCTCTTGCAGCCTCAGTATTTAGTTTCTAGTTAGGCATCAAAGCCTTCATAGAAGAAACCACATTTCTTCCCTGCTCCACCCTATGCTTCACGTCCATATCACAGTTCCCTATCTTTTCTATCGTTCCACCAAGGTACTGAATCCTCTGGCTTCGATACATAAACTCAGTATTTTTGTTTTGGTAAGTGGGATTAATCACCATCCACTCACTAACGTTAAGTTACCTTCAAGTAACACTACACTCAATGTTAAGCCAAATGGTTTATCGTATCCCAGGAAACCACTAACTACTTTGAGTGATAATCATAATACCAAGAAAATATTTAGTGTTTTAGTGGGTTAAGGCGCTCCAACCAGATACAGCACGTAGGGGTTGATATCTAAGGGTTGGTTGTGGGTCCCTGGATTCATTTTCGGTCAGAATACTCGTAAACGTTTGAGGTCCAAAACTTATGAAGCGAATATTACAGGCCCTCTTACCTGGTTGAATACTACTGCTTAGTTTAGTTAGTTTAGGTTGTGGCGCAGTGTTGAGACGGTGTGAAGGAACTGTTGACTGCGCCTGTACAGAGCACATGGAATATTCAGTTATACACCCTGCTTCACCTGTTAGGCCTATACTCACATAAGATTCCCACACTCTTGTTTTGATCTCTTGTAACCCCCTTCTCATCTTTTTTTTTTTTTTAAATTCATTTGACCATTTCCTTATCTCGCATCATTCTTTCCTTGCTATAATGACTATTATAAATCCTTTCCCATTTTTACCATTTCTTAATGTCTCCTGATTGTAATCAGTACAAATTCTTTTATTATTTAAATTTTTTTCTCCCTCATTTTTGCGGCGTTTTCATCTCGCATAAGTTCTTCCACGTTATCTATTATTCCCACTTGTTTATCTCTCTCCATTTTCCCATGTTTTGACCTCCAGAATCCTAGTCCACATCTTTCTAATTCTTTATTCCCATTTCTTCATCTAATTATATCTTCTCGTGTTTTAAATTCTCTTATATTGTTCCACATCTTTCATTATTCCTATTTCATATCTCCTCGTCTTCGTGTATGTGGACCTTTCAGTATTCTCTTTCATTTCTGTTCTTTGTATTTGTCCAGGTTCTTTATCCCTCACTCTTTACCCTTTCCATTATTTTTTCTTCAGTGATACCCTCATTTGTCTCCATGCTTCTTTCTCTGACACTTTTTCTGTCCATTTCTTCATCTCTCCATTATCTTCCCTTCCGTTAGGTATATTTTACAAAACTGACGGTTATTCTTTGCCTCCTTTCTTTTCGCCTTTTTCTCTTGCCTTTTTTCTGCATCACTCCTTTCTCTCTCCCCACATCTCCTTCGACCTGACATTTCATCTTTCTCTTCCCGTTTATTTGCATTTTTTAGTATTGATCTTTCATCTTCCTTCCTTGCATTCTTTCCGCGTCTCTCTTCCGCTCTCGCCCAGCTTTCCTCCATTCCCCGTACCTAAACCCTTACACCTTCCTTCCTTTGTTCCTTCCTTCCTTTCTTCCATCCTTCCCCATAATTTTTTTTTCTTCCTTTTTTCTTTTCATACCTCTTCCCTTCTCCACCATCGCCCCGCCTCTCCTCCCCACAACTTTTACACTTCTCATTCCTTGGTATTCCTCTCCCTCCAGCTGCCCTCACATATCCTCCCCCTTCGCCTTCCTCTCCTCTCCCCATCTCCAGCCATAACTCATACCCCAGGACAACCCCCGAAATATGAGGTAATACTTCCTGGGTAATGAGATGCCTGTTTCTCTGCCACCCCCACCCCCTAATCCTTATTCCTCATCCCTCACTCATCCCCTGCCTCTCACTCCCTCACCCCACCTTTACCTCTCTTACCCCTCAGGCCCACTAAATCTCACTCTCTCACCCCTTACCCCCTCTGACTTTCACTTTCTCACCCCTTACCCCCTCCAGCTCTCTCACCTCCACTCACTCGCTCACCCTTCAACTTCACTCCCTCACACACGCATCTCTCACCTTCACTAACTCACTCACTCTCCCTCATTCTGCGGCCCACTCTTCACTCACCCCAACCCCTCAACCTCCCCGTCATCCCTGCCCCTCTTCTCCACCCCTCACTCTTCTTTCACTAACCCATCCACTTGTCCTTCATCGCACACTCACTCACCCCTCACTCAATTGTCTCTCACTCTTCTTTCACTAACCCATCCACTTGTCCTTCATCGCACACTCACTCACCCCTCACTCAATTGCCTCTCACTCTTCTTTCACTCACCCACTTCTCACCCCGCCGCTGAGCAGCTTCACTCACTGCCTTTTCCTTCATTCCTCACTCTCTGGCTGTTCCTTCACTCATTACTCGCTCTTCCTTCACCCCTTACTCATTCCAACTTCCTTAATTCGTGCACTCTTTCTTCCCTCATCCCTCAGACTCGCCTCCCCATTTATTATCCTTATCCTTCCTTCCTTCCTTCCTTCCTTTCCTCCCTCCCTCCCTGCTTCCTTCCTTCTTTCCCTCCTTTCTTCCTTCCTTCCTTACCGCCCCACTTATCATTCGTCTTTATTTACTTCCCCTCCTCCGTGCTGGGCCATTACATTTATAGTCCTCTCATTCTGAGCTTATTCCTACCTTCCTGCCCTTCCTTCCTTCCTCTCCTTCCTTCCTTTATTCCTTACGTATCATTCCTCATTCTTCTTCATTCCTTCCTCTTCTTCCTTCCGTTATTCCTCACGTATCATTCTCCATTCTTCTTCCTTCCTTCTTTGCCTCATCCTCAAGCATCATTATTCCTTTCTTAATTTAGTCCCTTCCTTCCTTCCTTCCTTTCCACCATCCCTGTTTTTCTTACCATTAATCTTTCCTTCTTCCCATCTTCTTTGCTATTCTTACCATTAATCTTTCCTTTCTTCCCGTCTTCCTTCCTCACCTGACGGCCGAGCAGGTGTTGCATAAAAACGACACAGAAAAATGGTGGACAAAGGAGGGAAACTGGGAAACAAGCACACAACCACCAAGACACACAGACACACATGCAGACGAAAGACAAACAACAATCCCTTGAGTAAAGACCCGCACACACTGACTCACCCATTCTTTGCCTTACTCATCCTGTCCTTCCCTCAGTCGCTGTTTCATTCATCCTAACCCTAGCGCATTCACTCATTCTCACGCATCTTCCCCTTTCCTCACTCATTCTCATTTATCATATTCGTTCCTCACTCACTATCATTCATCCTAGTCCAAGCGCATTCATTCATTCATCCTAACCATTCGTCACAAACTCTCTCTCTCTCTCTCTCTCTCTCTCTCAGTAAATACTGAAAATAAACGAAGACTGCTGACCACCAAATACAAATTTTAAAAGCCAGTTAAAGTCAGCCAGTCAGAGTTTCAATCAGCATGCAAATTCGACGCTTTAGTTTGCCGCCTAAGCTCCAGTGAGTCTTGTTTGTTTTATTGTTACAACTGCCCTCCGATTTTAGCCTTGGCACCGACGAAGTTTTATTACCGGTATGTGATTTTATCCTTTGCTGCTGCCAGTGTTAGGGGTGACTTAGAGCTGGAGGGCTTTGAGAGAGAGAGGTTTTGATCATGCGGCTTTCCTCTCTCTCTCTCTCTCTCTCTCTCAACCGATATTGCTCTAATGCTTGTCACTGCCTTTATGAACTGCTTTACGAACTCTCCTTGTATTTCTTCCCCATTACGATACGCACACAGCATCCATCTGGCTACCCATCCTCACCTCTTTTATTTCTGATTCGATATTGTCATCTTTCCACGCTCACAAATGGCCAGCTTAAAAACATTCTCCTCCTGTATTTTTCTTTCGGTCTGTTGCTAATGATGAAGATATTACTATTAATTGAAATGCAGACTTCAACAAATTGCTTAAGACAGAAGTAAGGTGTTTATTGAACTATAAATGTTTTGTGAACACTGGAGCCACCCGTTTCGTTGTGGTAAAATTATTGACGGTCCGGACGCCACATGTACTGCCCCACGTAAACCCGCCACTAACTCCATTTACTGGCTGGTAAACTTACTATCGTATTCCCCAACCACTTACCAACTCCCCCATGCACTAACTTTTACCAGCGGCCAGGGAGCAGCCTCGTTAACTGTCAGTATCGTACTTTGCTACCAGCCGTGTCATCCCCTACCCACCTGCTGAATATGAACACCTGTTTGATAGCATAAGGATGACAAGCCGTTGTGCACTCGGTGAACAGTGTAATCTTGCATATTTCTTTGGAAACATTTCAGCTGTAAAGACAGCTGATGTAATGTTTAAATTTTCATTCAAAGCAGAGAGAACCAATGGATATAACTCCGCAAAGTTGTTCTATCCAAGAAAACAAAAACAAAAACAAGAGACCTCAGTTCAGTATGTGTTCATTTCGAAATGTTTGGACACATTTCGTAAAAATGGGAGTCACAGGCAAATGGAAATACAGACCCAACCGACCTACCTGAAGCTGGTAGCCGAACTTTCAATAGAATATTCTTTCGTTATCTTTCTCCATCTGTCTGTTCATTTCAATCTGTCTGTCTCTGTCTATCAGTATCTATATCTAAATCAATATATATCTGTCTATCTGTCTATCTACACACACACACACACACACACACACACACACACACACACACACACACACACTTCCTTTCCAATGTCCCATCAAGAATTTATCGTTCGTTTTGGGTATATTTTTTCTCTGGTTATTCTTTTCAGTTTGGTGACTTTTTGTTACTCTCGCCACTACGAGATGATTTTACTTCAGCTTAGGCGAGACCCTTTGTACTGAAGGGGTTATATCAGTATCCATTTTACGGCAGTGTCCAGTAACCACTTACAAATTATGATTTTCATTTCGCTGTTGCTTGTGCTTGACGATTGTAACTCAGCCCTTTCAGTTCGAGGTCTTTTTTTTTTTTTTCGTACATTGTGACTACCTCATGACATTTTGTGTAGGACCGTAAGGTCCTCTGGCTCCAGGTAGTCAATGACAAATATTTACCTCCTCACTACTCAGACGGTTTTCATCTCTTTGCTACCGCCAGATTGTTATACTCGACTCTGGAGAGCCGCCATCTTTGTTACGAAATTAATCTCTTCGTTGTGGTGACACATGTTAAAGTGTGATTTAATTCTTGCTGCCTTCAGACGATTTTGTTTTGTTTAGGAGAAACTTTTCGAACTGTACGGGTTAGATACAGCCTTCATTAATCCCTTCAGTCCATATCGTTCCTGAGGTGAAACATTAGTCTGGATGCAGGAATATAAGATTTAAAAAACATTAGATTAAAGAGATTATGAGAACCCAGGCAGCGAAAGGGTAAAGATTGTAGGTGAAGGTAGAGGTGGACTGAGCGAGTTTGTCTCCTGTCTGAGCCTATAACTGTCACAGAAAGAATAACACTTATCTAACCATAAGGCAGCATTACCTTACGGCGCCGAGTGGTAACTATATAACCAAATAACGGGGTGTTGTGGAGCCTATTATGGTGCCCCTTGTGACTACGTTGGAAGATCCCTATGTGAAATCCACCCAGGAGCCAAACCTCCATACGCTTCCCAGCGCCTCGTAGTGACGAGGCGCTGTCCACCGCAAAGGAAACTTTGGTTCACTGCATGTGACGGCCCTGAAGAAACAGTTGCTTTCCAGCAGCTGATGTGTCTGCTCTGCCAGATAGACCGGGATACTTAACAACAGCAGCCTCTAGGATCGATGGACGTGATATTAACTCTCTCTCTCTCTCTCTCTCTCTCTCTCTCTTTCTCTCTCTTCCCTTCTTCCGCTTTCAAATCCTTGTCAGTAGCCCTTCAGACTGGAGTTTATATGTTTGTATAGGGTAAGGTCGAGATCTGCGCTTCCCCCCAACATTCACCCACCCTCGTTGAAGTCTGAAGGTTGTATTTCGTCGGAAAATTCCTTTATCCCGGGATGCCATTTTTATTACTTTCCTGTCATATCTTGATTACTTTGGTTTGGGAGAGACTTTGCGAACTTGAGAGGTTAAGACTTTGGAAGGATTTTTCGAACTTAAGGGGTTAAATACAGTCTTCATTACTCGTATCTTCACCATACCCCTTTTACTCTAACGTTACCCAAAATTGCCATCTCTCCTTCTTGAATGCTGAGGTACAACAGTTGTTTAACACTATACAGGTATTATGGTGGTGAGGAAAGGATGTAGAACCGTAGTTTTGTCTTTTTCTGTTGAGTTACGTGAGGTAAACTGCAAAGGGACGAAATCTGGGCCAAATGAAAGTGAATTAACTATAGTACCTCTTCTGTGTTTAATATGATCATCTTAAAGTAACAGGAATGCACTGAAAGAAGATGTCATCGTCTTAAGATGTTCATCCGTAAGACATAATTTATATTGTGTTCTTACGACGGTATTTAGGGAAGACCTCTTGTACTGAAGCGAATGAGCAGTTTGTATCTAACCTCTTCAGTTCGAAACATCTCCCTCAAAAAAAAAAAAAAAAAAAAAAAATGGGTATAAAAAAAAATAAACCAGTAAAGTGCGCCTTGTGGGGGCGTGATGAGCGAGCGAGTGCCATGTTATCACTATTTCCCCCCTGGTACAGAAGCGAGGAGCCGTACCATTCATCACATGCGCAGTGCTAAATTCTGCAATCTCCGCTGCCAACCTGCAGTGCCGACGAAACTGAAACGATAAAGACTTGTCTATTTTTGAGATTATTAAAGCCAGAAATGGGGCGCTTTCCCTTGATTTCACCATGAAAACATAACAAAAACGTTAACGTAAAACTATTGGCGGAATCTTCGATATTTAATTGATACAACTAATGCCAAAAAACACATTTTTACGACGGAAAATCCTTTTTGATTTGATTTCGCAATTCAGGCGTTCACCTATTAGAGCCGAACACTCTCTTGGAAAACACTAGATTCCAAGCGGTTCCTACGCCTTTGTGGGTGAGTTTTCAGTTGATAACAAAATTTATTGAATGACTGTATCACATGCAAAAGGAATTTCAACTCTACTTCACATACGAGTAAAGTTATTAGCTTCAGCTTAGCGTGACCGTCGCATCGGGCAGGGTCGCTCATTTCCAAACTAAAGTGAGAGTAAACATCGCTCGCTTGCTCGTAATATAGAGGAGGTAAAATGAAAGATGGGAAAAAGCAAAGAAAATCTCAACTCTCTGCTAACCTCCCTTCCCCATCATACTCTCTTTGCCTCCCTCCCTCCCTTGCCTTACTCGTTCGCTCTTATTTTAAACAGCTCATTCTCAGCTCCTCTCCTTTCCCCCTCCCTCCCGCTTTTTCCCTCTGCCCATTCCACTTCCTCATACTCTACTCCCTCCCTTTTCCGGCTCTTCCTCTAACTTACCATCTCCCTTCCCTCCGTTTCTCCTCATCTCTCTGTTGCTCTCCTCTCCCTCCTAATCTCTCCTTTTCTTCCCCTCATCTCCTCCACTGCTGTCCTCTTCCTTACCCTGCATTCCCCTTCCCATTCCTTCATTCCCCAGCTTTCCTACCCTTGCCAGTTTTCCCCCTCGCTACTCTCCTTTCATCTCTGTACATGCTTCTCTCACTTTCCCTTTTTCCCTCCCTGTGCTCCCCTTTCTTCCTTCCCTCCAGCCCAGCAGATACCGGGATGAACCTTCAGCTTTGACCTTTGTGTCATTTGAAAGCTGAGAATGTGTAGAGTAAGAATCTGCCGGGTGCCCTGTTATCACCCTTGAGAATTTTGCGTACGATAATTCAAGATGGCGTCCAAGATGGCCGTCATATTAGAAGCAAGTTGCATTCACCAAGCAGTACACATTTGATTTGTGTAACTTTGCATATTTTTGTGGCAGTTGTGTACCAAAACCTTGTGAGAAGCATTTGCAATCAAATGTTGCATGATAATGCTGATAATTAAGATGGGGCCATAAATGATCCAAGAAATGGCTTGACTATTTGAAAAAAAAAAAAAAAAATCGATCAGATCAAATCTAAATTCTGATGAAGTATTAAGTTAGATCATGTGTGTAACATTTCAAAAAAGAAAAAAATTATGGGTGTGCTCCAGGAAATGCATATTAAGCTTCTATATAGCTTAAAAGGAACATTAATCAACACTTTACAAATATCGAAACACTATGGAAATACCAAGCCTACTACCAACACAGCAGCCAAATTCTACCTATATATGATTAAACTGTGCATCCATAAAACTGTACCAAACCTAAAGCATGTGTCATAATTAGGCTTAGATATTGAAAAAAGAAAGTTCTCTTGTGAAATGATATAAAATTACATAGTTTCATTATGATAAACATTCATGTTGTGAGAAAGTATACTAAAGGATGCTCTTTACCCTCCAAATCATGAATGGAACCAAAATACCACAATATCTTAACCTAACTAGAATTATGCAAAGAGGTCATTGAAGTGCCCAAAATCTTACAAATTAATTACACAAAGTGAGCAGCTTCCGGAAACATAGAGGCAACCAATGTCAAGAAATGTAACGCTTATGTATACAGTTATACAGGAGTCAAACAGAAAGTGACATTAATGCACTTTAGTCAACCTGATTACTGAGCATGTTTGTTAAAACATTCACGTCCCCTGCAACTGCAGAAAACTGGCTGCTCTGCAACCCAGTGGAGTGTCCGGCATGGTGCATCTTCACATTTGGAGCTGCACTGTATTAACTTTAATACACTGTCTGGTGCCAGAGGGACATTTGGAGGCACTGTTACAGGATCTAAGGACTTGTTTGCATTATCCATTATCCATCCAAAATTTTCAACGTCCATGCTTGGGGGATGTGGATCCTTCACTGATTTCCAAATGCATGCTTGGTAGTGGACACGCTTGACATTCTCTGCAAAGGATTCATTCATAGGTGGGAGAGAGTTAAGATTTGGTGTCGTTGTATTTCCCTTGACTTGATACTTTTAACCTCTTTGGACAATGCATCATTTATCTCATCTCCCTGGTTATCAACCAGTGTCATGAATTTTGATGCTTTACACCGACAGATGAATGTGCTAGATAATCCTGAAGATGTCGGCATGAGCAGGTCTGGACCAAAGTATTCCTTAACTTTCTGAACTGCAAACCATCTTGACATATTTGTGCCAGCATAAGCTCTGTACGTATCAAATAATTCAACAGAATTCCAAACATGTGTGTTGTCTTCTGTCATGGCATGAAGGAGAGCGTCTAACGCACCATCGTTATCACAGTCACCAACACTGAATTTTCCAGCTAATGCTACTGAATTTGGCGAAATGAGTTTCGACCTGCAGTCTACATGTTATCATGCACCAGTGGCATGGAGGCCACTGACAGCTCCCTCCAGTCGAAGTCTAACAACAGCAGCCCACTCATCATTTCTTTCTGTACAGATGTTGAGGATGGAATCTTTGAACGACTTTTTTGTCCTTGTCTCAATAATTTCACAACACATAAAAGCTGCTCTCCATCTTGAGGGATTTCTAGGATCTTAAATTAACGAACAGTCTTCACCACAAAAGATGCAGTACACACGGAATGAATATTGCTTATCCAACGAGAGTTGATGGACCTGGTTCACTATAAGCTTCCTTCTCATTTCTCTTAAGATGTCTTTGTATTTGCCTGCTTGACGTATATGAGGAAACACATGAGTTGTGGCACAGTATTTTAAGGTTCTCGTCTGTGACCATATTTTCTTCAAGGTGATCTACTTTCCCATCACTGTAAATTTTACTGCACCTAATAATATTGCTAATCCTACTGGAACCACATTCAATCAGTGGGTCTTGTTTATCGCAGCAGTTGTATTTAAATGCGAAATAACATAAGCGGTCAGTCATTTTTCATCCCTGCAATATTAAGCATTCACCCTGCACCACATACTACATGCTAGGCTACTCTTCCACCAAATCCACCACCATGCACTGTACAATTTTTCTACCTGAAAGTTGAATTTAAGTAGTTGACAATTAATGGAGTAATCAAACATGGTGTTATTGTACAATCGCATTCAGAAAATGCTTGTACCTTTTCCTTTTCGTCTACAGAAATTATGACCATGAAAGCATTATTCAGTACTGCCACCACCAGTCAGTATACAAAATACAAAAAAAAAAAAAAAAGTGCTAGCAACACAGAAGTAAGAAAAATGTACAGGAGTAATGAGTACAGCAGAAGCAAGCTCGCAAAAATGCAGTGAGCCAGTGTATTTAGCCACTTCATTTACTAACTTGATTTAGATGACTGATCGGAAAAGCATTTCTATAAACCAAATATTTTCATTGCCAAATTATTCATGGAAATAATGGAAACTGTACCATTGCTGTACATTTTGTTAGGTTATTCAGGCCTCACATCATCACATTTCGTAATTGGCGGCCATCTTAAATTACTGGAAATGCTCAAGGGTGACAAGAGGGCACCCAGCGGATTCTTAATCTACACATTCTTAGCTTTCAAATGACGCCAAAAACAAAACTATAGACAACATTTGAAAGTACCCCCTAAAATCTTGATTTGGCTGCCGGACTACTATATATCCCTTCTGTTCGGCTGTCTCCTCTCCTCATCCCTCTCGTCTCTCCTCTCTTATCTGTCTTCTCTCTTCTCTCTCCTTTCCTCTCCTTCCCTCTTCTCTCATCTTCCCACCAACACACCTGGCGTTTGATGTTCTGTGACAGTCGTCTCTTTCTCAAGGGTACACATGTCCCTGGGTATCATTTAGTCATGGTTGGGTTCCTCGTATGTTTATTTATTTTCATGTAAGAATTTATCCTTGTAAATTTTTACTCTACTTGTTCAGTTCATTAATTTTAATCTCTTCTTTTTCATTGTTTTGTATGCTGTACTTTCGAATAATGTTGTCTTCTTGTACAGCATAGCTGTTTTTCAACACTTGCAGTATAATAATATCTCTTCGTCCCAGCCTGCTTAGTGATTTTTCTTTTTCTGTGCAGTCTTACCAAGTTGTTCTTTCTTATTTATACATTTACAGTACTGAGTCTGACTCTTAATGTCTGCTCCTTTTTATTTTAGTGTGTGCTTGCGCGCGCGCGTGCATGTGTGTGTGTGTGTGTGTGTGTGTGTGTGTGTGTGTGTGTGTGTGTGTGTGTGTGTGTGTGTGTGTGTGAGTGGCGTATGTGTATGTGTGTGTGTGTGTGTGTGTGTGTGTGTGTGTGTGTGTGTGTGTGTGTGTGTGTGTGTGTGAGTGACGTATGTGTGTGTGTGTGTGTGTGTGTGTGTGTGTGTGTGTGTGTGTGTGTGTGTGTGTGTGTGTGTGTGTGTGTGTGTGTGTGTGTGTGTGTGTGTGTGTGTGTGTGTGTGTGTGCAAAATAAGTCAAACAGTTTTTATTAAATTTTAACCAAATTTAGTGGAGTATTTCGGCGAGACAGGCACTGTTGACCAGTAGTTTTGGAAGACCATAGGTCAGAGGTCAAGGTCATAGGGTTAAGTAAAATTTGTCTAGCATAATCAACTTAAAAATCTTTTCCCCATTTGACTTAGACCAAACTTGTTGGGAGGGTTGAATGTAATGGCAGAATAAAGAGCTTCTGTTTTGATAACAGTCAGTCAAAGGTTAAGGTCACAGGCGAGGTCAAAGGTCGACCTGTGTGTCTGCGTTTAAAGATAATTGATTGTTTCAATTTGAGTGGGTCAAAATTGGTGGAAGGATTAAGGATCACCCACAAGGTTGACATACCGGAACTGTTTCTGAGAACTAGAGTTCAAAGGTCAAGGCCACATGGCAAGATCAGATTATAATTTATAGCTATTGTAGAGCAAACACTGGTATGATTTACAGGAAGGAAAGGATAAAGGGACTCAATTTTGAGAACATCAATCATTGTCAAGGTCATAAGTCCGGGTCATGTCGAACAGTTTTGATGTGATAAGGACGAAAAGTGGTGGAAGGATTTAGGGTCAGGCAAGAATAAAGTAAGTAGAATTTGTAAGGAATTTGCGAGCAATCTGTCGAAAGTCAAGGTCACAGGGCAAAGTCAAATGTTCGGCTCTGAAACGAATTGGTGGGCGGGGGTATAACACACACTGAATTTATCTTTTGTTGGGTGTTGATTTCTTCGTGCCGTGAATTGTTCCAATGGTAGAAATCATAACCCACGTATTGAGACCGTTTATAGTGAAGAAAAAAAAAAAGTTTTATACTGAACCTGATGTCAGAATGTGGATACTTTTCCAATATCATTATCTTGCACAAACGAAATAAAGCCTCTCCTTTCTTCTCCCTTGTTCTGCATCCTCCTTTCAAATCTTCAGTTCCTATCCCCTTGCCCATTCTCTTCATCTTCTCTTCTCTCGTACCTTTCATTCTTTTTTTTCATTCATTTTCTCTTCTCTTTCTTTTCATTTCCTAGTCCCTGTTTTTTTCTTTTTTTTCTTTTTGCTCCTCTCAAATTTTTCCACCCACCTTTCCGGTCACGTTAACTTCTATTTGCCGTTCCTTTCCTCTCCTACTTTTCTCTTGATTACTCTTTGCACCTCATTTCCTCACTTCAATTAATTCTTCCATCTTACTCAGTAAGTCAGTAAGTTATCATTTCTCCCAGCTTCGCTGTTTCTCAGGCTCGAAGTATTTAAACACGTTTTTAGGACTGTATCGGTCAGTTTTCATGTCCTTTAAGTGAATGTGTCGGCTGGCGTAAAGGTAGATGTGAGTTTGTTCCATCCCACTATATGTCTGTGCTGGTGGTTGCTTTACTAGATTTATTTATTTTTGTGTATATTTATTTATTTTGCCCCACCCGACAGTTTGGCTTAGTGTAGGACAAGCCCACGTCGCGAAGGGTTGAAGGATATTTTAAGGTATGAGGATTTGAATTTCGTTAAAAGCAGAATTTACTGATCTACCATACGACCCACCGAGATGTCGTTATAACACCCCAATACCAACACACCAGTCCTGAATGAGACAACCTTAACATGTATAATGTATGGTTGATGTCAGCGCCGAAATGGTGACATGTGGAGGTTTATGTTACGTAAGAGGATTCCTGGGCCTCAGGGAACGGGCTGTTAAGCCAATGCCCAGAGTCTGAGGAATGAAAAATTGTAGGTAGATGCTGGAGGGGGACACCCTCACGCGGTGACAGTGATGTAACCAGGCTGCGGAGCTCCCTAGTTATTTATTCCATCCGTATCTTCCATAAGGATGATGGTAGACTGCAGGGAAGGGCAACTTCAGCCTGCAGTCCACTGGGTTCACGTGTAGATGAGCCTGGGCTGCATCTCTTACTACCACTACTAGGGTTGCATCTGCCATGAGTAAGCCTCCATACAAATAAGTTAGTACCCGTATCAGAAAAAAGTTTTGCTTGGTGGTATTTTTTCTCTAAAAAAGGAGTGACGATAAACATCCTGTCTTTACACAATTATAACTCAAGAAAATGTGTTAATTTGCCCCGAGAGCCATCAGACTTTGTGTCTTAAAACTGACTGTGTGGCAGCACTGGATTCCAGATTCCAACTGTAA
The DNA here is from genome assembly GCF_032717465.1 of Coenobita brevimanus. Lineage (NCBI taxonomy): Eukaryota > Metazoa > Arthropoda > Malacostraca > Decapoda > Coenobitidae > Coenobita > Coenobita brevimanus. Next base: position 55,006,730 of record NC_137033.1, on the reverse strand, counting down.
ACCAGAATCAGGCCTGGATCCAGAGGGGGGGGGACGTGAGGGACGTACGCCCCCCCCTTTTCAGAAGCCAATATTTAGTTTTTACTATAAGGTTCCAAAGTGGAGATAGAGGTGAGGAAAAATTATGATTATTTCTGATCTGAAATTTTCTTATGCAAATTTCTCAATTTTTCTGGCTCAAATTACACTGCCATTCTGATGCTTTACCGAAATTCGTTAAAATTTTCAGCCTCTGATTGTGTAATACTTTGCCGCGGCAAGTCGAACTTCAGTACTGAAAACAATGCAATATCCAGAAACAATACCGAGGTGATCTGCCAAATCCATCATGCCTTTCTCAGGTGCTGAGACTCTGGAAACGCCACTGGTCAACAGAAAAATCGAAGCCACAAACTGTCTGAAACCCTTGAGAAGATGTGTTCCAGATAGTCTGCAGAAACTCTTCTCAGACGTTGTGATTATACTTCACATTCTGCTTACTGTCCCCGCGACTAGTGTTAGTGTGGAAAGGGCTAATTCTGCCTTGAGATACGTGAAGAGTGTATTTAGAAGTTCCATGAGTGAACCTCGCCTCAATTCCCTGATTCCCATGTACAGTACATCCACAGGGATATAAAACTGGATTATGACAAAACCATTGACATGTATGCTAGGAGACATCCTAGACGTATGCTTTTCATCAGTCTGTTGGGAAGCAAGTAGATCTTGTTATTGATGGCTCAGTTTACTCGCTGAAAAGTCATGGATCTACATATTGATATTGTGTATGTTGTGATCATGAGGATTGTTTGTCAGTGTCGTGCTTTGATTATTCATTCACAATCTATTTCCGAAGTTGGTTTGGTCACATAGCATCCTTCTGAAATATACAAGCATACACAGTTCTGATGAAAGTCCAGCACGCTATCATCTAATCAAAAAGATGATTTGTTAGCGAGCTGGGTTGGTACGGTGCATCACCACACACACACACACACACACACACACACACACACACACACACACACACACACACACACACACACTGAATACTTCCGGTTGGGCAGGGGACTGTATACCCACTTTACCCCTGGATCTGAAAATGGTAATCACGCCCCCTGTTTTATAAAACGCTGGATCCGGCCCTGAGAATGTTAGTGATGGCAATTGCCGTAATCTCTTTGCGTGGAAGAATTCGTAGCACCACATCCTTGGCGATTTTTTCCCATAAAACACCGGAATAATCTCACATGAATAATTATATTTTCATTTTATTCCTGTTGCCGATACACGATTTTCCTTATCTCAGGGAAGACTTGCACCTGAACATTTATTAACTCCAGTCACCCTTTATGTAGGATTTCTTTTTTTTTTTTTTTTTTTTTAGCCGCCAGACAGTTACCAGCATATTCAGCTGAGGAAAGATCTGTGGCAACGAAGTGGTCTACCTCTTCTGTAAGGGAACTACTCCCAAAGTGAAAGAAATTATCTGGTGGCCACTGCAGTAAAGGAAATACTTATGGTATTAGTGGTTACAAAAGACACTTAACCGCTTAATTCCAGTGAGGATTTTTTATATTCTCCTCTTTCTATCGCCAGAAGAATTTATACACCTTGGGACAGCCTTACAAACTGAAGGGGCTACAAACTTCTTTAACCCCTTCCATGTGACAGTTCTTCCTAGGCTGAATATAATTGTCTGGGGAGGATAACAACAGGCCAGAAAAGTACCTTGTGGTTGTGAATGTCTATAATTATTCGTATTTAGCCTGTGTGTGGGTGTCGGGGGTTGGATTCTGGGTGGTGGTATTAGTGTAGCTGTGGCCTCTGCGTCTTTAATTGAGTTGACGGGTTGGATCTGAGCGGCGTGCTGACTGGGCCTTGGCTCTGATGAACTCTGCCTGTGCGCCTTCTCTGCTGTTGACGACGTGGTGTGTGTGTGTGTGTGTGTGTGTGTGTGTGTGTGTGTGTGTGTGTGTGTGTGTGTGTGTGTGTGTGTGTGTGTGTGTTTCATGCAAACACAAAAACAACGGATGTGATATGTGATCATAAAAAGTTATTCCTTTTCCCAAAAGCTAAGCAAAGGAAAACTAGCATCAAGAAATACCGCGCTTAAGCCCTTCTATCAGTTGACGTATTTTGTTGTTCTATTTATGCCACTTGCACACAGTTTTATTCAGCTTTTGTTAGACCTCTTGTAATAGGTGGGCAGATGACGGCAATATCTAACCTCTCCATTTCGGAAAGTTTCTCCAGAGCTGAGTAAAATAGCCTGGAATTAAGACTTAAAATGAAAAATACTCCATAGAACAGAAAGGGTTAATCTCTTCCGTCTAACTTAAATATTTAATTTTACTCTTGCTGTCTCCAGGCGACTTTACTCACCCTCCGATAAATATTTCCAACCTGGGGGGCTACAGACAGTGTTTATTATCCGCCTTCGCTCTTACCGGGTGTTCTTTACCTGAATAAAATCGATTGGTAGCTGGAGGAAGCAAATAAATGTCCTCGGGATGAGGGGGTTGAAAGATTGGAGGTCATAAAACGAGGAAAGACAGAGTAAGATAGAATGACAGACTGAATAAGAGAAAGCTAGACCGACTAAAAGGGGAAAAAGACAGTAAGAGAAAAAGACTGAGTAAGAGGGAAAGACAGACTGAATTTGAGGGAAAGACACTCTGAATCAGAGAAGACAGACGTTTAAAAGGGAAAGAAAGACTGAGTGAGAGGAAAAGACTGAGTAATAAGGAGAGACAAAATGAGTGAGAGGGAAAGGCTGAGTAAGAGGGAAAGACAGGCTGAGTAAGGAGGAGAAAGAGTGAGTGGGAAAAAAATAGTATGATGGAAAGACAGAGTTAAAGACAGACTGAGTAAGATGGAAAAACAAACTGAATAAAAGACAGACTGAGTAAGAGGGAAAGACAGACTGGGTAAAAGACAGAGAGTAAGAGCGAAAGATAGATTGCATAAAAAGGGAAGACTATGCTTTCTTCACCACGTCTGTCGCTTCAGTACGGTAACATCTTATATTGATCGTGCTGGCTCCAGTCTGATGTTTTTAACTTGTGGAAGACCAGTCTTACTAGAGAGGTTAATGACAGCATCAGCATATATATATATATATATATATATATATATATATATATATATATATATATATATATATATATATATATATATATATAGAGAGATAGATAGATAGATAGATAGATAGATAGATAGATAGATAGATAGATAGATATAGATATAGATAGATAGATAGATATACCTACTTCAGCTGGAAAATAAAGTCTCTGCAAAGTATGAGGAGATAGCAAGAATGAAAAAATACAAGTGCGTATCATACTGCACGTGTCAATCCTTTCACTACGGGGACGTGTTTATGTATTTAATTTATGCAGTCTCTTTATACTATAATTTTTCAGCCTTAGTGAGACATTGTACTTGGGTAGATTAGGTATACTCGTCGTTATTTCATTCACTATTACGATGGTCTTTTAAGGTGCGTAAAAACTTTGGGTAGTATCAAGAATGAAATGTGAATAATGTTTTTGGACTAGATGAATTAGCTAAGTCTTCTTAAAATATAGTTTTGTTAATCAACATGCTCTCAGTTTTTCCTCTATTCATTTTGGTAACTAGGTTTCAATTAAGATATCCAATATTCTACTCCTGAGTCAAGCCGAGAGGGAGACCAGTAATTCAATATGCATTATAACTCATTTATTATTAGTTATTTTGACAGTCAGTATTGGATGACATTTTATTTTCACTATTGCATTCCGATTCGGATAGTCTTATCGAACTGGACGGGTTAGATACTGCGTCCAGTACTATGAGGTTCTCCTAAGAAAATCGTCTGGTAGCAGCAAAAATAAAAAGTCACTGTACTGAAGTGGTGAGGGTAGTTCATATTTAATCACTATTTTTTTTCTCCAGTACAACCTGTTGATCAGGTGTTTGCTGTGAGACAAGTGTGTGAAAAGTATTTAGCGAAAGGCAAGGATGTGTTTTGGGCATTTATGGATTTAGAGAAAGCGTATGATAGAATTGATAGGGAGGCTTTGTGGACTGTTTTAAGATTGTATGGACTTGATGGTAGGTTACTAAAAGGGGTAAAAAGTTTTTATGTAAATAGTAGAGCGTGTGTAAGAGTGGGAAATGCTGTGAGTGATTGGTTTCCCGTGAGAGTGGGGCTGCGACAGGGATGTGTGATGTCGCCTTGGTTGTTTAATATTTACATGGATGGTGTTGTAAGGGAGGTGAATGCAAGAGTTTTAGGTGGTCTGAGTCTGGTAAATGTTGATGGAGGAGAGTGGAATCTGAAGCAGCTGCTGTTTGCAGATGATACCGCACTGGTGACTGATTCAGAGGAGAGATTGAGACAGTTGGTAGAGGAGTTTGGAAGGGTGTGTGAAAGGAGGAAATTGAAAGTAAATGAGAATAAGAGTAAAGTGATGAAGTGTACGAGGTTGATAGATGGTAGGGGGATGAATATAGTTTTGAATGGTGAGTTGCTTGAGGAGGTAGATTGTTTTAAATATCTAGGGTCACATGTTGCTGTGGATGGAAGAATAGATGCAGAAGTGAAGTTTAGAATAAATGAAGTAGGAAAGGTGCTGGGAGGAATGAAAAAAGTGTTTAAATGTCGTTCGCTTAGAATGGATGTAAAGAGAAGGCTGTATGAGGGTGTTGTGGTACCGACTGCATTATATGGGGCTGAAACATGGAATATGGGTGTAGCAGAGAGGAAAAGTTTGAATGTAATGGAGATGAGGTGTCTGAGGAGTATGTGTGAAGTGACGCGTATGGATCGAGTGCGAAATGATGAAGTGCGAAGGAGAACTGGAGTTGTTCGAGAGATGGCTGGTAGAGTTGAGCAGAGGGTGTTGCAATGGTTTGGGCATATGGAGAGAATGGAAAATGAGCGATTGGTGAAAAAGATAACTAGATCTGATGTGAGAGGTGTAAGGCTGAGAGGAAGACCACGAATAGGATGGATGGACAGTGTGAAGTGAGCGCTGGATGCGAGAGGGATGTCTGTTGAGCAAGGAAGAGTGGCTGTGCGTGACAGAAATAAATGGAGAGAAATTGTGAATGAATAAGTGATGACGCAGCCCTGAGGGGATATTCTCCCGCATTCGGTCTGATCAGCTAGTCAGGTCAGGTGCGGGTAAGGGGATGGGTGTATTATGATGTGGCAGGGGTAAACCAGTTCTGCTGTCGGGCCCTGCTGCGGATGTCACTGATTGCATTGTGCAGTTGACCTTTGTGCGGTGTGGTGCGGTGAGGATCTGTCCGTTCTCCCCTTTGGGGCTAAGATGCGAATAAATGTGTTTGAATGGATGAGTAAATGGAGAGTGAGTCGTCCTGTCTCGGCTACCTCCCTTTCCTTGGGGGAAGCAGCCTAGGTATATAGATAGATAGACAACCTGTTTTGGGTAGTAGTAGAAAGAACTGATAACCCATGCTATACCAAACCTTATGACTATCCTGTAAGTGTCGCGAGAACAACCTAACCAGCAGACATACAGTAGGTTTGTGTCGACGGCTTTACCTGTGGGGCCAAGAATTTCGAAGGCTTGAGGGAATAATAAATGGACGTTTGGCCGAGGTTCTTTTGGTACTCCGATGGTTACCTTCATACTTTGAGTTCATTCCTTTTCCCATTAGTGTTTCCTGTCCACTCCAAGGGGTAAATGGATTGAGATGACGATGATGATGATGATGATGATGGAAGGCTTATTTTCAACTCGCCGTCTGTGTCCGTTTCAATCAGCCTGTTTCCTCCTGGCTGTCACCCTGTTCCTTTTTCAGTCTTCCTGTCCTCTCAGCCACCTTCCGGGAAACTTTGCGAGACATCACAACGCCTTCCTTTCCCCTCCCCACTGGTTTTTGCCTTACCTGGGTCAGTGCCATTCCCCCCCCCTCCCCACCTCCATCCCGGCTTGTCGTCCGAGTGTCTGTACTTACTTCAGCAGCATTTTCACTGGAAGGATTGGCACGTTTGTCCTGAGGTCATGTGGGGGATGGAAAACTGTTCGGACAGAAGGTACTTTTATAACAAGTGAGGTTGTTTATGGAAAAGGCTGATGGTGTTGTTGGTATGTGTGTGCCTGGTTTTGTTAATTACGGTAATCTTAATAATAACAGTAATAATAATAATAATAATAATAATAGTAATAGTAATAATAATTTATTATTATTATTATTATTATTATTATTATTATCACTTATTATTATTATTATTTTCCTCACCCTGCCATAGGGTGGGAAAGGAGGTCCGGATGATGATGATGATGATGATGATGATGATGATTAGTATTGTTATTAATATTATTATTGTTATTCTCTCCGGCAAGGAGAATATGTTTTCACCCCTGTTTGTTTGCTTGTTAGTTTATTTGCCTGTTAGCAGGATTACTCAAAACGAAAAGAGAGATTTGCTGGGTAGATAGCCCATGTCCCAGGGAAAAATTGATTAACTTTTGGGATCGATCCCAATCGTACTACAGATTCTGGATTCGGAATACATTATTTGTAAAACCCTAATCAGTGATTAGAAAACCTAACCCATTAAGAAGAGTGGTTTGGAAATATCGTTGCTGATGTCGGAGACATGCGCTCGAGTGAGTGCCCCGCTAGTTATTATTATTATTATTATTATTATCACAAATGGTAGTATCAGTGGTAGGATTTATATTTATTAGGATTTTAGGTCTGCATCCAGTGGAAAAAAACAACACTAGTCGTTAATCCACAGTGTCCTAACCGTGAGCGGTCAACAAGGTGACCATGACGGCTGGTGCAGAACACCTACGCGCTACCACATGTCTTTTTCCTTTTACTCTTTCTACTCAATTTCACTTTCTTACACCCCATTCACTTCTTCTTTCATTTCTTTCTTCCGCCATCTCTTCCATTCTTTCTCTTCAGTATTTTCAACTCTCTTCCTCCTTCCCTTCCGCGTTGCCTTCCTTACCTCCTCTCTATCCCTCCCCCCTCCATCTTCTCTCTGTCCGTCCCCCTCTTTTTGCCCTCCTCTCTTACTTTCTTCTTCTCCTTTCTCCCTTCTCGTTTCCCCACCTCTCTCTCTCTCTCTCTCTCTCTCTCTCTCTCTCTCTTTTCACAGCAAGTAAGATTCCCTGCCCTCGTTAAATAGAGTCCAGTCTTTAAGTCAGATGTTTGTCCTTTGAAAAGTTAAAACTCTTTCCCTTTCCCTTCCTGTCTCAGTTCCTTCAGTTCTTACGTTTTCGTTTTCCATTTTCCTGTTTTTCTTGCTGGCTGTTGTGTCCGTAACCACTTCATTACTATGACTTTGTAAATAATTTCTAGTAGCTTTCAGATGATAATTATCCGCGTAACTGAAGTTTTCCGAAATGTAGGTGTTAGGTATGGTTTTAACTAGCCTTTTCAAGCCCAGAGGTCATCCTTAAATTGAGTAGAATTATTTGTGGGAAGAAAGAAGAAACTACAAAAGACGTCATCGTACTGACGAGTTTAAATCTTTGTACAAATAAAATCGTCCAGCGTTAGCTTAAATAATACACAAAGTTAATTTTCAGCGGGTTAAATCTTTCAGCCAGAGGATATGGTATTTCTTTTTCTCTTCTGGACCATTTAAATTTTTAATGGCGTATTTATTTTTACTGTGGAATCCTTTGACAACACAGTGGACTGAAACACTCAACAGCCAGTAAACCTTAATATATATATATATATATATATATATATATATATATATATATATATATATATATATATATATATATATATATACAGGTCTGTTCTTAGGGAATCTCAGCATATGAGGAATAAAATCACCAAGGTCGTTATAAACAGCACCTTTAAGTTCTTTCCGCCAGACATTTCGAGATCTATTTTGTGTCATATTAAGTGGTTAAAACCCATGAGAAAAAAAAATAAGTAAATGTATTTTCTCTCTGTCTTTTGCCAGACGCTTTAATCCCGTAAGGGGTGGCAAAAAAATAAAAATCGCCTCCATATCTCCCTGTCCCCCTCCATTTCGCTGCTTTCCCCCTATCTCACCCCCCCCTCTCTCATTTACCTCTCCATTCTATTCCTCTATCTCATCCTCGGCCTCCCCCTCCCCTCCTCCGCCTCGTTCAGTTACACTCTCTTCCATAGTCACTTGCTCTCCGTCCCCTCCACGTGGCCAAACCACTTCAGTGTATTTCTCCTGACGCTTTCTATTACATACACATCCGCGCCACAATGTTCCTTCACTTCCTCATTTGTCAGAGTCTGTCTCTTCATGTAACTTCACATGCTCCTCTCAATTAACAAATTTCCATTGCACTCACTCTTGACATGTGTCCTTCCAACAAGGTCCAAGTTTCGCGTCCATATGTTAGAGTTATCATAATACTATCATGCAGCGACTTTTTTACTTCCATGTGCACTTCTCTATTTCTTATCACTTCTTTCAGAGAACCAGAAACCTCTCTTCCCTGTTGTACCCATTCAAGCACTTCATCCTACAAACTTCCATCCTTACTCATCACACTTCCCAAGTACTTAAATGCACTCACGTTTTCCATTTCCTCACCATCCGACCTGACTGTACTTTCAGTGACTTCATTTCTCTCGAAGACAATAACTTTACTCTTCCCTACATTCACCTTTAGATTCCATTTCTTACACACTGTCCCAAACTTATTCACCAAGCCTTGCAGCTCCCCTTCGTCTTCACTTAACAATACAGTATCATCTGCAAACACCAGTACAGGTAGTTTCCAAACACTGCCCTGTCTTACTAGGGCCGGTCCAGCATCCACTGCCCTACCTTGTATCTTATTCATAACCCCATCCATATACAGATTGAACAACCATGGAGACATGACACATCCTTGTTTCCATCCAACCTTTAAATAGAAAAATTCACTCAGTTCACTGTCCACACTCACTGCAGCGTTAGCAACCTCATACATACTCTTCACGGCTTTCAACAACTTCCCCATCTACTCCATATATACTTAATACTCTCCACAACCTTTGTCTATCCACCCTGTCATATGCTCTCTCTACATCCTTGAAGGCCGCATACAACTTCTTTCCCTTCTTTCCCCAAAAATAGGAAAGGCTCAGTATGTTCCCTATACATAAGGGGAACTCTGAATCAGTGTTATTAAAAGTAGGCTTGAGAGTCCTGATGTAAATGGACTCTGATGCTCTTTGGTTTTCCCTACAACATGTGTCTGTTATCCGAAAATGAGTTTTTCATCAATTAATACGACATACAGTACCTCAGTGTGGTCTCGTACTACTAAGTGAGGGGGGCCTGGTAACACAGCCTACGACCAACTCCGCTCGAGTGACCAAGGTGCTCGAATGTCTCAGGTTTTATAGGCAGAAAGAGTGCTGCCTATACAGTATACCCCTCCATAAAAGGTCCCATGATTTGTATAAAGGATCTTTTGGTGGTGGTCTGGACAGAACACAAGAGACGTTATCCTAATGAAGAAGTAACAGGCATTTTTTTTTTTAATTTGCTTTTACCTCTGCCGTCTTCTTCACGTTTCATCTTGTGCCACTTGTAGGTTATGTGGGTGGATGTGTAGTCAGGTTATGTGGGGTGGATGTGTAGTCAGGTTATGTGGGTGGATGTGTAGTCAGGTTATGTGGGGTGGATGTGTAGTCAGGTTATGTGGGTGGATGTGTAGTCAGGTTATGTGGGTGGATGTGTAGTCAGGTTATGTGGGTGGATATGTAGTCAGGTTATGTGGGTGGATGTGTAGTCAGGTTATGTGGGTGGATGTGTAGTCAGGTTATGTGGGGTGGATGTGTAGTCAGGTTATGTGGGTGGATGTGTAGTCAGGTTATGTGGGTGGATGTGTAGTCAGGTTATGTGGGGTGGATGTGTAGTCAGGTTATGTGGGGTGGATATGTAGTCAGGTTATGTGGGGTGGATGTGTAGTCAGGTTATGTGGGGTGGATGTGTAGTCAGGTTATGTGGGGTGGATGTGTAGTCCAGCCAGGAGGTGCATCCCTAGGGAACCCCAGTCCAGTCCCCACCAGTGCCTGTGTTGCCATGGATACCTCTGAAGAAAATACTCTGACGCTGACCACAGTGAAGGCTTATTGCAGGTGCCATGGCAGGCTTCGTAGCGCCTCTTCTTTTCCAGTTTATTTTATTATACCTTAACATTCCACTGTGTTATTTATATCACTTTAATATCATCATAGCTAGCATAATAATACATAAGAAACTGGGGTATAATGTTCAGAACAAATCCCGAAGGTAGAGGTGTTACGAACTTCCCAAATCCACTACTACAATACGGCCAAAACACAAAAGTTGATATCTGGCAGGTAAAGGATTCTCTCTCTCTCTCTCTCTCTCTCTCTCTCTCTCTCTCTCTCTCTCTCCGCCGCTCGCCTCTTCTTAGTCTCCCTCTCTCCCTCCTCCATTTACTGTTTAACCTGTTTCTATTTCCCTCCTACTTTCACCTCTATACTCTCTCTCTCTCTCTCTCTCTCTCTCTCTCTCTCTCTCTCTCTCCTCCATCCATCACTTTGCCGTTTTCTCTCCATCTTTCTCCACCCGGCATGCATTTTTCTCCATCCTTTCCACCACCGTAACATTTTCTCTCCATCCCTTCCACTTCCTTAACATTTTCGGTCCATCCTTTCCACTTCCGTAATATTATCGCTCCATCCCTTCCACTTCTGTATACATTTCCTCTCCATCCTTCTCCATTTCCGCTTCAATTTTCTCATCATCCCTCCTCCGTTGCTCTGCCAGTTTTCCTCCGCGTCCTCCCTCTCTTCCACCCATTTATTTTATCTCCGTGTTCCCCCTCCACCTTTTCTTCATCAACCATCAATCTCGTTATCGTTTCTCCATCCCTCTTCAGTTGTCTCTTATGGTTCCTACCCTCCTCCAGTTTCTTTTCCTCCCTCCTCCATTCTTTCCTCATCTCCCCATTTCCTTCCCTCCTCCAGTTTCTTTTCCTTCCTCCTCCATTCTTTCCTCATCTCCCCACTTTTCCTTCCTCCCTTCTTTCCTCCCAGTGTGGTCTCCTAGGAAATGTTAAACCCAGGAAACTTCCCTCCCCGCTTTCTCTCCACCTCCATTCCCTCTTCATTCTTGTTTCCCTCCTTCTTCCATCTTTTTATCCATTCCTCTGTAATTCCCTCCCTCCTCAGTCCCCCTTTCATCACACCTTCCCCTACAATTTTCATCCCATTCTCCTCCCGTCTCCTAGTTCCAGCTCTTGTTCTCTCCACCTGACGCCTTCCATTCTCTCTCCACCCCTCCATCCTTCCTCCATCTTTTTCCTCCCTCCTCAGCGTAGCCTCCCAGGAGTGTTAAGCTCAAGAAACTTCCTTGGCTATAAAGAAGTTGGAATGTATTGCTTTTAGGACCAACTTCCTTCACCCAGTCACCGGAAAGAGAGAGAGAGAGAGAGAGAGAGAGAGAGAGAGAGAGAGAGAGAGAGAGATCAAGGACTTAAAGAATTATTGGGTACAGTGTGAGGAAAAAGAAAAGCAGTTGAGAAAGGAAAAAATAAGACGTGACAGCCACTAAACACAGTGTTATTTTGGTGCTGGAGAGAAAATGAAAGAAAGGAAAGGAACACTGGGGATATAAAGATGATGAAGAAATAAGAGAAATTAGGAAGGCAGGGATGGGTGAAAGAAGAGAGATGAAAAAGAAGGAAAAGAGATGTGAGAGTAGAGAAAGGGGAAACAAAGTCAAGGTACAGATGAATGATATAAAAAGTGAGCGAAAGAAGAAAAGGGGAAGAAGGACGAAGCTATAAAATGTGAAGAAGAAGGGTAGAAGAAAAGAAATAATGAAAGAAAGAAGACAGAATATATTGAAAAAAAAAAAGAAAGAAAGGAATATCAGTACGAGTTGAAAGCCTGGAAAGAGGAAAAGGCGGGGAAAAAAAAGGTAAGAAAAATGTAAATGAATTAGGACACTGGGAAAAAGAGAAGGTACTGTACATTGACAAGAAAGTGACGTAAGAGAATAGAGGAGGAGGAGGTGCCCGAGGCAGGAAAGAGGAAGACGGGAGAGAGAGCGAGTATGTGTCTAAGAGTAAAGTCAGCGACAAGAATGACGATGAATACTGTAGAGCTGGAAGGTTTTGTGAAGGAGAAAAATGAAGAGTAATTGGAGGGAAGGAAAGAGATGAAGACGGAAGGATGACGAGAGAGAGAGAGAGAGAGAGAGAGAGAGAGAGAGAGAGAGAAACGAAACATAATATTCACTCTCGCATTATGAACGCGGGTATATAAATCAGTTTGTCTGGGTGTGACTCTTATACTTGAATATTTATTGATTGAGCTTTTGTGCTGTTATTTTCTTTTCGAGGAATGACATTTTTTCTAAATCACAAGATTTCTGTAAATTCATAAAAAATGGACAGTTATGTTTGCCTGCAGTAATTTTACTTTTTAAAGATTATTATCAGCATCATTATATTCATTTCCAAAATTTCTCACGTCCATCTATCATCCAGTCCTGTGCTGTTTCATAAGCAGCTTAGAGCCTGGCCATTTGGCTACCCACGTCTGATTTTTTCAGACCCGGTGACCAGTAACTCATCCCAGAGCGATATTATGTTATCATTGGACTGAATTAGAATTGGCGGCATCCGGTTGGAAAGTCTTTCCCCATTAAATCAACAGGCGTTGATTTTGTTGTGTTACGGCTTTGTGACCATATTTTTTAGGAAACAGTATTTTCATAATTCTTTATTGATCCATGCATTATCCAGTCATCAACTGTGTCATCCTGAACGTTGGAACCCATCCTAGGGAAGGTAGGATATGTTTTAGAAACAGACAATATATATAAGTGAGAGATACGTACTCGATAATATATAGAGTGCAATCGAACACATATTCATCCAAGCTTCATTCAAGACTTTGGAACTGTGGTTCATATAAATACCATAATGAAGCTAAAACATCTAAAATCATGAGAAGCTGCTGAATGACACCAGAACTAGAAGGTGAGTGGGGAATAAAATACTTCGGCAGTGTATCCACAATAAAGAAATAAATGCAAAACCATAGATTTAGTGTATGAGTCTTGTTTTACAGTGTCATCAGGAATATCGGTTGAATTTTATATTATTTAAAAGATAATGGTTATGTTACTAAATTATGAAAAATTTGGCAGTACTACAGTATATATTCATTTTCATGAATTTTACTCCATCATGCCAGGAATAATAACTGATTTCCTTTTATGTATGCAAGAGCAGCCTCCAGAGATAATGAATGCAATAATTCTTTAATTTCTTCCTGCGAAATTGTGAATTCTAGATTAAAAAAAAAAAAAAAGAAGCAAGTTCAGTGTACTTTAGATTTACTTGTTTTTACCTGACGTCTATGCTGTACAATATTGTGGGACATAGCTGGAAATATTGCTTTATCTACTGTTTTTTTTTTTTTTTATGAAAGCATATTTAGTTTTTTCATTGGTACTATTGTGACCTCATAAATTAAGAAATGACAAAATTTAAATTACTGTCTTGTCATATATCATTAATGACATGCTTCTATTCATCCCCGGCGCCCTTGTTCTCTCTGGAAAAAAGTCCACCTAAGCTACGAGAGGTAAATGGCAGTAAGTTTGTAGCGCCGGAGACATGAAAGTGGAGAGTGATCAAGGTAATTCAAGAATAGTTAGGTATGCAGATGAGGGGGTTAATGAGGAGGTGGAGCTGGCGACTTTAGAGAGAGAATATGTTAGCCAAATGTTAAGTCTGAAGAAGGAAAAGGTTGGAAAGGAGCTCTTACATCTGTGGCTCCCATTACTCACTCACTAAAAAAAAATAAAAAATAAAAAAATAAAAAAGATAAATCGTGTGGCGTTAGTTGAAATAGAATACTAGAGTTGCCCGGAGCATGAATGGGTTAACGGTACCAGCAGTAACACGTTATTTTTTTTTTTTTCATCTTATTTTAATCTTGCTATCTCCAAAGGATTTTACTCAGCTCTGGGGGAACCGGAGGAGGGGGAGGGTTAAAGAAGAAGATGGAGCTGGTGAGTTTAGAGAGAGGATTCGTGAGTGAACTGTGAGGGGTGAACAGGGTAAAGGTCGTAAAACACGTGTTGGGATGGAGGTGATGGAAATTGAAGAGTGTATGAAGTTGTCTTAAAGGTCACGTAGAAAGAGCATAAACTGAAAACTGTGTTAGTTATGAAAGTTGGTGTTTTCCATTTTTTCTCATTTTGTGTGTGAATATTTTGCGTTCGTAGGTTATCTTAACAAAAATGGGAGAGTAGTATCGAATGTCTGGTTGCGTTTGATCCTTTTGGGCTGAACAAGATCTTCTGGCGTTAGCAGAAATAAAATACAGTTGCTAAATTCTTGGCCAGTCTGTTAAGCGAGATAGTTTCTGCTTGGTTGAGTTACTGTGAGCCAAATAAATTGTTAAACTTTAACTGGAATGAGAAATTAAGGCAACATCAGACAGAAATGCAACAGGGATGGCAGGATGATTGAAAGTTGTTATCTATACGGGGGATGGAATGACTGAATGGAGGCGGTGATGAGCAAGGCTTTAAGAATGAAGGAGGCTGTATTGATTAGATATTCACTTGACGGATATCAGAGAAGGAATATATGTCCCACGATATTTCCAGGACTGGGATATTAGTTTTATGGATCTGTGGAGGAGGTGGTAGGGGCGGTAGGGGTGGTAATAAAGTAGTAGGGATGACTTGGTGATGTGAATAAATGAATACTTCCCAGATAGTCCACGTGTATTGTAGCAGGCAGCTAAAAGCAGTTGTAAATCCTCCACTTTGCTGCAAGCAGCATCGTACCTCCTACGGTACAGGGAGGAAGAAGGCAGATTGTGTATCCGGGCTTCATTATCTCCGCCAAGAATGTTATGTTTTACCCCTGGTTGGTTGGTTGGTTTGTTAGTAGGGTTACTCAAAAGTTATGAACGGATTTTGTTGTAATTGTGTGGTAGGGTGGGCCATGGGCCAAGAAAGAAAAGGTAAAATTATGGGGCGGATCCGGATCCGGATTCGTACTATCCCGCACAATATCCCCAAAAGTTCTCGATGAATTTCGATGAAATTTTGTGGAAAGGTGGGCCATGGCCCAAGAAAGATCTGATTAAAATTGTGGGTGGATCCGGATCCTATATCCGTGGATCCAGATCCGGATCCATTTTAATGGCAATAACGTTGGCAGATGTATGCGCTCTCTGAGTGATTTCTAGTTTCTGTCTGATTCATAGATCGCCGATCCATGGTTCGGATCATCCCACACTAAACTAGAATGCACTCAGAGAGAGCATACCTCGCCCAGTGCCATTGCCATTAAGAAGGATCCTGATCCTGATCCGGATCCTCTCCATAATCTAATCAATTCTTTCTTGGTCCTTGGCCCACCTTTCCACAAAATTTCATTGAAATGCATCAAGAATTTTTGGAGATATTGTGCGGGATACTCCGGATTCGGATCCGAATCCGCCCCTAAAGTTAATAATTTCTTCCTTGGCCCATGGCACACCCACAAAATTTCGTCAAAATCCGTTCATAATTTTTTGAGTAATCCTGCTAACAGGCAGACAAACCAACCAACCAAACAACCAACCAACAATCAAACAAACCAGGACAAAATCACAACCTCCTTAGTGGAGGTAATGAATGTGGGAAACTGTACATCAGTGGTAATGATGATGATCAAGTCCTTCATAATGATTATGGTGATGATGAAGATGATAAGAATGCTCTTGGGTATGACAAGAGAACAGTGTCGAGTTTTGGATCTAATATAGAATATATAAAATGATATGTTCGGTAAGGTAAGCTGTTGTATGTCACTTTAGTGGCAACTCGGTAAAGACTGCCTCTTGTCAGTGCCTTAAAATGGCTCTTTTTATTACCTTCGCCAAGGAGGTTATGTTTTTGCCGGCGGTTGTTTGTTTGTTAGCAGGATTACTCAAAAAGTCTGAATGGGTTTTGATGAGAGTTTGTGGAAGCGTGGGCCATGGGCCAAGGAAGAAATTATAAAATTTGGGGATGGATCCGGATTCGGATCCGGAGTGCCCCCACAATATCTCCAAAGTTCTCGAAGAATTTCAATGAAATTTTGTGGAAAGGTGGGTCATGGACCAACAAAGAACTGATTAACTTTGAGGGCTGATCCGGATCCGGATCCTATATCCACGGACCCGGATCCGGATCCTTTTTAATGGCAATGGCATTTGCGGAGGTATGCTCTCTCTGTGTTTTCTATTTTGGAGGTATACTGTAATCTCCACATACCCCATCACTACAAGACGTCTCCCTAATGTTGAAGAAAATTGTCGGTTAATATCAACTGCGGACTAAAGGGGGTGATGCGAAGGGGTGATACGAGAATGGGAGGTGGAGCATGACTGGCGACACCAACAAAAGATGAATGTATGTGAGGGGCACTGATGTGTTGGTGGTCTGTCTGCCGTGTGTGATGCACGGGAATGTGGAAATGAAGAATGGAAAGGATGTGGGAAATGATTATGAGAGTAAAGTGCAGAATGTACGATACTTATTATATTGGGTTGAGAGAGAGAGAGAGAGAGAGAGAGAGAGAGAGAGAGAGAGAGAGAGAGAGAGAGAGAGAGGAATGTAACATGTAGGGAAGGGAAGAGTTGAGAGGATGTATTGGAAATGATTTAATCAGGGATGCGAAGAGTTGGAAGGAAGCTGGAAATAATTACGTAGGTGAATATTATGAAAAGATCGACACCTGTTGCTATTATGCGAAGAATAGAGAGAAGAGGGAATTAACTGGAGAAAGAAAGCGTTAAGTAAGACTGAAATATTTTTGTTGTGGCTGCCAAGCATGCTGCAGGGGACTGATTGATGTGGGAAAGAAAGTTGTTAGGAGGTGGAAAACAAATAAGAGATTGAAAAGTGTACACAAATTCAGTCTCATTTATATAGGGAGGAACAGGGACAGTTGAAGAACTATGGAAAAAAAAAAATAGGAAATGGCATTCATGTGGACATTAAGAGATGAAGTTGAAGTGAAAAATGGAATGAATAACTATTAGAGAGACATTGTGAAAGCCACGATAATTATTATATTTAATGTATTATGGGATCTGTTGGGATAGGAAGAAAGTAAGTTGATGGCAGGAAGAAAGTGGGGAATTGAATATGAGAGTAGGAACTTGATGAAAGCACCGACATTTGACGACATAATGGCATAAAGAGGGTGGGAAAGGGATTATGATAAGTTCTAGTGGGTAAAACTAGGCATGAGTAAAAATTATAACTTGCAATTCATATAAGGTCCAGTGTAGATCTAAACATTTTAGAGGGAGAGTGATAGCCAACATTAACCCCTCACCATGGTAGTGATGTATGAGTGGGGAAGGGATAACTGTCATGGGAGTGATATGTGGGAAAGGGTTAGTACTGCAATGGCTTTGTTACTGTATGTCAATCAGTATATCTCATCGGTATAAACTGGCAGGATGCGAATATGTTAGCATATGGAGGGACAACTACCCTCACCAATTTAATGTCCACCACAGCCTCGGTTTCGAACCCAAGACTCAGGACATGCAGATCATGAGATCAGTATGTTGCCAACAAACCACCATAGTAGAGTTATTGTATGATATATATCAATGCGCTATTCCTTGAAACTAACGAAAAACTATAAACATTAACCACTTTGGTGTGAAAGGTCTCGCCTTCATTGAATAAAATCGTCCGGCGGTAGAAAGATTGCTCTAAACGAGAACTTTTGATACTAACAGGGTTATTGGAGATAGTTGTTATACCATCTCACTAAAAAGGGTGAGCTGTAAAGCTGAAAGAAGTCATATGAAAGTAACCTGAAATTTACAAATAAATGAAACTGCCACGAACAGAGTGCTTCACGGATGGAGTGGATTGGAATTCGGATTTTCAACCTCCCACCCAGCTCACCAATGCAATTTTTTGGGGGGTGAAAATATGGATATTTCTTAGTGCGATTATTTCATTTTATTTATTTATTTTTTTTTTTGCCACTCCTCTGGCTAGTTTTCACCGGCGTGTAGGCAGTTATTTTGCGATATTTTTCGCGATTCTTTGCGACGTACAGGATGGTTTTAGGAAGCTAAAGATTACATTGCCAGGTGCGCCAGATGTTTCTTTTCAGTTTCGTAAGAAAAAAAAATCGATTTTCGAAATCTGAAAAAAAAAAAAAAAAAAAACGGGTCCCGACAATTTTTCAGACCCACGGTCATTGAGGGGTTTCAACTCCCCACCCAGCCCAGGGCATTTGACCAATATTGATGAAAAACAATAGGCTTCCAGTGTTTTTGGATATCTACCTTCTGATTTTTTTTTTTTTCAGAACGAGTGGCGCAAAATTGTGACCTGTAGAGTGCACACAAGCAAAAAGATCAAACTGCCGTAGGCAGAGTACTTGCCGGGGGGATCGTATTGCATCTGCTTAGTTTTCACCGGCGTGTAGGCAGTTATTTGGCGAAATTTTTCGCGCTTCATTGCGAAGCAGAGGATGGGTTTAGGAAGCTAAACATTGCATTGCCAGGTGCGCCAGACATTTCTCTTCAATTTTGTAAGAAAAAAAAAAAATCGATTTTCGAAATCTGAAAATATGGTGCTGGGACCGGCCACTGGGTCCCGACGATTTCCGGACCCACGGCCATTAAGGGGTTTCAACCCCCCACCCAGCCCAGGGCCTTTGATTTTTATAAAAAACAATAGGCTTCCAGAGTTTATGGATATTTAACTTCTATTTATTTGTTTTATTTTCAGAACGATTGGCGCAAAATTGTGCCTTGTAGATTGCAGACAGATAGACAGACAAACATAGGGAACTGACCAAGATGCTTACTGAATAGAATGATTCCGGCAAGCAATAAATGCAAGAAATACATACAGTTATCGTAGGGATGAATAACTCCTTCAGAACCATGATGTCTGTTTTTATTGTGCCTGAGGTTTTTCAATGATTTTACTCTGCTTTTAAGAGAGATCATTGAAAAGGAAGGAGTTTAAAAAATCTCTTGATCCATTCGGTGGGAAGCGTTTCACTTGGATAAACAAAATCATCTGTCGTTAGCCAAAACATAATGGCCAAATTATTTCCTGCCCTTTCTTACGAGGATTTTCTTAAGCTGACTAAAACTGTTTGAGGTTAACAAGAAAAAAATACATGCGACGTGATGGTAGTTTGTGTATTAAAGGAGAGAACTAGACAAGGACTTCGGGTAAAGCGTTGAGCCCCACTTCACGGACAAAATATTGTACTAATTGTTGGCGAAAGGATTGGCGGATTACTGACTCTCACATCTGCTGGTGAGATGGAGACTTACTGTGTAAATACGAATAATACCTGATGTAGGATTCTAGAGTGTGTAATATTGCTGAAGAGACAGAGGCTGGGAAATACCATCGATTTTAAGTAAGGGAATGTTCAGAAAGTTTTATGATGCCTGAGGCCGTGGGCATTGTGTGATGTATAGTGAACGGAGGTTTTTATACTCCTGTGGGCTGCCAGACTTTCCTTGTAGCACTTTATTAATGGGAATTTGCACGTTAGCTGAAGGCATCCATCATCCATTCACTCGATGTAGTACTAATTTCGGGTGACACAGCATTGAATTAGAAACCAAATTATTTCTTTTAGTCGGTTATCATATGACCAACAGATGGTGCCTGGTGGTGCAGTGGGTTAAGGCACTTCAACCAGATGAGGAGCTATATGGGTTCACGTCCAAGTAAAGGATGGAGTTTATTGGTGACATAATGGCCTTCAGGGGCGTATGGTCCCCTTGCCATATGTGTGGACTGATTAGCCTAGCCCCGGGATCCTACGCTTCTGATAGGGCAATGCTGGCGTGTATGTTGGTCGTGTGTAAATATTGTCTTCGGTATAATTAAACGAAGTGTCGATAATAATTTCTATAATGCCAAAAAAAAAAAATGAGTGCGGGAATAAATCACACACACACACACACACACACACACTCACCTAATCAATGCACCTGTCGGCTCGTCCCTCCCCCCCCCGGGCAGCACCATAACCTTTTCACTACGACGGATCTCTCCTGAACTGAAAAAAAATCTTCCGACGACAGCTTGAATAAAATAGAACAGCCGTCGTGTTCAAGGAGTGATAGTAAGAGTGAAAGTGTGTGTGTGTGTGTGTGTGTGTGTGTGTGTGTGTGTGTGTGTGTGTGTGTGTTGGGGGGGAGGGGCAAGTATGTAAGTGGTGAGAGCGAGTGACAGGTTAATGGACCATTTTTCTCCTTTCCAATATTCTGCGTTAATTTGCGTTTGCCTCTTCCTGTCTCCTTCCTCTTCTCCTCCCTTCTTGTCTTGTTCTTCCTCTCCTGATTCTTCTCTTCTCTTCCTCCTCATGTCCTTTTAAACCGATTCTCAGTCTCCTCTCTCCTCTCTGTTTCTCGCCCCATCTTTATCCCCTCTTCATTTTTATCCTAACTCCCCCTTCATCATCTCTTAATCTTACTCTCCTCATTCTCGCCGTGCATCTCCCATTCCCTTCCCTTTCTCCTCCTCCTGATGTCCAATTCCTAGTCTCCTCATTCTTTTCCTCTCACCGTTTCCTTCTTATCTTTTGTTCATCCTCACTTCATTTCTTCTTCGCTTCCTGCTCTCTGTATATCATTTCCTCCTGCTTATCTGTAGTCATTTTAGTCTTTCCCTTCCTTCTACTCTTCTGTTCCTTTCCTCATTCTCGTACTTCCTACTGCCATCTCGCCACATCCATTCATTTTATACACCATTCCTCTCATCACGTACCCCAGCTTTATAGGTTTTATCGTTCTCTCCGTTCCCCTTCCATGTCTTCCCCTCCTGCAAGTGGCAGTTTTCAGGAGGCCGTATCACAGGTTTCTAAAAAAAACTTTTTCTAGGTCACGGATAACTCTGTGAGACGTAAAGATGAAGGTATGACAGGTGCGTATGCCATATGGCAGTGTTGTGTGCTGATGTTTCCATGATCTCCATGGGAGATAAGATGGCCAGCTCAGTGGGGCTGGCTATTGCCGGTCATACAATAAACCAATTAAATAGCCGATTCCGGCAGCGGGTGGGCAGACGAAGGTGGGCGGTGTCGTCTTTGGCACACTAGTTCGCCAGCATAAAAAAATGGGCTTTTCATACATCATAGCCTGTATTTTAATGCTGGCTCTCTATTGCGCATGCACCTTCTCCCACAGGAGGAGGTAGAGAATCGGGTTAGTTGGGAAAGATTTAACGCAGTTGAAAGAGGTGTAGGGAAGGAGAGGAGTGGGGGAGGGATGCCGTTGCTGTGCGAATCCCTCCCCTTTCCCGGTCCTTGTCGCCCCGTATACTATAGTCTGACAAATCTAAACGTAGGGTTTTGGTGGAGTCACCCCCTCCCTGCACTGTTGCCACGTTTCCGAGCTGACCTCTCCATCAGCGATGACCTTGACACTGTTTCCCTCTTGTGATCTCCGTTTTTCTAATACCCCCTATACCCCTGCCACCAACACCCCCTATACCCCTACCCCCAACAACACCCCCTATACCCCTACCCCCAACAACACCCCCATCAACAACACCCGCTATACCTCCACCACCAACACCTATAAATATAGACCCCCACCATCAACACCTGTATAATAATTAGCCGTTGATAATTGCTATACTTTTATTGAGAGCATACATTCTACCCTATTGCTCAAACTCCCTAATCTTACAATCCCATCTGTCTTAATCCTTCCCACTGCCTTCGTTCCTAAATCCCTTAATTGATCTATTTTTAACCTAAGTGTCCCCACACCTTTTAAACCATTTACCTCTCTGTCACTATTCTCCACCATATGTATCAACTTGTATTATATTGTGTATAGAACTTTCATACTGTATGCTGTACTACTGTATAATGTATAAGAATACCCACTGTTTAGTGGAAATAAAGTTTTATTATTATTATTATTATTATTTCTCTCTCTCTCTCTCTCTCTCTCTCTCTCTCTCTCTCTCTCTCTCTCTCTCTCTCTCGCTAGATTTTGTTATGTGTCATCCATGGTTTTTTACTTCCATTTTTATGTATGGATTATAATTTTGACTTTATTTCCGCACCACCCTTTAGGTAAAAGTAACGGCGCGTTTTTTTTATAGATGTTTACCCAATAGGCCTAAATCCTGTAGGGGGTTGGTGACCTCCCATAGCGTACACACAAACACGTGTCGCGTGAGTGCTGCCACCCCAGAGCTGTTTGATATATTTATTTTAATTATGAAAGGATCGCCTCTTCCCACTTTTATCCCTTCAAATTTTCTTGCAATTATACTTGCTAAATTAATTAGCAATGTTAGAAGTGTTGGGGAAGTAAATAATAATTAGAATATTTTTAGAGCAACACTGCCAAATTTTTATGCCACGTTTCTCTATTATCGTATAATATAGTATGCAGAATAGTTTTATTCTTCCTTGATACATGTCAGCACTTTCATTACAGTTATATTAGTATGAGTTATGTTTATGTATCACTCCTACTACACAAACCACAGGCGTTATACATCGTAGGGTTAGGAAACATGGCAATAGTGTAGGGAGGGGGTGACTCCACCCAAACCCTATGTTTAGATTTGTCAGACTATAGTTTCCCCTCCACCCCCTCAATATTATCTGTATACTTCCCGTCACTCACTACTCTCTCCTTCGTGTACCACTTGCTGCCTCACAGTCCAATCCTTCACATTGTTCTTTGATTTAGATTTTTCCATCGACTGCTTCACTAAAAAATTTTCCCTTATTCCATTTCCTTGTTCTATCTGTCTCTCGCCACACATATCCCATTCTATACCATTCTTCCCATTTATCCTCTTTCCTTCTTCTTCCAAGCTTCTCTACCTACTCCATTTTCCTTCTTACCACTTATTCTTTCTTCCTCTCACACCTCATTCATTTCTTCCTACTGGCGTTTCTTCTTTTTCGTTATTTTCCCAGGAATAATAAAACAAAGAAACAGCAAAACTATTGATGACGTGTAGCTTGACAAAATAATAAGGACTGAGTAACAGAAAAATGTACTTACTGTATGGTTTAGTTTTTTGAAAAGGATTAGGCTCAGACCTGTACGTAGCTGAATGGACATGAAGATCAAGTTGCAATTTTTGTCCTGATGTACAAGAAACACACACACACACACACACACACACACACACACACACACACACACACACACACACACACACACACACACACACACACACACACACACACACACACACACACACACACAAAAAGAGAGAGAGAGAGAGAACATTTTTTACAGACTGCTACCGCCAGTGGAAGTAGTATTACTACCAACAGGTTAGTTTATACAGCAGGTAAACCACATCTACAGCCATCGCAGGTAGACCAAACGCTTTCGTTTCTACGATGTCTCTTTTATTATATCTTCATGTAGAAAATTTTATGCAACCGAAAACCTCTCGCATTGAAGAGGTTACTGACCATGTCCACTAAACCACCCTCGCTATGAAATGTCTCCCTTACGAAATATAAATCAACAGGTTGCTGCAAAATATAACGAATAGTATGTCCTCGGGCTGAATAGTTACGAATCCATAACTGACTGTGCTTTTTTGTCTAAGATGTGAATGGGATGAAGCAAAGTCACATCATATTTACTGGGAAAAAAGGGATACATGTTGGGTCTAACACACATTATCTGCGTCAGTCAGTGTTAGGTCCCTGGCTAGACTTTGTCCTTGGAGGGTGAATGACAGACACTACCCTTCCTCATACTGGCCAGGTACGAATCCGGAAGGGGCGTCTTTAGTAACAGCAATGCATGTGACAGTCGAAGTGTTAAATCGCAATGTTGTATTGGCCATGTTTATGTGTGTATCAGAGTCTGTACAGATCATAAGTATGAACCAACAGGTGTGTGAAGGTCTCTATATTGTATATCATAGGTTTGAACCAACAGGTGTGTGCCAGTCCCTATACTGTATATCATAGGTTTGAACCAACAGGTGTGTGTCAGTCTGTATATATGATAGGTATGAACCAACAGGTGTGTGTCAGTCTGTATATATGACAGGTATGAACCAACAGGTGTGTGTCAGTCTGTATATATGACAGGTATGAACCAACAGGTGTGTGTCAGTCTGTATATATGATAGGTATGAATCAACAGGTGTGTGTCAGTCTGTATATATGACAGGTATGAATCAACAGGTGTGTGTCAGTCTGTATATATGATAGGTATGAATCAACAGGTGTGTGTCAGAGTCTGTATATACCATAGATATGAACCAACAGGTGGCAAGCATGCCAGCATATTAGAATACATGCAGTACTACCAGTACACTTTCGAACCATCGGAAAGAAGGGATCTCCTCAGATGAAGAAAATCATCCGGCGGTAGCCAGAATATAAGACCTACTGTCTGCAGGGATAATATCCACCACGAATAGATTCCCAACCAGATTCAAGGCACAAGAGACTGGAAGGTTATTGCACTAGTCACTTAACCACCGTGGCTCCGTGCAGAACGTAGGACACATTAGCCTCATCAGTCCGATGACATATTTACAAAATGTATTCTTGGTACCACCAGGCAATTTTGCTCAAACTACGATAAACATTTACTGATGAAATGGATAATGAAGTCTATAAGTGATTTTTCCAATTCAAAGAGTCTCTATAAAACTAAATTAAGATAGTGTGGAAATAGCAGTAATGTAAAAGGTACTTCATCAGACTAAAAGGGTAGGCAGCAGTTCCAATGTAGCTAATGGCGTTAACAACGACAACCTTAGCCATATCAAATTTTACGACGTGACACTTAGCACATTATGGTTACTCATCTTAAAACGGTGGACAACTTCAGGTCAGTCTGAGCTCCAGTTGTATAGCACATTTTCTGTCCCTAAGGATGTTATTTTAAAGTTAAAAGTTAAGCTGACATCATTTCCGCTCGCTGACATGTTTTTTCACCAGCGGAGGGCAAGGACCCCCGAGGCTGGTATTCGTCTGCATTACCCTCATATATACTGGTTTTTCGTCACTCTTATGCCCCCCCCCTCTCTCTCGTGTGTGTGTGTGTGTGTGTGTGTGTGTGTGTGTGTGTGTGTCCAGGAAGGGAGGATGTGTGTCTGCTAACTTAATTACTTCGCTGTGCGTTTTATTATCTGGGGAGACAGTAAAAAATTAAATACGTGAAGAAAAATTTTATAGAAGTTTGTGAAATGGTAGTTCATCTTCAAGATATATGTGGACATTTAAAGTATATGTGTTGTAGTAAGGGAAAAAATTAAGTATATTAGTTGTAGTAAGAGAAAAAATTACGTGTACAGTATTAACATCATACACAATGGTACATCTACATACAGTATATCACTTGCATTCACACTGGTTATATCATGAAATTAGTTCTGCTTGTTTTAATTGATACCCTAACATTAAGTGCTAAGTTGGCCGTAAATACCAGGAAGACACCCACACATGGCAAGTACAGAGGGTATTTAATAAGGGTTTTGACCTATTTATCACTCACTAGCAGTGACGTTGGGTAGTAGTCATATAATAATCCCCTCCATCTCGTTGGTGATGAGCTCTTGTTTGAATAACACTGTTTTGTTTTCAGCTGGTTCTCTCTGTGTGGTGGCGGGAAATATGGTGTTGTAACCAGCCATCCAGGGAAGGATGCAATGGGCTGCTCACTATCCAATGCTAGTGTATCAGGAGGTTCTGAATGAAGCTGTACATCGCTTTCTTTACCTACCTTTTGTTTGTTTCGTCGAAACTAAGCTCTTCCACTCCTCTCCCCCAAAGATGTAAATCAAAACATCATTCTTATTCTTACACGTCTTTGTCTCTTTCAGACCCCTTCCTTGCTTCTGCCCACAGAGGCCTCCATACAGATCCTGGATGAACGTGGTGTGAAGGTGGGAGAAAAAGTTCTGTCGTGCTGGATCAACGAAGGAGCTAGAGTATCGAGTGTCAGACGTACCCGCCACCTCAGCCCTGCACATCGCATGGTACCATCATGACCACGGACTCTATTACGACGACTCCCGCGGTGGTGTCAGGTGAGGGAGAGCATCAGGTGGGATGGCATAAGGTGGGGTATCAATAAGTCAGGTGACGTGTGGTGCAGTAGCCTAAGGTGGATTGGTGTTAGATTGGGTGTCATGATGTGTGAAAGCATGGGACTGGGTAGCATGTGGTAAGAGGTGGATGGTGTGGAATGAGAGGTGGATTATGGTGAGGTGATGTAAGGTAGAGGATGGTGAAAGAGGTAGAAGTATCAAGTGAAAGGTGGCGTCAGTATAGAAGTTGCTTAAGGTAAATATCTGGATACTGCGAGGGAATGTATCGGGAGAGAATTGGTATTTTGGCAGAGGTGTAATAAGATGTGAGATAGGACAAGAGAGACTATGAAGTGACAATTGACATGGAGTAAGGAGTACTGATATGTATTCCTTTAAGGTGAGAGGCGTTGTAAGATGAAGGAGAGGAGAAAGTACTGTCTATGAAGCTGTAAAACGTAAGCTTGCAGAGATTATTGTTGTTGGTGGTGTGTCTTAAAGTTTATCTGCACAGGAGCCTTGTAGACGGCAGGAAATCAGTCACCTCAGCTGAGTGTTGCTATATATTTTGTAGAATTCATAGTGAAAGTTTGTCCGTGCCAGGGAAAGTCGAGCATCTAATCATCATTTTCAATATACATAGCAGTCCCCATCCTTGACCTTACCTTCCTTCCCCACCCTATCCCTAGTTGCCAGTTTTCTCCACTCACCTTCCTGCTTCTTCCTTTCCCCATTATCTTCATCGCTCCCTTCTTAATACCTCAAAGTGACTTGCTAGTAGAAAGTTGTATGTCGGACGCCTGGAGAAACTGGAAGGCATATTATTATTATTATTATTATTATTATTATTATTATTATTATTATTATTATTATTATTATTGTTGTTGTTGTTGTTGTTGTTGTTGTTATTGTTGTGTTGGTTATTTTCATCATCATTATTATTACTGACCTCAATTGCCCAGTCATTCCAGAAAATATCCAGCTTTACTTTTTCTCCACCTTTACGAGTACATTAAGAAACAGTGGAAGAAACTTTTGATGATATTCTCCACAACCCTCACAAGTTAGTATATGCCATAAAGAAGGTACTTAAATATAATGTCACTTGCATTATCCATTTAGGAATATATGCCTAAAGGCATGGGGGGGGGGCAGTAACAACACGACACGCTTTGTGTGACCATTGATTACCTGCGTAAAGGAAATTTTCTGGAGTGGCTCCACGGTTCATCAGTTCTGGAACAGTTCCTCAGTCTGCCATTTAACTGTGTCTGTGACTTTCAAGATAATATTATCGTTTGCACGGGAAGCATCGTAGCAACCTGTCTTTATGATATGCATAATGTACCTCCATATTTTCTTTTGTAAGTATCGAAAAGAGTTGCTTCAATCACGTATAGGAGGATTAAAAGCAGAATGTTGATGTGTAAAATAAATCGGCGAGAAGGGGTTTCTACGTAATCTTCCTCTGCCACCCATGATACCACCCTTGTCTTTGAAGCTCAATGTTTCCAGGCATTAGAATCAAACGCATTTAAAAATGAACATTCATTTATTCATTTCTTTACTGGAAGGGAATACAATTGTATGTCAAACATCCACAAGAAACTGTCAAAGAACACAGAATGATGAGAGATAGTGCGAGGTAAATTTACTCAAGGAAACTTGTGAGAGCACAGAACCCGGCAGGAAGGAGAGGGTGTGAAGCATAGGTGTAATGGAATAAGACAGTGATAGATGCCAGTGCCAGCATTACGACGGCAGGCGAGAAGGTGGCTGAAATAAAATGCTGTGGATGTTTTTAAGTTTAGTGGGTTTTATGAAGTGGTGTGGGTGTTTAGAAAATTGGGTGGGTGATGGAAAGTCTTGCAGGAGAAACAAACTAGTATTATTGATACTAAGTGATATGGGACAAACATTGATTCAAGAAAAAGAAAGTGGTGTGGGAATTACTCATTCAGTCAGTCTTCTTAATTTTATAGTGTTACATACCTAGGTACTTTACATGGCATGGTAACCGAAATATTATCCTTTGTCAGATTTCGAAAAAATTGATCTGCCATAAAACCACATTCATCAATTAAAATTCGTTCTCTGACAATTTTGTTCTGTTGTTGTCATTGCAAACCCAGTCTCATCTGGACTTGAACCCAGTTTACTACAGGATATTGGCCAGCATAACAGAGTGCTCCTTTTTTTTTTTTTTTTTTAATAGGTTGAGTTAAAGGGTTGTTTGTGTTGTCATG
The DNA here is from genome assembly GCF_032717465.1 of Coenobita brevimanus. NCBI lineage: Eukaryota > Metazoa > Arthropoda > Malacostraca > Decapoda > Coenobitidae > Coenobita > Coenobita brevimanus. The sequence goes on along the minus strand of NC_137033.1, from coordinate 54,978,458 downwards.
GTGACGTGCACGGGGTGAGTAATTGTGCTGAAGTGTGGGTCGATGCCTTATCATAATGGCATAGTGCATTGTTTGTGAGTTTATTTGTGTTGCTACTGAGACAGGGAAGAGTGGTGGCTGCATCGTAGTCTGGCCAGGTGCTCTCATGTCTCTCTGGGAAGGGAGGGATGAATATGTGGTGAGGGTTTATAAGAGATGCTGACTGATTGGAGGTTTTGAATGGCTGTGATGGATATTTGTTTATGTATATGTTTGTGAAATGAAATGCTGGGTGAAGAAAGAGACATGTTATTTTGACAATCAGTTTAGTGTTGGGATTTTTTTTTTCTTTTTTTTTTTTTTGATGGGGGATGATCCATCATAAACTTAAATGGATCCTAAGCTGAAACGATGAACTGTGTGCCTCTCATATTCGTATGAGCCTTGATTGGGAGCGTTTTTGTTTCCTGATACAGATAATCTACTTGTGGTCTTTGTACATCCTGTTATTATACTGAAGTCTTTGTTTTGCATGGTTTTTATTTTTTAATTTTATTATTATTTTTTTTTTTTTGTAAAGTGGGAGCTCAACTAAGGTTCTTGTAATTGACTGTCATTCTACTAAACTGTTAGTCGATTGTTTTCGGTGATTGTAATGTCAGTTAGCATCTGTAAGTGATTGGAAAGACTCGAGTTTACGAGTTGCCTCAGCACTGTTGTTGCTTGTGTGCCGAGAGAAGATCATGTGTGTATCCAGTGTAAATTCAGGCACTTGGGGTTTCTCTTGCTTGAAAGCGATTAGTTAAAGAGACAACATGTGGGGGTGTTTGATATTCATGTCTGCCTTGAGTAAAGGGGGTAATGGTTGACCTGTTTAGTGAAACAAGCATTTTGTTTTGTCTAAGTCAGTGTTCTAGTGAGTATAGGTTCTGTTGGACCTGGCTTGCTGATTGACGAATTTTGGAGTGTTGTGAGGCTATCGTTAAGTCAGCAAAGGACAGCACTGTTACTGAAGGAGCGGGGTTGGTAGGCCGTCGAGGAAAATAATTATGAAATCCTCTATTGTACATACGATACGAGAAAGGGACATTTTATAGCGGCAAAAGGGGGAGGGGGAGATTTTACTAAGAGATTTTTTGCTTTGTCCTTTGATTTTAACGAAGATAAGTTAATATATTTCGCAACACTACATTCAGTCAGTATGGTAGCCATAAGGCTTGACAACTTCACTGTTTCTGTTCTGAGGATATGATTCATGCCTTGCTCCATATTTATCTTGATTCTTTCTCCCTTTCCCTGTATCATCTCTCTCTCTCTCTCTCTCTCTCTCTCTCTCTCTCTCTCTCATGTATGCATGTACGTAAATGACTATCTAGCTTTCGGTCAATCGTATCTGTCCTTCTGTCAGTCATTCGGTCTTCTATTTGTCTGTCTGTCTGTCTTTCCCAATCCGTCCGCCTATCCATCCAGCCTTTCTTCATATCATTCTCTCTCTCGGCCTCACCCGCCATCTGTCTCACCCCATTACCAGTCCCTCCCTTCTTGTCGTCCTCCATTACACCAACACCCCAGTCCCTTACATTCACCTTGTAATATTATAATTATTTTTTCATTGTGTTCTAACGCCGTTAATTTTCTCTCTCCGTTCTCATCCCCGTCTTCCAGTTACCATTGTTTATTTCCTAATTTTCTCAATATCCTTCATTTCCCCAATTTCCTTTTTCCAGTCATTGTTTTAATTTCCCTTCATCATCCTCTGTGCCTTCCCATAGGTTCATTTTCGTTTCCATTTTCCTCATTTCCTTCGTCTTCTCCCTTCCTACTCACCTTTATCCTTCCTTTTTTCCCTACAATTTTGTGCCTCTTTATTTTCTTCTTTCGGATCACAATTCTTTAATGGGTTAGTATGTTTAGGGGCGGCAGAGTCAGTCAGTTACATGCTAAGGATTTTCACGCGCAAGATGGTTCATTCTAGCGAAGCCCCATGTCGTTGTTGATCTCCCTAAGAACAGGAATAAATGTGTGTTTTTGGATGGGTAAATTGGGAGTGTTCTTCCTGGCTCGGCTACCTTCCTTTCTTTGGGTGAAACAGCCTAGGAATATACTGCAGATAGATACAAGAATTTCCTCATGCCGAGTACCAGGTACTTAACTAAGTCCATATAGTGCGTCACTGAGCGAGGCCCATTTGGTCCCACGTATATGAAGTACTTTTACACTTCTCTAATTTTCTTTTCTCTTCCCGCCTTTGTCTTCTTCCTTCGCTTTTCACCTTTCCATTATCTTGATTTTCTTCCTCTTCCTTTGTTTATCGTCCTTCTTCTTCACATTTTGTCCTCACTTGCCTATTTTTTCTTACATTTTATCTCATTGGCCTAATTGTATCATTCCTTCTCTTTCCAAATTTTTTCCTTCTTTCATTCATATTCTTTCTTCCTCCTCATTCGAATCTTTTTCTTAGCATTTTTCACATCTTTCCTTATCGCTTTTTTTTGTATACCGTACATTTCCTCTTTCGCCTCTTCCTCGTCAATTATTAGCCTTTCTAAATTCCCGCTGTTTACCTATTTTGTTGCTTTTCACCACGTTTCATCTGTGTGTGTGTGTGTGTGTGTGTGTGTGTGTGTGTGTGTTTCTTTTATCTTTCCCCTTCTCTTCTCTCGGTACATCAATCACTTTAACTCTCAGTACCTTCCCTACCAACTACCAGTATTATCTCTTTATCCTGCTTATCCCTCTCTCGCCACTCACCCTGTCTCTGTCATCCATCTTCCTCATACGCTTACGGTCCTCGCTGTCTCACCTCTTCCCTCACATCCTCTCCAACACCGCTCTCGCACCCTGTGTCATCCTTCATACTCTTATTATCCGCCCTGCTTCTACTGTACCTCACCAACACCCTCATCGCCACACACGCACACCACCTTCGTGTCTTGTTTTACTTATTCATGGCCGAGTCAGACTTCGCAGTGCCCTACCCCACACCCTTACCATCTACCTCAGCCTCACTTTCACATCTCAACTTCACCTTCTCCCATACCACTATCGCCAGCTGTGGTGGTTCAGTGGCTAAATGACTGAAAGTGGTGATCGGCCAGTGTCGGGTTCGATCCTGGGGCAGTGTGGTCAGTCTACAAGCACTAGTTTGAATCCACACATGGTCAGATAAAGGAATGCTTCCACAGTTGATTAGCTTGTTTCAGCAAATGACTGTAAACGTGGAAACAAAGGAATAAATATTTTGTTTGTGAACATCGTAACAAGAAGCAGGGATCGTGAAAACGACCAGTAGACTGCTAAAATCCTGCTGGCATGTGTCCAGTAACTTGTGCCCGATGGTTAACATTCTGCATAAAATAACAGTTCTTCAAACCAGCTCCCTGAAATTAATGAGGGGACGGGGCGAACCTATGGACAACAGGTTCCCTTGTGTTGAAAGGTAATGCTGTAGATTACATCATACAACTCCACTTTCTGTTGGAGTGATATAATGGAAGGTTTGCTGGCCTCTGAAGATTACATCCCTGAGTTTCCAGAGTTATCTCTCACACTGTCATTATTTATCGTTATGAAGTGGGTCATCATTTATGTCGTCAGCTGTACATCACACCCACGCTTTCCTAACCTTGCCTCTGTCCCCTGCTGGCATGTGTCCAGTGGCTTGTGTGACATGGTAAATACACTGCATGAAGTAATGGTAGTTCTTCAGACTAACTCCTTGACATTAACGGGGGGAGGGGAGTTATCAAAAAGAAATTATTATGTGTTGTTAGGTAATGTAGTAGATAACATTAAACCACTCCACTTTTTACCGGAGTGGTATAATAAAAGGTTTGCTTGACTCTGAAGATTACATCACCAAGTTTCCAGAGTTTTCAGAGTTATCGGTCACTGTGTCATTAGTTGTCGTTAAGAAATGGGTCATCATTTATGTCGGCAGCTGTACATCATACCCAGGCTTTCCTAACCCTGTCTCTGTCCCCTGGTGCACAGCCTGAAGACTGAGCTGCGAGGGTCTGTGGCACGATGGTGGCTGCGAGTAACGCGGCGGAGGCAGACTTGGGCACCTGTTGCTATAATGTTACCAACCTGGCCTCTACCAACATTACCATCCATGTCGTCACAGGTGAGAGAGAGAGAGAGAGAGAGAGAGAGAGAGAGAGAGAGAGAGAGAGATAGCGTTATATAATGCTCTGTATTTGTACTTCATATAAGTATAGAAATATATTTCATGAAATGTATGAAGAGTTAGGGACAATACAGTGTCACCATAGGAACCAGGTCAAAGCAGTAAAAGATGTGTAACCTCATCCCTGCATCGTTTTTCGTTTGTCATGGCATACAGTAATACCCTGTGTGGTGGAATGGTGGTTATATGCTAATTATGGCACTTTTCTTGAAGTTCACCCATGCATAGACATATCTCGCATTACAGTAGTACAGTATTTACTGGATTAAAGATGTGCTTATACTCCCTCGACCTAGTTCCTGTGGTTTTTAACACTGTACCATCCTTGCAGCTTCATATATATATATATATATATATATATATATATATATATATATATATATATATATATATATATATATATTTATGTGAGGAAGAAGGAACCAAAGGCAACGAGCCTGCAAAACTATTCCTTCCAAGAGAAAAACAAAATATAAGAGAAAGCCAAATTCAAGATCCGATCATTTCCAGATGCCTGGACACACTGCGTTTGAAAAACTGGGGATCATAGGAAGTAGGAAATACAGACAGAGAGAGACAGCTCCAGAGTTGACCTGTTGCATAAATGAAGGACTGGGAGTAACGGTTAACTCTTGCATTAGAGAGTTGGACAGAAAAGGGATGAGAGTTTGCTGCTAGACGGGTGCTACGCGTCTGTCGTAGAGGTGGAGGGAGGAAGCATGCAGACAGTTCAGAGGAGCAGTGACCATTGAAGTAGCGATAGAAAAGAGATAAAGATGCAACAGTGCGGTGAAGAGACAAAGGTTGAAGGGAGTCAGTAAGAGGAGAAGAGTTAATGAGGCGAAAAGCCTTTGACTCCACCCTATTGAGAAGAGCTGTATGTGGGGAGCCTCCCCACACATGAGAGTTGTACTCTACACAGGGGCGGATAAAACCCCTGTATAGAGTCAACAATTGTGCAGGGGTTAAGAAGGAACGGAGTCGGCTTAGCACACCTAATCTCTTGGAAGCAGATTTTACAAGAGATGTAATATGATCTTTCCAAGACAAGTCCCGAGTAAATGAAACCCCAAGCATGTTCAAGGATGATGCAGGATTAAGCTGAATATTATCAGACATTAGTGGATATACCTGTGGAAGATTTTGTCTGGTTGATAGGTGCAAAAACTGAGTCTTTGATGCATTAAAAACAACAAGATTATTTTTACCCCAGTTAGAGATATGAGCCAAGTCAGACATTAGGTGTGCCATAGCCTCATCCCTTGTTTGTTGAAGTAACTGCTGAGATGGACGTTATGGGAATCGAATGGAAAGGTGAAGGGTGGAGTCATCAGCGTATGAGTGGATAGGTTTAGATGTACAGCTTAGAAGGTCATTGATGAATAAAAGGAAAAGAGATGGTGATAGGACAGAACCCTGAGGAACACCACTGTTAATAGATCTAGGAGCAGAACGATGGCCGTCTACAACAGCGGCTATAGAACGACCAGAAAGGAAGCTAGAGATGAAGGCACAGATAGAAGAATAGAAACCGTAAGTGGGCAGTTTGGAAATTAAAGATTATGCCAGACTCGATCGAAAGCCTTAGAGATGTCAAGTGCAATGGCAAAGCTTTCGCCAAAGTCCCGAAAGGAGGATGACCAGGAGTCTGAAAGGTAGGTGAGAAGATCGCCGGTGGAGCGTTTTTGACGGAACCCGTACTGACGATCAGAAAGAAGGTTGTGATAGGAAAGATGCTTTAAAATTTTTCTATTAAGAACAGACTCGAAAACTTTTGAGATACAGGATGTTAAAGCAATTGGACGATAGTTGGAGGGTTGGGAGTGGTCACCCTTCTTTGGGACTGGATGAATGAGAGCAGACTTCCAGCAAGAAGGAAAGGTACAAGTTGACAGACAAAGACGAAAGAGTTTGCCTAGGCAGGGTGTAAGCACAGAAGTACAGTTCTTGAGAACAACAGGAGGGACTCCATCAGGCCCATATGCCTTGTTAGTACTGAGGCCTGTGACAGCAGAAAATACATCAGCTGAAGAAATTTTGATGTCAGCCATGAAGAAGTCAGAGGGGGGAAGTGATGGAGGAACAGCACTGGAATCGTCTAAGGTGGAATTGGAGGAGAAAGTCTGAGCGAAGAGATCTGCTTTATCAGTAGAAGAAATAGCTACAGAGCCATCAGGGTAGAAAAGAGGAGGGAAGGATGATGAGGTAAAGTTGTTAGAAAGGTTTTTGGCAAGGTGCCAGAAGGAGCGGGAAGAGTTCGAGTTGGAGAGTTGAGAGCATTTAGTATAGATGAAATTATTTTTAGCAGAGCGAAGAACAGACTTAGCACGATTCCGGGCAGAAATGTATAAAAGATGTGATTCAGGGGTGGGTTGGCTCCGGTACCTTTTATAGGCCTTCTCCTTGTTGCGGACAGCATTAGAATAAGCGTGATTAAACCAAGGCTTTCGTACATTAGTCAAAGGATATGAGAAAGGAATGTATGCTTCCATGCCCGAAAGAATAACCTCTGTAATGCGCAAGGCACACCCAGATGGCTCCCGGCCATGGAAGCAATAATCATTCCAGGGAAAATCAAAGAAGTACTGCCTGAGGGCCTCCCAGTCCGCAGCTCCAAAGTGCTACACACACACACACACACACACACACACACACACACACACACACACACACACACACACACACACACGCACGCACGCACGCACGCACACACACACACACACACACACACACACACACACACACACACACACACACACACACACACACACACACACACACACACACACACACACACACACACACACACACACACACACACACACACACACACACACACACAGACTGTTTCACTGATTTATAACCGTCTGTGTTTGGGAGTTAAGGCTTTTGCATTTTATTCAACTTTGATGATCGTGTCTGTAAGGAAGGGGTTAATAAAAGGTCTGATGACCCCTTCCCGTTCACAAAGTCTGTTTTAACAGGAATAAAATTGTATGTTGATAATAACAAGAAGGGACACTCAGAGTGTACCACTCCCACCCTACACTGGGCCAGCCCCAGTGTCTGTGTTGCCCTCTGATCTATATCCTCGGACGATTGTTGTCAAACTCAGTTTACTTCGGTCTTGCCTGATCTTCAATCTTTTCACCATGTTTGGTTTAAACTGAATCAAAATTTTAAGTTGACCCTGTCCTTGTGATACCTTGACCTGTTATCACACTGATCTTTGACCTTGGGTGTTTCCACACGTTTTGTTTTAGATGGAACAAAATTTTTTGTAAAGGTTTGAATGATCTTTTCCTGTGACCTACTGTATTGTCTTTGACCGAGTACTGTCAAATTTGAATCACTTCATCTTTTCCTGACTGTCAACTCTTCCACTAAATTTGGTCCAAATCGGATAAAGACTGAGTCGATCTTGCCCTTGACCTTCTTTATTGATCTCGCACTTCTTCTATGACATAGACCTTTTCCGCCAACATTTGAAGGATGAAGGGTCATACTTACTGGAGAATATTTTTAGGGGGGGGGTCATAGAAAAATAATCGATTATAAGATTGTAGAGTCAGGCTACACCAGGAGTGAGTATTGGAGAAACCGGTGGTTTACCTATGTTTTAGCATTGCTGTGTTTTGTTTTAGATACTTTGGGGCTATCTGGGTTCAGTTAAAAATCAAAGACCAAGGCTAGGTGCTTATTAAACTTTAAAACTACTTTATTTATCAGTTACGAAGGATTTCCATAAGGCTACTGGGCGTGATGGTGTCATCCCTAAAACACTGTCAACCGAGACTGACAGTTATCAGTACAAATGAGATCCACTTAAGAGTTAAATATAGTCAAAGGTAGAGTGACCTCCAGAATTAGAGTTTAACAATGCTGGCAGGTACAAATTTAGGAGAGTTGTCTTTAGTGTTAAAGTTGTGTGTAAGGAGTATTGTAATGACTGTGTGTCAGAATCTGTTTATGTCATGAGTAAACAGGACAGGGTGAAAAGATATGTAAGCATATGGAAGGATATACTACCGTGATCTACTATAAGTTTGTGCCGTGTTTGGTTTTCAGACCCCAGACTCAAGGCATATGCACATCAGGAAACGAGCACGCTGTCATAAAAATCACGGTGAAGAGATATACAACAGGGAGGGAACCGTGAAAGGAGAACTGTGCAAGTGAATGAGGGAGGTAGAGAGTGTGAAAGAAGCTGCTTTGTGTGTGTGTGGGGGGGGGGAGACGTTGTAGGTGAAGGTACCCATCATTTACTCACTTGATATACTGTAATGGTACCTACGTGGGGCTGAACACTTAATGGCAAACCAGATGCTTTCCAGTATGTCCATCACAGCCATGATCATTGTTTCCAGGGTACAAATTGTGGGGTAGGCATCTTGAGTATGAGGTCATTTTCAGTCAGGAGTAATTATTGTGAATTGTCATTATTATATGGCAGACACGCACCATTCGTCTAGCTACACACCCATGTCTTTCCTGTCCAGCTCTAATGCTCGGGTTAACTAGTACTCTCAGTCTTTCGTGTGCACAGCAGTCCTTGTGAAGCTGTCTTCCTTAGTGTGTCTTTCCCATTGCCAGTGACCTCCAGTCGCTTGGACACACGATGTTCCCGGAATCTCGAAATGGCCGGACCGTGTGTTGAAAGGCATAGATTTGGCAGGCTCTTTGTCTGTGGTTCATTCTGTATTGCAAAAATAAAATGCGTGGCTGTTGTTGTGGTCAGCCAGGACAACACCTTCAGGAACATGTGAGATGAAAATAGTAAGAGGTGCGGCCTTCAAAAAAGTATCCCGCCCCAGGGATCAGATGGATAAGAAAGAGAACGGAGTCTTCAGGCAGATGTGGCTCTATTAAACTGTTCTCTTAGACTTTACAACCAATAGAGTGCTGTTCTATGTATTGATTATTAAACCTACCACAGGCAGTATTTACATTTATATCACAGGGTAGCGGATAAAACACAGTGTTCACCCGTTTCAGAGTATTCAGTGCTGTACGGGAAGTCGTGGTTTTATTTATTTATATATTTATTCATTTATTTGTTTATTTAATTATTAGTGTCTGCACATTATAGTCTGACCCAGACTATTTTGGTACACCTTACTCCTCCCCCCTCCACCTTCACTCGTGCCGCCACCCTCTGTCCCTGTCTACTCATTTCTGCTTGGGGGCCCCTTACTATTATCTCCACGTCATTGTACTGAAGAGGCTGTTCATTATGATACCGTCCTTTCTATTTGATCTTTCTACTACCAGACGGTTTGTTTAGTGTAGGAATGACTCCTAGAGAGAGAGAGAGAGAGAGAGAGAGAGAGAGAGAGAGAAACAAAGCCTGCACTACGAGGGATCTTTATCATATACATGGTATTACTTGATGGAAGCAAGAATTTATAAAAAAAAAATGTATGTTCTCGGGTTAAAGGGTATAATGAAAGCTGTATAGAAACCAGGCAGTTTTAAACTTCTCTCCTAAGCTGAATAAAACTCTCTGGAGACAGCAGATATAGTGTGAAGTGTAGTAGCGTCGTGGTGTGCGGTGAAATTTCGATTGTGGTGTGCTGTGGTGTGTGTGACGTTAAAAAAAAAAAAAGGAACCGTCTTATAATGTGTTACTGATAAACCTCGCCCCTTTCCCTACCCCCTCCACACCACCCCCACCACCACTACCACCTCCTACTATGTTTTGTTCATGGTGGTTCCGTCACGTCCCTCCACTGACATGGATGATTTGCACTGTCCACTTCCTCAGTCTCACAGCACAAGATACTATCGCCTCACTAATCTCTCATAAACTGGATACAGTCGTCTGGAGGAAGCAAGATTTTATACGAAATTAAAGTCGTTCGCAGGCAAAATAACTTTCCAATCTCAGTATATTCACCGTGGCTAGTTCCACACTCAGAATCGGGAGGCGTTATATCCACTGATGCATCGTAACTCAAAAACAATGTTTCTTTTACTTTGGTGCTACTGGAGATTTATCCAACCTTGTAATCACAAACAGACTTCAGTAAACTGATATAATCTTTTGAATGCAGCATTAATAAAATACAAATAAAGTCATAGTATCGAAAAGATCATATTTTCATCCGAGTAGAACGTTTTAGTGGTAGCCAGAGTACAGTATCATGCCTGAATGCAACCAGAACTGGAAGAGGGTTTGAGTTATAACAACGGTATATATTTCCTGCTGGTCACAGTATATTAATTTTCACAGCAACCAGTATTTCGCGAATATTTTATTAAGTCATATTCTCGCTGACATCAGAGACTTAGTAGCACCTCTCTCTTGGCTTCTATTTTTCGTGTTGCAGCTTCATATTCTCACGTAACGGGCTTCAGAGTGACGAGGATTTTACTAACCATGGCGGGCAAAATATGATTTGGCGAATAAAAATTATATACCACTAGAGTGTCCACTTACCCAGGAGTCCCACTGCACCACCGCTCATCGCTCAGGCTGGTAACGTTGCAGTCGGTCGTTAACCGTAACTCTGTATTTAGATTTGCCATCGTTCATTTGGTGGGAGGCTTCAGAATGTTCTTTTTAGTGTGCAGGAAAGTGGGGGAAGCAGCTCGACATTTTAGGGTGTGGCGATCACTCATGCCCCAGGTGATACTGATGCATTAAACATAGCGTGAAAACTGCTGTCTCTCTCACAGTCAGTGAACTAAAATCAAGAATGAGTGCATTCCTGGAAAATCCTGATACTGGAAGGCTCATCCACAGCAGTTGTCAATTTCAAAGTCTTCGCTTACGATGCTGCGCCAGAGGATGACAATGCTTTGATGGGTTTTGGCAACGCACAGATCAGAACTTTAATCCACTGGCTCAGACCACTACTTGTCAAAAATAAATGTGATGTCTAAAAGGTTTCACTCAATGGAGCCCTCTAAAGAATCTTGTGGTCAGGGAATTTCACTATAAGAGTTCCACTGGCCTGTGGAGTAGCCTCCTGTGCTGGCAAAACAACCCCTTAAGGATAATTTCAAAGACTTGACCGTGTGCATATACAGCTGGTATTGTTAATAGGTGCTGCTTCGTGTGAACGGTTTTTTCAGCACAAATTCAGGTGAAATCAGATATATGTGCACAAAAACGCTAGAGCAGCGATTCCCAACCCTTTCTATGTCATTTACTCCCTTTGCTTGATGTATTTACCCATTTACCCCCTTGCCCCCATACAAAAATGCATAGCTGGCATAAGGGCACAGAAAGAAGATAGAAAACCACCATTAATATTAAAGTTTTTCACAAAATAAACTTTGATAAAGGAAGAAAACGTATTGTATAGTCCACTCATATCAAACAGCACTGACATAGCCACACTGAAGAACAATAATGAGAAAATGCGTGTGGAGTGGAGCATCCCATCCACTGACAAAGACCAACTGAAGTGTGGCATTTGCAAACTGTCAGACAGGGTTGCCAGATCAAATTTCAAAATGTCACTTGACGGGGGCTATAATCAACCCTAAAAGCCGCTAGGCTTGCCATAAAATGTAGCTACCCAGGTCTAGCGTATTACCGAATTAGTACTTAATTTTCAGGTATGGTATATTTACTCCCTGCCATGTACTTTTTTAACCCCAAGGGGTAAATTTACGCCTGACTGAGAACCACTCCACTAGAATGTCTCACCAGGATCTTTGCAAATGGACCTTCTCTAAACGACTCCGACCCTCAAGCTGCTGCCATAAGCTGAAAAGCATCTGCTAGATCAAGGAAGCAGAAAAAAAAAAAAAAAAGGCCAGATGAACTGCACACTGAATATGAAGAGTATCATAAGGCATTATTATTGATCTTTACAATTATGAAGTATTGTCTCATTTTCTTTTACGTCAGATTTCAACAATAATAGGTTTAATATAAAGTCCAATGCTATCATAATAATGCATTTTGAAAAAGTTAAATGATTTTTTTCTTTAGTCTGTTTATTGGGGCTTTCTGTTTGTGTAATATTTAATTTCAGTTATTTTAAAGCTGAGTCGTGTATTAGAAACACGCTTAGGAAACAAGTTGTGAACGTTATTTTTAGTTATTTTGAACATGAATTACAAAAAAACTAAAATGTTGGAAATGTGTAAATAAAAAATGTCATATAAAGACATTTTATGAAAGCCACCACATTTTTGGTCTGGCTAATAAATATTTTGTCTGCCTAGTAGGTCTTAAGAAGTCCTAGTCAGTGGCTGGTAAGCCTAAAAATTGATTCTCTGACCCGTGTAATTCATATATTGTTAATATGAACATACTTTACCTCAGTAATACGAGGATAAAGTATGAGGATATGAAAGTGAAGTAAGTAAAATAAATCACTGAGAACGGCATTGCGAAATTACCTACGTCAACGAGAATGTGTTCTGGTATCAATGCTTCTTGCCGTTACGTGGTCAGATGGTAGATGTGTATGTGTATGTGTACGTATATATGTATTTACTGTAACATGTATAGCCCCTCACCCCGCCCCCACTCCGCCCCCACATCAGTCTGTCTGGGTCCGTGATGGATGTGGGTGTGTGGTGCTGTTTTCAGGACGGGCTATGTCTGTCCCTCCCCTCCCCCCTCCTCTCCCAATATCCACCTGCCTCCCCCGTCCCCTCCCCCCTCCTCTCCCAATATCCACCTGCCTCCCCCGTCCCCCGACTTCCCTCCTGCCCCCGTCCCCCTACCTCCCTCCTGTCCCCCTCCCCTCACCCCGGCTATCCATTACTCCTGCTTCTAAAATATGGACTCTTAATTTGCGACAAATAGACTGTCTGTTGACTGTTTTGCAGTGAGCTTTGAACAACTGAATGAACTTGATGAAGGCTCTAAGTAAGATGTGTGTGTGTGTGTGTGTGTGTGTGTGTGTGTGTGTGTGTGTGTGTGTGTGTGTAATTAAAACACCCTTTAGTAAGCAGTTTTGTGATATCAGGATACATTTTTTTATTTTCTAATATTTTTCTTGTTATGCATAACTGCAATATTGCATTCCTTTGTTATGCATAACGGCTGGATTGCATTCCTTTGTTGTGCATAACTGCAATATTGCATTCCTTTGTAATGCATAACTGCAGTATTGCATTCCTGATGTCTGGTACAAGTAGGATGCCTTTCCTCGACAAAGTTCCAGATGGTTTTGCCATCAGGAGTTGCGATAAACGTCATCGCTGTGGAAGAATCTTGCGTGGTGAGTGGACAGCGGGTCACCGGGAGACACTGACCGGTATTTGACACCGTATATCGTGTGATAAAAATAATGAAGATTTTTCCTTTGCGCGGCCTGTATCAGAATCGATGGTCAGGTCCTCACAGTATGTCTGTGTGTTCAGGTGTGGCCGACGCAGATACAAGTATGATTCATGGCTGTCACAGGTGTGACTGGCACAGATATGACCAGTATGATTGACTCACATGTGGCTGACAGGTCTGGTGGACATGACTGACCCAAACGTGCTTGATACTGTGACTAACACAGGTATGACTGACATGGCTGTGACTGACTGAGGCGCAAGAGCAATACCCGATAAGTAGTAATACAGGCAACCCAAAGGCCCAGTCTACGCAGCTGGACTAATCTTAGGCATATGAGGTTAAGTGTCTGTGGGTCTCAACATGAAGCCTGTATAATATGTATATTGTAATATGAAATCAGTTCTTAATGACCTTTTCAGTTCCATTTTTAAATTTCTTTAGTTATTATATTAATCATTTCAGTACGATTACGATTCTGTTCGGCTTGGGAATGAAGTGCCGTATTGAAGGTGTTAAGGGAGATCTATGGTGTTCCTTTGAGTGTGAGAGAGCCTAAACTAAACCGGGACAAATAAATCCATTCATCATCATTATTCTACTCCTGGATGAGCCTAAATAAATTAGAACAAAAGACATTATACTGCTCAACTCCCATATGACGTATTTTAGGTTCTGTTATTGATCCCGTTAGACGACCAGTTCAATTTAGGAGAGACTTTTCTGGCATAGGGTTTGGTGCAGTTTCCCTTAACCCTTTCACTGCAAGAGGTCGGTCCAAGGTTGAATAAAATCTTCTGGTGTTAGGAAGAAAACTAAATGAGACTAAACGGTTAAAAAATGAATCCTAGTTTATTTTTCCCACCTTTTCCACTTTTCCAAATCCACTTTTCTTTCCACTTCAGATTCCATTTCCCCCTATCAGACACCTCCATTTTTACGTTTGCATTTTTCCACTTTCCCTTTCGTGCTTCTCTTCATTTTTCACTCTTCATTTTTCCACCTTTCTTTTTTCTCGCAACACCATTTTTAATCTTTAGGTTTCATTCTTTCAATTTCTCCCCCTCCCCACCCCACTCGCTCCAGCTTCAACTTTTTTATTCTTGTCCGTGCATAGTGTTACATTCTCCTCCTTCGCCAATTTCTGAAAGAGTGTATGTTGTCCTATTGTTTGATATCCTAGCCTTGATTGGGTTTCTGAGGGAATATTCTCTCTCTCTCTCTCTCTCTCTCTCTCTCTCTCTCTCACACACACACACACACACACACACACACACACACACACAGGCACTTTTATCCTGTAGTCTCAGAAAGATAATTTTTAAAACCTGTTGTTACCTTCAGATAATATTATTCAGATATTTCCTTTTACATAACACAGCCAACTGGACGAAAGTATCTGTTGTCTTTTTTCATAATTTGAATTATGAAGAAGTGTAATTGATGAATATACAAATAAAAAGGTGGTTTTATGAACATGCACAGTTGTTCATTACAAAGGAAGATGAAAGCGTGTCGGAATTACGATCTGCGACCCATGTGATCAACTGAAAGTGTATGTAATACATGGCTCTTAATTTTCTCTGTAGATATTACTCACCCTGCTTGTTATACAGGGAATACGTTTCAATACTTATGGCGGTGATGGTTATTGCCATATTTACATTTATTACAATAATTTCTGAAACACATGACACAGACAGAGCGTCATCTGGCCTCTGTATGGTTAGTGACTGCATTCTGTAATGTGAGATACGGGTAGATCAAAGCTAAGAATCTTCAGTATTCAATAAATAATTCTCAAAAAATGAAACCTTTCCTCCCATTTGTCATTAAGGTTTTTAGCTTTTCAACGGTAATGGTTTTCCTGCTATTTTTTCATGCTGTCTACAAACTATTATATTCATCTAGGAGAAAATTTGCGACGTGGAGGGATTACATATGTTCTTAATCTACGTTTTCCATGATATAGCTAAATATAATCGCTGAATTAAATTGTCTGGTGGTAGCAAAATTAAAATACCAAATAATCACGACACTGAAAGAGTTAAAAGCCTATGCCTGAAAGAGTCATAGAAAAATTCACGACTGTTCTCCTGTAGTAGCTAAGATACGATTTGCAGGAAGGACAAGAAAATGTGAGTGCAGTCTTGTCTCGTCTTGATCCTCTTGGTCAAACGAATCTTAGATACGGCAGGAAACTGACCATAAATCTCTCAGTGAATGACAGCCGTGGGAGACAGATGATCCAGGATTATGTTGAGGTGGAGGACAAAGGGTGGGTGGATGGAAGTGGGATGGTGTGCGGTGGTGGGAGAAGGAGGGCCACACAGGCGATGGTGTCAAGGTGGATGAATGTGGGTTGGTATGCGGTGACGGGATAAGGAGGGCCACACAGGCGATGGTGTCAAGGTGGATGGAAGTGGGTTGGTGTGCGGTGACGGGATAAGAAGGGCCACACAGGCGATGGTATCAAGGTGGATGGAAGTGGGTTGGTGTGCGGTGACGGGATAAGGAGGGCCAAACAGGCGATGGTGTCAATGTTAACACTGGCATGATGGAAGACAGACAAGTAAACGTGGGTCGATACGGACATAATAGCATCACAGCGGCGGTAACGTGATGGAATTTGAACATTAAGCAGTAATATGCGAATTGCTAACTGTCCACATGAGCAGTTAACGTTGTTGTTGTCATATCTTGTTATCTCACATTAGATCAGTCACAGAACATTTCGAAAAAGAAGAGCCTGTTTTATGTGTTAGTTGCAGATACACCTCGTAGGGCCGTGCTATAAAAACTAAACGCCAGTATTGCCGAACTTTAGCGTCAGACGTTCCCTCTGTTCGTACCATCAAGAGGTATGCTATTCACGCCAGGCGTTCGTCACCTGGCGATGGAGTAGAATAGGATTGGAATGTGACAGAAGGATAAACGTCACCAGAGATCGCCACCCCCCCTTTCGTGTAACAAACTTAAATATTCATAAATACGATCGCCGCCTTTTCCATTTATAAACACTGAATAATTCAAGAGCAGAATTTTCCTTGGCAGGCTACAATATATGAGAAATACGGGACTATTCAGAAGATGTTACAAGACCAAACATTTCTGTAACGAATATAATTGGAGTAATGATCATAAATTATGCACCCAAGTCAGTTTCAGACTACCTGTGTAATTTCTCAACAGATTTCTGAGAACGGCAACATCATCAAAGTTTGTGTGTTAGCCAGCTCAGTGCTCTAGTTATTGGATTTGAGGGGAAGCCAGTATACTTCTGTCTTTAGTTGAATAACAAGTGCTCGTGGGCCCTTCGGACCCCTCGCACTTGCTCCTAGGGAGGACTCTTGCTCTGCTGTAGTATATTTTAGTTGTAGCTAAGGGCAAAAAATTCTACGGAGATCCTATGCCGGGTGCCTGGAGTGGCGTTTTTTGTCAAATTGTGATCGCTCATTAGATATAGTACAGGTTTTTAATCGTGGTGGGACCAAGTTTTCTCACATCAGCGAATTTTTTGCGATTTTTGTGCCAAGTTTGGTGCGATTTGAATGTTTAGTTTCGGCTTCCCAAAACACACACACACACACACACACACACACACACACACACGGCTAGTGCTATAGTATATTAGATATTCGTGTGTAACAGTCTTGGCATTGGAAAATCATGAAATAAATGACACTGTGTTTTGTTAAAGGGATGCTTCTTGAAGTATATCACATGCACCTGAAGTGTATAGTTGATTCATGCACCGGCTGCAGTGGTTGCTAACAAATAAATGAAAATCACAGTACTTTGCTGGGTATAGTACCACTTTTCCCCCATTTTTGAGGCTAAATAAGTATATAATGTATAAGAAGAGTATATGTACAGTACTGTATTACGTGGCAGATATTACAGTCAACAGAGTTCAGTCAGTAATGGTAAATGGTTAGTTAGGTTTGTATATTTCACCAGCTTTTGTGTTCCCATATACTGTTAAGTTACAGAAATTGGTAAAAAACTAGCGTACATCAATTTTTCATTAGTACCAACAGATAAATGCAATCGCTTAAGTTCGTTACTAAAACTGTAGCTCGATTTTTCACCAAAATAATAAGCTGATTTAGATAAGGTAAAGTTAGGTAAAGTTACCAAATAAGAGTGAATTGGTTGGTTAAGATGCTGGCTAAAATTTACCTATTTCAGTCAAGCACTCATATTTGAGCATAGCAGTGTTTGCCCAAAAATATATAAAAGTCTTTTGAAATGATAATAAAAAAAAAAAAAATGAAACAAAAGCATTCGGGGGCCCAATGCTAATCGCCCGCCAAAATATGTTGTTGGATAAGGTGCAAGTTACCTACAAACCCAGTTTGAAGAAAATTTGCAAAACTCTACGGAATCTAGTCACTGTGCTTTGCAGGAAGCCAATCCGTATTAAATGAAAGAAAAGCATTTGGAGCCGAATGCTAATTTCCCATCAGAATATGCTGTTGGCCAAGTTAAAGAGCGGCCCCCCCAGGGGAGGAAGGGGTGGAGCCCCCCGGGGAGCGGCGCCCTCCCCGAGGGGACCGTGGGGTGGCGCTCCTCCGGGGCGGGGACGGGTAATGAAACAAAGGGCTGACATTCGGCCGCCTTTGATCAAATCCTCACCAAAAGCAATAGGCGTTTGGACATCCACATAATTGCTATTTCCTGAAGATCTGGTGAAACTTCGTCCACACCTTTTCCAGATATGTAGAGAACACACACACACACACACACACACACACACACACACACACACACACACAGGCACATAGACGCTGGGAAAAACATTATCGTTCCGCCTTGCCAAAGGTGGGCGATACAAATTCAATTTCTACCTGTTATTATCCCACAAGCATAATTAATCCTATAATCATACTGTGTGGACCGTCTGGCCTGTGAGTGTGTGGCCGAGAGATTCAGAGGCTTGACTAATGAATGAACTGATGCATAGAGGCCATTCCACAGAAACTCGTTGGCGATAGTTCTGCTGCTGTGCTGTCCTGTACCTTCCCAGTCCCATGTAGGCTGTTAGCAATAAACAATATGATGATTATGATGACGGCCTCTAAATGTCGGTACCTTTAATCTCGTAATAATAATAGTATTACTGTAATAATAATAATAATAATAATAATAATAATAATAATGATAATAATAATAAATAATAATAGTAATAATAATAATAATAATAATAATAATAATAATAATAATAATAATTAATAATAATAATAATGATGATAATGATGATAATGATCATAATGATGATGATGATGATGATGATGACTGACGATGACGACTGATGATGATGATGATTGATGATGATGATATTATTATTTTTTAATTATTATCCTCAGCATTATGATTATTATATTATATGGCTAGGAATCATACTGAATTTACAGGTAGCCTAAAGGATGATGATAATGATGATGATAATGATGATAATTATGATTTAATAACTATACAGTATATAGGACTATGAACTCAGCCATAATTCACAGTCCGGCTGATCTGGGTCCATCATCAGATTATTTACTTTACCACATTAGTCTGTGGTCGGTATGATGTGGCTAGTTGTTACCTGGTGCCTGTTAAAATAATTGTACCTAATCGGTTGATCGGATTGAGTCTATTCGGTGTGAAGATCAGTGCTTTTATTGGGGTATATAAGTATATGGTAATATTAACCCTGTCAGTCTGAAGATATATTTTATTAATCTTGTCTCCAGACTGTCACACACTTCTTAGAAGAGTTTTTTCCCTGATGGGTTAGATATATCCTTCATTAACCCCAACACACCATATATCTTTGGACGAACCAGACGGGTTAGATATAGCCTTAGTTAACACCTTCAGTATTTGTATACTCTCTTTAAGCAGAATAAAATGTCTGGCATCGGCAAGAGTGGAATAAAGATTACGTCCTGAGGCCAAAGGTGTTAACAGGAAGTGCTGTGTAGAACCAAGCTGTGATGGAGGTGGTTGTGTGGTGGTTTATGGCAGGATGGCAATATTACCGTACATGTGATGGAGGTGGTTGTGTGGTGGTTTATGGCAAGATGGCAATATTACTTGTGTTGGAGAGTGTTGTGTGGTGGTTTATGCAGGATAGCAGTATTACATGTGATGGAGGTGGCTGTGTGGTGGTTTATGGCAGGATGACAGTATTACTTGTACCTGTGATGGAGGTGACTGTGTGGTGGTTTATGTAAAAGACGGTGTTAGGTAACTGAACTGTGATTAGATGTATTTATTGGCGCAGGCTGGCATGAACAGTTAACCTGGCATCCATTAAAATAATAGCTCGCATAAGAGCGAGAAGAGTTATTGATAATACTAAGTGCATTAAGGCTCGGCTTTTGGCAGTATAACTGTGATGAATACAATCGTCTGGCAGTTACAAGACTAAGTTAAAAGTAAGACGTCTTGCACGGGCAAATGGAAGTAAACAGCTTCGATATGTCATGCTCATGCATAAATCTTAACTCCTTAACTACGAGAAATGAATATTAAGATGATTAAAGTCGTCTGGAATCTATCTGTCTATTGCCAGACGCCTTAATCCCTTAAGGGGTGGCCACAAACAAGTCGCCCCCATGTCGCTCTGTCCCCCGCCATTTCAAAACCCTCCCTTCAGCTCACACACCCCTCTTTCATATGTATACCTCTCCACTCCATTCCTCCATTTCATCCTCGGCCTCCCTCCCTCTCCCTCCACTTCACTCACATACACTCTCCTCGTTAGTCTTTCTCTCTCTCTCTCTCTCTCTCTCTCTCTCTCTCTCTCTCTCTCTCTCTCCATATGGGCCAAACCAGCTCAGTGTATTTCTCCTAACGCTTTCTAAAACATCCACATCCACACCACAACGCTCCTTCACTTCCTCATTTGTCTGTCTGTCTCTCTTCATGTACCTCCACATGCTCCTCATAAATAACACATTTCCGCTGTTCTCACTCTTGGCTTGTGTCCTTCCAACAAGGTCCAAGCTTCTTCTCCATACATTAGAGTTGGTTTCACAGTACTGTCATGCAGTGACTTTTTTACGTCCATGCTCACTTCCCTAATTTTTTATCATTGCCTTCAAAGAACCAGCAACCTTTCTTCCTTGTTGCACACTTTCAAGCACTTATCCTCCAAACTTCCATCCTTACTCATCACTCTACTGTACCCAAGTACTTAAATGCACTCACATTTTCCATTTCCTCATCCTCCAACCTCACTGTACATTCAGTGAATTCATTTCTCTCGAAGACCTAACTTTTACTCTTCCCTACATTCATCTTGGGATCCACACGCATTAAAGCAGTGCTCCACAATACATATCCAAGTGTTTCAACAACAAGCTTGAGTGAAGATCGGTGTGAGAGCGAATCAGATAAGTGTATAAGAGTCGTAGACATATTTCCCCCGTGTAAAGTATTTAAATAGATTTCATGTAAAAGTTTTAGAGCGGGTTAAAGATGTAAAGCGTTCGCGTGTTCCTTTGTTTACATATATACCCACCCTCCACTTCGTATTCCTGCCCTTTCCCGCCGTTATTTCTGGTCTCAGACATATTATAGTTTATTTTCCGCAGATCAAGGTCAGTTAGAACGATATCTAACAAACAGATTATCTTTTCTCACTAGTAAATGGTGTAGTGAACCGAAAGTGTATTTACCTACCAGCTCTCTTTGTTTTTGTTCCCACTATCATCCTTGTACGTCTTACTTTAAAGTCTAACGTAACAAATACTAAGTTGCTTGCTAGTTTAGTGCAAGTGAATAGCATTGTCTTCTGTATAGAGTAACAACTGTGTGACTGATGTTACACCAGTGAAATAGTTTTTGCACCACAAACCGTTGTCCACTGAGTGAAGCTAGGTGTTTATTTTGATTTCTGCCCAACATTGTTATTTTCTTTTTTCCTTTTTCTCCCAGTGAATCAGTTTATGGTGTACTTCCACAATACATGGTAAGCTAGATCATACCATAGCAAGTAGATTTGCTTTACATTTTACACAGTTCATGGTAAGTTAGGTTGTACCATAGGAAGCAGATTTTCTTCTCTTTTTACACTGGTAAAAGAATTCATGTAGGTTGGCTTGTGCTACAGCAGGTTGATTTTCTATTCTTTTTATACTGTTAAAGGAAGATAGTATACAAAAAGTAAGTGAATCTCCCTAGAAATTCAATATTTCATTTATAGAGTAAATTGTCCATTTTTAACAACATCCCTTAACCAGTCGTATATTATTTTTATTTTCAGTTGTTCACTGAGAGAAGCTAGGTTTTTATTTTGATTTTTTCCCCAACATTCCATTGTTATTTTTTTGTTTTTCCTTTTTCTCCAGTGAATCAGTGTATGGTGTATTTTCCACAATTCATGGTAAGCTAGATCATACCATAGCAAGTAGATTCCCTTTACATTTTACACAGTTCATGGTAAGGTAGGTTGTACCATAGCAAGCAGATTTTCTGTTCTTTTTACACTTGTAAAAGAATTCATGTAGGTTGGATTGTGCCATAGCAGGTAGATTTTCTATTCTTTTTATGCTGGTGAAGGAAGATAATATATAAAAAGTAAGTGAATCTCCCTGGAAATTCAATATCACATAAATAGAGTAAATTGACCATTTGTAACAACATCCATTAACCAGTTGTATATTATTTTTTATTTGTGTGGGATTGTGGAAATATTGCTGCAAAATGCCATCTAACCTGAAGGCCTGCCAGGAGTGTACTGGTCGCTTTGCGGCTCAGTATTTTTCAAATTACTTTTCGACGCCTGTGTGCAAACTATGCATCTTGAGAAAAGATCTAGAAAATGGTTTAGCTGAATCGCAGAGAAATTACAGGGAACTCAAGGCAGAGTTTGAGACACTGAAAGAGTTTGTAGTGGCAAATGTAGGAGTCAGCAACAGCACTCGAGAAGGAAGAAGCGTACAAACTGAGCTCGTACAAGCCCCCGCCCATCAGGCAGTCACAAATAATAGTGTATCAGTATCTTCCTCACCCAGCGATTCAGTATGTTCCTCGCCAAGCGAAGTCCCCTTTACTATGGTAAGAAATGGCGCAAAACCCGGAAAAGATACGAGGAAGCACCTTCCCATAACTACGTATAATCGCTACCAGATCCTTGCCGAAGCGGTTAATGAGACAGAAGAAACAAGGCTTATTGGGGACTCTATTGTACGCAGTCAGCTGGAGGAGTATTGTGGACGTGCCCCCATCAGCAGAAAGAGGTACTGTTTTCCAGGAGGTGGACTATGTGATATCACAGAAGCCTGCGATGAGGTCACAAAAGACGCAAATGATCAAACTCTGTACGTTATCCATGTTGGAACAAATGATCTGAAGCGCAATAGATCCGAGGAATTGCTAGCAAAGTATCATGAAATGATCAAACGATTCAAAACTAAGTCACTAATGTGATTATATCTGGTATACTCCCAAGGATCAAGGCAGAAAATAGTTTCTATGATAAGGCCTTCAGCACAAATAACCGGCTCAAATCTCTCTGCACGCAAGAGGGAGTCGACTTTGTCAATCTGTGGGACCAGTTTTATGAGCAACATACTCTATTCCAGAAAGATGGTCTCCATTTGAACTCAGTAGGAGCGGCACGGCTAGGTAGACTTCTACACGATAAAGTCGTCCTCTTCAGTTAAAAAAACGCGGCACGTCCAGGAACAGTAACCTTAACGTAAATACCCACCAAGTCAGATCACCAACTGTTCGGAACGGAATCAGAGTCTGCTATGCTAACGCACGTAGTCTACGTAAAAAGTTTGAGGATTTACAATCTCTAATTTACCTAGAAAATTATGACATCATTGGCATCACAGAGTCCTGGATTAACACATCTGACCGTGACTTTCTAGCGGAATACTCACTAACAGGGTACAATATTTTCAGCTGTGAGTGACCACATCGAGCTGGTGGCGGTGTTTTACTATACGTGAAAACTAGTCTCCATCCCCTTGTGCTATCCAAACCCAGTATTACCAACATAGATGCCAGTTATGTTCAGCTAAGTATTAATTCACACAAAATAAATATATGTCTCATCTATCGTCCTCCAGCACAATCAACTGAGACAGATGAAAAACTTTATGATCAAATTGCGGAAATTTGTTGTCAAGAGGATAGCGTAATTTTTGGAGACTTTAATCTACCGGTAACAAAGTGGGGTGAACCACTGACAGCACACTCAGGACAAGAGCTTTATACGAATCTTCAAGAAAGCGCCCTTTCCCAACACGTAGAATACCCAACGAGAGGAAACAATATCCTAGACATCATCTTGACTACAAATGATAACCTAGTCAACAACGTTGAAATAGGACCTGAGTTTAGTTCCAGTGATCATCGAACTATACAGTTTAATATTACTACTGAAAAAGTAAAAGAAACGGAGAGCAAAGAAAAGGTCCCAGATTATCGTAGAGCTAATTTCAACAGGCTCAGAGCGCTACTTGCAACTGCAGATTGGAATCAAATGTCTGAAACCGAAATATTCACCGAAAAATTTAATGAATTGGTAAAGTCATGTGTGCCACTACGTAACAGACGTCCAGCTGGAAATAGTAAACCAAAGTGGTGGTCCAGTGAAATAAAAAGTAACTTAATAGCCAAAAAACAGGCATACCATAAATATAAAGCTACACAAAATAAAGATGATAAATTACAGTACGATAATCTACGCCACACATCGAAAAGACTTATTAAACCAAGCAAAAGAGCACTGGAGATCCACATTGCTAATACATGCAAATCAAATCCTAAAGAATTTTACAGTTACATTAGAAAGGAAAAGGTTATGACTACATCAATAGGTCCTCTAGAAACAAACAATGGCAAACACACTGAAAATGAGGTCGAAATGGCAAATATTCTTAACGATTACTTTGCGTCTGTTTTTACAGTAAACACCACCAGAAACCTACTGTTACCCACAAACCAAGCAAATAGCACAGTCCTTAGTAACTATGCTATCCATAATAACGATATCCTTTCAGCCATAAATAGTACGGACATAAACAAAACCCCTGGCTCCGATAAAATATCACCGAGAATTCTCAAAGAAGCAAAACATGAGCTACTGCTGCCACTTTCTGTCTTATTCAATAAATCATTAAGTACTGGGAAAGTTCCACGTGAATGGAAACTAGCAAATGTAACACCAATTTTCAAAAAAGGAAATGAGTCGCACCCAGGAAATTACAGACCAATCAGCTTAACATCAGTAGTGTGCAAGTTAATGGAAAAAATCATAAGAGATAAAATAGTTAATTATCTAGAAGAAAATAATATAATTAAAGACTCGCAACATGGATTCAGACATTGTCGTTCATGCTTAACTAACTTACTGGACTACTTCCATGATGTTTACAAATCATACGATGACTCAAGAGCAGTAGATATAATTTACCTTGACTTTCAGAAAGCATTTGACACTGTCCCTCACAAGCGTCTCATGAGAAAAATAGAAGCACATGGAATAAAAGGAAAGACGCAAAAATGGTTACAAGACTGGCTGTCAGACTGAAAACAGCGAGTTGTGATAAACGGAAAGGAATCCAAATGGCGTAATGTGATCAGCGGCGTTCCCCAAGGCTCAGTACTTGGACCGATACTTTTTATTATCTATATAAATGACATTGATGAGGGTCTAAATTGCAAAGTATCCAAATTTGCAGATGATACTAAAATAACCAGTAAAGTCACTTCAAAATTACAGTGGCAGCAGTTACAAAATGACCTTAATACTTTAGCAAGCTGGGCTGAAAAATGGCAAATGAAATTCAACACAGAAAAATGTAAAGTACTTCATATTGGAAGTAACAATGTCCATGCAAATTACAAAATGAACAATATTCAGTTATCAAGTA
This sequence comes from Coenobita brevimanus, assembly GCF_032717465.1. Lineage (NCBI taxonomy): Eukaryota > Metazoa > Arthropoda > Malacostraca > Decapoda > Coenobitidae > Coenobita > Coenobita brevimanus. The sequence continues at coordinate 54,953,152 of NC_137033.1, read as the reverse complement.
CAGACTGAAAAGGATCTTGGTGTGATAATATCAAATGACCTAAAACCAAGCAAGCAGTGTACCGATGCGGTTAAAATTGCAAACAAGCTAGTGGGTTTTATTGGACGAACTTTCGAGTTTAAATCGGAAAAAGTCATACTTGCCTTGTACAACTCGCTAGTGCGCCCCTATCTTGAGTATTGTGTGCAATTTTGGTCTCCGTACTACAGAAAGGACAGTGAAAAATTAGAGAAAATTCAGCGAAGAATCACAAAAATGATACCACGACTTAGAAACAAACCATATGAGGAACCCCTTGAAGAACTTAAATTATTTAGCCTAACGAAGCGCAGGTTAAGAGGGGACCTTATTGAAGTTTTCAAAATCATGAAGGGATATGACAACTTAGACATGAATAAATATTTTGATATAGACCGGTCGAGTCAAACCAGAAGTAATGGCTGCAAAATCATGGGAAAGCGATTCCAATCCCACGAAGCAAAATACTTCTTCTTTAACAGAGTTGTAAATATCTGGAACAGATTACCCTCAGATACCGTGAACAGTATCTCAATTGAGACATTCAAAAACAAATTAGACAAGTATTTGCACGAAAATCCTCAGCTGACTCTTTTTCTGTCCGAATAACTTGCTTTTATAGCTACGGTACATGTAAGTTCATGCCCCTTTAGTCTACAAGACACCCCGTAAACAATGTACCTGTACATAGTGTTGCGTCACGATATTATACATTTTCAATTCATTCGGTGCAAACAAAGCAATATAAGCACAGATTAGGATCTGCACAGATAACCCTGAGCTAACGGTCACTACTCTTACTTTCGACCTGTGATGGGCTGTGGATCACTGAGGGTCCATGTTAGTCAAGTGACCACCATCGGGATTTTTTTAATGTACCAGGGGTCACTGCTTCAGGATGAAACTTGTGTACTTGTCCCATATGGGAGAGTTCCCTGTCTCAGTGGACAAACGGAGCTAGGGCCTGATTGACTGCTGCCTACCTTAAAAGCGCCAGGCAAGGCTGCCACACCACCTTTAAACATCCACACTGTGCAGTCCCCTCGTGTCTACAGGACACCCCGTAAACTTAACATAGCGTCACGTCACGTCATTATACGTTTTTCGATTTACCCAAAGCAAATGAGGTAATATACAGTAAGCACAGATTAGGATCTGCACAGATAACCCTGAGTTAATGGTCACTACTCTTACTTTCGACCTGTGATGGGCTGTGGATCACTGAGGGTCCCTGTTAGTCAAGTGACCACCATCGGGATTTTTTTAATGTACCAGGGGTCACTGCTTCAGGATGAAACTTGTGTACTGTCCCACATGGGAGAGTTCCTTGTCTCAGTGGAGTGAACAGAGCTAGGGCCTGATTGACTGCTGCCTACCTTAAAAGCGCCAGGCAAGGCTGCTGTACCACCCCTAAACATCCACACTGTGCAGTGTGTAGCTTCTACGTTATGTCCGCAGACTTCCCATTAACTCAATGTAACCGGTTTATAATGTCATGGCGTAACTATTATTTTATTTGTTTACTTTCTCTTTCAGGTTACTCTATCGGGTAGCTCATAGATAAAGTATTATAGAATGTGACTTTTCCTTTCCAGTGTTTCCTATAAAATTTCCATGTCAGTTTTTCCATGCTACATGGTGGTTTTTCTCACTTTTTCCTGGAGGGTTTGGTGGTGGGGGGAGCCTTCTTGCTTTACTATCCTTATCCTTCAACATGTAGAGTTAGATCTTGTAGTCATAGTTTTCTCTAACAAGCAGCCTCGAAAGGACCATAAGGTCTGTTGCTGTTTGCTTTCCTGTGTATTCCTGTGTATTCCTGTGTTTCGTACACACTCCCAAACTCATTCACCAGGCACTGCAGTTCCCCTTTGTCATCACTTAACAATACAGTATCGTCTCCAAACAACAGTACTGGAAGTTTTCAAACGCTACTCGCTCTCATTAGGGTCGCTCCCACATCCACTGCCCTACCTTGTATCTCTTTTATAATTCCATCCATATACAGATGGAAATATCATGGAGACATGACACATCCCTGTTTCAATCCAACATTCAGATAGGAATATTCACTCATTCGTTATTGAAACTCACTGCAGCCTTAGCACCGTCTTATACACTCTTCACGGCATTCAACAACTTCCCAATAACTCCATATATTTTTAATATTTTCCACATTCTTTGTCTATCCACTCTGTCATATGTTTTCTCCAAACCATAAAGACGACATACAACTTCTTTCCCTTCTCTAGAAACTTTTCCGCTAAAGACCTCATGATGAATGTCTGATCTACACAACCTTTCCCCTTTCTAAAACCTCCCTCTTCTTCTCCAACTAATTTTTCACTTATTTCCCTTTCAAAGCCAATAAGGATCCTACCAAATACTTGCCCTATTACAAATGCCTCTATGTTTACCTCACACTTCTTTTTTCCCTTTTCCTTTGTACAGAGGAATAATTATACCTGACTTCCAATCCTCCGGGACTCTACCTTTCTCCCAAGCCAATCTGCACATCTTCCATATCTATTCTGCTACTCTCTCTACCCTATTCTTCATCATTTCACCACATACTTCATCAGTTCCTGGGGATTTCCCCATTTTAACTTTCTTCATTGCTTCCACTACTTCCATCCTGCTGTTCTCTTCTCACCTCCCGCCTTCTCCTAGCCATTCCCTAGCCACTTATATTCGCAATACTTCTCCACTGTCAATCTACCATTATTATTTTTCACTTTCCTACACCTTGTTTATCACCCTGTCTAACTCTCTTTACCTATTTTCAGAACATTATTTTATATTAACTCTGCTTTACACTCTAATTCCTTCTTAATTCCTCATCCACTTTCTTCTTACTCTCTCTAACTGATCTTTTTACCTCTTTCTTCATCTGTACTCATAACTTCTTGCTTTACTATCCATACCTTCAACTTCTAGAATTAGATATCATAATGATAGTCTTCTCTGTAACAAGCAGCCTCGAAAAGACCATTAGGACTGTTGCTGTTTTCTTTCCTTTGTAACTCTCTCTTCCATCTCTCAACTTCTTCCATGCCTATGCTTCCGATCCACTCACTATATGAATTCTTCTTTTGCACCACAGTTTGTCTCACCTCTTCATTGCACCATGCTGTTCCTTGCACTCCATTTCGTCTTCTCTTTACCCCCATACACCGCCTCACATGCTGCACAGAATTTTTCTGTGAATATCCTGCGCACACCTTCCATCTCCCCTATCTGCTCCAAATCATAATTACCCAATTACTCCTCCACTTCTCTCTTGTACTCTGCCTCCTTTCAGTCCTTTTGCAACCTTTCTACTGTCCTTGTATGAACTACTTCCTCCTGTCCTTCCTTCATTCTATTTCTACATTTCTCTTGAGCCTTAACTTTCACGGCTACCAAGTGATGGCCACAAAGTCCACTCCCCCAACCACTGTGTGCTCTTGCATCCATTCAGTGCCTTCTCATTCTGTTATCCACGCACACATAATCAATCATTGCCTTCCGTTCATTAAGTTCACCACCCATCACTCACCACATATACCTACGGATCATTTTGTGCCTGAAGAGGATATTAGCTATCACCAACCCCCTCCCCATACAAGTGTCCGCTAGAGCACTGCCATTCTCATCCACCTTTGCAGGCAGACCTTACTCACCACCTACTCCATACACTTTCACATTCCCTTCTTTTCCATTAATACCTCCAATCTACAAGAAGAGGTGCCCAGGCTCAGCAGACCCGTCCGCGGCAATCATTGTAGTGCTGACGTATAAACACAACGGGATATCAAGTCAAAGATGTCACATACCAAAATAAGAGTAAATCGGGTGAAAATTGACGATTTTATTCTCATTTGAAATTTTAGGCCCGACCCAACTGACACTGACCCCCCTACCGCTAAATGGGGGGTGACCCCCTTGAGGTAATGAAGCATGTAATAGATGCAGACTGAAAGATGTACCATCATCCATGTAATTTTTGTCAAAATCGCGCCGGTAGTTTTCGCGTAAATTTTTTAACCGACAAACAGATAGACAATCAGTTAAACAAACAAACAGACAAACCGAGTGAAAGCAATTCCCGTCCCCGAAGCCCTCCGGGGCGGAGGACGGGTCAAAACACACTCTCATTCCTCTCAAACTTTTCCATGCACGCTTCCACATTTGCCCAGAACTCTTCTTTCACTCGGGAATATAAAGGCTAAAAAAGACCTCTAAGAGTTAGTGGAAGGAGTCAGCTACTCTTCACCATTTTCCCTACAGATTTTTTTCTCATGTATTTCAACGATATATTTTGTTTACTTCCAATTACATGAAGAAGGGTCTCTCGTTTTCACGTTGATTGTCTTCTGTTTGTCTGTCAGTCTGTGTATCTGTCTGTCTTTCTAGTGTATCAGTCTGTATGCGCCTGTCATCTGCCTGTCTACCTGTTTGTCCATCATTATCTATTTATCAGTCTATATGCCTATTGTGTAATCAGATGCCGTAATTCCGGATGGAGTTGTCAGAAACGAATCGCCTCCATGTCATTGTGTCCTACGCCATCAGGCTGCCCTTTTCCAACTCACATCCTCTGTCTCATATACCTCTTTCTGCCCCATCCGTCCATCTCTTATCCTCGGTCTCCCCCTTCCTTTCCTCCTCCAACTCACTCACAGACACTTTTTCAGTCAGTTTCATTCTCCATTCTCTCCACATAGCCAGTCCATCTCAAGACTGCTTTTCCAATGCTCTCAAGCATATCCACATAAATACAGTAATACTCCTTCACATCCCATTTTTTTCTTTATCTCTCTCCACGTATCTCCGCATCTTCCTCTCCTATAACTCATTTCCACTCCTCTCCTGACTTGTGTCCACTAGAACTTAACATCTGCTCTATTAATCAGTCTTCCTTAGGCATAGTTGGGTCTGAAGTATTCCTTTTGGCAGAACTAACTTTTGTCCTCGACTGAACGGGTTTATGTGCGTGTCCAGTTTGGACGAACATTACGAAACCTGTTTTCGAGGTGCAATACTTTATCCCAACACTGCTTGTGTGCTATGAAATGTTTGGAGTTACCGGTATGTTCAATCAGGAACAAAAATTTGGTCATGCTCATCCCTTTCCTCCTTGTTTCGTCATACCAAAGACAGAAGCATAACAACTCATAAGTATCTGCTGACAGAAAAAGTGAGATGTAAAAGAGATGAAGTATTAGGCGACCATTGGTCTTCAAATGTACTGTACTGCCTGATTAAGAGGTCTAGTACTGTAGTGTGTTAGAGCACTATGTCTATACTGTTAAATGTTAAGGTACTGTATATACAGTATATATATACATATATAGATAGATAGATAAATAGGTAGACAGAGATAGATAGAGAGATTGATAGATATAGATATATAGATATAGATAGATAGATAGATAGATATATCTGTGGGATGATACATTGGTATGACAGGCATGTATTGATCATGTTTTGACAGGCCGTTGTGAAAGGCAGACGAAACCCAATTTCTGAAATTCATAGCCTTCGACTGCCAGCAAGGATTTCCGTCTTTCGACTCCAAGCCTAGTAGATCACTGGCTGGTCATCAGTTGAAAAGGTGGCCTTGTGTGAGGCTGTGAAAGTGTGGAATAGAAGCTACTGCCTACCTGAGAGTGTGAGATGTGAAGTGATTTATAACGTAACCTTGTGTGCAGCACTGATGCTATGGAACAGAAGCCACTACCTTCTTAGAATGAAAGAAGTAAAGTGATTTACAAAGTGTCCTTATGTGGAGCAGTGATGGTATGGAATGGACGCTGACACTTTCCCGAGAGTGTGTGATGTTAAATGAATTATAATGTAACCTTATGTGGTACAGTGGTGATATCTAAGGAGTGGATTGAAGGTATTAAATTAATGCAGTTACATGTTGTATTACTGCACTGATTCTCCCATTCCTGGTAATACATAATTAAACCCCAGACAAGCTGCCTCACAGATGGTGTAGGTGTCCTGTGGTGCCGGTTACATATCAGTGTGAATTGGTTTCCTCTCAGTGCTATGAGGCGGAACTGCTTTAGATATTGGGTTACTGGAACGAGTCAGCACGTTTACCAAGATTGCTTTGCTGAGCTGGCGGGGTTGGCACCTCCTCGGAATTCTAAATATCCCCACCCACCGCGCGAGGCTGTTTTGTTGGGCCAGGTCCGTGCCGGCTCCGTGTTGGACGTGGATGGATTAGGTCATGTGCTGATCTCGTTGTTTAATCCATTACTGCCTTGGGTTGCTACGCTTAGGATATTACGTGGAAAATACTCTGCCTTTGTACCGTTCTCCACCTGTTGGATCATTGTAGGTGCAAAGCTCAAAGGTCCGAACTTTAAAGATTTCCCCTCGGCTTATAGAAAAATACCCCAAACCGTCCTCGATGTAAAGGTATGGACACAGATGACATAAATCTCCTACACTGTTGCTGGTTAAAAGAACATTTTAACACTTCATCCCTAACGTTTTATTCTGCATAATTATCACGCATTGGTAATCGTTTGTGTTTTCTTTCTGTCGTTTAACAATTAACTCGGTATGTTTCAGTATCATACAAGAGGATACTAAGTATATATCTGGGGAATAGGTCTTTTGAAAATACGTAATCTGACTACAATACGTCCCTAACTGTAGTACTGGGGGAGGTTATATTTTGCGATCAGTTTGTCTTCCTGTTAACAGCAGTATGGATGAAGTGTTAGACGGAATCGAACCAAACATGGAGTAGTGATTTAAAGTATTAGGCTAAAAAGAGAAAGTAACTGAATGGCCACAGATCAAGGGGTCAAGGCGAGAAGGGAGAAAGATACTGTCTACGGGAAGGTATGCACTCTCTTAGTGCTCTTGTTTGAGTGGCGTATGTGTGTGTGTGTGTGTGTGTGTGTGTGTGTGTGTGTGTGTGTGTGTGTGTGTGTGTGTGTGGCGGGGAGGGGGAGCGTGTGCTCGCGTATTCTTCAAAATCTGAGGAATCATCTGGGGACAGTAATAAGAGACACGTTCACATGCTGATGGAAATAAAGGCCTACTCTCCTCCAATAAAAGGGCTTGAAAACAGTCAAGTAAATGTCAGTTGTGTTGCTCGCTTACCTCCACAACACAACTGACATTTACTTACCTTTGCTGTTTTCAAGTCCTTTCATTGGAGGAGATATTTAATCCTTCAGCATGTAGATGTTTTTCTTACTCATGTCATTAACAAGCGATTATTCAGCTTTTGAAGAACCTCTTATAGTGAATGATTGATGAAGGTCACATCTAATCCTTCAAGTTAGAGAAGTATCGCCTACGCTAAATATAATGGGCTAAAGGTAACATGAATATGATGCCACCGTATATGAAAGGAATTAACATGACGGGTTCCGAGCTAACGAAGGGACTGTCCCGTTCATTTATATAACCCCAAGGAAGACACTTCATCACTTGCATATTTTCTTCAGACAAATGCCACCCGATTTCCTTTATGTAGGTGAGACAAAACTCTGCCAACTAATGAATAAAAATATCAACTTATGTCATTTAATACACTCATTACGAAGGGTGAATCCCACCTTTATTTTATTCTTGATACCGCCCGACGTTTTTACCTTCGGAAAGACCGCTGGTGTTGATGGGAGTGCGTTCGAGCATGTACAGAGAGAGAGAGAGAGAGAGAGAGAGAGAGAGAGATGGTTATGTTATTTTAGTTCGTCGCATAATCTAGTCTATGGCAGCAGGTAACTACGGGTACGTGCTTTTGTACTTACAGTTCTTTTCACTTGGGTATATGGGTGTGACTGGAGACTTTAGTGCTGTTAGTCTGTAACCTATATATGAATGTAGGGACAGTTGCGGGTAGTAATAAAATTGATCCACTTGGCTGAAAAATTATCATACTCTTAAATAATAGCGATGTTTATAATTCGATGGGCTCCTATGATCACATTACCTGGTCCCGAAACTTATTGCCCACCGTTTAGATATTTATCATATTGGAGTTAATAGGTATTTATGGTCTCAACTCCACACTTCTATATGTTTATGCATAATGTTAAAATCAATCCATATATTTTCTCCATTCAGCTTGCAGGTTTTCAAAAAGGCAAAAAACTGCACAAGTAATGATGATATATAGTTTAATGTGATTACTGTAGAGGGGATCATTGGTATGCTTCAGGGACATGCGTTTGTAAAGGTCATGTGAACCACTCTGGTATTATCAGGTCATTACATAATTAATTAGCTCGTTTATCTTAGTCTTCCACCATAATTAACACTAATCGACCTGGATTCTGAACCAAGGTGATAGACTAGCAGAGATGGTATGGTGTGTAGATACTCATTTCCTGGAGGCTGCAAGTAGATGATGTCAGAGTTGCTTAGTGCTCTTAGTACGGGTGTGAGGCTGGTATGGCATGAAAGTTAATAGGCAAGAGTAAAAGCGCTGTAACTGGGACTGTTGAGGAATGTGTGTGTTTATTGCTTTGATGTAATCTGATTCGTGAGAGATGTGGAGCAAGGACGTTTATTAATAACAGAGTTAAAGAGAATGTGCTTAGTTGGTATGATATTACATAGAGAACTGTTGTAACGAGCTTGGTGAAAAGGGCGTATCTAAGTGAATTTGAATGTGGTAGAACAAAATGAAAGTGGATGAATGATAAAAGAATGTAAGTAGGCTATGCGAGGGACGGAAACTGCGACTAGAGAGGACTGACAAGCGTTCGAGCTGCTGGGACAGACTGTGTACAGAGAAGCACGTGAAAAAGATTTCCTACCTCTTCCTCAACTTTGGAGTTGATGAAATGACTCTGCTGGACAGGTATTATAAAGCTCATGTATATAAAAATAATTCCAATATAATGGGCAAATGATTGAGGTGGAACCAGGATTGTGTGCCCTGGAATGGTGATTTAATTAGTGTCTAAGCCATTTTCCTGTGCCTACTGTTTATAATTCTTCCTTTCTGAACTCTACCTCACCGCATCAATAGGTAGCAAAAAGAGGCTAATGATGCAGATGATGATGATTAATGTCATCAACCTTTAAACACCGTTACCATTTTTTCAAATGTACAAAGCTGGAAATCTATCAAGAAATACGTTAATCCACACTTGTATGACTAAAAAATCAGATTCCTAAATTTATTTCCAGTGGGAACTTTTAGTCAGGCCATAAACCCAGTGATAACCTTCATTAAATACTGACTGAACTTGTACAATAAAGTGTTGGAGATAACCTTCAGTAATTACCGATTGAACTTGTACGGTAAAGTGTTGGCTTCTGGTGCCGGTAATGTGTAGTCAGCGTGTTAATCATTGCCAAGTAAGTGAATATAAACATAAATCATGTCAGTGGCCACATAAACCCACCCTATACTCTTTTTAATCTACTTTGGCCAGATTTTTGTCTTTTTGCGGCTTATTTCACGTATCTCAGTGGCGAGAAAAGACAATGCTACGCTTCTACAACCTATCCATACCACTTCTTCGTGACTAGAACCATATTCTAGATTACTCTCTGGAGAAAGCTCAACAGTAAAGATGGAGACATGGCAGATTAAGGACAACTAAAAAAAAAAAAAAGCATAGCTAGCTTAATGGCTAAATACCCTTACCATCTATTTCCCTCATGGCCTACAAAAATTAAGCCGGTCTATACTGTGTGCTTATTTCATCCGTCATCTCTTTTGTCAGCTGTAGGTCCAGCACTTGTTTTTTTGTTACAGGTATACAACAGTGAAATGATGATAACAGTACAGTAGTAGACAAGCGGGAGGGTAATTGTAATCCAATGTATGTTTGTACCGTAATTCCTTTGCCCTCTTGTCTCATGCATCCATCTCATCTCAGTCTCGGCAAATGATTCTCGTGTGTCTGAATTGTCATGTTAGACTCTCTCTCTCTCTCTCTCTCTCTCTCTTTCCCCTACCACTTCTCCGTCAATACCATCATTCTCCATACCTCCTTTCGATTTTTTCTCCAGGACACTTTCCATGTTCGTCACTCCCTCCCTTTGTCCTTTTCCCTTTTCTCTTATCACCCATATCGTCGCTCGTCCCCATCGTCCCCTCACCCCATTCTTTTTCGTCCCACATCCTCTTCTTTCTTTGTCCCTAACCCCATTGTTTCTTGGTCACTCACCCTATTCTTTTTTCGTCCCACATCCCATTCATTCTTTGTCCTTTATCCTTTCGTTCCTAGCCCCCTTTCCTCTTGTCCCTCACCATCTTACCTCTTCGACCCTCAACCCCTATTCACTTAGATCCCAATACCACTTCCTTCATCCTCCCTGTTTCTCTTCTCCTTTACTTCTCCTCTCCTTCCTCTTTAACTGTGCCCTCTCGCTCGCCCATTGACATCATCTCTCTTCCATACCTACCCTTCACTTGCCTCTTCTCCTCACTTTCCCTTGATATGTCTTTCCCCCACCCACAGTCTTCCTTTCTCTCTGTCTCTGTCCTTGACATTATTCCTCCCCCTCCATTCGTTTCCTTCGTCCTGCTCCGCTCACCTAGTTTCCCCCACTCTCCCTCCCCTCCCTCCCCCCTCCCTTCCCTTTCCCTCCCCTCTTCCCCCCCCCACCCAAGCAGCGAGGTAATGGTGCAGTAATGGTGGTGGGGAGTGAGGGATATTTGTACTTAAACCTCCACTAAAGCCACTACATTAAACTCCAGTGCACTTTCCGACCCTCCCCCCGCCATGGCCCTCACCACCACCACCAGTAACAACAACAACAACAGTAACAACAACAAGAAACCCACACCCAACCCTCCACAGCCATTAACCAGACTTGCAGTTATGTCAGATGGATCAACGCTCTTGAGAAATGTGTATGATCAAGTTGCATGGGGTGAGACCGTGTTAATCCCGCCATTCACGGTCAGTTTGACCTGTTAGCGAAAGTACACCATTCAATTTACTTATTTACTTATATTTTTGCGCAAATTAGGTCCACCCAGATAGTAAAACTGGTTAATGAAGGTTACATCGAACCCTTACAGGGAACAGTTTCCTCAAAGGTAAATAAAATCGTCTGAAGGTGACAAGAATGAAATATAAGAGGCCATCGTAGTCAAGGGACTATGATGGAATATTCAAAAGAAATCGCCAAGGGAGAAATGATATCTAGCCATCTAATCCGACAAGCATATAGCAACTTGTCATCTGTGCTGCATATTCAGTGTTGCTGGGATGCACACAGGTGACATAATTAGCAGGTATGCACTTACCACCAGGCTTGGGTGTGGAGAGAAAAGGAACACAAAAGAAGACTGAAAAAAAGAAAATAAGAAAAAACGGGGCAACGAAAAAAAAAAAAAAAAGAGAGAGAGAGAGAGAGAACTGACCGACGCTCACCTCTGAACTGGAGAAAAGAAACAAGTACGGACACAAAGCGAGAGAGAGAGAGAGAGAGAGAGAGAGAGAATTTAGTCTGTTTTCTTCACTTTCCCACTTCCACAGTTTTCTCTGTTCCCCTCCAGCAAATTCTCTAACTTTTCCCCGCACAGTTTATCCTTCCATTCCCCCTCGTTCGTCTCGTTCCGTCCTCATTCACTTGGGTACCGGTTATCTTCATCCTTAACCTGTAACATAACTGTATTAATTTTGTGCATATGGCTTTGGACAGAATTCTGGGGCAGTGGATTTAATGACACTGTTTATATGACGTGTCGATGGGGTCATACAGGACTGCAGTGAACATAAAAATATCAAATTCATTTTCACAAATTCTTCCATCTTCCGAGATGGAACTCGTGCCCACACAAGCCCCAACCCCCTGCTTTAACCACTCCACCATAATAAAATATAATGTCAGTGTGTGAGGCATTGGCAGCGTAAGACCAAAGGGACATTCCTGACGCCCACCAGCACCAAATTATACGTACGAGAAGCAGGTTATTTGGTATAGGAGGAAACTGACTCGAAGTCTGATGGCATAGAAAGTGCCCAGCAAAATAAATAGGAAATGAAAGAAAGCTTGGCTAAGAAGGAGACTGAACTTTGACAAAGTAATTACGGTTTCGGAGACGAGACCGCTGTGGCGAGTGTCTCTGGCGGATTTATAGGGAGTGATAGTCATCAGAATCAGACATGAACCGTAATACATACATACATAAACATATTTACAGTATATACATCTATCTATCTATCTATCTATCTACATCTATATCTGTCTATCCATCTATTTATCTGTATCTATATTTATCTATCTGTCTATATACATTTATATGTATCTATTTTTATAGGCTATATATTTATATTATGTATATTTATTGACTCTATCGGATACGTTTATGTGAAGCTACAGAACATGGTGAATGTTTTTGGAGTATGATAGAGCCATGATTCCGGGGACTTGAATGATGAGTGAATGAAACCGTGGCCCATTGGATTGGGCAAATTTGGGCTGTCTGGGCGTTGCTACTCCTCACCGAGGTCCGGATGATGATATTTATATGTACCGGTATATATACTGTATATATATATATATATAGTTATATAGTTATAGAAATATACCGATATATATATATATATATATATATATATATATATATATATATATATATATATATAGTTATAGAAATATACCGATATATATATATATATATATATATATATATACTGAATAATAAATATAGTTATAGAAATATACCGATATATATATATATATATATATATATATATATATATATATATATATATATATATATATATATATAATATCTTGTTTTTGATTGCTCCAACATGCTTGCCTGCGTAGGGCTTGGTTACCTAATGGCGGCTGTCCATGCTGCCCAGCCTCTGGCAGCTTCCCTATTTAGTCCCATATCCCTAAGGTCATATTCAGTGACCTCGTCCCATGCTTTGTTAGGTCTACCTCTCGCTACTCCTACCCCCAACATTAAACTTCTCACTCTCTGCACCCTGTTATCATCCCCCATCCTCTCCACATGCCCAAACCATCTCGGTCTACCTCTCTTCATCAAAACACCAATACACTCCAGTTTCATCCTACCTCTCAAGTCTTCCATCGTCATCCTAGCCCCGCAGGCCCCTCACTCAGGGACGCACTGCACATCCACCTGATCATTGCCATTTCTGCACGACTGAGCCTGCAAATATCCTCTTCCTTTACTGCCCAGGTCTCACTACCATGCAGCATTACATTTATACCGCATACAAAGATCCCTTAGCAAGGAGGAAAACCCCTTTCAATATCAGGAGAGGCAACAGCTCTCTGAACTTCATCCAACCGCTCCTCACTCTATTTACAAAGTTACCTCCAGCCCCATCTCCAGCACATAACATATCTCTCAAATAATAAAACATTTCCACACACCCAAGAGACTCACCAACAAGTTCAATCCTTTCACGCCTGGCGATCTCCACATGCTCTCCCGACACATCGCATACATGAAATCAGCATTATCTTGCAGTCTGTCTCTAACACCAGCATATCTCTTATGCACCCACATATCACAAACACTGCACAAGATGGAATTACCTCCCACGCCCTTGTGGCGGATCGCACATTACCACTCCCTTTCTTCTTTGACAGTACCGCCCCTCAGCTCTGGATACCATCACTTCTGTTTTATCTGCATTAACTCATAAGCCGTTGTGCCCTGTACTATTTCTCTACTTCCTAAATCTTTCCTCCTCCTCCCTTTCATTCTCTGCAGTCAACACCATTTCATCAGCATACAACATCTCCGACGGGAGTTGATTTCTGAAATTACGTGAGATGGCTTCATGTACCATAATAAAAAGGGGCTCAAGACTGACCCCTGATGCATACCAACATTGACGGAAAACTATCTATCTATCTATCTATCTATTGCCAGACGCCATAATCCCGTAAGGGGTGGTCATTTGACTTTGAGTTATTTGTTTTACGGGGAGGGGCACTAACCCTCCACCAACCCACTTACTGACACGTAGGGAGCACGTATGTTCTGGTTATATGGTTACCACCCAGCGTTGCAAATGGTTTCTTGGCTTACATGAAACCATTTGGCTTGTCACTCAATGTAAAGCCACCTATAGGGGAAAGAAAAGCAATAAGAAGTGACAGGAAAGATGGGAGAAATAGGAAGAAAGGAGGGCAGGCTCCTAACTCAAATTTCCATTCCACATACATGGCCATAACCACCCTAACCAGCCAATCCTCGATCCCAAGCTTTCTCATTGCCCACTCCACCACCTTTCTAGGGACTCCGTCAAAGACCTTCTCCAAATCAACAAAACAAAGTACAGTTCCCTTTTCTTTCCTTCCTGAAGCTGTCAGGCAGTGAATATGGCATCAGTGGTCCCTTAACCTGCCATAAACCCAAAATGCATCTCATCAATATTCACTCTATCTGTAATCATACCTTCTAGAACTCTCTCCATTACCTTCATTATCTGGTCCAAAAGCTTTATGCCTTTATAATTTCCCCTTTCCAGGGCATCACCCTTCCCCTTGTACACACACACACACACACACATATATATATATATATATATATATATATATATATATATATATATATATATATATATATATATATATATATATATATATATATATATTTATATTTATTTTTTTATAGATAGATAGATAGATATTAGGAAAGATTTTAACGCTGTAGCCGAGAATCGAACCCTGCACTGTGTCATGTACCATGGCATGATGAAAGCTAAGCCAACCGAGTTCTGTGAAGAAGCAGGTAAGTCCATTATGGGTGGATATTTTTTTCCCCAGCCCAAACTCAGATGATGACATATTTCAGAGTCATCTGGATATTTGCATAGCTTCACGCAACTGTGCAAGTGACATAGCAGTTTTAATCTGCCTCAGTCAATGTGAGCGCCTTACCATAATGTTTGAGACCTCATTACACACATGTGCACATGTGGAATTTTTTTTAACTCTCTAGCCGGAAATCGACCCCGTAACTCCTAGATAGGTAAGAATGACCTTGCTTATAAACACGAAGACTGCGTTATAAGCCTTTAAAATGGCGGAAGTCTGTCCTCCATTCTTAGGAGCGAGTCATAAGTCCTATGATTCGCCATAACTTGAGTCATAGCTAAAAACATCTCCCGAGGTGGTGGCCCTTGCCGCTAGATCTTGACCTTTGACGTTAATGTCTCAAAAATAAAGGTCAGGCCCTTGGATGGCTCTGAACCCTCAGACCAAGTCTGATCCCACTGAGATCAGAACTGTTTGTCCGTTCCTACAGACACACAAGGGTCTAACTTTGACCTTGACGTCTGACCCTGAAATTTAATCGGTTTTTCACACAATCGATTCCCTTTGTTCTTGCCTACCCTAAACCCTTCCACCAAGCCTGATTTCAATCAGACAAAAATTTCTGAAGTTAATTATGCGGTGTGACCTTGACCTTTGATCTACCGTTCTTCTATCTATCTATTGCCAGACGCCATAATCCCGTAAGGGGTGGCCATTTGACTTTGAGTTATTTGTTTTACGGGGAGGGGCACTAACCCTCCACCAACCCACTTGCTGACATGTAGGGAACACGTATTGTTTGGTTATATGGTTACCACCCAGCGTTGTAAATGGTTTCTAGGCTTACAGGAAACCATTTCGCTTGTCACGCAATGTAAAACCACCTGTAAAGGAATAAAAGGCAATAAGAAGTGACAGGAAAGATGGGAGAAATAGGAAGAGAGGAAGCAGGCACAGAAAAAGAATGATAAAGGCTAAGGAAGAAATAGGCAGCACTACATCAGGTGAGTGGACGATGGTCGCCACCACCTATCACAATCTACCGTTCTTACAAACACTATAAGTAAATCAGCTTCTGGGATAACCTTCAACCATTATGAGTTATTTATTCACACACACACACACACACACACACACACACACACACACACACACACAGTTTAGACTGCTGTATAGTACTCACTTTTACTAATTGCTACACATTTTTTTTTAAGCTTTTTTCGTGCTAATTAGTTGTTGTTTTTATGGATAACCTATCAAGTTATCATCTTAGAGTATATTGTTATCAGTCTCTCTTATGTGTGCTTTTCATTTGACATTCCCTTCCACACACCGTCATTCTTCGCTCATTCCCTGTCATTTTTCTTAGATTGTCTCCCTTTCCTTCCCTCGTCATCTGTTTTCCTGTTACCTCTCCTCTTGTACTTTTCCTCCTCCCCGGCCCCCCCCTCTCTCTCTCTCGGGTTCTTTCTGTTCCTTCCCATCATCCTTTTGCTGTTGCTGTCTGTTTAGTCTTTCCTTCTGACACAACTGCCTTCCTCTGCGTCTGCTCCCTTCATGGTATGCCTGCACCACCGTTTCCAAGCATTCTTGAAACTTTTCCCTCCTTCATCTTCCCCTCTACCTCGAACCATTATTTGTTCTTCCACCATTCTTAACTCACTCTTCTCCCTCCTGAAACAAACCTCCCCGTCCTTTTCACTCTACATTACCCCATCATCTTCTCCTTTCCCTCCTCGAATTACTTTTTATTTCCGCCTCCCTCCGACGCCTCCTTGTACAGTATGCTCCTTCCCCTTACTTATCTCTCTCCTCCACTCACTTTCCTCTCCTCCCCCTTGTTTTCTTGCTCTGCTCTCCTTATCTAAGAGTGTGCCATTGTCGTAGCCTGCTGTATATAAACATTATCAGCCCATGGATACAGTTGATATTAAATTCTTGCTGCTACCAGACAATTTATTTATCTTTTTTTTTTTTTTTTGGGGGGGGGAGGCCTTTAGTAGTGATGGCGTTATGAAGCATCTCAGTAAAACAAGAAGAATAAATTATGAGTGACGTCATCGTAATGAAGTTACTCAAGTCTCGAAAAGGAAAGTTGGTTAATGAAGGGGAAGGGGACCGAGAACGAGGTGGAGAGAAGGTGCAAGAGTATGGTAAGAGTCGGTGGTGTGGCATAGAAAGAGGGGCCGTGAGCTGCTGATAGGCACAGAAACGCTTGGAAGTTCTGCTGTTGAGGCCATCCATACAGGATACAGCGTTAGGCAGTATATAAACGACGACGATAACTAGATATGTATGGAGTTACTAAGCTTATCAGCATTGTGTGTGTGTGTGTGTGTGTGTGTGTGTGTGTGTTTATTTCAGATGTTTTACCATTTCTTCTCTTCATTATCCCTCCTTTAATTTCATTTCAGTGTCAATTACCGTCACTTTCCGTATATTCCTCTCTTTCCTTTCTCCCTCAGCAACCGCATTTTTACTTTAACCCCCACAACGATCCTGTATTATCGTTTTTTGTTCTTCCTTCACCCAAACAGTTTTATTCTATTTAGGAGGATCTCCGAATAGAGTAGGAGATAAGAAAGAACAAATTTAATTCCTTGAATTCGAAACGTCTCAGAGGTGACAAATAATAATCAAGTCGTAAAAATGTTAACATCACATCTACCCTCCTGACCTACCCTTTCCACCATCATCCCTCCCACCATTCCTCCCCACCTACAGTGTTCCTTCCCCCACAGCTTTCTCTCTCCTTCCTAGTCTTTCCACTCCTGTTTTTCCGTCTTCCCTAATTCTCTAAGACCTAGTCGATATCTTGCACTCTGTATCATGATTCACTCTCCTTGACTCTCTCACCCCTTCCGCTTCCCCTCGCTTTACATCCACCCCTTCCCAAATCTACTTCTTTTCTCCATCCTCTCTCCCTTCGCTCCCAAACTGTCCTCCTCCTCGCCCACTACCACATAGCTATTTTATTCCTTCGTCTCATTCTCCCAACTTCTCTCTCCTTCACTTCCCAAATCCCCTTCATTTTTCATTCCTCTCCTCCTCCCTAATTTTCCCCGCCTCTTCTTCATCCTTGTCATGATGCGCTCTTCCCATGCCTCCTTCTTCCTTTCATTCTCCGCGTCTCTCCTCCTCCATCATCATCCTTTCTCTTCCTCTCTTCTTCTCTTTCGTCTTTTCCTCCTCCTCCTCCTTGATTATTCTGCTGTCCCATCCTTTACATTCTCTTTCTTCTCCTCCTCCATTTCCATTGTCTTTGCTGTCCTTTTTTCCCCCTCTTTTCTTTTTTTCTTCACCCCTTCTCACATTTTCTCCGTCCCCATTTATTCCTACCGTCATCTTCCTTACCTGCTCCCTTCCTTTCCTCCTCCCTCTCTCACTTTTGTCATCCCCATCCCTATTGAGACTTATTCCTTTCTGGTTTCTCACTTCCATCTTCCTCACATCGCCCTTCACTTCTCCCCCGCCCAACTTCTTCCTGCCTCTTCTCTCCTGTTCTCTCCCCATCCCTCATCAAATCTCCTCCGTTATTTTCTGCCCACTTCCTCTTCCGTTTTACTGTCTTCTCCCTCTTTATCTCTACCATGATGGCGTTTCCTCACCTCTCACCTCCCACTTCTTTCCTTCAATTCCCCTTCAATTTCCCCTCTCTTCTCACTCCATTATTCCAAAATCCCTCTCCTTTTTCCTTTCATTTCCTCCAGCACATCCCTCTTCTCTCTCCCCATCCCTTGTCATTCTCCCCATTCCCTTTCACTCTCCCCATTCACTATTCTCGCACTCATCTCCCCTCTCTCTCCACGTATCTCGACTTTTTCTTCACCCCTCCCAAAATTCCTCTCCATTCTCTTTCCTCTCGTTCTCCCCCCCTATACTCTCTTCCCCTCTTTTTGCAGTCGTATTGTCTCTTTCTGATTGCTTTCTCTCTCCCTCTCTCTCTCTCTCTCTCTTTCTTTCATCTCCCAGTTCTCTCCCACTTCATCTTTGCTACATACTTCCCTCTCTCCATGTCAGTAAATTTCTCTTTTCATCTCCCTAATTCTATCTTTTCCACACCAATTTTGATTATTTTTCCTATGTTCATTAATTTCACTATTCCCTGTGTTACTTATCTTCCTTTACCAGCCATTACCACTTCTTCAATGACTTTTGTGTTCTCTCTCCTCTCATTTTTTCCTCTCCCTTCTATTTCTTCGCTTTCCTCCTATTTTCTCTCCTCATATATCGTTCTGTCTTTCCAAACGCATCCTCCCTCCCTTCTGCTTTTTCACCCTCCCAATCTTATTTTCGTACTTTCTGTTCCTGACCCTCCTATTACTCTTTTGTCATGCATCACTATCCTCCCACGCCATGATCTGTTGTAGTTAATTAATCAGTCAGTCAGTTGATCAGTCACTCGCTGTCTTCCACTCGTTGCTTCCTCATCTTCGTTTATACCCTCCCTGATAAACCACTTCTTCCAAATCTTTTCATCTGTTCTTCCTTTAAGCACTTCATTAGGGTGGCGTCAGTATTACTTTAGTCTTGCTGCCTCCAGAAAATGTTCTTCAGTTTAGGAGAGACGTCCATCAAGGTAGGGGTTAATGGAGGAACTTTACATTCCTTTCAGTATGAGAGAACTTGAATCTGAAATATGATTGATTGTTGGAAGCAGGAATATAAGACAAATGACGTCACAAATGATATTTATTATTGGGAATAACAGTTTCAGTCCGAGGGCTCCATCATTAACTTATGGTTAACGTCAGGTTCGTCTGTTTACCTTAGAGGACTCATGTGCTGAACAACTTGGCAAAACCTTGATATAACACCTCCAGATGGGAAGTCTCTCGTTAACTCAGTAAGATCGTTTGAAGTAAGAAAAAATAAAATCCTCATCGTACTAAAGAGTTAACTTCTTCCTTTCTTCACCCTCATTTTTTTTTTGTTATCCATTTTCTCGTTTCCCTCTTCCTTCACTGCGTTCAGTATTCCTTCAGGCTCCTTGATGCCTGTGCTCATCTCCTAGACTTTGACTCTTGGACGGGTGGATTACTGTGGCCACGGCATTTTTTCTTTTCTCAGTCATTTGTAATTCAGGAACCTCTCTCCACTCTCCTATTTCCGGGTCAAAACGAAAGGGGTTGGGGAGGGGGTGGCCGACTTTTTCTCATGCGATTAATTGTTATTTTACAGATTCCTCATTTTTTCCCCCTACGCCCTAAAACTCTTCCCCCAGTTTTTGCTTCTGCGATTTTTTTTTCTTTAAGGGGGAGAGATTTTTGGGCAGGGTGCGTCCAGGCAATTATCGTTTTTCTTTAATGACATAATACCAGACCCGACCCACCCTACCCTCTCGCTTACACCCACTTCCCTCACGCCTTCCACCCTATTATAACATACCCTTCCCATGTCCTCTCTTTCCTTCTCTCTCTACTGCCCACACCTTCCTTCCTTGTCCCTTATCTCTTACATCGTATCGCACATCCTTTCTCTTTCCTTTCCCTTCTTCTAACCCACTCTCCTTCCCCCTCCTACTCACATCTTCCATCACATGCTTGCTCACTCCCTCTCTCTCTCTCTCTCTCTCGTCAAACATAGAGGTAGGCTACACGAAAAAGCAAAAAAATAAAAAATAAATAAATAAATAAAAACAGCAGCCACTGGCGTACTCTAAGTGTCTGTCAGTCCTTCTGACCTAATGTCATTCCCACCCTCAGGAGGATATTCATTAGGGTATAGCAGTGTCGAACCCTACACTCCCTCAGCAACCATTTACATGCTCTGCACTCACCTTCAATGAGCATATCTGACTACTATTAATGGGGATTGGCAGCTTGAGAACAATAGCAGTAGGGAGTGCGGAGACACATTAATATAATGACTGTAGTTTGAGTAAATTCTGTGTTCACTTGAATTCGTATTCACAACAAGAATAATCATTTTTAATTATCCCTATGACCAGAGACAAGCACGACTGATATCTTACACATGCTCGCTCTCTCCCGACCCACCCCACCCTCTCGCTTACACCCCTTTCCCTCACGCCTTCCACCCTATTATAACATACCCTTCCCATGTCCTCCCTGAAAAAATTACTCTAAGTGTCTGTCAGTTACTTGGTGTTTAATTGATGCTCAGAGCATATGAAGTTTCCTTGCCTTATATACTCACAAGTCTCACCTGATCTTCACTGAATTCTACTCACCAACTCCATGTTGTCCATGGTGGTGGCTGTCTTCAGTCTACCTCGGCTGTGCCTCTTGGACATTGCTCACGTCTGTCCTCTCTGACCAGCCGGCTAATCATCTGATCCGGTAACCTTTATGACTCTCCCTATATTCACTTCTTATCCTATATTCACTTCCTGGAGCACTGTCTTGCCGTGTACTTGAGTTGTCTTGCCTCGTACTTGAGTCACTTAGGTATAAAATTAATGATGCGTTCACTAATACTTTCTCTAATGACCTCTTACTAAAACTAAGGATGCACTTTTTCGTGACCTCGTACTAAAATTAATGATGCACCTATAGCTACTCTTTCTTGTGATCTTTTACAAAAATTAATGATACAGTTACTATATAGTACTCTCTCTCTCGCAACCCGTTTTTCTTATCCCACGCCCCACAGAGAATCCTTGGTACTCCACAAGAATCTGGTATGCGTCAAGTACAGTATATACCCTTGCATGTTTTCTGTCCCCTCCTATTACCAGTCTCCACTTCCTCCTTCTGCGACCTTCTATGTCTCCCACCGTCTCTAGGTCCCCACTGCAACTTCTTGTGCTTCCAATGCTTTTGTTCTAATCTCATGATGCTTACACTTAATGGTCTTGTATGCCTCCTTAAGTAAACTGAGACTCTGTGTCTGTAGCAGCTGTGTCCACTCCTCCATTTCCTTCTCCTTCTCCATTCTCCTCTTCCTACCTAAGCCCAGGCCCTTGACCAAGATTGACGGGTGAATAAGGTGGGCCTGTGGCATGGGAATTGGCTGCCCATTTGTTTAGTGGCGTCAAAATCTACAGCATCACATGTGCTGGTGTCGGGCTGAGAGTCGGGGTGGTGTATGTCATCCAGTGATTAACTGTTGCCATTCCAACAGTAGTTTGTCTCTCCCACATGTTCTCACATGTTTCCGCCTTAATGTCAGCTCGAATATATAACAGCCTTTCACTCACAGTTACAATGTTACTAACGCAGATTCCCATGTGCATTTCTGTGAGACAGTGTGAGTCGGAGAAAGGGCTGCAAGAGGGTGAGGGACAGGGTGACATGGAGTCGATCCATTTGTGGCCATCTCTTCTGGGATTAAGACGTCTAGCAAAATACAGACGGGCAAATTTCCAACTCTACACTCCAAAAATCTTCAACTCCTATATACGAGAATACCTGTGCATGAAGTGTCGGGTGGAGGTGGGATCACTTTTCCAGTAACAAATTGGTGTTTTTCACTCCTGTGGATCAGATGGCATTCAGGAACTGGTAATTACGGCTTGAACATGAAGCTGCCCACCTACAACATGTCAGGCATATGCAGTCTTTACAAAGCACCTGTGCACCTGTTTTTGTACCCCAGGGCAGGCACAGTACGTTTGGTGATCCACACCAGGATGGGGTGTTGTTGCTGCCTGGCTGAGCAGACCTGTCGACCGCAGGTAAACTAATGCCCCTATGGGTTCGTCTCATAAGGTATTAACACCTCTGCTGTTGTGTCTGCGTCTTAGGAAGGAGTATTAACGTGGAAAACTGTTGAGCCAGTCAGTCAGTCAGTAAGTGGTAAAGCCATGCATGAACATGACTGAAGTGCATGTATATGATTGGTATAAATATGTATATTAATACTGTTACGTGTTGCTGAGCTGTATTGCTGTTTAATATTACTGTTTAATATTACAATTACAGCAGCTACTAAAACTTTGTAGTTAACATACAGTGTGTGTGGTGCTGGGGAGGATCGCCATCACGTTGTGGCACCGTTATGACTCGAGGGGCGGAGCTCCCTCGGATATACAAACGTATTTCAGTCGCCTCCATATTCCCCCGAAAGGAGGACGGTGGACTGTGGAAGAAAGGGAATTTTCGTTCTGCAGCCACGTTCAAATGAATTAGGGGGTTGCCGATCTTCCTCCTCCTCCTTCTAACCTGTGCATCTGCTTGTATCGTACGGTATTACTTTGCAGTAAGGCAGTTACTGGAGGAAGTGTCTGAGATTTGGTGTTAAATAAATGTGAAGTTTACGAATCTGCGAAAGGTGTATGACCGAAGTAACACTTAGGGATTAGGGAAGGTGTTATGTTTGTATGTAAACAGTATGGGATTATGGAAGGCGTTATATGTGAATGGTATGCAGGGTAAGTTCCTGAATGCTGTGAGAGAGTTTTTATGATAAAGTGACACGCGTCAGTGGACGGACTCTTTAGGGAATGGTTTAGTATCAGGACTAAAATGAGGCATGGTTGTGTAATGGATCTGGTTAGGCGACAAAAAAAGGAAACAGTTGCGATGATGGGAATGAAGATGAGTTTGGAAGATGGAGTATTTCAGATATGATAAATGCAGATAATTATGAGTTGCATGCTAATAGTAAACGGGATCTTTGCAAAATGGTTCAGAGTTGCTTAACTGCAAGCAGCCAGGTTTGAAAATAATAGAATATAAGACTGAGGTGATGGTTGTTGAGAGAGAAGTTGACTTCCCGTATGATGTGTTAGTGAACGAAGAGTCGAATTGATGATAACGTTTTTAGTACTTTGGTGCAATGATGGAAAAGATTTTGAAACGGAAATTGCCAGGAGATAAAAAGATTCAAGACTGTAGAGCGTCTGGTGCCATGAAAGCCGTGGTAATAAATTTAGAACTGGATATAGTGGCTGTAAGACGTCTGCATGTTGGCTTATTGGTTTCCACATTAACGTAACCTAAGCATAAACATTCAAATGTTAAAAGAGTAAAAATGGGACTCTTAAGAGTAAACGTGGGTTCCATAGCTGGAAAAAGAGAAGAAAATACGGTAGCTATTTGTGGAAGATTTGCGATAGGGAACTCTGCTGACCAATGAGTAAGTATGAGTAAATGAGGCGTTGATGATTAAAAAAAAAAAAAAAAAACGATATGGTGGGTGAATAGGTATGCGGCACATGGAAGTTAAGAAAAAATAGAAATATGAGTAGACTGAAAATGTATGGAGATTCACTTGACAAGGATTTTACCTCTTTTTTAACTTGGGAATTGACAGAATGGTGTTCATCCTATATTCAGCACAAAGCATATTTTAAAGTATAATGTGTGGCATGTGAAGTGGACCTGAGAATTTTGAGGATGATAATGAGAAGTGAATGGATATATGGCCTATTTTGCAGCTTAAAATGTTGGTGATTGTTGTGATTTTTGTATTTTCTTGTGTCTATGTTTGGATCCCTCCTGGTCCGCGTATCCTGAGGTGAGTGTTAAAACCAAATTTTTCATACTGTTAGTACAAGGATGATGAGAGTTAATGGAAGTGAAGTGATGGGATGGATCAGAGTGAATGAGAGAAACGAGGGAAACATGAAAGGTGACCTACGGTGGAAGCATAACGAAGAATCGAAAAGTGACCTGCAGCTGGCTGAGGTTAAAACTAATTTGTAGGATAATTTTACTGGGAATTAGCAGATACAAACAAACACTGACAGGGAAATATAGAGGCAGTAAAATTATGTAGGTGGGTAAAAGAACTTGACAGAAACTTCAGTAAGTGGACGAGAATCCCCCCCTCCCCCTTCCTTTTCTCATTAACAGCAGTGGCGACACTCATAAGGTGACCACAGGACTTTTGGTGGGGAAGGGGAGGATGCAGTAGTAGTAACTGATTTCCCCCTCCCCCCCTGTTAGAGAAGAGGGGGGGGGGCTGGGCCACCTCGTAGCCCAGTGGGGGAGGATGGTTACTGGGGGAAAGTGGGTGGGGACAGGATAGAGAGCTGAGGGACAGTAGGATGGATGGGAGAATAGGTAGGTAAAATTGAATGAGAGTCAGAAATTGCGTAGAAGATGGAGAGTGGAGAGGGGAAGGGTAGGAAGTCGAATTAATGACAAGGGTGAGTCAACAGGAAGATGCAAGGGCAGAGGGAAGATGCTTGAGTGGCGAGGAAGGAAGCGCGTGGGCATGGAGAGTGTGCAGGTGGGAACAGAGGGAGAGAGGATGTGGAGGGATAGTGGGCCAAGAGAGAAAGTATTATTTGTTTGGTGGAGACGGGAAAGAGAGATGGCCAGTGGGGAAGAGGGAGTGAAGAGAGAACAATAAGATGAAAAGGGGAGGGGACGCAATACAAAGACGTAGAAATACAGTGGAAAACAAACATTTACCTCTTTGTAGATTATGACGAATGTATCAGTTCTAACAGTCGAAGATAAGGATCAAGAAGGTTCCCTCACCATAAGCAACAGTCTGCAGTCAGGAGCCGGCAGCATGAGAAGGACCACCATGCTGTATACTGTACAGAAAAATTGCTGGGGATATTTCACAGGAACGCATGAATGGACAATTATATTATACATTATCTTCATCTGTAAGGGAAAAATAACACTGACAAATTTCATAAATGCATGACGGTATCCTCCGTGATCTTGATGAGAGAATATAGTCATTTATTAATATGTGGTAGGTGGGGCGCCCACCATCCACTCACTTGTGGTAGTCCTGCTCTCAGGTGTCTACCCTTTCCTCTCCTCCATCCTTCTTTCCATCCACCCTCTTCTGTCTTTTTTTTCTTTCATTCTTTCCTCTTTCTTCTGCCTACAGGTGACTTTACACTCCCTATTCTGTCTTTCTTTCCTTCATTCTTTCCTCTTCCTTCTGCTTGTGGGTGACTCTACACTGAGTGACTAGCCAAATGGTTTCCTGTACACCAGGGAACCATTTACTACGCTGGGTGGTAACCATATAACCAAATTTTGGCGCCTGGTGGTTTAATGGGTAATAACGGTGCTCCAATCGGATTGAGCCGGTGAAGGATTAATATCCAAGGGGTGGTTGGGGTTTATTGCTCACATAATGTCACTCAGGGATGAGTGATGCTGGTCACTCTCATCTTAAATGTCAGGACTAACTTGCCTAGCCCCGGGCTCCTACGCTCCTCATGGGGCAACATAGGATTGGATGATGGATGGATGGATGGATTTAGCATATAGCCCTAAACATGTTTATATGGGAACTAAAAACTGGATATTTATACAAACACATCGTAATGCTAGCACTGTATCATAGTACACATTGCTGGGCAGTTCTTCCATATATTAGCAACCCCTTGGAGGTGGAAGCGCTTAGATTCATTTGCTTGGAAACGTCTGCCAACTAACAGGCACATTTTCTCATGTAATTTATCTGGTCCCTCGTTAGGTATTTATCAACAGCCACATTAGCAGGTCCCTTGAAACTTATACATAATGCCCTTTGATAAGCAGATGTAACCCTACTAAACTTTCGTCGTGTGGCTTATTCGTCACCCTGATTATATTTTCTCCATCAATTTCCATAATATTGCAACCAGCATTGAACACAACAGCTCCTCTAAATGCAGGTCCATTAGTGAATTGTATGTGATAAGAATAATCGAATGCTTTACCGATGAATGTGTTCACAGTTGACTTCGCTATTCCATTTATTTTACCTTCTGTAGCTGAGCATTATTCATTGAACAAAAATAATTTTAATATTTTTATACGAACATCTAATACCCTGCAATTATCAGTATTAACTCATTTGCCGTGTTAAGTGTTATTAAACAGTTTCCCAAGATTTTTGAATTATTTGTCTATGTAGGTGTGACTGTTTTCTTGTAGATATGAATATTTTACTACACAGACCTTCATCAGTATCATTTACATAACCCAGAAACAGAATGGAATTCTGGTAATGATTTCCAACAACTTGGAAATTTCTGATAGAGTTATTGGACGGTAATTTTCGGGCGATAATTTATTGTCCCATTTAAATATTGATGAGGCCAGAGAATTAACAGTGGATCGAGTTGGAAGGATGAATTAGTTACATAGGCGCACATGACAGGGTTTTGCACTGTGTGTGTGTGTGTGTGTATGTGTGTGTGTGTGTGTGTGTGTGTTCCTTGATTGTGAATGACTTGTCTTGTCAGGCAGATGTATTTGAAGCGGATCTAAAAAAAAAATTCCAAACGGTTAGGCATATGAAGTTAAGTAGAATTCCAAGGGCTTGAATGATATGTGAATGAGTGTGTGGCCCATTACACTGAGTTTAGATAGTTCTCCCACATCCGTATTCTCTCATTCCATATTTTTGTTGGTCCTTCTTCATCCTTAGACGAGAAAAGTATATGTCAGGATAATGACGACGATGACGACGATGACTGATGAAAATTTTAACAATGGAGTTCCGTATGCAAGTTTCCAGTCGTGTGGGACAGTGCTACTCTTTAATGATATATTGAACAGTTGAAGAGTGTGATATTTCATTCGTCGCTTATTTTGTTTTTTTGTCACTGGAAGAATTTGTATCTGTCGCCAGGTGTGTGTTAAGTTCACTGACTGCAATCAGGGTTGTGGAAGGAGGAAATGCAGGAAAAGAGGTAGGGGAGAAGAGGAGGAAGAGAAGACTGAGGAACAGAGAGGAGAAAGATAATGAAATGAAGAATTGAAGAATAATAAATAGATGAATTGCGGAGGATCTGATGTGGAAAGAAAGAAGATGAGTTGTGTGGAAAGAGAGGAGAAGAGATGTAAAGCGAGCGAGCGAGAGAGAGAGAGAGAGAGAGAGAGAGAGAGAGAGAGAGAGAGAGAGAGAGAGAGAGAGAGAGAGAGAGAGAGAGAGAGAGAGAGAGAGAGAGAGAGAGAGAGAGAGAGAGAGAGAGAGAGAGAGAGATGGTGACATTGAAGTCTGTGGAGGATAATGATAAAGATGATGAGAAAGAGAGGGAGAGGAAGAACAGGGTGATTAAGCGAGAGTAATGAAGTCTGGGACAGGCTTGTGTGTTTAATAATACTGCCGCCTGACGAGTATGCTTTAAGTAATGCCTTCCATCTCTGCTCTCTTTTCTCATTACAATATTTTCCCCACATGACCATTATTCCAGCGCTGCATGTGTTGAGGAATAAATTAGCCTTAATAGTTTTTGCACTTGTATTCAAAATAGTTTAACACTTTAAGTATGACGGCTGTTTTACCTGTGTCACCATGTACTGTATTTTAGAATGTGGCGTGCTTCCTTCTTTTGCTGTTCTTCTCATCGTGTATAGAGAATGTTTTGAATTAAACAGTCATCACTTCTACCTCAGCTAACCTACAAAACTCACATAACAGGATGTAATAGCCTGTCCATGTTCAACACCCACCACCATCCCTACTCATCTCGACCACTTCTGTACACCCCCCACCCCTTTCTCTCCCCCATCTTCTCACACACTAAACTTTAAAAAGAAATGTGACCTCCGTCAGCATCTTGAATAATACAGAGTCGGTCTTTAAAAAGGCGTTTTCATCCCTTCCCATCCCATGACCCACAACTCAAACGTTTCTGCCTATCCCAACCATTTAGCCTAGTAGACTGCCCACCTTTAAACTTGTACTGTCCCACTCGACTTCCTCCAGCATCCATCTTCACAACATGCATTTCACTCTCACCGTGCCCCACCATCCATCACCATCCTAGCCCATCCCACCATCTCCACTCATTCTGCTTTGATTTCTTGAATGTCATACCAATGACTGTCCCAACCACTAACTAACCTAAATGCCCCATATTCATGGAGTATACTTCCCCTATCATGCCGCACCACCTTCATCACAGGCCATCCCCCTGCACACACTAGACTCCAGTCACCAGACCCACCTCATCCTGTCGTGAAAGACGTGAATCGAGACACTGTTATCATTGCACTGAACACTGGAGACTTTCGACGCTTCTTTATGCTAAAGCAGTGAATCGCTTATTTGTGTTAGACGGTACAGAGGCAGTAAATTTTTAAAACAGCCAGTCCTATACTACCCCCTTGAAGCGTAAGGACCCGGGGCCAGGCTACCATAATCAGGAACATTAATGGTTACAGGTAGGAGACCAACATCGTCTTCTGGTAGCATTATACATAAAGGAAAAGCTTCTGATCACCTCGAGGATATTAAGTAGCACTCGTACGCCACATCTATCTCTGAACTAACAACACGACTAATAGACCACCAGGCGTTTAGCGAATTTATAAAAAGTCTAGAAAATATGTATTAATTAATTAATGAACATAGTCTAATGGCACTGAAAAATATTATGTTGGTCAGTGTACCGTCAAAACGGGTGGAGTCTTAGGCTTTTCGTCTTAGCCCTTCACCGCCCCCTCGTCTGACTCATTGCCGCAGTGGAGCATCTGTCATCCTATAACTGCAGTTTTATTGGGTACTGATCTTCTGAACCGTCACGTTGCACCATGTTTCCTTCCCTATTAGGGCGGCGCACAGTACTCTTGTAGCAGCGCATTCACTCCTTTTTATTTTTTTATTTTTTGGTCTAATTCCAAGCATAATAATTGATCAATACTCTGTTCTTCAAGTATACACAACTGTTCAGGTCTGGAACGGTATATTTTAGGCTGTTCTTAAGGTTCCTTTTGCCTATGACCTTAAGTCTTCTAAACGCAGTGTGCTAAGGCACCTCGAGATGAATACAAAACAATCTTGATATTGTTGACTTTTGCTCAGTTCTCTTCTGCAATAGAAAGGCAGCGCAGGCTTTTAGCATGTGGTTCTATATTCTTCCATAAAAAGAAATGCATGACGATGCATAACAATTTAAAATAATAGGCCTACTGGACTTCAGTAATTTACACTAAATCCAAATCTTTCCAAAGCAGTGGTTGCTGGCATGGGTCTGGGTGTGAGTGTGGGTGTGGGTGTTGACGTGGGTGTGAGTGGAGGGTAAGCATAGGCAACGCTACGCTGTTGCAAAGCTCCTTCTGACCATGCACATACCCCCAACCTTCCTGCACACCTAACCAAGCACATGACGGCCCTCACCCCCCCAATCTTTTCTTTTAAAGATGGGCGTAAGGAGAACGCCCTGAGGACACATAACTTGGGTCCTTCAGATTTCTTGCGCAGGCTGCATTGGGATCTCTTTTTTTTTTTGTTTTTTACTTTTCAATCAATCAATCAATCATTTCCTGTGGCACCCTCGGGGATGCATAGGGCCTCGATGAACTCACACCACCACATCCTATCTTGTGCTAACTCCTCAAGATCTCCCCAACACTCATCACCAGCTTCCCGTCTCATTGTCCTCACCCACGTCTCTTTTGGCTTTCCTCTACCTCTCCTACCAAGTGCCACCCACCCTGGTGTACCTCGTACTAATCCCTGTCTCCTATACACATGTCCTAGCCACTTCCATCGTGAGAATCTAACATATTCATAGATCTGCTGCACTCCCGTTATTTCTCTAATTCTACTATTTGGTATCCTTTCCCACCACTTAACTCCTAATATTCTTCTAAGTGCTTTATTTTCAAACACCAAGAATTTATTTTCCATAGTCACTGTGCTGTACCAAGACTCGTGTCCATAAATTAAGATACTCCTAACCATTACCTTATAAAGTTTGATTTTTGTATGCACAGAGAAATTGTTATTATTCCAAATATTTTTAAGCATTCCCATTGCCTGATTAGCCTTCTTTAACCTTTCCTCGAATTCAAAGTTCAAAGAACCATCCTTGGCTAAATAAGTACCTAAATATTTAAACCTATCAACTTGCTTTACAAATCCATACCTCCAATTACACATTCCTGCGCATTTTCCATATTCATATTGATTATTTCAGTTTTTCCACAATTAATAACCAAACCCACCTTGCGACCTTCACTCACCAAACAGTCCAACACTCTCTCTGCATCTCTTCTGGCCCATCACAAATCAAAACTATATCATCTGCATAATCTAAATCCAAAAGTTTCCTGTTCTCTCCCCAAAGTATACCTGCACCGGTTTCTGTTCCAACGCGTTTCATAATGTAATGAATGACCAATATAAATAGTAAAGGCGATAGAACACCACCTTGAATTACTCCGGACTTGACTTCAAACGAATCACTCAGACAACCATCAACCATCACTTTACAAAATGTGTCCTCATGCATGTTCATAATGACCCTCACAAACTCCTCTGGTATTCCATAATGTCTCATGATCTTCCCCATAGTCTCTCTCAGAAACACTATCAAAAGCCTTTTTCAAAATCAACAAAACAAAGACTTTAACGGTACTCTCATTTCATTAACTTGCTGCATCAAATGTCGCCTAACTATAAAAAAAAAAAAGATCTGATCATTGCAACCACGCCCCTTTTCTAAAACCAGCCTGTTCATCCCCTCAGAATACCCTCAACCACCTGGCTCCAACCTATTTAACAACACTCTACTGAAAACTTTCAAAGCTATCGGTGACAAAGAGATTCCCTCCAATTACCACATTCACTCAGGTCTCCCTTCTTCCGGAACTTTAACAATTACACCATTCTTCCAAACTGATGGTAGTAACCCCGTCACCCATATCTTATTGAGATAGCTTGGTCAAGATCATTATTAATCTATCCCCTCCACTTTTAAACATTTCCGGAAATAAACCATCCCTCCCCTGGTGCCTTATTATTCTTTAACTGTTTTACTGCTTTCTCCACTTCTGCAAGCCTCAACTCTCCTGTTTCTATATTTAAATCTTCCTGAGCAGACGGTATATCCTCTTCTGGTGGTATTGGTCTATTAAGAACTGTCTCAAAATGCTCTTTCCATCTATTTTTTATATCTCCATCTTGTGTCAATAATTTTCCTTCCCTGTCTCTAACTTCTCTGTATTTCCTTGCGTTTACCTGCATTACCACTCAGTTCTCTAATCGATTCATATGCTATTCTTTGACTCTGTCCATCATTTTTGTTTATTAAGATTTCAGTCTCTTGCAACCTTTTCTATCCACACATCTTCTTTTTATCTCTCCTAGCTAACCTTCTTACTTCTGAATTCAAACTCCAGTACGCAGCTCTTGCTAATTCAATCTCTTGTTCATCAACGCATTGCATCTCACTCATCAATTTAGCCTCACCTCTCTTTTTTTTATCATATCCCACGTTTCCTCTGATATCCATTTCTTTCTCCTGGAAGCTATGTCTCCTTCCAATCGTACATCCAGCAGTCTCATGCAAAACTTTGTTCACATCCTTCCACATCTCATACTACACTTCTCTCCCCCTCTTCCAACGTTTCCAACACCAAAAACCTGTTTCTGCATTCTAATCTGAATTCCTCCTTTTATTCTCCTTCCCTTCTAAGCTTAACAATATCGTATCTACCAACACCAGATTTTTCCTTCTTCTGTTTTTTAAGTTTAACCTTATTTTTGCAATGCTGAGTTGATGGTCACTACCAATATCCGATCCCCGTTTAACATGAAC
>NC_137033.1:54888730-54920882 GCF_032717465.1 Coenobita brevimanus | reverse complement strand
TATATTTAATGTACCTTCTTTAATTCTTTTATTTTTATTAATTTTCTTTCAGCTAAAACGAAAGGGATTGCCTAACGTCACTTTTTCAAAAAAAAAAAAAAAAAAGGTACAACGTTAAATTATTTTTATTATGCTCTGCTAGGACTCCCTGAGATTAATAAAATAGTCTGAATTAAACCCGAACAGAATGGGAACTTCAGACCCAGCCAATCACCCTTTTTCTACCCCCACACCCACCACATCAAACTTTAAAGAAAAATCTGTTTGTACTGCGAACGAACATCTTCAAAAGTTATTGCTAAGTTCACCCAGCATTACCACCCACAACCATCGTAACTCAGTCCAGTTATATATATATATATATATATATATATATATATAGAGAGAGAGAGCGAGAGAGAGAGAGAGAGAGAGAGAGAGAGAGAGCTTGATACACTAACTGAACGAGGTGCTTCTACGGCTGGATTTGTATTAGTAATGATCAGTAATGGCTTGACCACCATAACTCCAGACCGTTAAACCTGTGATACGACTGGTAGTCACTTGTGATCATTGTTATGATACTCACATCGGAGCATATAATAATGACTGGAGTGGATATGGTATAGCTGAGGTGCACTGGCTGCAGAGGTGGTGGGTAATTAGAGTATGCTGGGGAAAGTGTATATGCTGTGAAAGGTGAATGTTGTGGGTATGGTTTGAGAATTACAAGTCAAAGATGAGGAGTAACAAATGGGTGAGGTTGGCGGAAACAGCGAGTGGGTGCAGAAAATGGCTGGGGTAGGCCAGGACAAGTACACTCTGAGAATATGGGTGTTGCAGAGGCAGTGGTGTTAGCTTGAGCTTTTCTATTTCTCTTTAAAATTCGTTGGGAGAGGTAGGAAATGAGCAGGATGGATGGAGATGGGTGGATCAGATGGTGAGAGGATGGCGGCTGGCTGGATGCGGCAGGGTGGGGGGTATACCTTGTGAACACTGGACCTCAGAGATAACCAATTACAGTGTGACAGTGTCAGTTATTTGGTTCAAAAAGTACTATCGTGAAAGCATTAATTTTTGTAACCTTATCCCAAGATAGTAATAATGAGAGCCGACTGTGCGTTGGCGGGTCGTCAGGGATAAATCGGGGTAACCAGCATGAGACGACAGTATCTCATCTGGTGGTCTTCCCAACTCACCCACGACGGCACGATCTATCATCAGGCTTGTCCCCCTCACTGCCTGTGGTAGTGTCTGGCCTATATATGCACCGGAAAATTGAGGTCAGGTGCGTATGTGGTATTCCCAATAAGCTGGGTCACAACATGCAATGAATTACACTTGTTACTTCTCCTCTCACCCTCATGCTTTTTCCTTTTGTCTCTCCAGCGTAACAACATAATTTTATCCTTCCCAACATCTCCCCTCCTCTCTTCTCTCTCTTTCAACTGCTGTCGTTCCCCTCAATCAGCATCATCCACCCCCTCTCCCAGTGATCTTCCTCTCCCCTCAAAACCGGTTGTATTTTGGAAATGTAGTGCTTTCGCACCTCAGGGAATGTATCTGGTAAATTGGATGGAAAAGATTGGGTGAATATGTATTACAAATTAAATTTAATTAAGCAATGTCATGAGACCTTCATTGGATTATGCTTCAGCGAATATGCTTGTATCTTTCTGACTGATAAATGTAAACTGCTAGGGCATGGTGTGTTTGCGCTTGATTTTGGTTCGGTACCTTGCATAACTTAGTGCTTTAAATGTTTTGAATCACAGCTTCTTCGTTTGTTTGAGCACTGAACATTGAGTCCGTGCTTAGTCCAGGTTCAGTTTATGTTCTACTGCTAATGGTAACTTTATGTATAAGTAATTCTGCGAATATTTAACTACTACTACTACTACTATGCTGCTGCTGCCTGCTGCTGCGGCGCTACTACTACTACTACAACTGCTACCACTGCAGGTACTATTACTGCTGTACTATTATTATGACTGTTTTAATTATTATTATTATTAAAAATTTCACACCGTGTTTTTTTTTCTACTATTCTATCTATCATATCTATCTATTGCCAGACGCCTCCAATCCCGTTTGGGGTGGCCACAAACAAATCGCCTCCAATCTGTCGCCCCTGTCCCCCGCCATTTCACTGCCCTCTCCCCAGCTCACACCCCCCACCTCTCTCATATACCTCTCCACCCCATCCTCCATCTCATCCTCGGCCTCCCCTCCCACTCTTTCCCCCTCCCCACCTCACTCCACATACACTCTCTTCGTCAGTCTTTCACCCTCCATCCTCTCCACATGGCCAAACCACCTCAGTGTGTTCCTCATAACACTTCCTATCACATCCACATCAACACTACAACGCTCCTTTATGTATCCTCATTCGTCAGCCTGTCTCTCCATGTGACTCCACAGGCTCCTCTCAAATAACTCATTTCCACTGCTCTCACTCTTGACTTGTGTCCTTCCAACAACGTCCAAGCTTCACTTCCGTACGTTAGAGTTATGATGGTATCACAATACTGTCATGTAGTAACTTTTTCACTTCATGCTCACTTCCCTGTTTCTTATCACTGCTTTCAGAAAGGAACCAGCAACCTTTCTTCCCTGCTGTACCCTTTCAAGCACTTCACCACTCAAACCTCCATCCTTACTCATCACACTACCCAAGTACTTAAACGTACTCACACTTTCCAATTCCTCACCATCCAACCTCGCTGTACACATTCACTGACTTCACCTCTCTCTCAAAGACCATCACTTTACTCTTCCCTACATTCACCTTTAGATTCCGTTTCTTACACACTCCTCCCAAACTCATCCACCAAGCCTTGCAGCTCTCCTTCGTCTTCACCCAACAACACAGTATCATCTGCAAACAACATTTTTTCTTACTTATTTCGATATTGCGATATTTCAAAGTCTATTTGGCCTAGAGCCTTCAAACTTTGTCAAGCTTAATCGGACAACTGTCCGCTTCTTTTGGTCAAATTTGCAGTGGCAATCCGTCAACTTCGGATCTCAGAATATTATCTGGAACACAGAGAAGTGAGCCAGCCAAGCTGTCTCAAGAGCCAGCTTAAGCTAGGATGCTGAAATTTTGCTGCAGTATAGGCTTAAAGGAGAACGCAGGTGCCGGAAAGGAGTATGATTCTAATTGGTTGATTATTCTCTGAGTTCGCGTGGGGTAAAAAACTGGGAGAAACTTTCCGGATGAATTCTGGATGTCACCTAATTTTCCATGAAGGATTAAAGCTGGAGCCACCAAACTTGGTGGAAAGTTATTATATGTATTTTTTTTTTTTTAACCAAAATTGTCCTTAAGGGCAATTTTTGCAGTATTCAAGTTAACTTCGTCATTAATATGGCGAAGCCTCTTGTTTTCGTCAGTATTATTTTTCTTTGCACTATTTTTTCCTCATTCTTGATGATATTACAAATGAAGATACCCTATGGTAACCCAAGTCCTTGTGCCTAATATATATGACCTGGACCTATTTTTTGAAGGTGATATACCCTTTTTTGTTCTAAAAACTGAATATTTGAAATTGAAAATAGCTCTCATGGAAACTAATTGAGATGCAGCTACTTGGTTGAAAATCCTGTGATAAAAATGTTCGCTGAATAAATTTGGCTTAATATTTTGCCACGTAGTGTAGTGGAAAATACCGAATTCACATCTGCTCAGTTCTTTCTTTACAGCAAGTTTGTACAGCTTTAAAGCTGTAATGCTTTCAGAATATATAGCTGTGCTCCCTCTTATGACGCTGAAAGGAATATGGTTACAGTTAAGTATACAGTCGTCCAGTTATTAACACAAACGTCAAAATTTACACATGTACGTTCTTCGACACGCTTTGTCTTCAGATCTTGTTGATGTTACGCAAAAAGTTACTATAGGTTCTTCCTGATCTTACATACCATAAATACTGGGCTATATGGCAAAGCTTCCTTGTGGCTACACAGGAAAGAACAGGTACTAATTATTATTATTGTATGTAATACTCATTACAGTAGTAGTATTAATATGTTATCATTATTACTACGATTCCTATCCTCCTGCTCCTCTTCTTCTTCTTCCTCCTCCTCCTCATCATCATCATCATCATCATCATCATCATTATTATTATTATATTATTATTATTATTATTATTATCATTATTATTATTATTATTATTATCATAATTATTATTATTAATATTGAATCACCAGAGTCAGGTATCCATCAATATCATTTTCACTACGATGTCATTGATTATATACTGTATATACATTACCAACTTCAATATGCAGTTAAATTTAAGTGCCTCTGTACTGTGACGCCTTTGTACTGCATTCTTGTTGCCACTAGACGAACTTATAAAGACAAGAAGGTTCAGAATCGCATCAGTAATTCCTCGATTATTGCACCTTCTCGGTGCAGAATAAACTTGTCAGGCGACAGCAAAGACTTCAAACCGCCTTCTTTACTAGCATGACGTATTATTGTATGATATTCCTTTTTGCCAACTGACGATTTTATTCAGCTTAGGGAGGAATTCTATCGAGTGAAGTTATTAACACAGGCCATAGCTAACCCTTACAGCTTGAACAGTGTCTCCCAAACTGAATTAATCTGCCGGGCAGAGCTTGAATATAATGAAAAAGACGTCGCCGGATTGGAGGAGTTAAGTGCTCTACCGTCGGGGAAAGCAGTGTTTGTGGAGACTCTTTTTTATCCCCTCACACGACAGACCAATCCTTAGCTGCTTCCAAACTGTGGGACCTTGGTAATAGTTTGATAAGATTACTGTATTTTACCACAAGGCTAATTGTACTGCACTCGTGGAAAACAAAAGCATCTTCATCTATGCATCATCATCACCCAACTTCCCACAAAAAAGCAGCAGTAAAATAAACCAGTCCGCTGCAACAGCATGAAAGTTGTAATTAGTGTTTTTTTTCTTTTGCTGCTGTTACATGGAGCCGGTAATTTGGAATGAGAAAAAAGACAGAAAAACTTACTCAAACGAGCGGAGATCCGTATTATTACATGTTATCAGGTGTGTGTGTGTGTATGTGTGTGTGTGTGTGTGTGTGTGTGTGTGTGTGTGTGTGTGTGTGTGTGTGTGTGTGTTTGTGTGTGTGTGTGTGTGTGTGTGTGTGTGTGTGTGTGTGTGTGTGTGTGTGTGTGTGTGTGTGTGTGTGAGAGAGAGAGAGAGAGAGAGAGAGAGAGAGAAATATAGTGAGTATACCTAAAATTGTAATAATTTTTGAGTTTTTTGGAAAATGCCAGGAATTTTTAACTTCTTCAGTACGGCTGATACACGAGTCGTGTATTAGCTTAGGAGATAACTTATAATGAAGGAGGTTAATGACAAGCTGTTATTATATAACCGCCACTCACCTCCAGCAGTCTCTCTGAAACAAAATAATAGTTTGTACAGCACGAACAGAGTGAAGGAACACATCCTGTACAAAAAGACAGACATTTCAGAAATTGTATTTTGTCATTAACAGAACAGCAGTGGGTGGAGTTGGCCGTCAGGAGTAAGCGGGATGGGCTTGGGTTTTGGTGGTGGTGGGGCATGAAGCTGGGGGATATTGTATGGTGGGTGGTGGGGCAAAAAGGGTATTGTGGTGGGTGGTGAGGGCAAAACAGGGTATTGTGGTGGGTGGTGCAGGGCGTGACAGGGTATTGTTGTGGGTGATGGGGCATGACAGGAGGTATTGTGGTGGGTGGTGGGGCATTACAGGTTACTGTGGTGGGTTGTGGGGGCATGACAGGGTATTGTGGTGGGTGGTGGGGACATAACAGAGTATTGTGGTGGATGGTGGGGCATGGCAGCTTGAAAGAACTGTGGTGGGTGGTTGGGCATGGCAGAGAACTGTGTGTGGTGGTTGTGGGCATGTGACAGGGTATTATGGTGGGTGGTGGGACATGACAGCTATTGGTTGTGTAGATTAGGCTTGACCTTTGGAGAATTGAGGTGGGTGAGTGGGGGCATGGTGAGGGAATTGTGGTGGATGGTGAGGTGCAGTGGCTGTAGGTTATGATATGAAGAGGAAGCTTATATCCTGTGATGATACAGCGTGGTAGTGGATGGGATGGGATGGACAGTGGGGTCTGGGAGAAAATGAGGTGTGTGGGGTGGGTAGGTAGGCGGGTGGATGGGTGTGTGGGGGGGGTAGGCAGGTGGGTGGATGGTGTGTATTAATGGAGTAGGTAAAGGAGGGTGGATGGGTGTGTAGGAGTGGGTAGGTAGATAGAGTGAATGGGTATGTGTGTGGTGGGTAGGTAGGTGGATGGATGGAAGTATGTGTGGGTGGGTAGGGCAGTTGGGTGAATGGGTGTGTCAGGGTGGGTAGAGTAGGTAGGTGGATGGGTGTATGGATGGCTACTGGGAATACAGGTCCATGGGGAGAATAGGTCCATCGTAGGAAAAGGTACCTGGTAGGAATAGGTATATTTGGGCAACCAGGTCCATGGGAAATGTCTCTGGGAAAATGCAGCCCCGTTCAGGACACATGAGTTCAATGGTGGAGACAGGTTCATGATGAAATAGGTCTCAGGTGAGAACATAGGTCCATGTGCGGATTCAAGGTGTTTGCTCTGAGACAATAGACCTATGAGTGAAAATAGGTCCAATGGCGAAAAGGAGGTTTATGGTGAACATAAATCTACAGTATGTGGAAGGAAAGGTCCATGGAAGGAAAATAAGCCCTTGTTTTTCCGTGCAGTCTGATAAGGAGTACTCAATGCATTTCGCGTTCGCATAAAATATGTGTGAAGCAGTTTCTTGACCTTTGTGACCCTAGTTAAAAATATTAAGGAGGGTGTCGCCCTGACAGATTTGAGCATTTCTTTTCATCAAACCCATTGATATACAAATTAGCTAGCCATTATTGGAAATTTTGATTTTGCTCTTATCTCTTTAAGTTCTGGTCCTATCTTACAGATAAAGGTGGTCAAGGATTATGAAGAATAGTTTAAAATCGCTGTTTCATAAATTTTTTGAGGATTTGTTTGTAAATTAATTGGAAATACAAGCAAAATACATAAGACACCTCCATCGTATGCAAATGAATAATGATGTGAGGAAGAGAACACATCACAGAATGTGAGTCTTTCTCACCGCGGGCATATCAACAAATAAATGGCATATGACAATTCCAACAACATGTCCTCCCACTGAATCATGTTTATGCAAATTAACTGACATTTTATCAGACATAGGGAACTTCACTGCCTGGGTATAATATATCCATTGTAGTCCAGTGAATTGTACTTAGGAGTTCAAACGGTGATAGTTTACACAGTACCCACTCCTACAGCATCTGCTTCCAAGGTTGTGACTGTTTTTTCGTTTCTGCACTTCGACTTTCCGTGGCACAAGCAATATATACTGTGCATGACAGTTTGCGGATGTGGTGCAACGGAATTGAACTGTTAAGCTATGGTTTCTCTGAGGAACAACGAATGTTGGATCACATCTCGAAGTAACTTTCGAGGTGCTAATGGTGTATTTGCAGGCAGTAGTTTACAGGGACTAGCGACTTTGATAGGTCTTCCGGACTTCCATTCATACAACATGGGATCCAAACATCTGCGGTTTGGCTTCACGTGGTGACATCTGTATAGCAATTTGAATGTGGGTTCTTTGTTCGTTCAACTCAAAAGCTTCTGTTGTGAGTGGGAGACTTCTTTAGGTCAGGAGCTGCTACGAGCTGCCATCTGACTCTACAATCTTGGCCGACCAGATATTGCCTCGCACGTCAGACATATTGTCCATCTAGTGATGTGCTTTTGATCGGCAGCTTCCGTACTTGAATAGCTTCTCACGTGCTTGCAGTGGCGAAGAATCTCTATATATCCGGGAAGATGGATGATCATCCTTCTGATTAAGGTGTTTTAAAATAGGTCATGGACACGCGCAGTGACCCATTAAGTACGACTGGCTAGTTTTTATCCCGGAAATAATTAGTAAGAGTTTCTTGTAGACCTGTGAATCAGCTAATAATATGAACAAACTGGCGTAAATTTCAATATTATCAGACTTCTTATTATAACACTTCTTTTCCAC
Source organism: Coenobita brevimanus (assembly GCF_032717465.1). Lineage (NCBI taxonomy): Eukaryota > Metazoa > Arthropoda > Malacostraca > Decapoda > Coenobitidae > Coenobita > Coenobita brevimanus. The sequence continues at coordinate 54,912,834 of NC_137033.1, read as the reverse complement.
ATTATCAATGCTTGGCTGACCTAAACTATTGAAAAGGAACCCTCTGGATGTTGTTTCAAGAATAAGTTTGCTTTCTAAGATAGGTTTTAGGCGATTGTTCTATTAGGGTTTTCAGCAAATTCACTGGGCGATTCCTATTATGAACCACTACCGTGGTTCATGATTACCACCATCATGTACCACTGCAGTATTCATCATTTTTCCTTCTGCCATATACCAAATACTATAACAATTTATACCGTATCACCCCCTCCACCACCACCGCCATCACTTCATCGTCTCTGTACCTTCTTCCAACACCACCACTAATGAACTACCTCTTCCACAATATCTCCTCAATGGTCCAAAACTGCCACTTTAATAATAAATCAATATCACTCCTACCATCATCACCAGTAATACCTACCACCACCACACCACCATCACTACATGCTTCTAACCTCTCATTTCTCTAGGACCACCACACCCTCACTCTGTCCCCACTCCCCAGCTTCATTATACCCCTGTACCCGCCTCATTTTCATATGGGTTATGTTTCCTGGATTGCCTGTGCTCCATTACCTAGAGAGTTGAGCTGTGATTAATGGTACAAAAAATGGCCCTATAACTCTGCCCTCGTTTTGAAGGTGTGTGGAGCGGGCTTTCTCATGTACCACCCTGTAGTTCGATCACCTTATATAAGCGTAACCATTGTGTGACCTTTTGCTGCTTATTTCCTGTAACTCAGCGGCAGAAAATGACAATACTGCAGCGTTGTAGCTTTTCAATACCGTTTCCTAGTTCCGTTCCCTTGTTTAAGCTCAACATTCAAGATAAAACATATTACAATCTTAGAAGCCAAGTTTTATCGCACTACAAAACATAAACTGGAGTTGGCAAGAATACACAAGGCCACAGCATTATCCTTACACTGTCGGGCTGTGTGTACTGAGAGTGGGTGTGTAAACTCAGACTAACTCATATTGGTAAAGTGTGTGTTGCGGATTCCTGGGAGTTGGAAGGCGTTTAAATGTTTGTGTGACCAGATATGCTGTTGATAGTAATCTTTCTCTTTGGTACGCTGTCTTGTTTCCTGATTCTACCTTACCTAGGAAAATGATGATGATGACTTTCAAAAGCCTTTAACCCTACCACTCTGACTCTGGAGCTGGCAAGAGCACACATGGTTACAGTAATACTGGAGAGAGAGAGAGAGAGAGAGGGAGAGAGAGGTGCATATGAGTTTCCATCGGGATGTTTGACAAGCTCTCCGTTTTTAAACTCCCAGAATAAAAAGGGCAGACGAAAACACAGATCAAGAAGATAAAAGCTAAAAATAATGACATGGATTTCTAATTTAAAAAACCTTGGAATATATAAATATCTTTAATAGTTATAAATTTACATGAAATGTTACCTGAAAAATTAAAACAGTTGGTAACGGAGACAATGAACAATTATTTAGAAATGTTTGAACACAGCGGTTTTATATATATATATATATATATATATATATATATATATATATATATATATATATATATATATATATATATATATATATATATATGGTAACGCTGTATACGTCGAGAGTAACAGCATAATCATACATGTAACCTCAATTGTTTCGCAGCGGTGATCAACATTTAGGATATTGTTTTAGCAAACATTATAGAAATTTATATAGCTAAGGAAAAGGGAAAAGTATGGTTAAATTATCTCAAGCAACCTCTTTCTCACAGATGGTTGTACATGATGTTAGGATTCCGTTATTTTTTATTCCTTTATGCTCACAAAAGATTCAACAGAAAAAAAATAAACTACAAATGAGTTTTACTCCGATGTAGTAACATTCCACGCAGCAATAAACAAGGTTAAGTCTGAAAGACGGAACGTGGGAAGCTGATTGCTTAAATAAGGTAACCCATTTTAAGTAAACAAGGATCTAACCTAAATGCAAACCTTCAAAGTGATAAATAGTTTTAAGTATGTTGTGGAAAAAGTGGTAAAATGTTTACTTTAACTTCTGTGTAACAGACATGGAAACTGTGTGTGTGTGTGTGTGTGTGTGTGTGGCAATACTGGAAGCGTGACCTCTCCGTGACGAGTGGCACAAATATTTTATCAGGGCCAGGGAAATACGGTAACAGCCCCAGACGCTGGAAATAGCTCCACCAGATGTCACTGTGCCGCTTATACCCTCCCCAAGCCCTCATTCTGCTGCTATTTAGTCCTCTCCTTCGCCTCCTCTTTCTTACCTCATTCCACTCACTCCTCCCCTATCCTTCGTCCTTCTTCCCCCCATTTTCCTTTCTTAATCTGATGCTTACAATTTTTGTCTTTACACCACACTTCCTGCCCATCATCCTTTTCGTGATTCTGTTCTTTCCTCCTTTCCAGCTCCTCTTCCTCCTCCTCCTCCTCCTCCTCCTCACCCTCCTTCCCCCGCCTTCTCCTCCTTCTCTATAAGGCTACTGGTGTGTGTGTGTGTGTGTGTGTGTGTGTGTGTGTGTACATGAGAGAGAGAGAGAGAGAGAGGCATTGAACATCAATATGATATGCAAGTAATCCATCGTGTGGGCTGAGGCTTAACATAAAAGGTCCGTTATTTTTACCCAGTAATGTTGGGATCAACAGATCACCGTATATGAAAAATATCATATACATAGGTAATTGTTGGCATGAAATATTCATGAAATCGCCAGGTTTCTTCCTGATCTAGTGCTTGAATGCATTTCGCTTACAATAAACGGGTTTTCCTACTTAATCAGAGCCTCTCGAAGAACGTCGTTATCTACCAAATGTTTCTACATTTCCATGACATATATCTGGGTACCCAGATACTGTGATTAAAAATCACCATACAAAATTTCATATTCAAAAATATTTGTTAACAAGCAATGTCTATGAAATCTCATGGCTTGTCAAAATCTACTACATAACAGCACTTCATTTACAATAAGCGGTGTCTGGATACTTATTCAGAATCTCTCCAGGAACATTATAACTTATGAAATATTTAGACAATTCTATAAAGTCTGTAACAGATTGATCTCTGTATTCTTGTATTAATTCACATTGCACTACATAATACAATAACTTACATTTGGCGTCTACAGTAATACGATCTGTTTCTTGCTAAAGATATTTATAGCCTAATTAAATCCTAGCAACAGTGACATCAAGGAGCCTGCTTTTTTTTTTTTTTTTTTTTTAATGTGTCCGACTCTGGGTATAGGCTTCACAGCCTGCTCTCAAGGCCCAGTAGTCCTCCTACACACCATACACCCCTACATGTCACCACTTCGGCGCTAAGATCCACCGTCCATATTGAATATATGCTAGGGCTGTCTCATACAGGACTGGTGTATTGGTATTACCGGGGGTATTTTTACGACATGTCGGCGGGTCTTCTGGTAGATCAGTAAAGTCTGATTTAATGAAATTCAAATCCTTAAACTGTTCCCTGCCCCAGCCGGGATTTGAACCTGGGTCCGGTAGGACCGCAGGCCGCCTCTCTATCGATTGAGCCACCGACTCCCCCTCTGAGGATCCATAAACATGAATCTTCTCTTGCACTATTGTGATAAGGAACGGACAGACGTGTGTGTGTGTGTGTGTGTGTGTGTGTGTGTGTGTAAGTGCGCGTCCACACGTGTGCTCGAACAAATGCTGGCAACATATAAGCAACACAATAATGAACACGCTGCAAACATGTTGGGAACAGCAGCGTCCATATCATGTTGGCAACATCATGATGAAGTCTCAGCTGCCTGGTAAGGACACACTTATCTCATCACCTCTGCTGCCAGTGTTCGAAGCTGCACTGAAACATGTTTGCATACGTCTGTCCAAATACTGCTGCAAACATGTTCCCGAACATTTTGCCTGCCGTATTTCCAGCATATGTTCGAGAGCACGTGTGGACGTGATCTTAGAGAGAGAGAGAGAGAGAGAATTCTGCGTGAGTGTGCCTGTGTGCGTGCATGATTGTGGTTGCATGTGTTTGTGTTTGTTTATGTTTGAAGTAGACATATTTCTCAGTGAACGATAGGACGTGTGTGTGTTAATTTAAGCTAGATGCACCTCACTTTCACTCTCCTAATTATTCTCTCATTCCTCGTTCTGTGTCTCTCGCCCTTCCCCCCCAACTCTTCCAGCCACCTCTCGCTCACATTCTCCAAGTCATTCACTCTCCTCGTTCTTTTTGGCCCCCTTCTTCCAGCACTTAACTCTCTTTCACTTTCCTAATCATGTTCCTACACCTCTCGTTGTTTGTCTCCCTTTCTTCACAACGGCCTCACTGTCACACACACTCCAACTCTCCTAGTCAGCTTCTTACTCTCTGCCTTGCTATTTTGCCTCTCTTTCCCTCTCTTTTTAATCAGGTCGCATTCATATACCTGCCAGTTAGTCCATCACTCTTCATTCGCTCCACTTGGCTGAACCACGTTGAAGTGTTTCTCATTATTTTCTTCCTCCCGTGATGGCAGCTGTTATTAGCTTAGAAATCATTTTTATCCTACTTCCAGTAATTCCTGCCAATTTATGTTCACCCATTCAGTAAGACAATATTTATTTTGGACTATCCCTGTTTCACCCAAGCGATAATAGTCAGATTAGGGAGATTTCTTAAACAGAAGTGAGTAGGCTATATACTGCTTATTATATTCTCTTTAATACGATTCTTTTCCCCAAAGATGACGAATTGTGTGTCTAAATCAACATAAAATACACGACGTAATCATAATTAAAAAGCAAGTAGTGGTGGAGAGAATTTACTGTTGGTGAGATGATCTAGTCTGGATTAAAATACATACCACAAAATCAGTAATGTCTGTGATCAGGGTCATCTCTGACCTTGATGATGTATACAGTCAGTGCTGAATATTTTGCAATAGTGTAGTGTTGCCTACTTCTTCCTTAACCTTTATCATTCTTTTTTCTGTGCCTGCCCTCCTCTCTTCCTATTTCTCCCATCTTTCATGTCACTTCTTATTGCTTTTCTTTCATTTATAGGTGCCTTTACATTGAGTGACAAGCCAAATGGTTTACTGTAAGCCAAGAAACCATTTACAACGCTGAGTGGTAACAATATAACCAAATCCTACGTGTCAACAAGTGGGTTGGTGGAGGGTTAGTGCCCCTCTCTGTAAAACAAATAACTCAAAGTCAATGGCCACCCTTTACGGGATTATGGCGTCTGGCAATAGATAGATAGATAGAACAGTGTATACTGGGAGTCGATATGAAACGTATCCCCGTGTACTTCATAACTGCAAACACACACACACACACACACACACACACACACACATACACACACACACACGTCTATGAGCATCCTGTTATATGTATTTATCATTTATTTATGGGTGTGCACAGTCGCGGTGATCGCCCCAAGCTTGTGTGTCAAATTCCCCAGCACGATGAGGGATTTAGTAATATAGTGCTGCTGCTGCCAGCCGACTGTTCTAATTAGCTTTGGGGAGTCAGCTGGTAGTGTAAATCTCAGTGAAGGCTTTATCCTCTCTTTCAGTTCGAAATGTCACTACCAAGCTGAAATGAAAATGCCAGGAGGTAGGATGAATACAATCGGTGGTAGTATATTTTTGATCTAGTAAGCTCTTATGGTATACTATATGATCATCAATTTACATGTATTTCCTGCAATAAAACTACCGAGTGCCTCCGCCTGCCAGTGCATCATTCCTGGGCGGCTTCATATTTGTTCTGTGCCGCGTCCAGGCCACTCTTTTTTTCCTGTCACCGCCTCGCCTGTGTTGGCTCCAGCGCGGCTTACTTTATTGGTCTGCCTGGTTCATCATCCTGTCTGCCTGTAAGAAAGAGAGAGAGAGAGAGAGAGAGAGAGAGAGAGAGAGAGAGAGAGAGAATGGAGTGAGACTAGAAATAGACGAGAAGTAGACGTAATTCATTGGGAAGATGGAGAGAAGAGGAAAAAAGGAATAAAAAAGTAAGGAAGGAGGAAGGGGTGGAAGAATATAGAAAAAAGGAGTACGGAAAAGCTGAGAAAAGGGGAAATGTAAAGAGATTAATAAGGAAAAATTGCGAAGATGATAAAAGAAAGAAAAATAAATAGAGAAAGGAACAAGAGTGAGGAAAAATGAATGAACAGATTGAAGGCTGTTGGGATGAATGAAGATGATGAAAGAGGGAGGTAAGAGGAACAGGGAAGGGGGAGAAGCGTCTACAGCGGGTGATTATTTCCTTAACTACGAAGACATCTTGAAATTAATACTTACTTTCTGCAGTCAGTAATATTTATCTTCAGAGACTTTCCGAATTGGAGGGCTTAGATAAAACTCTCATCAGTACCCCCAGAACGAGACAGTTTTTAAGTTGAAATAATTAAGTCAACAGGAATAAAGAACAAAAGACGTCCTCGGGCTGATGAGGTTAAGGAGAGGAAAGAGAGAGAGAGAATGAGAAAATAGATCCAGATTGTAAAATGTGGAGGCGGTAGAGAGAGGGATCAGCAGTAAGGGAAAAAGAATATTGCATAAAGAAAGACAATAATAGGAAGGAGAGGAAATGAAAAAAAGTTAGAGAAGGATAGGAATTTAATAGTAAAATATGATAAATGTGAGGGAAGAAGAATAAGTGAAAATGGATTTGCAGTTTGAGATTTGGTAACAGCATCGAAAATAGAGGAACAATTAGAACAGAAAGAAAAAAAAATAGGATGAAAATAAGGGAAAAGGGGAAGGAAGGAAGGAAGGAGAAAAAAGTTAAGATCAAGTAAAAGGAAGAAGGAGAGAAGAAAGGAAGGACGGATGGGATGAAGGATGGAAGAAAAGAGAATGGATAATCAAGTCCAAAAATTGAAAAACCAAGAATACAGCATGACAGAAAAAAGAGTGGAAGAAATGTGGTAGAAATGAGGAAGGGAAGGAAAGAAGGTTGGTAGGAGGGCTGAGGAATGAATGAGGGACAGAATGCAAACAAAACGAGGGAAGGAAAGGAGAGCCTGAGAGAATATAAAGATGGACAGTTGCTGAATCTTGTCCTTCAAGTTGACCTGTCCATTTCCTTCCATCTTCCCCTCCAGATTTCCCCCATCTCTCTCTCTCTCTCTCTCTCTCTCTCTGTACCATCATCATCATCATCATCATCATCCTTTTTCCACGTAAAGATGAAGTGAGGCATGATCCAGAAACATGAAATATACAAATGTGGGATAAACTTTTACAGCATGGCCAGTGGAAAGTATTACACAGTCTTTCTATTAACATTCAAGCCCTCGGAATTCTGGCAGTCTTTCACGCCAAATGAGCACATTCCTAAGAAGCTTACGACTGTTTTAATCCTTTGGCCGCGGTAGGATTCTGTGAGCTGCATAAAGCCGCCCGTTTTAGGCTGCAGTAAATTAGGGAGTTGTTTTATTGTTGGATATATTATTAATATTCATACATTTTTACTATTTTGGTCTTCTAGGTTTCTGATGAGCAGACATAAGTCGTTTTACGATAGCTATAGCCGAAATAAAATACAATGTAGGTAACTGGCAGGTGTGTGTAGGTGTGAATCTGTCCTAATCAAACGAGTCCTCTACACGGTTAGCACTGATTCAAATGAAGATGATCATTTTGAGTGATTATTTGTTATTCTGCAAGCTGTCCAATCTAATGTCAGGAAAAGGAGACCAATGCGTACTAATAGCGGTGTGGAAAGTAGTTTTGAAGGCTAAGCATAATTAACCTATTGCATTTTTAATCAAGAGATCATACATCTAGGCCACACGTCAAGGTCAACTTAAAGGTTTTATCTTATTTAGACCAAACATTGTGGAATGATTAAGGGCTAGACAGGGATGAAGTACAGTAGTTATATTCTGAGAACAACTAGTGTAAAATAAGTCAAGGTCATTGGGCAAAGTCAGATCAGTTGCTGGGTGCGGGTGTTGCACTCTGAGTGGTCCTGTTTACATCAGTCTGAGATACACCATCAGCTGTATGTGATAAACCTGCTTCGAACATGGCGTTAATATGAAGTATGAGCTAAGTTGCAAGTGATCTACAGCTTGGCCTTTTTTTTCAACCTTTTCCGCCTTTATGCAGAAAACAGGAAGTTAATGGTTTTATGGACAGGTATGGTGCGATTTTTTGTCTACAGATACCTTGAAGTTTGTTGGTATGGAGTTTGTTGCGTGCAAACTATATTTTTCTAACATGCCTATCACGTATGGCCATGGATGAAGTATAATGTGTGGAATGAACAACTGCGTGCTAAGTTGCTGACTTTTATTAAACATTCTTGACTTTCTTTGGACAAGGTAAACTCATGGTTAAATATTTGAAGGACAGCAGTAGGTTATACATTCAGTCATTGATATACTGTATGTTGGTTGCTAATGCAAAGGTAATAGGGTAAACTGAAAAAATATTGTGTTGATTAGTTTTTCGTTAAACCGTTTGATAAACACTTTGTATCAGTAAACTGCGGGAAAAATGTGGATGCGTGATCAAGGGGAATCAATGCCTGTACGCAGTTTTTAACTGATTTTTAAACTATGCAAAACAGGACGTTTTCTTTTTCTTATTTTTCTTTCTCTTTGCCTATTCATTCTGATATCCGATGAGATGGCTTCCACAAATCAGAGGCTAAGCTACAAAATATGCCTGAGAAAACAGTGAGATAGGGAGGGATAGGTGAGCAGTGCAGGGTTGATGGTAGTGGTGTGGCGGTTGAGGTGTGATTGTGGTGTGTATTATTATTGTTGTGGTGTGAATTATTGTTTATAGTTACGGGTTGTTGAGATGTGCATTATTGTGTCTATTTACGGGTGTTCAGACCGATACCAGGATATTTAACCTTCCCTTACCATTCATCATGGATTCAAACTCCACTCCGGGTGACACTAAGCCAAGGAAATGTTGGATTACGTGCCACTGAGCCCTAAGATCAATCTCACCCGGCGACTTATCCACCAAATTTATTCCAACACATACCCTTCTTCTGAGCCCAATAATCCACGTTATTACACGAAATAAATTAAGCCCTGCCTGGGTAGGGTTTCTGCCAGATGAAGAAAATCGCGTGTTGCAGGTAGACACGACAAGTTGTAATAGCATCGAACCGTGAAAGCACCCTCACTTGCATGAGACTCGAACCCGTCTCGCCACTGCAGGCCACAACTTGTTTCCATATACAGCCTTTTGGCCATCGTGTCTGGGCTAGCTTAAGCTCACTACCCTCCACACATAACAGTAGGTCAGGGTGAGTGGATCCGAAAAGAAGGAAAAACGTCATCACCTGTTAGACTTGCAGTGGAGCGATGGGTTCCAGCCTCAAGCAAATGATGGTGCTTTCACGGCTCAGTGTTATCACAAAATAGCTTGCCCTAAGCAGGAATAAAGCACAGTAGTCTGTATTCTTTGGGAGGAAGTTGCATCGTGATATATATATATATATATATATATTTTTATTTGCGTCCTAATTTTAACTTAGTAAAATCGCCTGACGTTAGACGAAATAAGATGAAAAGTAAGTAATTCTCAAAGGGATAAAACTGAGCTTGCGAAGAGGAAATCAATCCACATACTATATATTCTCTTTTAATGTCATTTGTGAACAGCCTGATGTGGGTGAAACAATACATGCAGCTAACCAACCACATCTGACGGGCACAGATGTTGAGCATCAGAAACAGGGGATTTGCCTTCCGCTTAGCGCTTTAAGCAGTAAGTATACGGCCAATGCACCCACACGTTGCCAGGTCCTGTATTATATAATATGTGGTTTTATGCGGATTTAAAAGTGTATCACAGAATTGTAGGCATGTGCATTTCACCAAATATTTAGAGTAACATATCGGGACTTCTAGCAAAAGCTATTTTAAGACATTCATAATAATGACACTTAAACTTTAGTACTGGATGGATCTGCACTGTACTCTTCAGCTCAAGAAGTACTTCTTTGTCTGAGGAGATAATCAGTAACCTCCAATAATTTCGTCACAACATTAACGATCTATTCTATTTTTGTCGCTGTCAGTCGGGTTTAGTCTTCAATAATCCCTTCACAGTCAAGTGACATTCCTTCAGCTGAGTAAAATAGTCTTTAGTGGAAGAGTAAAGTACAAATGGCATCATAGTACTGAAGGAGTTAACCTAGTCGCGCATGAAGTTTATTATACGAGTCACTGAAATTCAGTGTAAGTATATACCGGGTAAAATTAATATAAAAAACAATGGATTCAAACGTAAGATATTTAACGACAGTACCTGAGGCAGAATATGAAGGTGGTACAGATTTAGTAGGCCCTAATTACACGGCTTGATTGACGAAGGTGGTGTGTGTGTGTGTGTGTGTGTGTGTGTGGTAGGATGAGGTGTGAGGTGGTGTGGTGTGGTGTGTTGGTGTGGTGTAATGTGGTAAGGTGAGGTGTGAGGTGGTATGCTGAGGCGTTGAGTTGCGCTGTGTGGTAATGTGTGTGTGGTAGTGTGCTGAGGTGTTGTGTGATGTGGCGTGATAGTATGAGATGTGAGGTGGTGGGCTGAGGTGTTGTGTTTGGTGGTGTGTGATGTGTGCTTGTGTGTGGTGTGGTGTGGTGTGGTGTTGTGTGGTGTGGTGTGGTGTGGTGTTGTGTGGTGTGGTATGGTGTGGTATGGTGTGGGGGGGGCAGAGGTGTTGTGTTGCACGGTGTGGTGTGGTATGGCGTGGTGTGTGGGTGGTGTGGGGGGGGGCAGAGGTGTTGTGTTGCATGGTGTGGTGTGGTGCTAGACTTGTTTGCTGTTGGTACAGTCGGAGAAATAAGTATTTAACCTAAACTTGGTGAACACAATGCGAAAAAGTCGGAACATCTGAGACGTATTAATCCAGTTGTAACTTTGGTCAGGTTTCGATAGGTTTCACCAATCTTTAGACGGAACTGAGAGATATTTGATTCCCTGACTGTAGCACTAAACTGGGTTATTGTTTGGTGATTGGTGTTGTGTTGTAGAGATTCTGTGTTAATGCTAAGTCTGTCTGCACAACAGAAAGCTAAAATGGAGTAAGGGTCAAGTCATGTCTCTACTTGTGTATGCCTCAACAGCTCGTTAACTTGTATGTTATTTAAGACAACCTTTTCGAATCGGGTGAGTTGACTCGATCCAGGTCATGTTCGGTCGAGCCACATGCAACCAGACTCATTTTCTTTTCAATCGTAGGGTTACTTTCGCTGGGAGAGTCACCATGTAACTTGTGGAACGGGTAAATTGTGCTCGTGAGCGCACTGGTTTCCATGGCCTTATTGATGAAGAACGAAATCGTTTAGTAATCTCACGATTGTGGAGAGGCATTAATACTAAACTGAGTTCTGAAGGTATGTTTAGAAGACAATTGTTTACGAGTTCATTAATTAATAACAGCCAAATTTTTCACGTCTATTAAGTATTGTCACATTACCTGCACGTGATTCTGCATAGTTCAAGTAGATATCACAGCTGGTAGATAAACCTGACTCCTCGACTTTTTTGTATGAGGGGAAATATTCTTTTGTACGTGAACCAAATGAATCGACCCGAATCGACTCTCGGTATGTAGGCAGCCTCACGCTTCCTAACTCCTCTGCCTTACTGTTCCTTTTTCATGTACTCACTCACCGCACCTAATTCTTCATTCCCCATCCTAATCCATTCCTCTCTCTCTCTCTCTCTCTCTCTCTCTCTCTCTCTCTCTCTCTCTCTCTCTCTCTATCTATCTATCTATCTATCTATATATCTATCTCTTCTCACTTATTCAGCCTTTGCCTTACTCATCCTGTCCCTCACCCATTCACCCACTGTTTGTCTCACTCATAAGGTTACGTGATCTGCTGTTTACTCAGCCAGTCTTTCGCAGTCATCCTCTCCTCATATTGTTTTATTAGTTGTACGAGTATCCCTTGCGTTCTCAATGTCCGTCACCTGCTCAGTCACTCATCTAACCTATGAATTTCTGTCACTCACCTAACCTATCACTTCCTTAACCACTCTCTCTCTCTCTCTCTCTTATTCATTAACTCCACCACATTCACTTTTATTTTTTTTCTTTGGTTGGGTGGGGTGGGGGTAGGGTAGACTTACTCAGTGTCACTGTATCTAAATTCATCACTTATTCCCTACTTTACTCATACACTTCACCTGCCGTTTATTCTTCCTAATTTTCACCCGCTCACTCGCTTTAACCCTCTCATTCTCACACTTACCCTTTTTTCACTGGCGCTGTAACCCTCTCCTACAGACACTAACCATTTTTCATTGGCTCACTCACCCTCTCAGTGACTCATTCACTCTTACCCTCTGTGACTCACTCATTTTCACCTTCCCATCCTCACTCTCTTTGTCTTTCACACTACCAAGGTTTAAATAAATGCTGTATATAAATGGAGACGAGTGACCCCTATGTGCTCATTTAAAATGCTAATTAATCAGAGAGAGAATTCACACTTAGCATGTAGATTTGAAGCCCGAGTTTAATTCTCGATACTGATAGACGGTTATAATCTTGTTACTTCCAGACGGTTTTATTCTTGTTTCCTCCAGACGGTTTTATTGATACCACTGGATGGTTTTATTCTTGCTACCTCCAAAATGATTTTTTTCCTGCTTCCAGACGGTTTTATTGATACCACTGGACCGTTTTATTCTCCTTACTACTCGACTTTTATTTGTGCTGCATTCAGACGGCTTTATTCTTTTTTCCACGGGGCGGTTTTTATTCTTGCTAATGCCAAACAATTTTACTCTTGATACCACCGGATGATGTTAGTCTCGCCACCGCCAGACCTGATTTATTGATCCTTACCCAAGACGATGTTTGTCAAGATACCGACGATTTCATTCAGCTTTAGGGATATTAGCTGAACTAGAGGTATTACTGTAGGTATCGCCTTCATTAAACTCCCCTCACTGTACGAGTCCCGTCCCAAACTACCCAGTCTATTTGGGAGGTAACAGGAATAACCCAAACGAGGCGTCATAGAGATGGACAGGTTAAATTACAAGCGGGTGTCAGCTTATTTCATTGTGCAGGAGAGAGAGAGAGAGAGAGGTGATACGTACGGTAGATGTTTTCTGTAACCTCTCTCTCTCTCTCTCTCTCTCAAATCCTTTTCAGTAGGCATTTAGATTGGAGCTCCCTTATTTAGAACATACGTGCGTGTATGGGATTATGCAGACGAGCACATTAACCTTGGAAAAATAGATACAGACATATAGACAGATAAAGAGAGCGTTCGCGCTTGTGTGTGTGTGTGTGACCTTGATATTTTTGCGCTGTTTCTTCCATTCCTCTTTCTTTCCTTCACTCTTGTCCCTGCATCCGCTTAACAGATTATTCCTCTACTACTTTGCATACAGCCTTTCCCTCACTTGCACACACCTTTCCCTTCTCCTCGCCTCTCCTCCCCATCCCATGTCTCCTTTACTCTCCTTTCTTTTACCTTGCTCTCACTGTTCACCCCTCCCCTTTATCCTTTCCGCTCTTTCCACCTCTACACGCATTCTCTTCTTCGCTTTCTCTTCTCAGCATTTCCTTTCCTGCTCGCTGTTTCTTCTTCCCCCTCCCTTCTTTCCGCCTCATCCTCTCCTCTCAGCTCACTTTGCACTTGATGTTCTCCCTCTCTCTACACCCCCCCTCCCACACACACACACACACACTCTTGCTTACTTACATAAAGCTGTCCTTCACTCATTCCCGCTACAGAAGACGACGCGTGTTGTACTGTCATTGTCTTTGGTGCCAACGCGCGTGACTGTGCAGACCAATCCTGGATCTGCATACTTTGCCACACATTTAGCATGCCAAGTCTGGGTTTGCTGAGAGAACTCTGTTTTGGTTGTGCCTCGTCTGTCCATGTTCTTCTCTGCCCAGGTTACAAGCTTCTTCGAGATGAATATTTCCTTCGCTGAAGAGGGCTCTCCATTGTTTCCTGTCAGAGGCATTAGCTTAAAGATCTTCTGGTATGATGTTGCATCTCCTCAGAGTTGTCCTTATATGAACTTTATATCTCTTCTAATGTCTCCCTGGGCTGCAACGAGCTGCAGGGAGTTGGCCATACGGAACTTGGTTGGGAAGACTGTGCTCAGCATGTGGAACATGTGTCCAACCAATCTCAGCTGCATTTTAGCCGGTGTGGTTTCTGTGCTGGCTGACTTTGCCCACTGGAGAAGTTGTGAGTGAAGAACTTTATCCTCCCATGTGAGTCCTACGATGTGCTGTAAGCATCAGGTGTGAAAAGACTCAAGCTGTTTGATGTGACGCTGGTAAGTAGTCCAGGATTCATCACCGTATAAGTGGATGGAGAGGCATAGCCGTATATATTGATACCTTTGTCTAGATTCTCACTTTGGTGTTTTCAGAGACTCTGGATCTGACACGTCCAAAACAAGCTGAGACGTGGTTGATTCGTGGAAGGACTTCCGCACCAGTGATATGTTTATCTGTGAGCACACTTCCAAAGTAGGTGAAATTCTTCACCTATTTTGCATTTGAACCATTTACCTGAAATGCAAGAGACTCTGCTGGGTTGTTTCTCTGAGACATTATTTCAGTTTTACTGACATTTTTCGGAGCTCCATTTAATGGTATATGTTGGAAACGATGGTGAGACTGTTGTAGGGCTTCTGGGGTGTGTGCTAGGTCAGCACGGTCATCAGTGTATTGTGGTTCATGCAAACGAGCCATTTCAGTCTCTGATTGTGCTTGAAGACGTCTGATATTAAATAAGTTACCGTCTAGACAGAACTGGCATTTTATTCTATTATCAGGGTTCATTTGTTGGTGAAAAGGATAAGGGCAGTGAGACAGATGTTGAAAATAGAAGCCGGGACACATCCATGCTTTATACCCACGTCCACTTTGAAGGGTTTGGATTTGCTCCCACCTAAGGACACACGAGCACTCATGTTGCCATGCAGGCTTCTCGGGATGGTAAGAAATTAGTTTGTAACTCCAGATGTTGAAAAAGCATTCCATAAAAGTTCCCTGTTGAGAGTTTCCAATGCTTCTGCAAAACTGATGAATGCAGTATATGTCATGGTTCTGCTCGTGGCATTTCTCATGTATCTGTCGGGCTACAAAGATCATATGAGGTCTGTTCAGAAAGAATCCGACCTTAAGCGCAAAAAAAAAAAAAAAAATGGTTAACCTGTTGAGCTGGGACACTAAACCCCTTGGGAGTAGGCCTCTTTTGACTTGACACGCGTGGGCCAGCGTTCATTTCGCAGCCTGAAACATTTTTCAAAGTCAATTTTTGGTATCTCATGCTGGTGCTCTGTCGCATTCGTATGATCTCTTCTCTCGTCTCAAATATGGAGCCTCTCAGCAGAGTTTTGAGCTTAAGTAATAACCAGAAGTCGCTGGGAGCCAAGTCTGGTGAGCAAGGAGCCTGCCAGACCTGCAGGATGTTGTGCTTGGCCGAAAATTCCTGAATTAGTTGAGAAGAATGGGCAGGCATGTTGTTATGGTGCAGCTTCCCACTTGCCGCTTTCGAAAGGTCTGGTCTTTTCTGCCGAACTGCATCACGAAGACGACAGATAGTATCGAGGTAGTAACGTTTGTTGACAGTCTGACCCTCTGGTGCATATTCTTGATACACAGCACCACGGCATTAAAAAAATCCTCAATATGCGAGTCCGTTTCACCTTGTTGCAGATCTGTTGTGCTTTTTTAGGCTGAGACAACCCTGCATGCTTCCGCTGTTACACCTGTGCTTTGGTTTCCTAGTGGAACTTGTACACCCAAGTCGCATTTCCAATGATAAGTCTTCAGAAAGTCTGGATCGCGATCTGCATACTTCAATATGTCTTGAGAAAAGTTCATCCGAGAGAAGAGATCATGACGAATGCGAGGAAGCACCTGCAGGAGATACCGAAAATCGACTTCGAAAAGTATTTCAGGCAGTGCAAAGAATGCTGGGCTGTGTGTGCCAAGTCAGAAGGGGTCTGCTTTGAGGGGGATTAGTGCCCTTGCTCAGAAGGTTAGCTGTTTATTTTTTCTAGAGCCTAATACTTTCTGTACAGACCTCGTGTCACAGGCACTTCGTTCCTTTCAAAATCCACAGTGTTTCAGAAAGTACTGACTGTCAGATGTTTTGTCAGTCTAGATAACATTATCTCGGCTAGCACTTTGTTATTATTCACAAGGAGGGCGATGTCTCTGCTGTTGTCACAATCTTAGCAGTTCCCCTAATTCCTGCAGATGGTTACAGTACAATGTCAAAAGTAAGGATGGAATTAGTTCTTGGTTCCAGATATTCAGCATGAGATTGTGGAAGTGCTGGTGGAGTAACTGGCCAACCCCTTTGGTTAGTTCAGATGGTATGTCATCAGGACCAGAAATTTTGATATATTTTAGAAACTGGATGGCCTGAACAGTTTCTGCCAGTGTAGGTGGGATTTTGAGATCTGCAGCATGAGGAGCACTTGTATTGTTATCAAGAATATTGTGCTTCACTGGGTTTCTTCGATTCAGAAACTTATTGCAGTGTTGTGCCCATCTCTCTAGGATTGCTTGCTTGTCTTTCAGGAGCTCTCCTTCGGCTGATCGAATAGGGGTTGCATGTGTTTGGTTGGCCCACAGATGGTTTTTATGGACCTGTATAACCCATGTTAGCAATTGATAATAGCCAGTCTTTGAAGCTCTTTTACTTGCTCAGTCCACCATTTGTTCTCCGTGTCACACAGTTTTCTCTGAATTTCGCTTTTGAGAATCTTGTATTCAGTTTTTAAGGTTAAGGAGCTAGGATGAGCCAACCAGATGTTATATACTCTATTCTTTATTGCAGGAAGGTCATGTGTGCCCTCAGCATTTTCATCAAACCAGTCTTTATGGCTGCAAATGGAGAAGCCTAGGGTTTCTTCTGCAGTGCCTTGAAACAGTGCCCTAATGTTCAGCTACTCTGCTTCTAGGTTTGTTGCATTGTTGCTTGGGTCAAGTGGTGGGCATTGAGAGAGCTTGTCTCCAGTGCTGTGGAAGGTGTTACAAGTTGCAACATCCTTTAAAATACTATAATTTAGTTCTGGAAGGATGGTCTACGGTGCATTTGTGGGCATATGACTAGTTGCAGTTTGGTGGCTGTAAGGTTATGGTCTGCTGAGCACTCAGCCCTGCTCATAGGTCGGGTTATACGAACAGCTCTTTGATATCGCTGTCATACAATGACATAGTCAATTAGATGGGTGCATCCATGTGGTTTTGTGTTTATTCTCAAGTTAAAGAATCGTGTTGGTGATGATCAGACTGTTCCGAGCATAAGGAACGCTGTCTAAGGCCATTGTTCATGTTACCAACACCATGATAACCTATAATGCCATGTTAGGGGTGATTATCTTTTCCTGTTCTGGCATTAAAACCTCCAAGCAGGATGAGTTTGTCCTTGTGGTATAGAGCGATTGGTAGCATCCAGAAAGGCATAACAGGAATCTTTGACGGTGTCCTCAGTCAAGCGCTTGCGCCCGCTCGCGCAAGCATGCACACACACACACACACACACACACACACACACACACACACACACACACACACAATTTTTACCATTTAATACCCAATTTGTTGCCGTCCCCAGTTTGGACTGAGTTAGCACTTCATTACGATTGCATTTTATATTCTTAACTGTTACTAAGCAATTAATTAATTCATTCTAGGAAAGGTTGCTTTGTACCTCGAATGCAGCCATTTCTTTATACTTTAATTCTTTATACCGCCACACGCCTTTATTCACTTTAGAAAAACCCCTTGTGAATGGATTAATAAACGCTGTATAACCCTTTCGATTCTATGTATGTCTCCTAAGCTGAATAGGATCGTTTTGGGTAACAAGAGTAAAGTGAAGTAGATATCATCGTGTTGAAGAAATTTACTGCGAATGGTTCCCCTTAACTTACTAAATTATTTTTGGCGGCAGCTGCAGGGAATGAAATAAAAACGTTATAGCGGTGAAAGGGGATCAAGTTAAATCGTTTAGTCTGTCTGTGTGGGGTTGAAGCCTGGGTCAGAATATTAGTTGTTCTCGCTTCTCCACGTCTATAACTGAGTTGAGGGGCTGGGTCCGAGCGCCGGGCCGTGCTGGACGTGGGGTCTGATGAACTCAGGTGCTGATCCTGTATGCTGCTGTTGGTGATTTAGATTACTTTAAAGAAATAAATGAGCCCCACCCCATTATTAGATGAGAGAAAAGGTCATGCTGCTACTGGTGATGATGATGATGATGATGAGGAGGAGGAGGAGAATAAGAA
Organism: Coenobita brevimanus; assembly: GCF_032717465.1. Classification (NCBI taxonomy): domain Eukaryota; kingdom Metazoa; phylum Arthropoda; class Malacostraca; order Decapoda; family Coenobitidae; genus Coenobita; species Coenobita brevimanus. The sequence goes on along the minus strand of NC_137033.1, from coordinate 54,894,634 downwards.
GTGGGGAGGGGTGAACTAGAGGCAAGGAGTCGGAATTTGTCCTTCCGAAGAAAGTTGAGCATACAAACAAACAAGGACAATAGGCAAGTCAGCATAGATGTCATAAATCATAACAGATAAGGTGTTGCAAGGATATTAAGGCCCTTCTTGTGAATGCGCGTAGTTTGCGAAATAATTATTTTGATTTAGAGGTTTATGCTTATCCTGAAAATTCAGATGTAATAGACGTAACAGAATTGTAGCTAAACACGGAACAACGAGTTTTTTTTTTTTTTTTTTTTTTTTTTTTAGCAGAGTACAGTACATCGTATGCCAGGTCACAATACTTTCAGCAATGAGAGAAATAACAGAGGAGGGGGAGGTATACCATTACACATTAGTAGGACTTCATCCAGTCATATTTCCTAAACCCTCAGTTTATAATGTTGATGGTATTTATATCCATCTGAGAAACACATCCCGTAGCAGAACAGTACTTCTGCCAGCACAGTCCAGTAACACATATAGTGAAATTTTCAACCAAACTGCTGAAATATGTAGCACCCATAATACTGTAATCTTTGGTGATTTTAATTTACCTGTTGCCAAATGGGGAGAGACTCTACTGTCACACACAGGGTTGGACCTCTACACTAACTTGCAGAAAATTTCATTGCATCAACTTGTAGACTGATCAACAGGAGCAGGTAGCATATTTGATCTGGTTTTGGCCACATCAAGAAACATAGTAAATAATGTACTAGTAGGTTAAGAGTTTGGTACTACCAACCATCGTATGGGCACATTCAATATCAATTTCAGTAACGACAGTGTCAAGGCTATTTATGAGGTGGTGCCTAAATGCATGTGAGCAAATTTTAAAAAACTGAAGGAAGTATATGGTTCTAGTGACTGAAATCTCATTGTTCAAACTATAAATTTTATTGAAGCATTGAAATTATTCACAAATATTCTTAGTTAAGCAGTTACATTAGGTATTTCAATGAACAACAGACGGCCTGCTAAAAATATTAAACCCAAATGGTGGAATATGAAAATGAAGCATTGCCCATCAGCTAAAAAAAAACTTGCACACAAAATATATATTGTTATAATCAAAGTGATAAAAATAAATATGCCGTTTGTCAAAAAGCAAAAAATAAAAAAATAAATAAAGCAAAATAAGAAAAATTTTGAAGCTTACGTTGTGTATCAGTAAATCCACCACTAAACAAATTTTCAGCTACATCAGAAACATGAAGGTAAAATCACCAACAACTGGTCTACAACCCACATATAATGGAGAGCATACTGATGATGAAACAGAGATGATAAAAATTCCCAGGAATCAGACTGAAAGGATGTTACTATAGTCGGTTTCACGGAGTTTGACGCACTGATTTTGCCAGCCGAGGACAGGTGGAATTGGTAACACTGCGCGAAGCTCTCGGGCGATGAGTGGTCAATTTCTGTTGTGTTTGAACGTGCTCCAAATTGACTTTGTATTCCAACCAAGGCCCTCATTTATTTGTAAGATAAAGGTTTATACAGATACAGATTAAAGTAATGATATCTTTCATGATAAATATGTGCCTTTTAAATTATTAAAGATAAACCTGAATAACATTGATAACAAAACTAAGTAAAGTCGCAACTGGACACATACAGTACAGACAACAGTCAGTGACTGATTTATTTAAATTCATTTCATTGTTTGATTTCGTTCACACTGTACGCGGTTTTATTATAGCAGAAGAGTTCAACAACAGTTTTCTCATGGGGTTTGCTTTTATCATACTTTCCTCTTTTCCACCATTAACAAAATTTCGGTTCATTGTACACTGATGTAATCCATTACTTTCCCGGTTCTTCTCGGTCGAGGGGACAGAGATACCTCATGCTTGAGGAGAGGGTGTATGGTGGCCAGGGATAGGGTGTCCGTCTGTCTGTCTGTATGTCTGTCTCATGATATGAAAATGTTCAGGAAAATTAAACACCAAACTTAACAATGTAAGAAATAATTTTACTGACTCTGACTATGAATACAAACAAATGCAGATTTTTAAAGCTACTGTTACCTATGAAGGTAATGAAAATGTGTATGTACATTATATAGATAGATAGATAGATAGATATTGAGAATAGCATTTATTGGCCCCAGTGAGGTGTGTGTGTGTGTGTGTGTGTGTGTGTGTGTGTGTGTGTGTGCTCACACAAATAATTATTAGGAGATAAGCTAAGCGTAACCACGGTAAGGTAATATTAGTAGACGAGGTAATGAAGGGCCTGGTGTAGTCCGTGACACTGCGTAATAGTAGTGGGAAAAACATTCGAGCCTTCAATGGACCTCGGAACCACCTTGCTATGAACGTCTTAATTCCCGCCACAGTCGTTGATTGTTGTCCGTATGCGTCCAGTCGCGACTTTACTTAGTTTTGTTATCAGTGTCATTCAGGTTCATTACTAATAATTTAAAAGCATATATTTATCATTAAAGATATCATTGCTTTAATTTGTATCTGTATGATCCGGTATCTTACAAATAAATGAGGGCCTTGGAATACAAAGTCAATTTGGTGCACGTTCAAACACAACAGAAATTGACCACTCATCGCCCGAGAACTTCGCGCAGTGTTACCAATTCCAACTTCCTCAGCTGGCAAAATCAGTGCGTCAAACTCCGGGAAACCGACTATAGTGCAAATAGAAATGAAGGTATTTAACTAGATAATGTAAGTCATGAAAAAGACTTAGGAATCATAATTACAAATGATTTTAAACCAAACGAACATTGTATGGAGGCTGCTAAGAAAACGAACAAATTAAATCAAATTCATTGGTAAAATAGAATATAAATATGAAAATATCATTTTCATCTTTTGTAATTCTCTTGTTTGCCTACACTTACAGTATTGTGTCCAGTTCTGGTACTCTTATTACAAAAATACATAGAGAAACTTGAGAAAGTGCAACGAAGGGTGACCAAAATGATGTCTAAACTGAGAAATAAGTCATATGAGGAGCCACCTCTTCCATAAGCATAACTTCACCGAAACCAGGCTTCATCACGGATGATTTTTATTCCTAGCACAGTGTTTCATCAGCCATGTGTGTGTGTGTGTGTGTGTGTGTGTGTGTGTGTGAGAGAGAGAGAGAGAGAGAGAGAGAATTCATATACGATGTGTGAATTCTTAATGTTTTCATCCCACTCCATTCCTTTTTGTACAGTTTTTCTGTTTTTAAAAATCCTGTCCACACTCCGTTTCTTTCATCCCATCCGCTTATCTTCTCTTTCACGCCTGCCTGCAAGCCCTCCCCCCCCCCCCTCTCTCTCTCTCCTTACCACCTATCAGTAGTTACTCTATCTAACCATATGTTTGTGTCTACTATTTATGTATTTAAATCTGTCTGTTTATCACTGTCTGTAAATTGATCAGTGTCTGTGTTTATCTGTCTATCTGTCTATCAATATATCTATCTATCTACGTATCTACTGTATATGCCTATTTATTTATCACTGCTTGTGTTTATCTTTCAGTCTGTTTCTATCTATCTATCAGTCTATCTGTCTATCTATCTATCTATCTATCTATCTCTCAATCTTTCCGCGTCCCTCAACAAAAAATAAATTCCCTTGACTATAACCAGATAAAAGGATGAAAGAGATAACAATTTTTCTTTCCTTCCACAGTTCCCACTTTCCTTTCATTTATTTTCCAATTTATTTAGATTTTCCTTTTCCCCCTCACACTTCTACGAATACCCGTTTTAACTTCTTTTACATTTTTAAATATTAATCCATGCTATTCTCACCCTATTTTTTCTCAGTCTAAGAATCTGTCGTATTGAACAGGGTTATAACAAGTTCCATTAACCCCTTTTCTACCTGGGACGTCCTCTGAGCTGGATCAACTCGTCAGGTGGCAGCAAGAATGAAATACCTAAGTCCCCCCCATAGTGAAGGGTTTGAGACCAGCTTCACTAACTCCTTAATTACTTTTGCCATTTTATCTCCATCCCGACCCCTTCCACATTCTCTCAATCCATCTCCACCCCGACCACTTCCACATATTGTCCATCTCCACTCCGACCCCCTTACACATTCTCTCCATCTATCTCCACTCCGACCCCTTCCACATTCTCTCCGTCCATCTCCACCCCGACCCCATCCACATTCTCTCCATCTACATACACCACAGCCCTTTCCACGTTCCCTCCATCTATCTCTACCCCCACCCCTTTCATATTCCCTCAAATCATCTCCACCCCGACCCCTTCCACATACTCTCCATCTTTTTCTCCCTCCTCAGCGAAGCCTCCCAGGACCTGTTAAGTCTGGGCACACTTCCTTCTCTGTTTTCTCTCCACTTCCTCCATTCGTTCTTCATTTTCTCTTCTCTCTTCAGGTTTTCTTCCTCCCCCACTATCTGTTTCTACAACCTCTCCATCCCTCTCTTCTCCGTCATATATCGCTCCCACCTTCCATCTCCAACCCTCCATCATGTCTTTACCCTCTGTCATCTTTTCCTCCTTTCCTCCACCATTTCTTCCCCTCCCTCCATCGTTGCCTCCTCCCCCCGTCCCTCACTTCTCAGCGACGCCTCTCAGGGCCTGTTAAGCTCAGGGACTTTCTAGACTGGAAAGAAGCTGGAATGTATTGCCTTCAGGACGAATTTCCTTCACTACAGCCTCGGGAGAGAGAGAGAGAGAGAGAGAGAGAGAGAGAGAGAGAGAGAGAGAGAGAGAGAGAGACGGCACCTTTATTACACTGTAGCTATCGTTAGACAAATTATTCACCTCACAGGACACGATGGAAACCGTCTCATTGTTATCCCCTTCAGCAACATGACGTCTTTTTTACCTGTATTTTGTTCTTAATGCGGCCAGTTTATTTAGCAAAGGAGAGACCGGACTGAGGAATTAACGCCGTCTTGGGAAGCCTTCAAAGCTGACGTAAATACGGTCCTTGAAACCTTCATTTCCAGTTTGATGAGCTGCTTGTGGTGTACCGAGAACACAGGGGAATAAGACCCGTGTGCAGAATCAGGGGCTTTTGAAGGTATAAAAGTCTTGAAGTAAGCACGGCGTGCTTGACATTTAGAAGGAAGATTTACCGGGAACAGTGACGCGGTGCACAATCTAAAAAGGAAAGTAGCTAATTGAGAATTGCCACGAAAAGTTACATGACGCTATCAAGAAAGTTTAGGAGCTAAAGAATGGTTTTCGACAGTTTAGGAGGTTTTCTGGTTCTCTTTCTCAATAGTATGTTGTTTGTTTCAACACGTTATCATTGCTATTTGTAATATCATATTAATAGGTGGATGATAAGACACAGATAACCTACATGAAAGTATTTGCAGAATGGCAAAGTCCAATACCACTGAGTCAGTTAAATACCTCTGTAATGGAGAACTCACTGCCATTTCGCCACCACAGGTCCAAAAGATGTGCAACCACCACATGTATAGTGGTGCTTCCATTCAGATTCTCACATCCATAATTATTGCAATGAGTACAGCGTTGCAAGTCTAACCCTGCAATGATGAGGTGGGCGAGGCCTTTGTTGTAGTATAGTGTATAACCGACCCATTAATGTATCACTACGAGAAGATTAATTTGTAGGGAAAATTAATCGTGAAGGAACAGTAATACAGACAGAGGGTCGCTTGCTCGTCAACACTGGAAGCTTTCTGCCGCCTCATACTTACCGGTATAGTTTTGCATGTGGCGCCTTAATAACCTCTTACTTAATATCTTTGTAGACTTTCTCAAAATGAAAAGAACATTAATAACATACTAGAAAATATTAACCACTTCAGTTTGGTAAATTACTTTTATCACTTTTAATAATAATGATAATAATAATAATAGTAGTAATAATAATAATAATAATAATAATAATAATAATAATATTAATAATATTGT
>NC_137033.1:54713730-54886230 GCF_032717465.1 Coenobita brevimanus | reverse complement strand
TTCACTCTTCACCCCTCTTCCCTCTCCCCTTACTCCTAACCCCCTTTCTCTCTTCCGTTTCCTTTCACTGCTCTCCCCCCCCTTCACGCCCCACCATCACCCTTCACCTTCACTCCTCTCTCCCTCACGGCTCTTTCTCCTTCTCTCCCTTCATTCTATATTCACTAAATCTTCTACGTAGCATTCATTCAATTTCTCATTGGCCGTCAGAATTGTTAACTCTTTCATCAGAGTAGGTGTGTGTGTGTGTGTGTGTGTGTGTGTGTGTGTGTGTGTGTGTGTGTGTGTGTGTGTGTGTGTGTAAATTGTCAGTAAATCACCTTCATGTTGACGAAGTGCAGAAAAAATTTCAATTTGCATCCATTACTTTTTTTAAATCACAGTACAACTTACTTTCGTTCTAACTGTTTAACACATTTAAATTAGTTGCCAGTTTATGTGAAAAGAAGCTTGTGTGGATCCTGCCTGTTGGGCCTGTATGCGGCTCTGTTTTATTTATTATTATTATTTTTTTTTTGGTATAATTTTTCATCGTCGCTGTTGACTAGAACTTGTTTGGTGTAATTCCACTGGTTTATTTCGGCATCGATTACTCTGGGTAGTTCTGATAACGTCTTCACTTCGGTGGCATCTTAAGTATTTTACTCTGTTTCTCCAGACGACTTTGTTCCGTTTGGGGGAGACTTGGAACCGGAGCATTATGTTATAAACTTCGTTAATCCTGTCAGTACGAGCGCTGTTTCGTTCATTGTATTATGTTGTGCGAAGGTATGCTACAATATAGACCCTTCACTCCCACGTACGCACCCCTCACGCAGATGTACAGTCAACAACATATGTTGTAACACTTAGCATTCTGAAGGCAGTGAACCATTGTTATATCCAGTATAAGCCAACCTGTGATCCATCCATCCATAGTGTTCTGACTTCAGCCAGGTGGAACCATGGGTCAGATAGCCTTCATGCTTTACTGTATTTGGCCAATGATTCTCTTCTCTTTATAACTTCTTCCTGATCTTGGTTCAGCTAATGTTGATTTCCTCTTCCTTCTTCTTGGCCCTTTACCATCAAATCTCAGAGCAACAGATTCTCACGCGCAGTGTTTACTCTCACCTGTTAATGTCGCTGTTTTACAATGCCCATACTGCAGTGCAGCCTCCCACACCCCAACACACTCACCTCGTGTGCCACACTACGAGTCACAACACAAACAGTCCTTCAACATGAGCTCAGCAAAACGACATCTGGGAGCGATTAGTTGAAGCTGTCGGTTTCCTGCAGTTCACTGGGCTCAAGAACAGATGAGCACTGAGATGCCACAAGGACGGTAACAACAGAAACAATAAGAGGAACAACAATAACAACATTGTTTCTGTGCTATTTTCAGCTTACCTTCAACATCGTTCTGCAAATCCACATCCCCAGGGCGTCCAACAGTTTTTCTCTCATCTGCTCCCTGAGTTGAAGTTTTCACTGCATAGACTACTACACTATATATAAAAGAATTACAACTAGTCTGATTAGTTTCAAGTTCATTCTTCTTTTCGTCACACATCTTGCCTTTCATCCGTCATTTTACCCATATCATGGAACATCTTTGTAATAATCGCCTATATCTGTGCGCACGTTGCCTGGTTATATAAATTGTTTCACTTCTTCATATAGACTGTCTCCTGTCTTCAAATTCATTTAGCTTCCAGCCATTCTTAGTCCTCATAACCTTTGCCTTTGTGTGTGTGTGTGTGTGTGTGTGTGTGTGTGTGTGCAGTGAAGAGATTAACAATTCTTTGTAGACCTTCCTCAGTGTAGCTTACAACTGATTTGTCGTCACCAGACGTATTAACACACCACCCTTCTGCACGTACACCCTTTTTCACCCCTGAATATACTCCAACGGTGGTTTGTCTTTGCATAAATGATAAACAGTGTGGGAGAGAGAAAACATCTTGTTTCATCCCACTTCCAGTCATTCCTGATACCGTACTGATTTTCCGCCTACAACGTAAACGCTCACTGTTTGGCCAGTTTACCTTTTTTCATTAGTTGTCGGCCTCTCCATATGCAGTACCGTAGAATTTCTATTGATTTCCTCGACTGAACTCTGCCGAAGGCATTTTTAAAATAAGTAAAACATATGAATATTCTCTCCGCCATTACCATCATAACATCAGTCGGCTCTGTTGTTTCGCAGCCAGATCGAAATTTAACTGATCTATCACAGAACATTGTTCTGCTCTATCACTCATCTAGTCGACGTTCTTAAAATTAATTTTGATCTGTGGTTTACCAGCCGTATAGTTCTATATTCTGAGTATTTAGTAGCTCGTGTTTTCTTAGAAATAGTAATCACAGTTGTTTTCAGAAAGTCTTAGGGCCATTCTCCATTCTTGGTCATCACTTCTAACGCCTTTTAACAAATTTGCTGGGATATCATCCTGTCCTGAAGTCTTACCATGTTTTAGATCCTTTGTAGCTTCCTTTATCCCTTTCCAAACGACTAGACCTAAATCATTTATTTCATCTTCTCTCTCAGTAATCGATATTCACGGGTTTAATCTGTCCTAAAGGTCCCCAGTACACCCAAGCCTTCGTTTCCAGTGATGAGTGCAGATACTGACTTTGGCAGTTTATAGCAATCAACATTGCATGAAACCATATGACAGGTTATTTAATGATCGTAAGTACTAGCTAGCTTGAATCATCGGCTTGTCAGACCACAGGGGTGCGACGATCTATCAATTCAACGATCTGTATATCCATATCTATCTATCTGATTACCTGTATATATCTCTATCTAACTATCCATTTGTTTATCTATCTATCCATCTACCTATCTATCCATATATATACACACACACACACACACACACACACACACACACACACACACACACACATATATATATATATATATATATATATATATATATACACACACACACACACACACACGCACATCTCTCTCTCTCTCTCTCTCGCTCTCTCTCTCTCTCTCTCTCTCTCTCTCTCTCTCTCTCTCTCTCTATCTGTGTGTGTGTGTGTGTGTGTGTGTGTGTGTGTGTGTGTGTGTGTGTAATACACACGCTGTAGTACTACCTTCAGGCGATTCTGCACTAAGTGACAAGCCAAATAATTTTTGTTACTTAGGAAACCATATACTGTGTTGAGTGGTGATCTTATAACCAGATAAACGCCTGGTGGTTTATTGGTTTACGACGCCCTGACAAAATGTAAGGCATAAAGGTTTAGATCAGAGGAGAGGTTGGCCATTATTTCTTGTACAATACTACCCAAGGGAGCGATTAGTCACTGGGCTTATATATCAGGACTAAGTAGCCTGGCCCCGACCCAGTGGGCTCCTGGGGCATGATTCACGAACAAAGATCAGTGCTTTGCCGTAGCTCAGATTTATTATTCCAGGAATGACAAGAAAAGGTAGTACAGAGGCCAGCTATGTTTCCCATGTCTACTACAAAACATATCATAAAAATGAGAGGAAAAGTATGACAGGTTTTGTCCGATTTTTGCAGGAATTTAGGAGTGTGCAGAATTTTTTCTTGTGTCTAGTTCTTCCTTCATAAACTAGTCCGAGTTACGACAGGAAATCGATTGTAAATACATTTGAAGAACCCACACTTGATGCTGCTGTAAAGAACTGGATGATGAGATAAATATACACCGTCACCCACACATTCACCCCAAGTACTGTAGGATGTTCAGGTTGTTGGTAAGGGTCACGTGCCATCAACAGCAGCCCATCTGCTTCTGAGACCTGCATTCGGGTCAATACCTTGCTGTCCCTAGAATGTAGATGGTTGAAAGTTCCTCTTTCAGCCTTTGGTAACTCTTAGGCCAAGGCTGCCTTTGCTGCAGGTATGTTTAAGAAACGCCACAATTGTTGACAAACTTTTACTTGACAGTAAATGAGGTTTGTTGTTGTGGGTAATAAACATGTTGTCAAAGCTTCCTTATGGTTTATGGCTCTTTTGTTCAAGTTTTTCTCGACATTATAATAAACTTTGAACAGGGACAAAATTCTTGGAAAAGTAATTTAGAAAAGACAACACAGTTATAATAGGCATTTGCTAAAACTGATGTATATTTTAGTATATATTAAAATACAGCACACGGAAATTGATTTTTAAAGATAATATTTATATATATAATGGGAGAGAGAGAGAGAGAGAGAGAGAGAGAGAGAGAGAGAAATCTGAACGGTACACAGCCATAAATGAAACGTTCATATTACATTCATTTTACTCTTGGGACGTTGAAGAATGTTGGAAGGGAGGACCGTAAAGTGTTGAAAGGCACTGAGGTGGCCCCTGGGACGTATCCTGACATGGTGGACTTAGTGAGTGATGGGAGTGAGGCTCAGTAAATCATAATAATAATAATAATAATAATACCATACAATCCACTATCACCTTCAGTTACTTTAGTTCTCTCTCTCTTGTTTATCATATATTTCTTCCATTCCTCTCTCTCTCTCTCTCTCTCTCTCTCTCTCTCAGCCAGCATATTACTCTCCTCGCACTCACCTTCTCTAACCCAACTCCCGCTTCCCCCTTCTCCTCCTTCTCCTCCCTCTTCCTCCCTCTTACTCTTCCTCTCGCCTTCCTCTAGCTCCCAGCCTTCATCCTCTTCCCTCTACTCACCTTTCTTCAGTGTTCCCTCATCTCTCTCCCCTCTTGTACCCCGTTTTCCCTCTGTCACCTCCCACACTCTTTCTCTCCATCCCTCTTTTTTTCCTTTCTCTCAAACCCCACCTTCCTTTAGCTGTTAGCCATAATATTCTCCCTTCTCTACCTTCCTTTGCCTCTTTCTACTCCCTCTTCCCCCTCCCTTATCCTCTCCTCCCTTATTCTTCCTATCCCCCTCTCTCACCTCCTTTCATTCAACCATTATTTTCTCTTTCCTCTTTCCCGAAACTTCCTTTCTTTAACTTCCCCTTTTCTCCGCAATCTCTTCTGACCCCATCGCAATATTTCCTTCAGTCTGTGATTTACTCGTATGGCGGGGGAGAAAGGAGGGGAGAGGAAGGTAAAGATAAGGGAGGAGGGAAATTACGAAAGGAATGAGAGACTGTAGGAGGGAGGCAAAGAATGTGTGAGACAGCGAGTGTGATGTGTTGCATGTGGCTGGGTGGGTGAGGGAAGGAGGGAGAGATTGAGGGAGGGAGGGAATGGGAGAGTTGGAGAGAAATGGAGGAAAAAGGCGGGAAAATGGATGCTGGCCGGAGAAGGAAAGGCTCATAAAAAGGAGAAAGAATAAGAGAGGAACGAGAGGAAAATGAAGGAATGGAGGACCAGAGAGAGAGAGAGAATCATTTCATATTACAGAGTGATGTATATGTGATTATTTTACAGAGTGATGTATATGTGCTTTGTTTGATAATTTTTCTGTTGCTCAGTTATGAACGTATTATCATTGGCTGTGGTGTTTTTCCTCATAAGAGCTTGTGTGAGTCCAGTGAGGTGAGGTTAGGCTTGAGTGGGTTAGGCTGCAGCGTGTTTGGGCATAGTGTCGTTAGGTTAGATTGTATAGGATTATATACTGCAGCAGTTATCGCAATACTATAAGCCTCGCATTATTTTAGGTTTCCAATCAAACACGTTACTTTTCTTGGCAATGTAAATTAGATAAATTTGTACTCGCCGATAAAATGCGACGGAAAACACTCGTAATTTGCAATTTCTTGAATGTATTGAGAAACAGAACATGCAAGTATAATGTTCTAACAAGGCATGTTAGTTTGTGTGGAATTGTACATTAATGTTTAAGGCAGGTATATTTTGGTGGATCTGTGTTTCTTGATGAGCATATAACTCTAGTCCCATCAGTAGTATGCTTGAGTGCATCCATTAATTTGCTTGTATATATTGTGCCGCTAATTATATATGCACCTCACTGGATGCGATGTTGGCGGTAAATGTTTGGATAGAGGGTTTACACATTCAGCGTATTGATTTCCCTCCAAATTATTTAAGATATGTGTAAAATCAGTCCAATTTAGTTTACGTGTATTACCTGCGTGTCAACAGGGAGTGTATTATGAGAGCAATGTGTTCATACTCTAGTTCTTATTATCTTTTAGGCCAGTGGTTTCCACCCGGTGGGGCGCGCTCCCTAGGGGGGCACGAAGGCTTGATAAAGAGGGTAATTATATTTGAAAACTATGAATTAAGATGGAATTCAGTAATTTCTAAATATGGAGAAAATATTTCAGATATGAATAAGAACTCTAGTTATCTGAATATATAAACAATTTCAAAGATTAAGAGTCTATGTTTTAGGCGAAAGCTTTAATGAAACTATCACGCCCTCGATACCGCTAAGCCTGCAGTACCAATTTTTAAAAGGTATATTACTAATGCCTTAAGCCTCCTCCACCAAATTCCGAAATCCTAATAATTGTGGAAATTCCCGCGCTGGAGCAGGAAGGCATCCTTATTAGTAAAATTACATCGTTGACTGCACTATGCGACTACCAAATAAGAGTGGGTGCCTTACAGTAAACCCTCCCAAACCCTTTGTCATCCACCCCTCAGAATCTCTCTCAGCCCACCAGCCTGTTGTCTGCCGTCCATCTTTCACCCCCTTTACCCATCCAGTCTCAATCATACCACCAAGCTGTCATCTAGCAAACATTCACCTCAGTTCTGTCGGATCTAACAAACCCCATCTCGACTCCGTCTCATCTAACAAGCCTCATCTCAACACTGCCTCATCTAACAACGCCCATCTCAACAGTGTCTCATCTAACAACCCCCATTTCAACTCCGTCTCATCTAACAACTCCCATCTCAACTCTTTCTCATCAAACAACCCCCATCTCGGCAGTCTCATCTAACAACCCTAGATCAACTGTGTTTCATCAGACATCTCCCACCTTCCTGACGAACACGTCAACTCTGTCTGATGTAACACCGTCTATCTGATCTCACTGTCTCATGTAATAACCCTTACCTATATGGCAGACATCTCAGCTCTGTCTCATGTAGCAACTGCCATCTCAGCTCTGTCGTATCGAACAACCTCCATCTCAACTCTGTCTCGTTTAACAACACCCACCTTCATTACAAACATGAAGCAAATAATAGCACACTACAGCACACACAGGTCGAAATATGATATTACCTTGTGACCTTCAATGGTCTTTTCAAAATTAAATCCTTTCATCCTTGGCATACTTGAATCCTTCCACCAAGATTGATCTATCCAACCATCCATCATCCAATCCTAAGTTGCCCCATGAGGAGCACAGGAGCAAAATTGGATGAAAACTTTTTAAGTCGACTTTACCATGTGACCTTGACCTCTGACCTACTTTTCTTTGTAACAGTATGTCAACCCCTTGGCTGACCCTCAACCGAACTCACCTCAGAATTGTTTGTTATTTTGTTCACACACAGGCACACGGGGGTTAAACTTTGACCTAGTCCTGTGACCATGAAATTTGTTCTCAAGATCATCTCCCTTCGTTCTTGCCTAACCCTCAACCCCACAACCAAAATTGGTCAGAAACGGATCAAACTGTGTAAGTTGTTACCATGTAAGTACTTACGGCCTATTGGAAAAAAATGTAGGTGAACTCTTTGGCCGACAGATAACCCGTTCATCAAATTTGGCTAACATTAGATTAAAACTGTATGAGAGTACTGTTCATTTTGATTTACTTTAACTTGGCTCCGATTATAGCCTTTTTGTAGCTTATTTCAGGCAGCTGAGTGGCGGGAAAAGACGATGCTACGGCACAACTTACCTCCCATATCATTTCTTTGCGACCCTCACCATAGTCCAGTGTTCATCTCTTGTTACATCTTAGCATTCATGATGGAGAGATGGCGATTTTAGGCCAAGTTAGCCTTAAAGGTGTATAGTGCACCACAACTGGGTCCTTTATCTACAACTTGGTCACTTATTTGTCAAGTTAGTTAGTGGCAGAATTTCATGTTGAGATCCGTTCCGACATCTAAAAATGGCTCAGTGTGACCGGTGAAGAATAACGCTTAAGTGATGTCATATGATCCGTGATATTTGTATAGTGCGCATGAGAACTTCACGGCTTCAAGGAAAAGATTGTCAGCTGTATGCCCATAGTTTGATATACTGTATAATAATATGGAGTGATGGGGCACTGAGGGAGTGTAACGTCAGCGCCCACGAAGAGGTCTAAACGCTGAGGGACAGGGTTAGAACGAGGGTGCTTTGTGTGCAGTGAGTAATAGAGTGGCTAAGTGTATAGGGAAGAATAAAGAGTTAGGAGACAGGGGTTGAGGAGGAGGGAGTGGTGAAGGGATAGGAAAGAGGTGTGAAGGTAAGTGATGGGGGCAAAGGGAGGAGAAAGGGAAGAGATGACAGTGAGGAATGGGGAGTGAGGTAAGAAAACCGGTGAAGGGAAAGGAAGGGATGTGGGGAGCAGAAGAGGTGTTCAATGAAGAGATGAGACTGAGTGTTGAGGATAAGGACGCTGTGAAGTGAGGATTACATGGCGTAAGTGAGACGCAGTGAGAGAGAACACGACGAAAACTGAGGAAATGTAGTGAGAAGTGACGGAAATGATTTCGTGAAGGGGACTTAGATGCATTGAGGTATGTAGCTGTGTGTGTGTGTGTGTGTGTGTGTGTGTGTGTGTGTGTGTGTGTGTGTGTGTGTGTGTGTGTGTGTGTGTGTGTGTGTGTGTGTGTGTGTGTGTGTGTGTGTGTGTGTGTGTGTGTGTGTGTGTGTGTGTGTGTGTGTGTGTGTGTGTGTGTGTGTGTGTGTGTGATGCCGAGTGTAAGGGATTTAGAATGAAGGAAGATGGAGATGAAGGGGTGATATGTGATGGAAGGGAAGTGAGGGGAGGGAGAAGTTGAGGAGTGAGAGGATAGGAAAAGGATGAAAAAAAAAAAAATGAAGGAACGGGGAAAGGATGACGTATGAATAGAGACAAGTGAGAGGAGAAGAAAGGGGAAATTGTGAAGGGTGAAGGAATGGGTGTGCTGTGGAAGATGTAGTGTGAGGAGAAAAAGGGTGAGGTGTGATGATGGTACAACAGTGTAGAGATTGAGTGATGACATGCGAGGATTGATGTGGGAGAAGTAAGCCGAGAAAAGTGAGGTGTTAGGGTGAGAAGTAAGAGTTGAGGTGAGATATGAGGATGAGTGAGTTTTAAAAAGTTAGTAAGTAAAGCAAAATGACGGGGAAGGGAACAAGGGATTCGGTTTAAGGTTTTAGTAGCAAGTGGTGAGAGATAAAGGGTTTGCAGGAGGGGGGTGAGGCGCTAGGCTGAGGCGTGAAGGCAAAGCAGGGAGAAGGTGGCGGGTGAAGCAGAAAAAAACAGTTAAGCTGTAAGGGGGAAGATAACAAAGGATGAGAGCGAAACGGTAGCGGTGAGAGTGAGATAGTGAAGTGTGCAGAAAAGGATGAGAGTTGTGGGAGAATCAGTGACGGGTGAAAAGGTGATGGGTGAAGTTAAGATAGTGCTTGGAGGTGGATTGAGAAACATAAGGTGAGGGATAAGGAAGAGACAGAAAAGGGTGAAAAGGGTTAGGTTGAAAGGAACATGAGATAAGGGTGGCTTGAATGTGCTCTGTGTGGCCAGAAGGGTTAGGGATGAGAGAGAAAAAAGGGTGAAGAAAGAAGGCTGGGAATGTATGTACGGTAATGAATTAGCAAGATGTCTAGGGTGTTGAGTGAGTGACAGAGTGTGGAATGATCAGTGAAGGGTGAAGAGAGGTGGAAATTCAAGGGTGAACATTGAAAGGCGAGGTGTGAGGTATGATTGAGGTAT
The DNA here is from genome assembly GCF_032717465.1 of Coenobita brevimanus. Taxonomy (NCBI): domain Eukaryota; kingdom Metazoa; phylum Arthropoda; class Malacostraca; order Decapoda; family Coenobitidae; genus Coenobita; species Coenobita brevimanus. The sequence goes on along the minus strand of NC_137033.1, from coordinate 54,876,455 downwards.
GATCTATGATAATAATGAGTGAAGGATTGTAAGTGATGAAGGGGACAGGAAGGGTGAAGGGTGAGACGATAAGGGTGTGGAAGTGAGAAGCAGAGTGTGAAGCAGCGAGGTGAAAGAGGTGAGCAGGGAAAGGGTGAGGGCTTAGTAGGAAGGGTGAAGGGTGATTATGGAGACATGAGGGATGAAAATAGAGGTGCGAAAAGTGGGGAAGAAATAAATGTGAGGGGTATGTAACCAAAGGTGAGAGGTAAATAGCATAGGGTGAGGGGTGAGCATAGAACGGTGAAGGGTGAGGGACTGAATATCAGAGGATGGGGATAGAGCAGTAATATCAGAGGATGGGGATAGAGCAGTAATATCAGAGGATGGGGATAGAGCAGTAGGAGGAGCGGGGTGAAGAGAGAAGGGTGAGGGGAGAGGGGAAGGCGTGAAGGTGAAAGATAAACAGGACAGGGTGAGGGGAGAACGTGGAGGCGTGAAAGGTGAAGGGTGAGGAATGGAAAAATACGGTGAATAATGAGAGGATAAGGGTGAGGTTATAAAGATGAGGAAGGGGGGGGGGCGGAGATGGGCTGAATAAGGGTGGAGCAGCGAGGGTCAGAGGGGGTCGGGTTGAATATAAATGACTCATTTTCCTTGAGCAGTTTGCATATTGACGAGAAAAAACAGTATAAGCGAAACGCACATGTATAAATATGTAAAAGAACGTATGACATGTGACAGAACGAAAGCCAGGTAAAAATGTATCCATTAGGCATTGAAATGTTTGAAGCTCAGAGAAATAAAATGCGTATGTGTGCTTCCTAAAAATGCCAAACTCATGATCTGCTGAAAAAGTATTTTTCTTTTATTGAAAATGTTTGAGACTCGGAAAAAAGCATATGCAAGAGGATTTGGACATGTATTCCCAACTCTGTATTGTTTATCCTGATAAATGAAAATGTGTTAAGTGTGAGAATAAATGTGTTTCTGAGTCACAATAACTCATACCGTATATCTTGAATGAATGTATGGAACGTATGAGTGTGTGTGATTGTTTGAATGTGCAGATGTATGACTGTATACTAAAAAACGCGAATGTATGTGAATACACAGCATGTGTGGTCAAGGATAGTAGTGGTTATTTTGTAATTCACATAAAGTAATTTATTAATTTTGTGCAAAGAAATGAGTATATATATATATATATATATATATATATATATATATATATATATAGATATATATATATATATATAAATATATATATATATATATATATATATATATATATATATAGATAGATAGATAGATAGATAGATATAAATATAGATATGTGTGTGTGTGTGTGTGTGTGTGTGTGTGTGTAATTCACCGGGTCGGTCAGGATCACTTGATGGTCGTGATCGTCAGCTTTTACCCTCCCGGAAGGGAGCTGAGAGCTCATATAGTCCGATCTAAGGGCAAGGCTGTGACCTTCACACACGCACACACCTGTCCCCTTGCTCAAGGGGGACAGTAACCACCCACTTCGTCAGTGAAACTTTTCGCAACCTGAGCGAGGCGCGAACTCCCGTCCACCAGTTGGCAAGCGAGAGCGTTACCACTGCACCAGCGAGCGGTGTGTGTGTGTGTGTGTGTGTGTGTGTGTGTGTGTGTGTGTGTGTGTGAGAGAGAGAGAGAGAGTCCACCTGGTTTGGCGCAGTGACGACGCCCGTCCCTATTTTTCTTTGCCACACTGGGGTTACTTTTTATATCGATTAGGTCACTGTCGGTCGCTTTCTCTGTCACCTAGGCCAGTTTCTGTGCCACAGTCATGTCTCTTTCAATTCCACCGAGGTCAGTTGTTTTGAGACTCAAGGTCACACTCTCAGAACACTTAGCGACTTTTTCTTCCAGTCTACCTTCACTACCACACTTATTTCAAACAGCCTCACTACAACAACTGTAACAGTCATTTCGACCTCATTTTCTTTTTGATAATTTTCACACTCTTTGCACTCTGCTGTACTTCATTTACTTAAACTTGGCCTAAAATTGCTTCCTTTTGTGGATTATTCCTCGTGACTTGGTACAGAAAGGACAATGCTGTGGTTCTACATCGTTTCTGTAGCACTTCGTGACTGACATCATTTCCTGGTGTTAATATATTGTTATAACTTAACATTCAAGATGGAGGGATGGCAATTTAGGCTAGGGTAAAATGAAGAGTATAGCCAATTTTTTAATATCTCACAATTTCTCTCCATCACTCTTTACTTTTCACTCTGCCACACTGAACACTGCACTATCGTCTTACTCATACTATTCTCTTTCTCTCTTCCTTCTTATGGCGGCTGCCTTACACGCAGTTCAGTCTCTACCACACCTTTTTCAGTCCTGCCATACTCTGCTCACTCTTTTCTCTTTGTCGGCCGACACCCCCAAATATTTTGCGGTCGTAAAAATGAAAATGGGTTTGAAATAAATATCAGACGCTGCTTCACTGGGATAATTGAACTGAGGTACCTAATTTTTGGATATACAGTATATATTAAACGATACTACTCAGCCGCGAGCAAAAGCAAAGAGGCTGTGATGGTTGAACGTGGGTCTTGGGTGTTATTTTCTTGCTAATACCAGGTGGTTTTACTCACATATAAGTACAATTACACAGCTAAAGGGTTATAAGCTGTGACAGATGAACTTCAGTAGCTCTTTCTTATTAATGCTTGGCGATTATGTTGAGTTGGAGGTGAGGGAGGGTTTTGTGTGTGTGTGTGTGTGTGTGTGTGAGAGAGAGAGAGAGAGAGAGAGAGAGAGAGATGGGATGAGGATGCATATGAGAGAAGGGGTGAATTAGAGAGATAAGACAGCCTGATGACAGGGTGACATGGCGATACGTTTGTGGCCACCTCTTCGGGATTAGGGTGTTTAGCTATAGACAATCAATGTATCGTGTAAAGACTGTTGAAGGAGGAAGGATATGAGTGGGACCAATATTATAGCAATGTATGAAATTCCAGTTGTAGTATGTATGAAAATGTGACAGTAAAGAATGAAACACAAGTACTTAGGCTGACACATGTTTAGTTAAAGGGTAGGACGTGAGGAGAATGAAGTTAAACCTTACAGCATAACGATGTGTCTTATTGTACTCACATTGCCTTAAGACTGTTTTAGTAAACTTAGGCTTGTCGTAATGAAGGAGTTTGGAAAAAATCTCCTTTGAACTAATTCGCTACGATGACATTTTACAAATAATTCCCAGAATGCCCAGACGATTTGGTTCGGTTTAGGGGAAGACTTGCTGAAGGAGGTTACCCTTTCAGTACGTCATATTTTTTAGTTTATTATTTCTACCTTGAGATGATATAATTCAGCCTAAAATCGATATTTTAGTGATGGACTAGTGCAAGCTGAATCTAACTTTTCTAGATGGAAATCTCACCTAGGTTAAAATAAAGGAGGTTACAAGGATAATGAAAAAGGAACGTCACGCTAGCGAAGGAATTCAAGAGGCTGTGCTGTGAAGTGTATGAAAAGTTACGAGTGGGAGGTGCAGAAAGGAAAGAAAAGTAGTGAAAGATAGAATATGTGATGTTACAGAGTAAAGGGCAATGGGGGTCCAGAGGCATTGTCTAGATTACTTAACCCTGTGATATGGCTGGTAATAGTGGCAGTGATTGTATGACGTATCAATACATCAGAACGTAAAAGGATAGGGTAGGTGGAAGGACTTTCTAATACTATTGCGAATACCTCGTATTAGAAATTGCTTGGGGAAGTTTGTGGTGTGAAGTTAGTGTTATGCCGTTCGTGGGTTGGTACGGCGTTTTGCGGGTCAAGCTGGAGAAGTCCCCCCCCCCAAAAAAAAAAAAAAAAAAAAAAAATGGGGCCCGTAGAAATAGATGTGTGAGGGGCCTGAGGGAGGAAAAAACACACCGTCTAGAGGTGAGTGTCATATGAGGCACAGTGTTGGCAGTAGGATCAGATTCCTTTTGACCCGGGAGCAATGGCTTCAGGATCTCCACTGTATAGTTGGTAGCACCCCTTCCCCCCACCCGCCACTTCCCGAAAAAGAAAAAAAATATATGTTTGAAGTTTCTGTTATTGGGTTTTTGGTCATACTGGCTCATAGTGAATATGAATTATATTGGTCATTTTTTTTAGGTCGATAAGTGCCACAGTTCAACAGCTAGAAATATGCATTTTTTTTTTTTTTTAATTTTTATTTAATCAGAGAGCCCTTAGTGTAAAGAGATGGCTGAGAAGGCAAGGAACGCCTGACTGCAGCGTCAGATGCTTCCACATTGTCTGTTTCAGGTCATCAGTCGTCTCTTTACACCAGAACATAGCGCAGAAAATCCTATTTTTAGCGTTTGGAAGTTCTCACGGTAACAAAATTTAAATATTAGGAGGAGCAAGAAACGTCTCCAAGATAGTGTTTACTATGTGACGTCACTTTATATAATGATCCTCATCCTTATCATTTATTAGTCATCTTCATCATCATCCTTTATTACAGTCATCTTCATCATCATCCTTTATTACAGTCATCTTCATCATCATCCTTTATTACAGTCATCTTCATCATCATTATTTATTACAGTCATCTTCATCATCATCATTTATTAGTCATCTTCATCATCATTATTTACTGCTCTCATCTTTATCATCATACTGTTTATTAGTATCACCATCATTTATTACTATCATAATCATCGTTCTCACTAATTACTATCTTGATCATCATCACCATCACATTTCCCACTAAATAGCCGTTTTATTGAAAAGTATGTCAATACTCTTCACAGTATAGTTTGAAATCAGTACATTTTGGTTGTTGTGACATGGAGCCGAAAATCTGGGATAAGAGAAAGATGTTAAATTCCGATATTATACAAGCCAACGGAGACCCATTATGCAGAATATCGATGCCTGTGTGTGTGTGTGTGTGTGTGTGTGTGTGTGTGTGTGTGTGTGTGTGTGTGTGTGTGTAATTCACCTATTCTCCGGGTCGGTCAGGATCACGTGATGGTTGTGATCATCAGCATTTTACCCTCCCGGAAGAGAGCTGAGAGCTCATATAGTTCAGTCTAAGGGCAAAGCCTTGACCTTCACACACGCACACACCCATCCTCTTGCTCAAGGAGGACAGTGACCACCCGTTTCGTCAGTGAAACTTCTCGCAACTCGAGCAAGGCGCAAACCCTCCGTCTTAGTAGATGCTAAGCGAAAGCATTATCACTGAGCCGTCGATCGGTGTGTGTGTGTGTGTGTGTGTGTGTGTGTGTGTGTGTGTGTCTCAGATGTAAAAATTATCTTTAGAACTGTAGAAATATTTACAGAAAATTCTCCCTGAACCCGGATATAAAAACACTTTTTTAAAATTCTAGTGGGAGTTTGCAGTTTCTTGAAACTTACATTTTGTTTATAGCTCATTCAGAGTAATGAAGCTTTTTTTTTTTTTTTCTTTACCTTACCACCAGACGACTTTAATCAGTGCAGGAGAGACTTTTTTGCAGTACAGGGATTAGATGTATCATTCCTTAACCTTTACGTGGGAAGAAGTCTTTCTTGAGGCACAAGGATACAAGAGTACTCAAACTGCACATACCTCAGCCAAGACATCACCATTCCCCTTTTTGACATTGACCTTTGACCTTCCTCCCCCAGATTTCATCACTTGTTCCTTTCATGGATCTAAATCATTACCCGACAGGTGGTGTAGGCCATCCGTTTGTTTTCAGTAATGCTGCGGACAAACACACAAACAGACGAATGAAGCTGCCATAGGCAAAGTGCTTGTCAGATTTGCCCCATATTAAAGACAGCGATATTCTGAATTTTCAGCTCCCAACCAAGCCCATGCCCTTTGACCGATTTTGTTGAATAACAATAGGCTTCCCGAGTTTATGGATATCTACTTTCCTTTTTTTTTTTTTTTTTTTTTTTTTTTTTAAAGAACGATTGCCGCAAAATTGTGACCTGTAGAGTGCAGACAAATAAACAAACAAACAAACAGATTGACTGAAACTGCCATAGGCAGAGCGCTTGCTGGATGGATTGGACTGGAATTTGGATATAGACCTAGAATGGAATTGAAGATGATATCCTCCCATATTCTGTACTGATTTTGTTTGTAATGCATATATCTAGTCATCTGAAACCATTCCAGCACTACTGAAATGTTTTTTGGGAGAAAGTATGGATATTTGTTAGTGCGATATTTTATCACTCTTTTTAGTTTTCACCGGCGTGTAGGCAGTCATTTTGGTGAAATTTTTCGCACTTCACTGCAAAACATAGTATGGATTTAGGAAAATAAAATTGTATTGCCAGGTGCGCCAGACGATTTCCGGACCCACGGCTACTGTGATGTTTCAATCCCCCACCAAGCCCAGGGCCTTTGACTGATTTTGATGAAAAACTATAGGTTTCCAGGGTTTATGAATAACTACTTACTTATATTTTTTAAAGAAAGATTTGCGCAAAACTGTGAGCTGTAGAGAGCAGACAAACAAACAGACAGACAGGCAGACTGACAGAGAGACAAATGAAATTGCCATAGGCAGAGCGCTTGCCGGATGGATATGATTATATCTGACGTTAGGCATTGTCACCCCCTATGTGTCAATAAAATTTCATGAAAATTCGACGAGAACTGATGGAGATATGAGTTTTTCAAAATTTACCCCATGTTAAAGATAGGGATTCAACCCCTCACCCAGCCCACGGCCTGTGACCGATTTTGATGAGAAACATGAGGCATCCAGGGTGTACGGATATCTACCTTCTGATTTTTTTTCCCCAGCGATTGGCGCAAAATTGTAACATATAGAATGCGGACAAGACAAACATACGGAACTTACCAACATGCTTGCCGAGTCGAGATTCCGACAAGTAACAAACATGTGGAACATGCTTGCCGAATCTTTCGTTTACGGCAAGCAACAAGCCAACTAAGCTCAGAGCATAAACAAACAAGAGCCCAAAACATGAACAAGGAAGCAAATACAGTAAACAACCAGGGTTCAAAGCATAACCTCCTTGGCGAGGATAAAAAGGAGACAGAAAGTGAGCTATGACCATCGGCTGCCACTATAGACCCCTACACGCCTGTCTGGTCTCTTGTTAATGATGTTCCCTTGTTATGTAAATACGAAATATTGTTTTTTGGCTGTGATTTCTGTGATATGAGAGAGAGAGAGAGAGAGAGAGAGAGAGAGAGAGAAAGAGAGAGAGAGAGAGTCGGGAAGTGATGTTAGTATGGCCAAAAGAGAAGAGAGAGTGCTAGCGAAGAGGTGAGGAGGGTGTGGGGGCATGGTGGTGGATGTGTAGACGGGGAGAAGGTGAGATGGGAATGTGGGGTGCATGTTGTTGGGTATGGAAAGAGAAGGGAAAGAAATGGGGTGTGGGGAAGATGAGGGTGGGAGGGGGTACTTAAACGGAGGAAAGCATTAAGAAAGAATAAAGAAATAAGGCATGAAAAGTGACATGGGGGGTAAAGAAACTAGAGGAGACGGAACGGAGAGAGTAATGGAACAGAAATATATATATATATATATATATATATATATATATATATATATATATATATATATATATATATAAACAAGGGAGGCAGACACATTCAGAAAGGAAGAGTAATGGAAAAGTTATGGAGGGGTTTAGGAAGAAGGAGGGGATGATGGGAGGGAGATGAGGAGGGGAAGGAGTAGAAGGAGAAGAGAGAGGATGATTGTTCGATGGAGAGGAAGAGAGGGGGGGGGGAGGGAGGGAAGCAGGAAAATGAAAAGTGGGGAAGGGAGTGGTTAGATTTGGGGCATAAAATTGGGGAGGAAAAGGGAGGGGAAAGTTGGATAAAAGCAAGCTGTGAAAGGAGACACAGCGAACAACTTCTACACCTGTAATGACTGCTGTTGTTTTATGTTTCTGCTGCATGTGTCTTAATTGTTAGGCCTATTTCCAAATTTTATTAACCTTCCTAAAAAGGGGAAGGGGTAGCAGAGGGAAGGAGAGGAAGGACAGACGAACAAAACAGACAAAGGGAGGAGAGACAGATAAGAGAAAACAATGACAGGTATACGAGTGTGTAAAAGTGAGGAGGGCAAAAGGAATCCGGAGGGGATGAAGAGACAAAAGAGAGCGAACAGAGGAAGGGAACGGGATAAACAATACAGGGGGAGGGAAAGAGAAAAGCTGAAAAGAACGAAGGATAGACAAAGAGGAGGCCAGAGAACAGCAAGAGGCAAAAGAGTTAAGAGGTGAGAAGGGGAAAGGAGACAAAAGGGGGGGGGGAGAGAAAGAGCTTAAAGAAGGGGTAGGGGTGAAAAAAGGAGATGGGATAAAAGGGGGAATAGTGAAGTGTTGGGGAGAGTGATATAAGAGAGAAGTTCAGAGGGGTATCCTGTAAAAGAAAGATAATAGAAAGGGGAGGATGGAATAAGAAGACGAAAATGAGCAAGACAACCATTGAGCGAGGGGCGCGAGGTAGAAAAACAGAAGCGGAGAGAGAGAGAGTACAAAAGAAAGCAAATACCAACAGACCTGTTTGTCCTTTCGTGACTGTTTGGTACTGGGAAGGTTATAACTAATAAAACTATTATATCAAATAAAGACAGGGATGGAAAAGCAGAAAGACTTATTCTTAGTCTACATTATCTATCTGGAAATAGGAGTAAAATATTCAGTCAACGTCATATATCAATGTTTTTCTGTCGTTGTATCATCCAGGCTCTGATAGTAACGTTACAAGTAAGTCAACATAAGTTACTGATTTTTTTCTGCAGTTATATCATCCAGGCTCTGAAAAAAAAAAAAAATGTTATATACACTATAGAAAATCAGGAGTGAACATACTGAACCGGGGTTGTAGATGGCAGATACTTATCCAAACGATTTTTACAGCTTAGCACTGTATCACAGTTTACTGCATTGGAGGGAAGTTTGTTCCATTTTTTTGCAGTTATTATATTAAAGAGGAAATGTTCAGCTTCGTGCGACTGAAATCATTTGCCTATAATTTTATGCTTATTATCTCTAGTAAAGTGGTAGGTGTGGGCGCTCACCATCCACTCATTCGATGTAGTGCTGCTTTTGATGTCTGCCCTTTCCTCTCGTCCTTCTTTCCTCTCCCGTCTTTCTTTCCTTAATTCTTTCCTCTTCTTTGTGCCTTCGGGTGACTTTACACTCCCTCTTCTGTCTCTGTTTCCTTCATTCTTTCCTCTTCCTTTTGCCCTTGGGTGACTCTACACTGAGTGACAAGCCAAATGGTTTCCTGTACACCGGAAAACCATTTACTACGCTGGGTGGTAACCATACACCAAATTATGGTGCCTGGTGGTTTAGTGGGTAATCAAGGTGCTCCAATCGGATTGAGCCTGTGCAGGTTTATATCCAAGGGGTGGTTGGGGTTTATTGCTCACGTAAAGCCACTCAGGGATGAGTGAGGCTGGTCACTCTCATAAATGTCAGAACCATCTTGCCGAGCCCCGGGCTCCTACGCTCGTCTTGGGGCGCCATAGGGTTTGGATGATGGATGGATGGATTACCTCAAGTTTAATTTGAGAATTCAACTGTGGAATATTTATGGACAGCCGTATTATCGTGTCCTTTGAATATTTTGAATACGTGAATTAAATCTCATTGGAACCTGCGCTATTTACAGTAAAATTACTTCTAAACGCTCCCCGTAGTCTCTCTCTCTCTCTCTCTCTCTCTCTCTCTGAATCTAGATATCATCTTTGTTACCCTTCGCTGTACACTTTCAGGTTTTTTCATATGTTTTTGTATCATACGGTGACCAGAATTGAATATAGTACTTCAAGTGCGGGTATACTAAGGAATTATACAACGTGAGGACCATATTTTCGGCTTTACATTCTAATGCTCTACCAATGAATCCAATCAATTTATTCGCTTTTTAAAAGCCTCTGTACACTTTGTTTCGATTTAAATAATTTGTTATTATAACGCCTAGATATTTTTGATGGTTTGCACTATCAAGCTGGACATCGTTCATGTTATAACTAGCCCTTGTGTTTTTACTGCTTATGTTGAGCACGTTACATTTCTTACTACTGAAGACCACTTACCATGTTTGTGCCCAATTTAGCAGTTGATCAAGATCTCTCCGAATTGCGTGCCTCTGCAGTGCTGTATTTGCTCCGTCGCCTATTTTATTGCCATTGGCATAATTAGATATCCTACAAGATAATCCCCTCATCAGTATAATTTTTCCGCATTAAAGAAAAATAAAAATGGACCTAGCACTGAACCCCTTGGCGCCCCACTTGTAACATCTATCCAGTCTGATTCTTTTCAACATATTACGACTTTTTTTTTTTTTTTTTTTTTTTTTTCATCCGGCGAGTTAGTCTTCGATCCACCCAAGTACACTGGCACTAAATCCATGCACGTTTAGCATCTGAGGCAGTCTTTTTGTGTGGAACTTTGTTGAAGGCTTTCTGGAAGTCAAAATGGACTTTCCTCATCTACCAGATGACCCGCCGACATGTCGTAAAAATACCCCCGCTAATACCAATACACCAGTCCTGTATGAGACAGCCCTAGCATGTATTCAATATGGACGGTGGGTGTTAGCGCCGAAGTGGTGATATGTGGAGGTGTAGGAGGACTACTGGGCCTTGGGATAGGCTACTACCCCCAAGATATAGGCCCTGAAGCCTTTGCCCAGAGTCGGACACATAAAAAAAAAAAAAAAATCCCATTGGTTTTAGTCTCGTCATACATGTTCAGGATATATTGTGGTTAAAAAAGCCAAAAAGTTTCGTGAGGCTTGAGCGATTGTTCCTAAAACTACGTTGCGATTCTTTGATAAGATTATTTGTTTCAGAGTGTTTCACAAAATTATCTCTGATTATAGTTTCCAGCAGCTCACAAACCACTGATGTTAAACTAATTGGGCGGTAGTTTTCTGGTTGTGCGCTGTTGCCCTTTTTTAATATTGGGGTTACATTTGCAAGCTTCCACTCGTAGGGCATCTTACTGCTCTCTAGTGATAAGTTACAGTAAAAGTTTCAGATATAGGCTTTAATATTTCATTCTGTAGTTCCTTTAATACGTGTGGAGATATTTTGTCTGGCTCCAGTGTTTTATTCTCCATTAGCACACTTATTGCAAGTCATACATTGCTTTCGCTAACTGTAATAGCACTGATTATATTGCACTCTTCTATAGGAACTGAGGAAACTTGAGGAATCTTATGTGTATTTTCTGCTGCAAATACTGACGCACAGAAAGGTATTAAGAAGTCTTGCCAGCTTAGTTTCATCATCAGTATGTTCTCCATTACTTGTGATAAAGAAACTGGAGTTATTGCCATTTTGCTTCTGAAGTGAATAAGTCTTTGGGATTTGATTTACTAATAGTGACGATATGTACCTCAAGGTTTTTCTTTTTCTTTGATTAATTTTTTGGCTTTTTGGAATATTTTTTAACAATGTTGAATATCGGAGTTCCACCGTTTGGGTTTCGAATTTTTGGCAGACCTTCTGTTCTGCATTTGAATACATAACCTGATTGCACTGCTGAGAGTTGATGTTAAAAATTTCCATGCATCATTGCTATCAAATGTTTCAACAATGGTATGCCTATCACAGACACCTAGTTACCTTTAATTTAATAAAATGAGAGAGAGAGAGAGAGAGAGAGAGAGAGAGAGAGAGAGAGAGAGAGAGATAGTGGGTATGTGGGAATAAACAAAGAGAGAGGAGAAACGTGGGAGGGAGGAGAATATGGGAGAAGGAGAGGGGGTGTGTACAGATAGTGGTAGAGAGGAGAGAGGACGATGTGGGTAAAAGAGAGAGGGCGAGAGATAACGAAGAAAGAAGAGAACAGTAAAAAGAGAAAGGTCCGCCTCTCCCCCCTCTTTAATAATCTCTTCAGCCTGATTACACAAGTGAGATTTTTAATGCCAATAATACCAAACGATTCTACTCAGCTCTTAGGTTTTATATCAGCAGTGAAGGGGTTAATAAGAACTATATCTAATTCATGTAGTTCTGAGCCTTTCCTAAGCCTAAAAGGGCGAGTGGAGATTGCAAAAATATAAATGTGAACTTATAAACGTACTTTGACTGAATGGATGAAGGTAGATCTTTCATAGCGGCGGTCTAAAGCGATATATAATCTCCTTTGTACGATGCTGTCATTTTTGTAATCTTACCACTCATTACTGAAAAGATGTCTCGAATTCAGGAAGGTAAGGCAGGTCGATAACAATCATAGGTCAATTACAGTTACTGCTTTCCATTCTCTCCACTTACTGCCTCCTGTTTTCCACCAACCTCCCAACTTTCTGTTTCCCGTTTTCCACCATCCTTTCCTATTTACCCCCCCCCCCCCCACCCATTATCTACCCTCGTTTCCCATTTACGACCTCCCTGTTTCCACCACCCTCCCTACTTACCGCCTCCCGTTTCCCACTCTCCTTTTCCATTTAAACCCTCCTGTTTCCCCCTCTCCTTTCCCACTTATTGCCTCCCGTTTCTCCCACTCCTTTCCCACTTACTGCCTCCCGTTTCTCCCCCTCCTTTCCCACTTACTGCCTTCCGTTTTCCGCCACCCTCCCCACTTTCTGCCTCCCTTTTGAACTTCATAGTGAGCTTCCCGGTATTTTTTATTTTTACCTCCCCTGGATGGAGACAGACGAAGTATTGTGCTGGTCGAGTTTGTTTGTTTGTTTGTTTCTTTGTTTGTTAGCAACATTACGGAAAAACGGCTGGATGAAATTACATGAAACTCTCGGGATATGTGGGCACTGGTCCCCAAAGAAAGTAATTAAATTTTGGAGGTAATCGAATTACCCTGAAAGGTCAAAATCAAGGTCACGGATTTTCAGAGGGCTCTAACTTGAAAGCGGTTGAAGATATATTTATTATTATGAACATACAAGAACTCGTAATATGGGCTTTCATTTGGCACCAAGACCTTTGGCCTTGAATGGCCTTGAAAAGTCATCCTCAAGATCATGGATATTTAAGGGGCTATAACTCAACACCAGTTGAAGATAGAGAGATATTTACTATTATCAACATGTAGGAAATCCCTTATGAGTTTTTAATTGGTACCTTGACCTTTGACTGTAAGTGACCATGAAAAGTCAAACTTAAGGTCTCGGTTGTTCAGAGAGCTATAACTCGAAACTCGTTGACGATAAAGATATTTATTATTACCAAGATGTAGGAAGTCTCATATGGGCTTTCATTTGGCAGCATAGCCTTTGACCTTGACTGACCTTGAAAAGTCAAACGCAAGATCACAGATTTTCAGAGCACGAATCTTGAAAACATTTGCGTCATTACCTTAGATTTTAATTGTGCACTGACTGGCAGAAACGAGCCAGTATTATTAAACAGCAATAAAATAACTGCTGTTGGGCGAGGTTTGTTGTGCCTGGCACCACTTGTTTGCTTTAGTAGTTAGAAAGTATTGATCCCTCAGCTGGTGCCTGAGAGTTTGTTCAGCACTTACCCACAGCACTTACGGCGATGATCTCATGTTTCTCTGGGCTTCCGGCACTGTATCCAGACGTATGATGCTTTTCCACTTCCTAAAATTCAAGTCCCCCCCCCTCACGAACGCACGCTTACACACACACACACACACACACAAGATGGGGAGGAATGCCCTGTAAATGCATGCTGTAGCTAGGCTTAGAGAAGAGACATTGTTAGGATATTCAACACGCCAGGGAAGAAAAAGGTGGGATGACAGGAAAAGAGTGGACGGGATGGGGGTGAAAAATACCGGGAGGAAATACCTTGTGAGAAGATGGGTGTTGCAGGAAAGGTGGTGATGTTGAAATAAAACTACTGGGTGATCAAAATTAAGTGGGGTAAGTTGATGGGATGGGCTAACATGGTGATGTGAGTGGGACAGGACGGGCAGAGTACACCCTTTGAAGCTGGTGATGTATAAGGGGCCGCGTTGGCGACTGAGAAGAGTAAACTACAGATTTTCTTCATAGTTTGATGTGGGGGATAGAAAATGTGTGGGGTGAGGGGAGAGATGTGGGAAGATGGACTGAGGTGATTAAGAAGTTAGGTAGTGTGGGAGCAATACACCCTGTGAAGATGGGATCTGTAAAGTTTCACGTATACCGTAGGTGTAGGAATAGTTTTATAATAATAATAATAATAATAATAATAATAATAAATAATAAAAATAATAAATAATAATAATAATAATAATAATAATAATAATAATAATAATAATAATAAGAAGAAGAAGAAGAAGAAGAAGAAGAAAAAGAAAAAGAAAAAAAATAATAGTACGAATGCAGGCAGAACAGCACCCACGCCACCCCCAACATCGACAACTGTAAAATATTACATACTGATTTTGTTTGAAATACAAATACCAGTTTCATACTGTACGAGTGAATGATTTATTTGTTCATATAGCGCGTGTGTGATGGACTACTCCGGTCAGTTATACCGACACTTTTAATCAGAAAGTTATTAAAACTTTGTTTTACAGATGCATGGCCCTTACCCCATCAGGAAATTGAACCGCGGCCGACAGTGGCACACACACACACACACACACACACACACACACACACACACACCACAAATGTACAAGTCATAAAGTATACAAGTTATCTTGTGTGTACAGTATTTGGAAGTGATTGTGACGTTCATAGTTCTGAATTCTCATGGTCTTCATCCCATAGTTAAATCACAGACACCTGGTGATGTAATAGAGTTTTGGAGTCGGGAGACGACCCTGCCTTACGTGCAATATTTTGAATCCTATCGAAATGACGAGATTTTGTTTTACTTCAGTAATGCACTGCAGTTACGTAGTTCGCTTTCCCGTTGTTAAATGCCGTGGAAAACGTTGGCCTAGTCACGGAATCCTTACACCCTGACAGGGTAAATCTACTTGTGATAGCCTTGTTTACATACTGTACAACGGCCCAGGGTGGGACATTAACTGATTCTCTTTAGACAAATTTTCATTAGCGTTGGCTAGTGTTTGGTGATTCCATGTAAGGAGCACTTTCTTCCCCCTGCTTGGCAGCAATTGTCCGCTATAAATGGAGCAAGTGTTCATAAAGGTACCGATAAACCCTGGCAGCACACCACACTGCCTGGCTCATGGTGTGGTAGTGGCGGACTTAAGGCCGTATTCTTGTCACCTGAGCAGCCTTCGTATAACCTCCTCCTTCAAGGTTTATTTAATTTTCCTTGCTGTTTCTTGAAGTTAGAGGTTCGCTGATAATTCAAACTTTAGCAGCCTTAGTATTACCTTTTCATTTGAGGTTTATTGTACATGTTACTCCTAAATACTCTCTTTCAGGTTATTTATATCTTTTTATTGCGAGTCATGAGTTTCCAGCCTGTTTTTGTCGTTCAAGGTTCGCTGATAATTCAAGGGAAGAGGTTATATTTATGCCTGTCGACTGCACAAACACTAAGCATTTGGCAAGTTCCAGCCCTCCCTTACAAAATGACTACAGCAGTCGAATATTGTCATGTGGTTCACTGTTGTAGGTTGTCCAGTTTGTGCTGTGGCTGTGAGTACTCTCGATCCTGGTACTTCCTCCTACCACACTCGGGCACCAAGAATGTCCGTACGATGCAGTACGGACAGCCATCACTGCCACACATCCAGAGGCTGAGAGGTGTTAGAGCTGTGTATACTGTTGCTTGGATGATGGCACCAACAGCACTGTCAGGGCCATATAAGTGCTTCCGCCAACAGCTTGGAACAGTCTTCAATGCGAAGGTGGTGAGAAATGGATCGTTGTTATTCTGTAATAACCAACTTGGGTGTTGGTGTTATGATGGTGCTGCTGTTGGGGATGGGGGTGGGATAAAGGTAGGAGAGTTTCTCTATAACGACGTGGTTCTCTGGCTTCTTCAAGATCCGTTGTTGTGTGAATTTTATTTCATCAGTGCATTAGGAAGTACTGTGCTGGCAATAAGAAACAACACTGATGTTACTGCCACTCACATGCCATGCTCAACCTTGACCTCTTCCTTAAAAAAATGGAATAATATGTCCCTTGTATTATCATGTTTTATTTTATTTTATTTTTATTTTTTGAAAACTTAAGTATAAAGGCGTCCATTGATTGTTACCGGGGTTACAAATCACTGAGCAGTACTACTGACATAATAAGCTGCTTGACTTGCAGTGAACGGTCAATTATCCAGACCTATAAGTTCTCTGACAGTGGACATATCTGTCTAGCTATCTAAATCCAGGTCCAGCATCTCGACATTTTTGTCAGTATTCAGTAACGCCACATCTTCCCACGATACATCACCACCCTTAGATAAGCATGCTCTACATCTCTCACTGTTCTCGGTCTTCCTCTCCTTCTAAGCACCAGGTGTGTTGAGTCTGTGAAGCAAGTATCAAAGCCCCCCACATTCCGTGTGACAGAACTTGAACGATGTTTCTTCGTATGTTGTGTGTGTGTGTGTGTGTGTGTGTGTGTGTGTGTGTGTGTGTGTGTGTGTGTGTGTGTGTGTGTGTGTGTGTGAACTCTGCATTACAAGCAGATGAGGTTTATGTCATATTTTTTTAGTTTGACCCTGTCAGTGCTGTGACATCATCATTTATTTAGTGATTCTTGCCATTTCGAGACTGTTTTATTCGGATCCGGAAGACCTTTTATATAAACAGGTTAATAGAGTTTATGTCTGTCTTCTCACAACCAGAATTTTCTCTCAGGCTAAATACAGTAGCCTGGAAGTAAAGTACCACCAATAAAATACAAAAGGCATTATCGTAGAGCAAGAGATTACAGGTGTCAGAGTGGCTATTAATGTGGAAGTAATGAAACAGGGCATACTGTATCAAAGCTCTACACTGTTAATGATAATATACAAAAGTGAAAGTTTCTGTCATTTTTTATTGGTTATACTGTACAGTGTCAACCACACGTACCGCCCTGTACCCAAGTGTCTGTAGAGACTGCCTAAACGATGTGTTGAACAATACCTTTGGTGCGATAGTATGTCCAGGGAGAAATCGACTTCACTCCAATTCTGATTATATATATATATATATATATATATATATATATATATATATATATATATATATATATATATATATATATATACACTTACTATTTGAGGCATAGCTGTATAAGATTTAACGTGTGTGTGTGTGTGTGTGTGTGTGTGTGTGTGTGTGTGTGTGTGTGTGTGTGTGTGTGTGTGTGTGTGAAGAAAAATCCTGTATCAACACTGATATTACATTATTAGAAAATTAATCTTCACCGGAGGTGGACGCTCCCTCTCACCTTTTCCCCCCAACCGTTTTTGACACAACTGTACAGGTATGTGAACTCCCTGTCATTTCACCTGGTGTAAATCCAATTACTAGATTCACCCATGTGGATGCGTGAATGCTTATACCATTTTTTTTTTTTTTTGGGGGGGGCGGGTCTGTCAGGTAACTAAAAATTCTTTTGTGTGCGTAGCTCGTAGTTCAGTAGCATTACCACTGAGAGTTACTTCAGTCTCTAGTAACCTGTCTGATAACTTTACTTATTGTTACTAATGATGATAATGATTCTCTTTATTGGTTATTGCAAGACTGCATAATTTGAATGAGCCTCTGGTGCAACAAATATACGCCAGAATGAAAGTAACGTCCGTAAAACAACTAACTCAAAGTCAAACGGCCACCCCTTGTGGAATTGTGGCGTCTGGCTATAGACAGACAGGCAGACAGACAGATAGGTGATAGTAAGGATGTATATATTAGTGAATGTATTATATCTTGGATACGCCTCGGTGCATTACATTATTATAGTACTATAACGATAAACATTGTAGACCTTAGGTTGTTACGAGTTTTTCAGATCAACCACCTGATTCAGATTGTCTGTTTATTCTCGCAGTTTCAGGACGATTTAACGCAAATCTCGAAAGACTCGCAGTGATGGGGTGAGAAACACATCTCGTGAAACTCTTCCTGTAATGAAAAGTCGCTGTACTTAAAATTTGTGAAACCGCTCACCGTTATGGAGTTAGAAACATTCTTAATTATACATTTGCACTAATGAAAGGTCTCTCCAACTCTATATATGAACGTCATAAAGTAACTAGAATATAAAGAAAAAATCCTCGGACTGCAAGGATTAACAGTACTGAATATACGGTATATCATTAAGCAGGTAGCTGCACTGAATGGTGCACATTTTTACATATTCGATCCCCTTCCTGGAGAAGTTGTGTCAGCGGCATTGACAATATTTACGCTTTCGTTCTCTCCAGAATACAAAGCAAAACACTTTGACAGCGCGGAGCCTGGATCTTGTATTCATACTACTGGCTGGGGAGGAAAACGTAAAAGAGAGTTTTTAGTTCTTTATTTCTCTATCTTTTCGGACAAAACAAAGTACATCTTCTGGGAAATTGTACAAAATGCAATGCAGAAATAAATTTATACATTCTACCAGAATTTCACCGAAGGACATATTTTTGTACTGAAATCTGACTGGTTGTTACCTACTCAGGTGCCTGCTTGACACACCCAACTACTTGAGAAAAAAAAAAAAAAAAAAAAAAAAAAAATATATATATATATATATATATATATATATATATATATATATACCTGTCTCTCTCTCTCTCTATATATATATATATCTATATATAAAACACACACACACACACACACACACACCTAAGAAGGTCAGTTTAGCGTTTCAGAAAGAAAATACATTGCCTTACTACTTTATCATTATAGCGCAGACCTGTTGCTCTGTGTAATTGAATGGTAGAGCATAAAACTGCGAAAATATGAGGAACATTAAATTATATGGCCATGTGTGGCTTTGTTTGTGTAGCGATTGGGGTCGTGTATTATTGTGTATGTTGCATATTATATCCAGCTTCTGTAATTGAGTGGCAGAATTAATTGAACAGCAAAAATGTTAGCAGTGCTGATGGAGTGTTTGTGTCGTGTGTTGAACGGCAGAGGAAATAGCAATGCAACAATGTAAAATAGCATAGCTACTATTTTTTTGGTTAAGTGAATGGCAGAGTAAACAACAGAGCAGTAAAGATTTGGGAACTGGATGTTTTGGCGATATGTGTCTTTGTGTGGGTTCCTAGGACACCAATCATGTGGGGTGCCTCGCTTGACACCTCCCTGATACGGTCATGAATACACAGACGTGGAGTAATAACACATCCCGTGGCCCTTTTTCTTGCTCTGTTACACCACACCCATCACCCGCACTCCCTCACCCTTTCTCTCACCCTCATCCTTATACACTCCACACTGACCTTCGCTCTCACAGTGACCTCTCACCCTGGCCACCCACACTGTCCTCACCCTCATTCACCCTGTCATTTTACCTCCACAGCCACTTCCATACTACCTTCAATTCTATCACCTTCATACCATCACTCCAAGGCCGCCTTTTAACTACTTCCCTATCACTGTCTGACCACCACCATCACCATCACTCGTTGACCCTTGATAACTACGGTGCCCTAATTCCTTTTATTCCAGCATCGCTTTAAAGATGCACGCACTCTGGCATCATCCCACTACACCACCACTACCATTAGATCCTCTCCACCACCACCACTACCATTAGGTCCTGTCCACTACAATCACCCTCTCTCCACCACCACCACCATCGGATCCTCTGCACCACCACCACCACCAACTTCAGACCCTGTATACCATCACCATCACAACTACCACCAAACCCCCTGCATCACTACCACCACCATCAGACCCTCTTCACCACCACCACCATCCCATCAGACCCTCTGCACCACCACCACCACCACCACCAGACTCTCTATCCAGCACCACCATCAGACCCTCTCTCCACCACTACTATCGAACCTTATCTCCACCACTACTATCAGATCCTCCCTCCACCATCATAATCAGACCGTCTGTCTGCCACAATCACCACCACTAGACCTCTCTCCACTACCACGCCATTAGATCCTTTCTCCACTACCAAACCCTTAGATCCTCTCGTCACCACCACTGTTAGATCCTCTCTTCACCACTACTCTCCAACCCTCTCCATCTCCACCACTGTTTTACCCTCTTCACCACCACCACCAGACCCTTTCTTTACCATCAACATCACCACGACCACCATCATACCCTCCACCACACCATGAAACCCCCCACCACCACCATAAAACTTCCATCACCACCAGTAGACCCTCTTTCTGCCGCCACCACCACCACCACCACCACCACCACCACCACCACCACTACTACTACTTACTACTACTACTACTACTACTACTACTACTATACTACTACTGCTACTACTACTATTACTATACCACTACTACTACTACTACTACTCACCCTCTTTCAGTACTACCACACTATCACCATTCCCAACTTTATCACCGTCTCACTTCCTTTCAACACTTCCATCACAACTACTTATATAGCTGTCGTTTCCACCACGATTAACACCGCAGCCTTCACATATACTGACTGATATTATCGTCTTGCCCTCCACCACCACCACCACCACCACCACATCACCCTGCATTACCAACACCACCACTATACCACCATCAACCTCTCACCCTCACCAGTACCACCTCCCTTCGATCCACCAGCAGTCCCTACCCAGCCGTTTATTCCCTTACTATTGCTTCCTCCCCACCACGTTATACCGTGTCCTCGCCTCATTTCATATCGGTTATGATGTCTGGATTTGCCTGGGCTGCATTAGAGAGACTGGCTGCGGTTAGTGCTGTAAACTGTCAACTTAACTCCAGATCGTTTTTGCAGGTGTGTGGAGTTGCCTTTCCTCCCGCTACACTATATTTAACCACCTTAATTTCCCGCAAGTTTTCGTCTTTTTGCAGCTTATGTCCTGTAGTTTTTGGTAGAATAAGACAATACTACGGCCTTAAAACCTTTCCACAATTTTTTCGTGTCTGGCACCATAATCAAGTGTTAGTCTCTTCTTGTAGCTCAACGTTGAAAATCGACACATACCAGCTTTAGGCCAGGTTACAATGGACAGAATATTATACTGGAGTTGGCAGATCACGGGCGTAGATCCTGGGAGTTGGAGGATATCCTATGTAGTCGTCCCCCTTACAGTTCAAGTAACTCAGAAAAAAAAAATGCATAGTTCATCCTACAGATACCCCGAAGGTCCTTAATATATGCACTTTAAAAAAGCATTTCCATCAAATACAGGAAAACCGATACTGTACAAAATATTATAACCTCACAAAACGTAAGTTGATTCGATGCAGCAAGCTAAGGTTTCTAAACGAACGCCATAGTAATGCTGCAATGATGGTGCTAACTTGAAGGTTAAAAATAACGAATTGTGTTGCTTCTCTGTTCCCTATGCTACTTAGTTTAACTCTTTGCCTACTTTAAATCAAGTTTATAAACAAACAGATATATCAGCCCAGTTCCGTCGGCTGTGCCCCCCCCCTCTCTGTCTGACTGTCTGTCTGTCTGTCTGTCTGTTTGTCTGTCTGTCTGTCTCTGTCTGTCTCTGTCTCTCTCTGTCTCTCTCTCTCTCTCTCTCTCTCTCTCTCTCTCTAACACTTACATCTAAGCACCCTTTTGTCTTAGAAGTCACCTCATAGCAATCAGAATGAGTCAGTGCCAGTGACAATGGTACAGGAAAGAGATTACAGTAACATTGTTACGAACGAGGGCGAAGCCCTCGCTAGTCTCTCCTCAAGCAGCGGCATTTTCTCACATATGAGCTGCCCGAACCGGCCCGGCCCGACCCGATCAGACTGTGACGCTTTTTGAGAAGCTTATATATCACCAACCACAAGGCTGATCACTGCGTGGTTTGCACCATATGATAGCCCATTTAAAGAAAAAAAAAAAGGTTTTTGACAGGGTTCACCACACCCAGACGATGCACGTGGCACGTGACACGCGCCAAGTGCAGCATGTCGAAAATCTTCAAAAGAGGGCCACAGGTCAGACAGTTTGTCGTAAAGGCATGAAACTTGGTAATAAGATAGCCATCAGTATATTCTAGGCATCCTTAGGATGTAAGGCGACATTTCACTGTTTTCGGATTTAACTGTCCTCGCTCGTACCTCGCCGACAAAGGCGTTTTACTGATAGTACTGACGGGTTGTGTGTAGAGGGAGTGGGTGTTAACTTGGGCCTATATTGAGTGTATGTGTACGGGTGTAACAGGACGTTTTATATCCCCTGGCCAATTTATACCCTAGGTATAAAATGGTTTAGGCCAGACTAAACCCCAGTGCATATTTCAGCCTAAGCTATTTTGCCCCCCCTTAGGACAAAATATGCCCCCCTTCTCTATAAATAGTAATGAAAGTTACAAGTATAATATAAACACATTTTTAAAATCCAATCCTGTTTGAAGTTATATGGAAGTAGTCATCCATCCATCCATCATCCAATCCTACATTGCCCCATGAGGAGCGTAGGAGCCCGGGGGTAGGCAGTTGGTCCTGACATTTAAGATGAGAGTGACCAGCCTCACTCATCTCTGAGTGGCATTACATGAGCAATAAACCCCAACCACCCCTTGGATATAACCCTTCACCGGCTGAATCCGACTGGAGCGCAATAATTACCCATTAAACCACCAGGTCCCAAAATTTGGTTATATGCTTACCACCCAGCGTAGTAAATACTGTAGTTTCCTGGTGTACAGGAAACCATTTGGCTTGTCACTCAGTGTAGAGTCACCCACAGGCAGAAGGAAGAGGAAAGAATGAAGGAAAGAAAGACAGAAGAGGGAGTGTAAAGTTACCCGTAGGCAGAAGGACAAGGAAAGAATGAAGGAAAGGAAGACAGAAGAGGATGGAAGGAAAGAAGGATGGAGGAGAGGAAAGGGCAGACACCTGACAGCAGCACTACATCGAGTGAGTGGATGGTGAGCGCCCCCACCTACCACGAATATGGAAGTAGTAAGTTTGTTTATTACATGATAGCTTCGGAGGCGAAGTACAGTACAATAACATGCCATTGTTTTTGCATAATTTTTACCTTACCCTTGTTTGTTACATAGTATGGATTTTTTTATTTTTAATAATTCATAATTTGTCATCCTTGTTATTTTGTGAGAAATAAATAAATAAAATATTGTTTTTATTTTACTTTTGTGAAATAGAGGGGAGGGTATAATCTGGTGGTGGGGGGGGTTAAAATAGCCTAGGGTGAAATATACCCCGAGATATATTCTGGCCTAGGCTGTTTTATACCCGGGTATATTCCGGCGGGGGGTTATGCTGGCTTACTACATCGGCTCTTCCTCTTAGCAAGCAGACAGTGAAGCTGGCCAGAATATACGAGGCCTTAGGAACATTATAGCATTGACGTGTGTGTGTGTGTGTGTGTGTGTGTGTGTGTGTGTGTGTGTGTGTGTGTGTGTGTGTGTGTGTGTGTGTGTGTGTGTGTGTTTGATCATTGTGTTTGTCTTGGAACAAAATAACGAAAGCAGTTTCGAGATTATTTCAGCCAAACTTAGTAGGAGAAATGAGGATCAGACAAGAGGTTAACCTGTTGCTTTTCAATACAATATGTTAATAATCAAGTGTACAGTGTAAGATCAGTTTTAACATTTTGTATGCGATTTAGACAAGCTTTGTGTAAGAGTTATGGGTAAGCCAAAGATAAAAGATAAAGGGATTCGATTTTAAAAACCATCAGTGTCAAGGACACAGGAGGTCAAACGGCAAGGTAACAGGGTAAGGTTAGTTCAGATAGTTTTGATAAGATTTTCACGAAACTAGGCGAAATTTATAAGGGTTTAGCTGGAATGGAGTGTTCCGATTTTTGAATCAGTTAATTGAATGTCAAGGTTACAGGGTAAACTCAAATGTCGGGCCCTTACACCAGTTGTTGGCTGCGGGTATTCTAGTGGTGTGTTCCTTGTTGTTGTTGTTGTTGTTGTTATTGTTATTATTATTATTATTATTATTATTATTATTATTATTACTATTGTTATTATTATTAACTAGTCTCCACCTACATTGTTTTCACTGGTATTATTATCATTATTCTCTTCTTGCAACGTACCCAGGAGAATCGCAGGCAGTACAAGGAATTTGAAGGGCCCAAGTTATGTGGCCTGGCATGGGCCATTTCTGATTGAAAAATAAAAAAATCCAGACCTCCCCATGGGGGTCAAGATCACTAAGAAACAGTAGTTGGAGATTAGTGACTGTCTGTAGGACAGTTACAGAGTTCTAGTTATCATTCACTGTTCAGAGTCTCACAACGATTCCTGAAGAACTGGAGACTGTGCAAGGTATCTGAAGGGGCTAGGTTATGTGTCCCGGCTTGGGTCATTGCTGATAGAAAAAAAAATCCAAATCTCCCAACGTGGTCAAGGTTGTTGTAAGAAACACTAGTAGACACATGCGTTCTTTGACACCTTTGTCAGATCCCTTGCTGATGTTACACAGGGGGTTACCTTAGGGTCCTCATAGTCTTGTTTATAATAAACATACCTTACCGCATGGCGAAGCGTCCATGTTGTGACTACACAATAAAAATACGAAACTAATTATTATTATTCCAGCCTCGGAGTCTCCCGATGATTCCAGGAGAACCGGTGACTGTGAAGGAATCTGATAGGCCCAGGTTATGTGTCCTGGTTTGGACCACTGCTGATACAAAAAAAAAAAAAAAAAAAAAAAATCAAAGTCTCCTCAATAGGGTCAAGGTCGCCTGTGATGACCTAAGGTGACATGAACAAGATCAGTGACCTGGAGATTAAGGTCCCCTTATAGCGCGGCCTTTAGTAGGCAATTGCTTTTTGGGAAGTTTTTATATATGAAAATAATCCATTGACAATTTTCCCTTACCTGACAGAGATATTTTACAAACATATTTGGATTCAGCACAAAAAATGCTGTAAGTATTGGATAGTTTCATCCATGGGACACGACATTTTTTTTGCTTTGTTTTGTTTTCCAGTGTAACACGAGATAGTTTCTCTCTCTCTCTCTCTCTCTCTCTCTCTCTCTCTCTCTCTCTCTCTCTCTCTCTCTCTTATTTGCTCCTTTTAAAGAGGTATATGGGATAAAAGTTCTAACCACACAAACATACAAATATTGGATACCTGTGTACTTGTATGTTCATTTGCCGATTTAATACCGACCTGGTTTGTATCGGTAACACACAAGAGTAGTGATTTCCATTTTTTACCGTTCTCTGGCTCCCACGACAAATTATAATACCATAATCATAACTAAAGATGGGATACATACACATAAATTACAGCGTTAAAAATGTGCATTGTTGTGTAGGGTAACGTTTTAATTATATTTATGCTAACAGTTAGGGTATCGGTGGTTACTGGCACAGCAGTGGGCATCTTGAACATGATATTCCTCACGCTGCTTCTCGATGTAATGTTCATCATGAGAACACTGCTTCTAAGAGAGAAGTAGGCAGGAATTTCAGAAACACCCGAATAGGCAGATTTGTGATGACAGAGTACAACCATTTTCCAACAGGAAGCGATGTACAGTCTAGGCCTTGGCCCAATTTGGCCTAAACTGTAATCAGGTGATCAAAAGGTCATAGCCTATCATCCGTGTAATTTTTAGTCACAATCGCACAAGTTGTTCTCGCGTAAAATTGTTAAAAGACAGGAAGACAAACAGACAAACAAACAAGCAGACAGGTAGACAAACCGAGCGAAAACAGTACCAGTCCCCGAGCCCTTCCTGGACGGGGACGGGTAACAAAATCTATGTTAAGATCCTATCCGAATGTCCTCAGCCAATGAATCGCTTTTGAATGTTGGGAATTATCGTGCTTTATTTCATAATACGCTCTTTATGCGAAGGCTAAGAAATTAGGATTACTCAGAAAATATTATGTAAGGAAAATTATTAGGAAACTCTGTGACTCCAGATACATAACATTACCCACATTGCCCCCCGAGAAATACACTGTGGCACCCTGGCTGAGTGGACGAGGATGATGACGTGCAGTATGGAAAATAAATCACTAAGAAACAGAGCCACTTAGTAAGCGTCCCTTACTACATAATTACGCTCTTTAACTGCATCATTCAGCTGGAAGCTCTGTCATAATCGGTATTTCAAATAAGATCATCGTGTATATTTTAATTAATATTACTGCCAGAGGAGCTACTGAAAAACATCACTTTTATTACCTGTCCCCGCCCCGGAGGGGTTTGGGGAAGGATATTGTTTTCACGTGGTTTGTCTGTCTGTTTATTTGTCTGTCTTTCTGTCTGTTAACAACTTTACGCGAAAACTGTTGTTGCGATTCTGACTAAAATTACACAGATGATTGGCTATGACCTTCTGATCACCTGATAAAATTTTGGGCCAAGACCCAGGCTGTGGGCATAAAAAAATGTAAAGAAAAAAAAATCGTGTTTTCACGATAGTTCCGTTTAAATTCGTCATATCGACATGAAACCAAAACCTAAATGTGCATCTTTCAAATCAGCATCTTATAACATGCATTATTACATCAGGGGGATCACTCCTCAGTTAGCGGTAGGGGGGTCAGTGTCAGGTGTGTCGGGCCTAAAATTTCAAATGGGCACAAACTCATCAATTTTCACCCGATTTACTCTAAATCTGGTATGTAACATCTTTGACTAGATATCCTGCTGTATTAATTAATTCAACAGTAAAATGACTGCCCTGGACTGGCTTGCTGTGTCCGGCACCGCTTCTTGATTATTTGGGGAATATCCTGTCCTGGAGGATTTTCATGCATACTATGTTTATTTCACACCAGCCATCAGTCTAAGGACGGTATGTTATTTCCCCCATCACACTGCTGAGAGAGAGAGAGAGAGAGAGAGAGAGAGAGAGAGAGAGAGAGAGTTATGAGAGGACGTATAGGAAGCATGGCCGCTCCGTGACCGATGGCATGCACTATATCATACCATGGCTGTGAGACATACTGTAGAGTACAGTAAAGTTCCACTCGCTGAAAATATCCTGTTACTCTGTACCATCTTTCACCATCCTCCCTTTTCTGCTTCGCTTTTCTCCTGTCGTTCCCCTCTTTCTCTTCCTCTTCCCTTCATTCTCCTCTTTCTCTTCCTCTTCCCTTCATTCTCCTCTTTCTCTTCCTCTTCCCTTCATTCTCCTCTTTCCTCTGCTGTTTTTTCTTCGTCTTCGTCCTTCTGTGCTGCCTTTTCTTGGATTTCTTTCAGCCTTCTTATTCCATTTTTTCTTCCATTTTATTCTTTATCTCCTCCTCCTCCTCCTCCTCCTCCTCCTCCTTCCTCTCCTTTGCTCTTTCTCTTCGCCGTCCCCTCATTTTCCTTCCTTTCTGGGCATTCTTTTCACCTTCTTTTTGCTCTTTTTCCTTTTTTTTTTTTCTTCTATCCCTAATTATTCCTCCTCCGCCTCCTCCTCCTTGTCATCATGATCATGATGATGATCATCATTACCATCATCATCATCATCAACCTTCTCATTCTCATCCTTATGCACACTCAGAGCATCTGACAATTCTTGTGTGTGTATGTGTGTGTGTCTGTATGTGTGTGTGTATGTGTGAGAGAGAGAGAGAGAAAGAGAAAGAGAGAGAGATTCGTTTCGTTTTGTTTCGTTTCTTTTATAAAGGCTCCAGCATGCTTGCATGCCTCGGCCTTGATCACCTACTGGCAGCTCTCCATGCTGCTCGATCTCTGGCAGCCTCCCTATTCAGTTCCTTATCCCTGAGGTCATACTCAGTGACTTCATCCCAGGTCTTCTTCGGCCTTCCTCTCGCAACTCTACACCTAACGTTAACACTTCTCACTTACTGCACCCAATTATCCCCCATCCTCTCCATATGCCTAAACCATCCCAATCTACCTCTCTTCATCACAACACCAGTACACTCCAGTCCCATCCTACCTCTCAACTCTTCCATCGTAAACCTAGCTCCCCCAGGCCTTGCACTCAGCGACGCACTGCACATCCATCTAATCACTGTCATTTCTCTAAGTTTGAGCCTGAGAATATCCTCTTCCTCTACTGCCTAGGACTCGGTACCATACAACATTACACTCCTAACACATATCGCATACAAAGACCCCTTAGCTTGGAGGGAAAGCCCTCTGTGTCAGGAGAGGCAACAGCTCCTGAACTTCCAACGATTCCTCACTCTAGCCACAGAGGTAGCTCCAGCCCCACCTCCAACACATAACATATCTCCCATGTAAAAAAACTCTTCCACACATTCAAGAGACTCACCAGCAAGAGCAATCCTTTCATGCCTTACAATATCCACATGCTCTTCCTGACACACCGCACACATGAAATCAGCATTATGTCATAGTCTACTTTTTATACCACTATATCTCTTATGCGCCCACTTATCACAAACATTGCATAGGATGGAATTACTTCGCACGCCCTTGTGACAAATCGCACATGGCCACTCTCCCTGTTCTTTGACTATACCACCACCAGCTCTAGATACCATCATCTTTGTTTTAGCAGCATGTACTCTCAAGCCATCTCTCCACTTCTTAATTTTTTCCTCCGCCTCCCTTTCATTCTCTGCAGTCAGCACCAAATCATCAGCATACAACATCTCTCACGAGAGTCCGTTTCTGAAGTCGCTTCAAGTACCATGATAAACAATAAGGGGCTCAAGACTGACCCCTGATGCACACCAACATTTACGGAAAACTCATCACTCGAAACTCCACTCACCCTTACTTGGGTGCGAGCACCCACATACATGGGCATAACCACCCAAACCATCCACTCCTCGATCTCAATCTTTCTCATTGCCCAGTTTACCACCTCTCTAGGGTTTCTGTCAAAGACCTTCTCCAAATCAGCAAAAACAAGGTACAGTTCCCTTTTCTTTTCTCTATATCTTTCCTGAAGCTGTCGAACAATGAACATGGCATCAGTGGTCCTCTTGCCTGGCATAAACCCAAACTGCATCTCATAAATATTCACTCCTTCTCTAATCATACCTTCCAGAACTCTATTACCTTCATTACTGTGAAGTTTTGCGTTAGTTCAGTCATGCTACTCCAGATAAATTTATTCACCGTAGGAAAGCTCTCTAGTAATGAAGCGTTAACGAATGTTATGCTTGAATCTTCCTGTTTGAAAAGTCTCCGCTTGGCAATTGAGGGAGTGTTATTAGGGGCAGTCGTATTGAAGAGTTGAAGGGTTGAAAAAAATGTTTAAGGATGAAGTGCCAGAAACGTATGTAAACAGTGGCAGTGATTTTGTCAGAGTGTTATAGCATGCATCATGTTATAGATCATGAATTTTATTATTATCTTATTCTTTCTGTTTCATCTCTTGATGCGTTCAACATGACGGCGCTTTTATTAATTGGTTGTTATTATCAGACGGTTTTATTTGGTTTGGGGACCCATCTAGTACAGAGGTCATTGAAGGCTTTATCTTCCCTCACCAGTTCAAAAAGTCTCCTTTAAGCTGAAACAAAAACGTCTGGAGGTAGCAGGCGTAAAATATAATTGCCGGTCATTCTAGTAATTTGGTAAAAAAAAAAAAAACTGTTATAGCACCAGTACCGTTTATTATATCACCTCGTGATTTACATAAACATCCACATTTGGACGTAAATTTTCTCTTAATATTATCATTCCGTGTTAACTACACCTTTAGCGGGAGCTTTAGAGCCCTTCAGAAAATGCCCTTGGTGTTGTGTCTTGTGAGTGAGAGGGTAAGTTTGTGTGGTGTCGGGTGAGAGAGTGGTGGCCTCGCTAAAGTCGCTCGAGTCTACGGGAGTGCACCAACTCGCGTCCGACTATCATTATCGAGTGAGGAACAGGGCTGCTGCTAGAGATGCTCCCCCTTTTACAACTGCCGAGTTCCTCCACCTCCCAGTGTGTCACGCTTCGTGGACGCCATTGTCTCCTGTTGCCGTGTTCAGGCCACTTTTCTGCCACTGCCTCGCCAGATTTTGGGAACCGTGTGGCTTATTTGGGTGGTCAGCCTGGGTCATCATCTTATCTGACGGTATGGTAGCCAGAGAGAGAGAGAGAGAGAGAGAGCGAGAGAATGGAATTAAACTTTCTTAATTAGCTATTAAGATACAAATATGGAAGAGGAAAAGGAAAGCAGAAATAATTGCTAAGTAAAGGAAGGAGAACGGAGAATAATAAACTGAAAACGAAGAAAGGAAAGCGTCCAAGTAGGAAAACAGTGGGGGATGCGTAAGGTGAATAAAAGGGGTTGGAACGAGGGAGAAAGTGAAAGTTTAAGATCAGAGACTGTTTCAAAGAAAGAGGAAGGTGAAAAAGAATAATAATTGTGAAAGGAGAGGGAGAAGAACAAAGAAAGAAGGAGAGGGAGAAGAACAAAGAAAGATGGTGCTTAGTCCACTCCTCTTTTTTTTTTTTTTTTTTTTTAAATTATTGTCACCACCAACTGATTTACCTAAGATTAATGAATACTTGTGGTAGTAAGGGGGGATTAAAAACAAACTTCACTGGCCTTTGTAGTTCCAAGAATTTTCCAATGAGAATAAAAAGTTGGCTGTTAGTAGCAAGACAAAAATGGTCCTCTGAAGGAAGGGATTACCGTGAAGAGGGAAAAGGGAATGAGATTTATGGAGCTGAGAGGAGAAAGAGACTAGAGTCAGCAGTAATGAAACAGGAACAGTGATAAAAGAAAGGTAATGATAAAAAAATAAAAGAAGAAATAGGATATTGGTGTTTGAGGAAAGAAATGAGTAAGAAAAGAAATCATACAAAACTAATGAAGGCAAGAAGGATGGGAGTAATAAGAAGAGGTAGGGGAATAAGATAAATGTGATTAAGAAGGAATAAAGAAGAAAATATATAAGGCAAGAGTGACTGAAGGAAGGAAAGATAAGCGCAAGGTAGGAGGAGGAGGCCCAAGAGAGGAATACAAGACTGAACAGCAAAATCAGCAGTAAGACTTGAGGAAGATTAACATATTCAGTCGGATTATATACATTTGATGCTATCTTCCCACGGTTTTATTTAGCTCGGTAGAGGCTTTTCAGAGTGGAGAGGTTAGATACAGCATTAATACCTTCATAACTTGGGATGTTTACTAAGTTGAATGCATTTGTTTGAAGGCAGCAAAGATAAAAGAATAATACTTTATGGTTGCGAATGGGTAAGGAAGAGGAAAACACAGAAAATAATCAAAAGTAAAAGAATAAGGGATAATAATTAACAAAGTTACTCAGATAAAGCTGATGAAAGGAAGTTAGGAGAAAGGATGACACGAGGAGGATTGAAGGGTAGAAACAAGAAGGAATATATACAGTATATTAAAATTGTTAAGTATTATAAAAAATATGACATAAAGGTGAAAAGGTTGGTAGAAAGGAAGATAAAAAAAGGAAAATTAGGTGAAAGTGTGGGCGGGAGGAGGAAGGAAGGAAGGTAGGAGGGAGGGTAATAATATAGGATGAAGGCCGGAAGGAAGGAAGGAAGTAGGGAAAGAAACAAGGTAATTCTGAAGGAGTGAAGGAATGAAGAATAGGGAAGAATCTGAAAGACTGAGAGGCAGAAAAGCAGTAGAAATAATAGGAGATTGAAGACAGTAAAGGCTATAGAAACAGAAAGTAGAGGGAGAATAAAAGAATGAAGGTAGTAAGATTAAGATGAAACAAAGAAAGATGACAAAAAAAAAAAGACTGAAATAATATGTTGGAAGATACTAACGCCATCGAGACTAGGGAAAAAAGGAGGGTAAGGAAGGAAAGGAAGTAATAGGGTGAGTATGAGGAAAGGAAGGAAAGAAGGAAGGAAAGAAAGCTGAAACGAAGAAAGAAAGGGAGAGAGGAGAGGATATGAGGATGATCATTTACTGCCTTTTGTCCTTCAAACTCTCTCTCTCTCTCTCTCTCTCTCTCTCTCTCTCTTTCCATAATTCATGTTATTAATCTTACTTGTCAATTGCTGGAAGTATGTTTTCCCCCCACTGCAGTTCATTATCTTATTCTTCAATTCTCCTTTCTTCTCCGAACGCTCACGCCTTCTTCTTCTTCTCTCTCTCTCTCTCTCTCTCTCTCTCTCTCTCTCTCTCTCTTTTCTTTTCTTTTCGTTATTTCCATTTTTCTTCTTAACATCTTCATCCTCCGTGATAATTACAATTTTTCTACGTTAATATGGATGCTAACACACTGTCTTTCAGCCTCAGTATTTAGTTTCTAGTTAGGCATCAAAGCCTTCATAGGACCAACCACATTAATTTTCTTCCCTGCTCCACCCTATGCTTCACGTCCATATCATAGTTCCCTTTCTTTTCTATCGTTCCACCAAGATACTGAATCCTCTGGCTTGGATATATAAATTCAGTTTTTTTGTTTTGGTAAGTGGGATTACTCGCCATCCACTCACTAATGTTACCTTCAAGTAACACTACACTGAGTGTTAAGCCAAATGGTTTATTGTATCCCAGGAAACCACTAACTACTTTGAGTGATAATCATAATACCAAGAGGATATTTGGTGTTTTAGTGGGTTAAGGCGCTCCAACCAGATACAGCACGTAGGGGTTGATATCTAAGGGTTGGTTGTGGGTCCCTGGATTCATTTTCGGTCAGAATACTCGTAAACGTTTGAGGTCCAAAACTTATGAAGCGAATATTACAGGCTCTCCTACCTGGTTGAATACTACTGCTTAGTTTAGGTTGTGGCGCAGTGTTGAGACGGTGTGAAGGAACTGTTGACTGCGCCTGTACAGAGCACATGGAATATTCAGTTATACACCATCCTTCACTTGTTATACTCACATAAGATTCCCACACTCTTGTTTTGATCTCTTGTAACCCCCTGCTCATCTTTTCTTTTTTCTTTTTTTTTGTTCATTCGACCATTTCCTTATCTCTCATCATACTTCTCTTACTATAATGTCTATTATAAATCCTTTCCCATTTTTGTCATTTCTTAATCTCTTCAGATTGTAATCAGTACAAATTCTTTTATTCTTTTTTTTTTTTCTCCCTCATTTTTGTGGCGTTTTCACCTCGCATAATTTCTTCCATGTCTTCTGTTATTCCCACTTGTTTATCTCTCTCCATTTTCCCATGTTTTGACCTCCAGAATCCTAGTCTACATCTTTTTAATTCTTTATTCCCATTTCTTCATCTAATTATATCTTCTCGTGTTTTAAATTCTCTTATATTGTTCCACATCTTTCATTATTCCTATTTCATATCTCCTCGTCTTCGTGTATGTAGACCTTTCATTATTCTCTTTCACTTCTGTTCTTTGTATTTGTCCAGTTTCTTTATCCCTCAGTCTTTTCCCCTTTCAATCTTTTTTTTTTCTTCAGTGATACCCTCATTTGTCTCCATGCTTCTTTCTCTGACACTTTTTCTGTCCATTTCTTCATCTCTCCATTTTCTTCCCTTCCGTTAGGTATATTTTACAAAACTGACGGTTATTCTTTGCCTCCTTTCTTTTCGCCTTTTTCTCTTGCCTTTTTTCTGCATCACTCCTTTCTCTCGCCCCACATCTCCTTCGACCTGACTTTTCATTTTTTCTTTTCCGATTATTGAGTTTTCCATTTTTATGTATTGATCTTCCACATTTCTTCTTTTCATTCTTCCCGCATCTCTCATCCGCTCTCGCCCAGCTTTCCTCCATTCCCCATACCTAAACCCTTACACCTTCCTTCCTTCATTCCTTCCTTCCTTGCTTCCATCCTTCCCTATAATTTTTTTTCTTTCTTCCCTTTTTCTTTTCATACCTTTTCCCTTCTCCACCCTCGCCCCATCCTCTCCTCCCCACAACTTTTACACTTCTCATTCCTTATAATTCTTCTCCCTCCAGCTGCCCTCACACATCCTCCCCTTCGCCCTCCCCCCTCTCCCCACCCCCAGCCATAACTCATACCCCAGGACAACCCCCGAAATATGAGGTAATACTTCCTGGGTAATGAGATGCCTGTTTCCCTGCCACCCCCACCCCCTAATCCTTATTCCTCATCCCTCACTCACCCCCTGCCTCTCACTCCCTCACCCCACCTCCACCTCTCTCACTCCTAAGTCCCACTACCTCACTCTTTCACCCTTTACCCCCTCTGACTTTCACTTTTTCACCCCTTACCCCCTCCAACTCTCTCGCCTCCACTCACTCGTTCACCCTTCATCTCCACTCACTTACACACGCATCTCTCACCTTCACTCACTTGCTCACTCTCCCTCATTCTGCGGCCCACTCTTCATTCACCCCAACCCCTCAACCTCCCCGTCATCCCTGCCCCTCATCTCCACCCCTCATTCCTCTGTCACTAACCCATCCACTTGTCCTTCATCGCTCACTCACTCACCCATCACTCAATTGTCTCTCACTCTTCTTTCACTAACCCATCCACTTGTCCTTCATCGCTCACTCACTCACCCATCACTCAATTGTCTCTCACTCTTCTTTCACTTCACCCACTTCTCACCCCGCCGCTGAGCAGCTTCACTCACTGACTTTTCCTTCACTCCTCATTCTCTGGCTGTTCCTTCACTCATTACTCGCTCTTCTTTCACCCCTTACTCATTCCTACTTCCTTCATTCGTGCACTCTTTCTTCCCTCATCTCTCAGACTCGCCCCCCCATTTATTATCCTTATCCTTCCTTCCTTTCTTCCCTCCCTCCTTCCTTCCTGCTTTCCCTCCTTCCTTCCTTCCTTCCTTACCGTCCAACTTATCATTAGTCTTTATTTACTTCCCCTCCTCCGTGCTGGGCCATTACATTTATAGTTCTCTCATTCTGAGCTTATTCCTACCGTCCTGTCCTTCCTTCCTTCCTTCCTCTCCTTCCCTCCTTTATTCCTTACGTATCATTCCCTATTCTTCTTCATTCCTTCCTCTTCTTCCTTCCGTTATTCCTCACGTATCATTCTCCATTCTTCTTCCTTCCTTCTTTGCCTCATCCTCCAGCATCATTATTCCTTTCTTAATTTAGTCCCTTCCTTCCTTCCTTCCTTTCCACCATCCCTGTTTTTCTTACCATTAATCTTTCCTTCTTCCCATCTTCTCTGCTATTCTTACCATTAATCTTTCCTTTCTTCCCGTCTTCCTTCCTCACCTGACGGCCGAGCAGCTGTTGCATAAAAACGACACAGAAAAATGGT
Source organism: Coenobita brevimanus (assembly GCF_032717465.1). Taxonomy (NCBI): domain Eukaryota; kingdom Metazoa; phylum Arthropoda; class Malacostraca; order Decapoda; family Coenobitidae; genus Coenobita; species Coenobita brevimanus. The sequence continues at coordinate 54,841,446 of NC_137033.1, read as the reverse complement.
GGACAAAGGAGGGAAACTGAGAAACAAGCACACAACCACCAAGACACACAGACACACATGCAGACGAAAGACAAACAACAATCCCGTGAGTAAAGACCCGCACACACTGACTCACCCATTCTTTGCCTTACTCATCCTGTCCTTCCCTCAGTCGCTGTTTCATTCATCCTAACCCTAGCGCATTCACTCATTCTCACGCATCTTCCCCTTTACTCACTCATTCTCATTTATCATATTCGTTCCTCACTCACTATCATTCATCCTAGTTCAAGTCGTAAAAATACCCCCGCTAATACCAATACACCAATCCTGTATGAGATAGCCCTAGCATGTATTCAATATGGATGGTGGGTGTTAGCGCCGAAGTGGTGACATGTGGAGGTGTAGGAGGACTACTGGGCCTTGGGATAGTTCAGTGCCCCCAAGCAATAGGCTCTGAAGCCTTTGCCCAGAGTCGGACACATAAAAAAAAAAAAAAAAAAAAAAAAAAAGCGCATTCATTCATTCATCCTATCCATTCGTCACAAACTCTCTCTCTCTCTCTCTCTCTCTCTGTAAAGACTGAAAATAAACGAAGACTGCTGACCACCAAATACAAATTTTAAAAGCCATTTAAAGTCCGCCAGTCAGAGTTTCAATCAGCATGCAAATTCGACGCTTTAGTTTGCCGCCTAAGCTCCAGTGAGTCTTGTTTGTTTTATTGTTACAACTGCCCTCCGATTTTAGCCTTGGCACCGACGAAGTTTTATTACCGGTATGTGATTTTATCCTTTGCTGCTGCCAGTGTTAGGGGTGACTTCGAGCTGGAGGGGTTTGATAGAGAGAGGTTTTGATCATGCGGCTTTCCTGTCTCTCTCTCTCTCTCTCTCTCTCTCTCTCAACCGATATTGCTCTAATGCTTGTCACTGCCTTTATGAACTGCTTTACGAACTCTCCTTGTATTTCTTCCCCATTACGATACGCACACAGCATCCATCTGGCTACCCATCCTCACCTCTTTTATTTCTGATTCGATATTGTCATCTTTCCACGCTCACAAATGGCCAGCTTAAAAACATTCTCCTCCTGTATTTTTCTTTCGGTCTGTTGCTAATGATGAAGATATTACTATTATTTGAAATGCAGACTTCAACAAATTGCTTAAGACAGAAGTAAGGTGTTTATTGAACTATAAATGTTTTGTGAACACTGGAGCCACCCGTTTCGTTGGGGTAAAATTATTGAGGGTCCGGATGCCACACAACATATACTGTACCACGTAAACCCGCCACTAACTCCATTTACTGGCTGGTAAACTTACTATCGTATTCCCCAACCACTTACCAACTCCCCCACGCACTAACTTTTACCAGCGGCCAGGGAGCAGCCTCGTTAACTGTCAGTATCGTACTTTGCTACCAGCCGTGTCATCCCCTACCCACCTGCTGAATATGAACACCTGTTTGATAGCATAAGGATGACAAGCCGTTGTGCACTCGGTGAACAGTGTAATCTTGCATATTTCTTTGGAAACATTTCAGCTGTAAAGCCAGCTGATGTAATGTTTAAATTTTCATTCAAAGCAGAGAGAACCAATGGATATAACCCCGAAAAGTTGTTCTATCCAAGAAAACAAAAACAAAAACAAGAGACCTCAGTTCCGCATGTGTTCATTTCGAAATGTTTGGACACATTTCGTAAAAATGGGGGTCACAGGCAAATGGAAATACAGACCCAACCGACCTACCTGAAGCTGGTAGCCGAACTTTCAATAGAATATTCTTTCGTTATCTTTCTCCATCTGTCTGTTCATTTCAATCTGTCTGTCTCTGTCTATCAGTATCTATATCTAAATCAATATATATCTGTCTATCTGTCTATCTACACACACACACACACACACACACACACACACACACACACACACACACACACACACACACACACACACACACACACACACACACACACACTTCCTTTCCAATGTCCCATCAAGAATTTATCGTTCGTTTTGGGTACATTTTTTCTCTGGTTATTCTTTTCAGTTTGGTGACTTTTTGTTACTCTAGCCACTACGAGATGATTTTACTTCAGCTTAGGCGAGACCCTTTGTACTGAAGGGGTTACAGCAGTGTCCATTTTACGGCAGTGTCCAGTAACCACTTACATATTATGATTTTCATTTCGCTGTTGCTTCTGCTTGACGATTGTAACTCAGCCCTTTCAGTTCGAGGTCTTTTTTTTTTTTTCGTACATTGTGACTACCTCATGACATTTTGTGTAGAACCGTAAGGTCCTCTGGCTCCAAGTAATCAATGACAAATATTTACCTCCTCACTACTCAGACGGTTTTCATCTCTTTGCTACCGCCAGATTGTTATACTCGACTCTGGAGAGCCGTCATCTTTGTTACGAAATTAATCCCTTCGTTGTGGTGACACATGTTAAAGTGTGATTTAATTCTTGCTGCCTTCAGACGATTTTGTTTTGTTTAGGAGAAACTTTTCGAACTGTACGGGTTAGATACAGCCTTCATTAATCCCTTCAGTCCATATCGTTCCTGAGGTGAAACATTAGTCTGGATGCAGGAATATAAGATTTAAAAAACATTAGATTAAAGAGATTATGAGAACCCAGGCAGCGAAAGGGTAAAGATTGTAGGTGAAGGTAGAGGTGGACTGAGCGAGTTTGTCTCCTGTCTGAGCCTATAACTGTCATAGAAAGAATAACACTTATCTAACCATAAGGCAGCAGTACCTTACGGCGCCGAGTGGTAACTATATAACCAAATAACGGGGTGATGTGGAGCCTATTATGGTGCCCCTTGTGACTACGTTGGAAGATCCCTATGTGAAATCCACCCAGGAGCCAAACCTCCATACGCTTCCCCGCGCCTCGTAGTGACGAGGCGCTGTCCACCGCAAAGGAAACTTTGGTTCACTGCATGTGATGGCCCTGAAGAAACAGTTGCTTTCCAGCAGCTGATGTGTCTGCTTTGCCAGATAGACCGGGATACTTAACAACAGCAGCCTCTAGGATCGATGGACGTGATATTAACTCTCTCTCTCTCTCTCTCTCTCTCTCTCTCTCTCTCTCTCTCTCTCTTTCTCTCTCTTTCTCTCTCTTCCCTTCTTCCGCTTTCAAATCCTTGTCAGTAGCCCTTCAGACTGGAGTTTATATGTTTGTATAGGGTAAGGTCGAGATCTGCGCTTCCCCCCAACATTCACCCACCCTCGTTGAAGTCTGAAGGTTGTATTTCGTCGGAAAATTCCTTTATCCCGGGATGCCATTTTTATTACTTTCCTGTCATATCTTGATTACTTTGGTTTGGGAGAGACTTTGCGAACTTGAGAGGTTAAGACTTTGGAAGGATTTTTCGAACTTAAGGGGTTAAATACAGTCTTCATTACTCGTATCTTCACCATACCCCTTTTACTCTAACGTTACCCAAAATTGCCATCTCTCCTTCTTGAATGCTGAGGTACAACAGTTGTTTAACACTATACAGGTATTATGGTGGTGAGGAAAGGATGTAGAACCGTAGTTTTGTCTTTTTCTGTTGAGTTACGTGAGGTAAACTGCAAAGGGACGAAATCTGGGCCAAATGAAAGTGAATTAACTATAGTACCTCTTCTGTGTTTAATATGATCTTCTTAAAGTAGCAGGAATGCACTGAAAGAAGATGTCATCGTCTTAAGATGTTCATCCGTAAGACATAATTTATATTGTGTTCTTACGACGGTATTTAGGGAAGACCTCTTGTACTGAAGCGAATGAGCAGTTTGTATCTAACCTCTTCAGTTCGAAACATCTCCCTCAAAAAAAAAAAAAAAAAAAAAAAAAAAAAAAAAACGACGGGTATAAAATAAAAATAAACCGGTAAAGTGCGCCTTGTGGGGGCGTGATGAGCGAGCGAGTGCCATGTTATCACTATTTCCCCCCTGGTACAGAAGCGAGGAGCCGTACCATTTATCACATGCGCAGTGCTAAATTCTGCAATCTCCGCTGCCAACCTGCAGTGCCGACGAAACTGAAACGATAAAGACTTGTCTATTTTTGAGATGATTAAAGCCAGAAATGGGGCGCTTTCCCTTGATTTCACCATGAAAACATAACAAAAACGTTAACGTAAAACTATTGGCGGAATCTTCGATATTTAATTGATACAACTAATGCCAAAAAACACATTTTTACGACGGAAAATCCTTTTTGATTTGATTTCGCAATTCAGGCGTTCACCTATTAGAGCCGAACACTCTCTTGGAAAACACTAGATTCCAAGCTGTTCCTACGCCTTTTTGGGTGAGTTTTCAGTTGATAACAAAATTTATTGAATGACTGTATCACATGCAAAAGGAATTTCAACTCTACTTCACATACGAGTAAAGTTATTAGCTTCAGCTTAGCGTGACCGTCGCATCGGGCAGTGTCGCTCATTTCCAAACTAAAGTGAGAGTAAACATCGCTCGCTTGCTCGTAATATAGAGGAGGTAAAATGAAAGATGGGAAAAAGCAAAGAAAATATCAACTCCCTGCTAACCTCCCTTCCCCATCATACTCTCTTTGCCTCCCTCCCTCCCTTGCCTTACTCGTTCGCTCTTATTTTAAACAGCTCATTCTCAGCTCCTCTCCTTTCCCTCCCCCTCCCGCTTTTTCCCTCTGCCCATTCCACTTCCTCATACTCTACTCCCTCCCTTTTCCGGCTCTTCCTCTAACTTACCATCTCCCTTCCCTCCGTTTCTCCTCATCTCTCTGTTGCTCTCCTCTCCCTCCTAATCTCTCCTTTTCTTCCCCTCATCTCCTCCACTGCTGTCCTCTTCCTTACCCTGCATTCCCCTTCCCATTCCTTCATTCCCCAGCTTTTCTACCCTTGCCAGTTTTCCCCCTCGCTACTCTCCTTTCATCTCTGTACATGCTTCTCTCACCTTCCCTTTTTCCCTCCCCGTGCTCCCCTTTCTTCCTTCCCTCCAGTCCAGCAGATACCGGGATGAACCTTCAGCTTTGAGCTTTGTGTCATTTGAAAGCTAAGAATGTGTAGAGTAAGAATCTGCCTGGTGCCCTGTTGTCACCCTTGAGCATTTTGCATACGATAATTCAAGATGGCGTCCAAGATGGCCGTCATATTAGAAGCAAGTTGCATTCACAAAGCAATACACATTTGATTTGTGTAACTTTGCATATTTTTGAGGCAGTTGTGTACCAAAACCTTGTGAGAAGCATTTGCAATCAAATGTTGCATGATAATGCAGATAATTAAGATGGGGCCATAAATGATCCAAGAAATGGCTTGACTATTTGAAAAAAAAAAAAAAAAATTGATCAGATCAAATCTAAATTCTGATGAAGTATTAAGTTAGATCATATGTGTAACATTTCAAAAAAGAAAAAAAATTATTGGTGTGCTCCAGGAAATGCATATTAAGCTTCTATATAGCTTAAAAGGAACATTAATCAACACTTTACAAATATCGAAACACTATGGAAATACCAAGCCTACTACCAACACAGCAGCGAAATTCTACCTATATATGATTAAATTGTGCATCCATAAAACTGTACCAAACCTAAAGCACATGTCATAATTAGGCTTAGATATTGAAAAAAGAAAGTTCTTTTGTGAAATGATATAAAATTACATAGTTTCATTATGATGAACATTCATGTTGTGAGAAAGTATACTAAAGGATGCTCTTTACCCTCCAAATCATGAGTGGAACCAAAATACCACAATATCTTAACCTAACTAGAATTATTCAAAGAGGTCATTCAAGTGCGCAAAATCTCACAAATCACACAAAGTGAGCAGCTTCCGGAAACATAGAAGCAACCAGTGTCATGAAATGTAACGCTTATGCATACAGTTATACATGTCAAACAAAAAGTGACATTAATGCACTTTAGTCAGCCTGATTACTGAGCATGTTTGTTAAAACATTCACGTCCCCTGCAACTGCAGAAAAGTGTTCATGACAAACTGGCTGCTCTGCAACCCAGTGGAGTGTCCGGCATGGTGCATCTTCACATTTGGAATGCACTGTATTAACTTTAATACACTGTCTGGTGCCAGAGGGACATTTGGAGGCACTGTTACAGGATCTAAGGACTTGTTTGCATTATCCATTATCCATCCAAAATTTTCAACGTCCATGCTTGTGGGATGTGGGTTCTTCACTGATTTCCAAATGCATGCTTGGTAGTGGACACGCTTGACATTCTCTGCAAAGGATTCATTCATAGGTGGGAGAGAGTTAAGATTTGGTGTCATTGTACTTCCCTTGACTTGATACTTTTAACTACTTTGGACAATGCATCATTTATCTCATCTCCCTGGTTATCAACCAGTGTCATGAATTTTGATGCTTTACACCGATAGATGAATGTGCTAGATAAACCTGAAGATGTCGGCATGACCAGGTCTGGACCAAAGTATTCCTTAACTTTCTGAACTGCAAACCATCTTGATATATTTGTACCAGCATAAGCTCTGTATGTATCAAATAATGCAACAGAATTCCAAACATGTGTGTTGTCTTCTGTCATGGCATGAAGGAGAGATTCTAATGCACCATCGTTATCACAGTCATCAACACTGAATTTTCCAGCTGATGCTACTGAATTTGGCGAAATGAGTTTCGAGCTGCAGTCTACATGATATCATGCATCAGTGGCATGGAGGCCACTGACAGCTCCCTTCAGTCGAAGTCTAACAACAGCAGCCCACTCATCATTTTTTTCTGTACAAATGTTGAGGATGGAATCTTTGAACGACTTTTTGTCCTTGTCTCAATAATTTCACAACACACAAAAGCTGCTCTCCATCTTGAGGGATTTCTAGGATCTTAAAGTAACGAACAGTCTTCACCATAAAAGATGCAGTGCACACGGAATGAATATTGCTTATCCAACGAGGGTTGATGGATCTGGTTCACTATAAGCTTCCTTCTCATTTCTCTTAAGGTGTCTTTGTATTTGCGTGCTTGAAGTACATGAGGAAACACTTGAGTTGTGGCACAGTATTTTAAGGTTCTCGTCTGTGACCGTATTTTCTTCAAGGTGATCTACTTTCCCATCACTGTAAATTTTACTGCACCTAATAATATTGCTAATCCTACTGGAACCACATTCAATCAGTGGGTCTTGTTTATCGCAGCAGTTGTATTTAAATGCGAAATAACATAAGCGGTCAGTCATTTTTCATCCCTGCAATATTAAGCATTCACCCTGCACCACATACTACATGCTAGGCTACTCTTCCACCAAATCCACCACCATGCACTGTACAATTTTTCTACCTGAAAGTTGAATTTAAGTAGTTGATAATTAATGGAGTAATCAAACATGGTGTTATTGTACAATCGCATTCAGAAAATGCTTGTACCTTTTCCTTTTCGTCTACAGAAATTATGACCATGAAAGCATTATTCAGTACTGCCACCACCAGTCAGTATACAAAATACAAAAAAAAAAAAAAAAAAAACATGTGCTAGCAACACAGAAGTAAGAAAAATATGCAGGAGTAATGAGTACAGCAGAAGCAAGCTCGCAAAAATGCAGTGAGCCAGTGTATTTAGCCACTTCATTTACTAACTTGATTTAGATGACTGATCGGAAAAGCATTTCTATAAACCAAATATTTTCATTGCCAAATTATTCATGGAAATAATGGAAACTGTACCATTGCTGTACATTTTGTTAGGTTATTCAGGCCTCACATCATCACATTTCGTAATTGGCGGCCATCTTAAATTACTGGAAATGCTCAAGGGTGACAAGAGGGCACCCAGCGGATTCTTAATCTACACATTCTTAGCTTTCAAATGACGCCAAAAACAAAACTATAGACAACATTTGAAAGTACCCCCTAAAATCTTGATTTGGCTGCCGGACTACTATATATCCCTTCTGTTCGGCTGTCTCCTCTCCTCATCCCTCTCGTCTCTCCTCTCTTATCTGTCTTCTCTCTTCTCTCTCCTTTCCTCTCCTTCCCTCTTCTCTCATCTTCCCACCAACACACCTGGCGTTTGATGTTCTGTGACAGTCGTCTCTTTCTCAAGGGTACACATGTCCCTGGGTATCATTTAGTCATGGTTGGGTTCCTCGTATGTTTATTTATTTTCATGTAAGAATTTATCCTTGTAAATTTTTACTCTACTTGTTCAGTTCATTAATTTTAATCTCTTCTTTTTCATTGTTTTGTATGCTGTACTTTCGAATAATGTTGTCTTCTTGTACAGCATAGCAGTTTTTCAACACTTGCAGTATAATAACATCTCTTCGTCCCCGCCTGTTTAGTGATTTTTCTTTTTCTGTGCAGTCTTACCAAGTTGTTCTTTCTTATTTATACATTTACAGTACTGAGTGTGACTTTTAATGTCTCCTCCTCTTTATTTAAGTGTGTGCTTGTGTGTGTGTGTGTGTGTGTGTGTGTGTGTGTGTGTGTGTGTGTGTGTGTGTGTGTTGTGTGCGTGTTGTGTGCGTGTGAGTGGCGTATGTGTATGTGTATGTGTATGTGTGTGTGTGTGTGTGTGTGTGTGTGTGTGTGTGTGTGTGTGTGTGTGTGTGTGTGAGTGACGTATGTGTGTGTGTGTGAGTGACGTGTGTGTGTGTGTGTGTGTGTGTGTGTGTGTGTGTGTGTGTGTGTGTGTGTGTGTGTGTGTGTGTGTGTGTGTGTGTGTGTGTGTGTGTGTGTGTGTGTGTGTGTGTGTGTGTGTGTGTGTGTGTGTGTGTGTGTGTGTGTGTGTGTGTGTGTGTGTGTGTGTGTGTGTGTGTGTGTGTGTGTGTGTGTGTGTGTGTGTGTGTGTGTGTGTGTGTGTGTGTGTGTGTGTGTGTGTGTGTGTGTGTGTGTGTGTGTGTGTGTGTGTGTGTGTGTGTGTGCAAAATAAGTCAAACGGTTTTTATTAAATTTTAACCAAATTTAGTGGAGTATTTCGGCGAGACAGGCACTGTTGACCAGTAGTTTTGGAAGACCATAGGTCAGAGGTCAAGGTCATAGGGTTAAGTAAAATTTGTCTAGCATAATCAACTTAAAAATCTTTTCCCCATTTGACTTAGACCAAACTTGTTGGGAGGGTTGAATGTAATGGCAGAATAAAGAGCTTCTGTTTTGATAACAGTCAGTCAAAGGTTAAGTCACAGGCGAGGTCAAAGGTCGACCTGTGTGTCTGCGTTTAAAGATAACTGATTGTTTCAGTTTGAGTGGGTCAAAATTGGTGGAAGGATTAAGGATCACCCACAAGGTTGACATACCGGAACTGTTTCTGAGAACTAGAGTTCAAAGGTCAAGGCCACATGGCAAGATCAGATTATAATTTATAGCTATTGTAGAGCAAACACTGGTATGATTTACAGGAAGGAAAGGATAAAGGGACTCAATTTTGAGAACATCAATCATTGTCAAGGTCATAAGTCCGGGTCATGTCGAACAGTTTTGATGTGATAAGGACGAAAAGTGGTGGAAGGATTTAGGGTCAGGCAAGAATAAAGTAAGTAGAATTTGTGAGGAATTTGCGAGCAATCTGTCGAAAGTCAAAGTCACAGGGCAAAGTCAAATGTTCGGCTCTGAAACGAATTGGTGGGCGGGGGTATAACACACACTGAATTTATCTTTTGTTGGGTGTTGATTTCTTCGTGCCGTGAATTGTTCCAATGGTAGAAATCATAACCCACGTATTGAGACCGTTTATAGTGAAGAAAAAAAAATGTTTTATACTGAACCTGATTTCGGAATGTGGATACTTTTCCAATATCATTATTTTGCACAAACGAAATAAAGCCTCTCCTTTCTTCTCCCTTGTTCTGCATCCTCCTTTCAAATCTTCAGTTCCTTTCCCCTTGCCCATTCTCTTCATCTTCTCTTCTCTCGTACCTTTCATTCTTCTTTTTCATTCATTTTCTCACCTCTTTATTTTCATTTCCTAGTCCCTGTTTTTTTTTTTCTTTCTTTTTGCTCCTCTCAAATTTTTCCGCCCACCTCTCCGGTCACGTTAACTTCTATTTGCCGTTCCTTCTCTCTCCTACTTTTCTCTTGATTACTCTTCGCACCTCATTTCCTCTCTTCTATTAATTCTTCCACCTTCCTCAGTAAGTCAGTAAGTTATCATTTCTCCCAGCTTCGCAGTGTCTCAGGCTCGAAGTATTTAAACACTTTTTTAGGACTGTATCGGTCAATTTTCATGTCCTTTAAGTGAATGTGTTGGCTGGTGTAAAGGTAGATGTGAGTTTGTTCCATCCCACTATATGTCTGTGCTGGTGGTTGCTTTACTAGATTTATTTATTTATGTGTATATTTATTTATTTTGTCCCACCCGACAGTTTGGCTTAGTGTAGGACAAGCCCACGTCGCGAAGGGTTGAAGGATATTTTAAGGTATGAGGATTTGAATTTCGTTAAAAGCAGAATTTACTGATCTACCATACGACCCACCGATATGTCGTTATAACACCCCAATACCAACACACCACTCCTGTATGAGACAACCTTAACATGTATAATGTATGGTTGATGTCAGCGCCGAAATGGTGACATGTGGAGGTTTATGTTACGTAAGAGGATTCCTGGGCCTCAGGGAACGGGCTGTTAAGCCAATGCCCAGAGTCTGAGGAATGAAAAATTGTAGGTAGATGCTGGAGGGGGACACCCTCACGCGGTGACAGTGATGTAACCAGGCTGCTGAGCTCCCTAGTTATTTATTCCATCCTTATCTTCCATAAAGATGATGGTAGACTGCAGGGAAGGGCAACTTCAGCCTGCAGTCCACTGGGTTCACGTGTAGATGAGCCTGGGCTGCATCTCTTACTAACACTACTATGGTTGCATCTGCTATGAGTAAGCCTCCATACAAATAAGTTAGTACCCGTATCAGAAATAAGTTTTGCTTGGTGGTATTTTTTCTCTAAAATAGAGTGACGATAAACATCCTGTCTTATACACAATTATAACTCAAGAAAATGTGTTAATTTGCCCCGAGAGCCATCAGACTTTGTGTCTTAAAACTGACTGTGTGGCAGCACTGGATTCCAGATTCCAACTGTAAACCAGAATCAGGCCTGGATCCAGAGGGGGGGGGGACGTGAGGGACGTACGCCCCCCCCTTTTCAGAAGCCAATATTTAGTTTTTACTATAAGGTTCCAAAGTGGAGATAGAGGTGAGGAAAAATTATGATTATTTCTGATCTGAAATTTTCTTATGCAAATTTCTCAATTTTTCTGGCTCAAATTACACTGCCATTCTGATGCTTTACCGAAATTCGTTAAAATTTTCAGCCTCTGATTGTGTAATACTTTGCCGCGGCAAGTCGAACTTCAGTACTGAAAACAATGCAATATCCAGAAACAATACCGAGGTGATCTGCCAAATCCATCATGCCTTTCTCAGGTGCTGAGACTCTGGAAACGCCACTGGTCAACAGAAAAATCGAAGCCACAAACTGTCTGAAACCCTTGAGAAGATGTGTTCAGATAGTCTGCAGAAACTCTTCTCAGACGTTGTGATTATACTTCACATTCTGCTTACTGTCCCCGCGACTAGTGTTAGTGTGGAAAGGGCTAATTCTGCCTTGAGATACGTGAAGAGTGTATTTAGAAGTTCCATGAGTGAACCTCGCCTCAATTCCCTGATTCCCATGTACAGTACATCCACAGGGATATAAAACTGGATTATGACAAAACCATTGACATGTATGCTAGGAGACATCCTAGACGTATGCTTTTCATCAGTCTGTTGGGAAGCAAGTAGATCTTGTTATTGATGGCTCAGTTTACTCGCTGAAAAGTCATGGATCTACATATTGATATTGTGTATGTTGTGATCATGAGGATTGTTTGTCAGTGTCGTGCTTTGATTATTCATTCACAATCTATTTCCGAAGTTGGTTTGGTCACATAGCATCCTTCTGAAATATACAAGCATACACAGTTCTGATGAAAGTCCAGCACGCTATCATCTAATCAAAAAGATGATTTGTTAGCGAGCTGGGTTGGTACGGTGCATCACCACACACACACACACACACACACACACACACACACACACACACACACACACACACACACACACACTGAATACTTCCGGTTGGGCAGGGGACTGTATACCCACTTTACCCCTGGATCTGAAAATGGTAATCACGCCCCCTGTTTTATAAAACGCTGGATCCGGCCCTGAGAATGTTAGTGATGGCAATTGCCGTAATCTCTTTGCGTGGAAGAATTCGTAGCACCACATCCTTGGCGATTTTTTCCCATAAAACACCGGAATAATCTCACATGAATAATTATATTTTCATTTTATTCCTGTTGCCGATACACGATTTTCCTTATCTCAGGGAAGACTTGCACCTGAACATTTATTAACTCCAGTCACCCTTTATGTAGGATTTCTTTTTTTTTTTTTTTTTTTTTTTAGCCGCCAGACAGTTACCAGCATATTCAGCTGAGGAAAGATCTGTGGCAACGAAGTGGTCTACCTCTTCTGTAAGGGAACTACTCCCAAAGTGAAAGAAATTATCTGGTGGCCACTGCAGTAAAGGAAATACTTATGGTATTAGTGGTTACAAAAGACACTTAACCGCTTAATTCCAGTGAGGATTTTTTATATTCTCCTCTTTCTATCGCCAGAAGAATTTATACACCTTGGGACAGCCTTACAAACTGAAGGGGCTACAAACTTCTTTAACCCCTTCCCTGTGACAGTTCTTCCTAGGCTGAATATAATTGTCTGGGGAGGATAACAACAGGCCAGAAAAGTACCTTGTGGTTGTTAATGTCTATAATTATTCGTATTTAGCCTGTGTGTGGGTGTCGGGGGTTGGATTCTGGGTGGTGGTATTAGTGTTGCTGTGGCTTCTCTGCGTCTTTAATTGAGTTGACGGGTTGGATCTGAGCGGCGTGCTGACTGGGCCTTGGCTCTGATGAACTCTGCCTGTGCGCCTTCTCTGCTGTTGACGACGTGGTGTGTGTGTGTGTGTGTGTGTGTGTGTGTGTGTGTGTGTGTGTGTGTGTGTGTGTGTGTGTGTGTGTGTGTGTGTGTGTGTGTGTGTGTGTGTGTGTGTGTGTGTGTGTGTGTGTGTGTGTGTGTGTGTGTGTGTGTGTGTGTGTGTGTGTTTCATGCAAACACAAAAACAACGGATGTGATATGTGATCATACAAAGTTATTCCTTTTCCCAAAAGCTAAGCAAAGGAAAACTAGCATCAAGAAATACCGCGCTTAAGCCCTTCTATCAGTTGACGTATTTTGTTGTTCTATTTATGCCACTTGCACACAGTTTTATTCAGCTTTTGTTAGACCTCTTGTAATAGGTGGGCAGATGACGGCAATATCTAACCTCTCCATTTCGGAAAGTTTCTCCAGAGCTGAGTAAAATAGCCTGGAATTAAGACTAAAATGAAAAATACTCCATAGAACAGAAAGGGTTAATCTCTTCCGTCTAACTTAAATATTTAATTTTACTCTTGCTGTCTCCAGGCGACTTTACTCACCCTCCGATAAATATTTCCAACCTGGGGGGCTACAGACAGTGTTTATTATCCGCCTTCGCTCTTACCGGGTGTTCTTTACCTGAATAAAATCGATTGGTAGCTGGAGGAAGCAAATAAATGTCCTCGGGATGAGGGGGTTGAAAGATTGGAGGTCATAAAACGAGGGAAAGACAGAGTAAGATAGAATGACAGACTGAATAAGAGAAAGCTAGACCGACTGAAAGGGGAAAAAGACAGTAAGAGAAAAAGACTGAGTAAGAGGGAAAGACAGACTGAATTTGAGGGAAAGACACTCTGAATCAGAGAAGACAGACGTTTAAAAGGGAAAGAAAGACTGAGTGAGAGGAAAAGACTGAGTAATAAGGAGAGACAAAATGAGTGAGAGGGAAAGGCTGAGTAAGAGGGAAAGACAGGCTGAGTAAGGAGGAGAAAGAGTGAGTGGGAAAAAAATAGTATGATGGAAAGACAGAGTTAAAGACAGACTGAGTAAGATGGAAAAACAAACTGAATAAAAGACAGACTGAGTAAGAGGGAAAGACAGACTGGGTAAAAGACAGAGAGTAAGAGCGAAAGATAGATTGCATAAAAAGGGAAGACTATGCTTTCTTCACCACGTCTGTCGCTTCAGTACGGTAACATCTTATATTGATCGTGCTGGCTCCAGTCTGATGTTTTTAACTTGTGGAAGACCAGTCTTACTAGAGAGGTTAATGACAGCATCAGCATATATATATATATATATATATATATATATATATATATATATATATATATATAGATAGATAGATAGATAGATAGATAGATAGATAGATAGATAGATAGATAGATAGATAGATATAGATATAGATAGATAGATAGATATACCTACTTCAGCTGGAAAATAAAGTCTCTGCAAAGTATGAGGAGATAGCAAGAATGAAAAAATACAAGTGCGTATCATACTGCACGTGTCAATCCTTTCACTACGGGGACGTGTTTATGTATTTAATTTATGCAGTCTCTTTATACTATAATTTTTCAGCCTTAGTGAGACATTGTATTTGGGTAGATTAGAGATACTCGTCGTTATTTCATTCACTACTACTATGGTCTTTTAAGGTGCGTAAAAACTTTGGGTAGTATCAAGAATGAAATGTGAATAATGTTTTTGGACTAGATGAATTAGCTAAGTCTTCTTAAAATATAGATTTGTTAATCAACATGCTCTCAGTTTTTCCTCTATTCATTTTGGTAACTAGGTTTCAATTAAGATATCCAATATTCTACTCCTGAGTCAAGCCGAGAGGGAGACCAGTAATTCAATATGCATTATAACTCATTTATTATTAGTTATTTTGACAGTCAGTATTGGATGACATTTTATTTTCACTATTGCATTCCGATTCGGATAGTCTTATCGAACTGGACGGGTTAGATACTGCGTCCAGTACTATGAGGTTCTCCTAAGAAAATCGTCTGGTAGCAGCAAAAATAAAAAGTCACTGTACTGAAGTGGTGAGGGTAGTTCATATTTAATCACTATTTTTTTTCTCCAGTACAACCTGTTGATCAGGTGTTTGCTGTGAGACAAGTGTGTGAAAAGTATTTAGCGAAAGGCAAGGATGTGTTTTGGGCATTTATGGATTTAGAGAAAGCGTATGATAGAATTGATAGGGAGGCTTTGTGGACTGTTTTAAGATTGTATGGACTTGATGGTAGGTTACTAAAAGGGGTAAAAAGTTTTTATGTAAATAGTAGAGCGTGTGTAAGAGTGGGAAATGCTGTGAGTGATTGGTTTCCCGTGAGAGTGGGGCTGCGACAGGGATGTGTGATGTCGCCTTGGTTGTTTAATATTTACATGGATGGTGTTGTAAGGGAGGTGAATGCAAGAGTTTTAGGTGGTCTGAGTCTGGTAAATGTTGATGGAGGAGAGTGGAATCTGAAGCAGCTGCTGTTTGCAGATGATACCGCACTGGTGACTGATTCAGAGGAGAGATTGAGACAGTTGGTAGAGGAGTTTGGAAGGGTGTGTGAAAGGAGGAAATTGAAAGTAAATGAGAATAAGAGTAAAGTGATGAAGTGTACGAGGTTGATAGATGGTAGGGGGATGAATATAGTTTTGAATGGTGAGTTGCTTGAGGAGGTAGATTGTTTTAAATATCTAGGGTCACATGTTGCTGTGGATGGAAGAATAGATGCAGAAGTGAAGTTTAGAATAAATGAAGTAGGAAAGGTGCTGGGAGGAATGAAAAAAGTGTTTAAATGTCGTTCGCTTAGAATGGATGTAAAGAGAAGGCTGTATGAGGGTGTTGTGGTACCGACTGCATTATATGGGGCTGAAACATGGAATATGGGTGTAGCAGAGAGGAAAAGTTTGAATGTAATGGAGATGAGGTGTCTGAGGAGTATGTGTGAAGTGACGCGTATGGATCGAGTGCGAAATGATGAAGTGCGAAGGAGAACTGGAGTTGTTCGAGAGATGGCTGGTAGAGTTGAGCAGAGGGTGTTGCAATGGTTTGGGCATATGGAGAGAATGGAAAATGAGCGATTGGTGAAAAAGATAACTAGATCTGATGTGAGAGGTGTAAGGCTGAGAGGAAGACCACGAATAGGATGGATGGACAGTGTGAAGTGAGCGCTGGATGCGAGAGGGATGTCTGTTGAGCAAGGAAGAGTGGCTGTGCGTGACAGAAATAAATGGAGAGAAATTGTGAATGAATAAGTGATGACGCAGCCCTGAGGGGATATTCTCCCGCATTCGGTCTGATCAGCTAGTCAGGTCAGGTGCGGGTAAGGGGATGGGTGTATTATGATGTGGCAGGGGTAAACCAGTTCTGCTGTCGGGCCCTGCTGCGGATGTCACTGATTGCATTGTGCAGTTGACCCTTGTGCGGTGTGGTGCGGTGAGGATCTGTCCGTTCTCCCCTTTGGGGCTAAGATGCGAATAAATGTGTTTGAATGGATGAGTAAATGGAGAGTGAGTCGTCCTGTCTCGGCTACCTCCCTTTCCTTGGGGGAAGCAGCCTAGGTATATAGATAGATAGACAACCTGTTTTGGGTAGTAGTAGAAAGAACTGATAACCCATGCTATACCAAACCTTATGACTATCCTGTAAGTGTCGCGAGAACAACCTAACCAGCAGACATACAGTAGGTTTGTGTCGACGGCTTTACCTGTGGGGCCAAGAATTTCGAAGGCTTGAGGGAATAATAAATGGACGTTTGGCCGAGGTTCTTTTGGTACTCCGATGGTTACCTTCATACTTTGAGTTCATTCCTTTTCCCATTAGTGTTTCCTGTCCACTCCAAGGGGTAAATGGATTGAGATGACGATGATGATGATGATGATGATGGAAGGCTTATTTTCAACTCGCCGTCTGTGTCCGTTTCAATCAGCCTGTTTCCTCCTGGCTGTCACCCTGTTCCTTTTTCAGTCTTCCTGTCCTCTCAGCCACCTTCCGGGAAACTTTGCGAGACATCACAACGCCTTCCTTTCCCCTCCCCACTGGTTTTTGCCTTACCTGGGTCAGTGCCATTCCCCCCCCCTCCCCACCTCCATCCCGGCTTGTCGTCCGAGTGTCTGTACTTACTTCAGCAGCATTTTCACTGGAAGGATTGGCACGTTTGTCCTGAGGTCATGTGGGGGATGGAAAACTGTTCGGACAGAAGGTACTTTTATAACAAGTGAGGTTGTTTATGGAAAAGGCTGATGGTGTTGTTGGTATGTGTGTGCCTGGTTTTGTTAATTACGGTAATCTTAATAATAACAGTAATAATAATAATAATAATAATAATAGTAATAGTAATAATAATTTATTATTATTATTATTATTATTATTATTATTATCACTTATTATTATTATTATTTTCCTCACCCTGCCATAGGGTGGGAAAGGAGGTCCGGATGATGATGATGATGATGATGATGATGGTTAGTATTGTTATTAATATTATTATTGTTATTCTCTCCGGCAAGGAGAATATGTTTTCACCCCTGTTTGTTTGCTTGTTAGTTTATTTGCCTGTTAGCAGGATTACTCAAAACGAAAAGAGAGATTTGGTGGGTAGATAGCCCATGTCCCAGGGAAAAATTGATTAACTTTTGGGATCGATCCCAATCGTACTACAGATTCTGGATTCGGAATACATTATTTGTAAAACCCTAATCAGTGATTAGAAAACCTAACCCATTAAGAAGAGTGGTTTGGAAATATCGTTGCTGATGTCGGAGACATGCGCTCGAGTGAGTGCCCCGCTAGTTATTATTATTATTATTATTATTATTATCACAAATGGTAGTATGAGTGGTAGGATTTATATTTATTAGGATTTTAGGTCTGCATCCAGTGGAAAAAAACAACACTAGTCGTTAATCCACAGTGTCCTAACCGTGAGCGGTCAACAAGGTGACCATGACGGCTGGTGCAGAACACCTACGCGCTACCACATGTCTTTTTCCTTTTACTCTTTCTACTCAATTTCACTTTCTTACACCCCATTCACTTCTTCTTTCATTTCTTTCTTCCGCCATCTCTTCCATTCTTTCTCTTCAGTATTTTCAACTCTCTTCCTCCTTCCCTTCCGCGTTGCCTTCCTTACCTCCTCTCTATCCCTCCCCCCTCCATCTTCTCTCTGTCCGTCCCCCTCTTTTTGCCCTCCTCTCTTACTTTCTTCTTCTCCTTTCTCCCTTCTCGTTTCCCCACCTCTCTCTCTCTCTCTCTCTCTCTCTCTCTCTCTCTCTCTCTCTTTTCACAGCAAGTAAGATTCCCTGCCCTCGTTAAATAGAGTCCAGTCTTTAAGTCAGATGTTTGTCCTTTGAAAAGTTAAAACTCTTTCCCTTTCCCTTCCTGTCTCAGTTCCTTCAGTTCTTACGTTTTCGTTTTCCATTTTCCTGTTTTTCTTGCTGGCTGTTGTGTCCGTAACCACTTCATTACTATGACTTTGTAAATAATTTCTAGTAGCTTTCAGATGATAATTATCCGCGTAACTGAAGTTTTCCGAAATGTAGGTGTTAGGTATGGTTTTAACTAGCCTTTTCAAGCCCAGAGGTCATCCTTAAATTGAGTAGAATTATTTGTGGGAAGAAAGAAGAAACTACAAAAGACGTCATCGTACTGACGAGTTTAAATCTTTGTACAAATAAAATCGTCCAGCGTTAGCTTAAATAATACACAAAGTTAATTTTCAGCGGGTTAAATCTTTCAGCCAGAGGATATAGTATTTCTTTTTCTCTTCTGGACCATTTAAATTTTTAATGGCGTATTTATTTTTACTGTGGAATCCTTTGACAACACAGTGGACTGAAACACTCAACAGCCAGTAAACCTTAATATATATATATATATATATATACAGGTCTGTTCTTAGGGAATCTCAGCATATGAGGAATAAAATCACCAAGGTCGTTATAAACAGCACCTTTAAGTTCTTTCCGCCAGACATTTCGAGATCTATTTTGTGTCATATTAAGTGGTTAAAACCCATGAGAAAAAAAAATAAGTAAATGTATTTTCTCTCTGTCTTTTGCCAGACGCTTTAATCCCGTAAGGGGTGGCAAAAAAATAAAAATCGCCTCCATATCTCCCTGTCCCCCTCCATTTCGCTGCTTTCCCCCTATCTCACCCCCCCTTTCTCATTTACCTCTCCATTCTATTCCTCTATCTCATCCTCGGCCTCCCCCTCCCCTCCTCCGCCTCGTTCAGTTACACTCTCTTCCATAGTCACTTGCTCTCCGTCCCCTCCACGTGGCCAAACCACTTCAGTGTATTTCTCCTGACGCTTTCTATTACATACACATCCGCGCCACAATGTTCCTTCACTTCCTCATTTGTCAGAGTCTGTCTCTTCATGTAACTTCACATGCTCCTCTCAATTAACAAATTTCCATTGCACTCACTCTTGACATGTGTCCTTCCAACAAGGTCCAAGTTTCGCGTCCATATGTTAGAGTTATCATAATACTATCATGCAGCGACTTTTTTACTTCCATGTGCACTTCTCTATTTCTTATCACTTCTTTCAGAGAACCAGAAACCTCTCTTCCCTGTTGTACCCATTCAAGCACTTCATCCTACAAACTTCCATCCTTACTCATCACACTACCCAAGTACTTAAATGCACTCACGTTTTCCATTTCCTCACCATCCGACCTCACTGTACTTTCAGTGACTTCATTTCTCTCGAAGACAATAACTTTACTCTTCCCTACATTCACCTTTAGATTCCATTTCTTACACACTGTCCCAAACTTATTCACCAAGCCTTGCAGCTCCCCTTCGTCTTCACTTAACAATACAGTATCATCTGCAAACACCAGTACAGGTAGTTTCCAAACACTGCCCTGTCTTACTAGGGCCGGTCCAGCATCCACTGCCCTACCTTGTATCTTATTCATAACCCCATCCATATACAGATTGAACAACCATGGAGACATGACACATCCTTGTTTCCATCCAACCTTTAAATAGAAAAATTCACTCAGTTCACTGTCCACACTCACTGCAGCGTTAGCAACCTCATACATACTCTTCACGGCTTTCAACAACTTCCCATCTACTCCATATATACTTAATACTCTCCACAACCTTTGTCTATCCACCCTGTCATATGCTCTCTCTACATCCTTGAAGGCCGCATACAACTTCTTTCCCTTCTTTCCCCAAAAATAGGAAAGGTTCAGTATGTTCCCTATACATAAGGGGAACTCTGAATCAGTGTTATTAAAAGTAGGCTTGAGAGTCCTGATGTAAATGGACTCTGATGCTCTTTGGTTTTCCCTACAACATGTGTCTGTTATCCGAAAATGAGTTTTTCATCAATTAATACGACATACAGTACCTCAGTGTGGTCTCGTACTACTAAGTGAGGGGGGCCTGGTAACACAGCCTACGACCAACTCCGAGAGTGACCAAGGTGCTCGAATGTCTCAGGTTTTATAGGCAGAAAAGTGCTGCCTATATACCCCTCCATAAAAGGTCCCATGATTTGTATAAAGGATCTTTTGGTGGTGGTCTGGACAGAACACAAGAGACGTTATCCTAATGAAGAAGTAACAGGCATTTTTTTTTTTAATTTGCTTTTACCTCTGCCGTCTTCTTCACGTATCATCTTGTGCCACTTGTAGGTTATGTGGATGGATGTGTAGTCAGGTTATGTGGGGGGGATGTGTAGTCAGGGTATGTGGGGGGGATGTGTAGTCAGGTTATGTGGGGTGGATGTGTAGTCAGGGTATGTGTGGGGGATGTGTAGTCAGGGTATGTGGGGTGGATGTGTAGTCAGGTTATGTGGGGTAGATGTGTAGTCAGGTTATGTGGGGGGGATGTGTAGTCAGGTTATGTGGGGGGGATGTGTAGTCAGGGTATGTGGGGGGGATGTGTAGTCAGGGTATGTGGGGTGGATGTGTAGTCAGGTTATGTGAGGTGGATGTGTAGTCAGGTTATGTGGGGTGGATGTGTAGTCAGGTTATGTGGGGTGAATGTGTAGTCAGGTTATGTGGGGTGGATGTGTAGTCAGGTTATGTGGGGTGAATGTGTAGTCAGGTTATGTGGGGTGGATGTGTAGTCAGGTTATGTGGGGTGGATGTGTAGTCAGGTTATGTGGGGTGGATGTGTAGTCCAGTCAGGAGGTGCATCCCTAGGGAACCCCAGTCCAGTCCCCACCAGTGCCTGTGTTGCCATGGATACCTCTGAAGAATATACTCTGACGCTGACCACAATGAAGGCTTATTGCAGTGCCATGGCAGGCTTCGTAGCGCCTCTTCTTTACCGATTTATTTTGTTATACCTTAACATTCTACTGTGTTATTTATATCGTTTTAATATCGTCATAGCAAACATAATAATACATAAGAAACTGAGGTATAATGTTCAGAATAAATCCCGAAGGTAGAGGTGTTACGAACTTCCCAAATCCACTACTGCAATACGGCCAAAACACAAAAGTTGATATTTGGCAGGTAAAGGATTCTCTCTCTCTCTCTCTCTCTCTCTCTCTCTCTCCCCCCGCCCCTCGCCTCTTCTTTAGTCTCCCTCTCTCCCTCCTCCATTTGCTCTTTAACCTGTTTCTATTTCCCTCCTACTTTCACCTCTATACTCTTTTTTTTTTTCTCTCTCTCTCTCTCCTCCATCCATCATTTTGCCGTTTTCTCTCCATCTTTCTCCACCCGGCATGCATTTTTCTCCATTCTTTCCACCTCCGTAACATTTTCTCTCCATCCCTTCCACTTCCTTAACATTTTCTCTCCATCCTTTCCACTTCCGTAATATTATCGCTCCATCCCTTCCACTTCCGTAACATTTTCTCTCCATCCTTCTCAATTTCCACAACATATTCTGTCCATCCTTTACACTTCTGTATACATTTTCTCTCCATCCTTCTCCATTTCCGCTTCAATTTTCTCTTCATCCCTCCTCCGTTGCTCTGCCAGTTTTCCTCCGCGTCCTCCATCCCCCCCAGCCATTTATTTTTATCTCTGTATTCCCCCTCCATCTTTTCTTCATCATCCATCAGTCTCGTTATCGTTTCTCCATCCCTCTTCAGTTGTCTCTATGTTTCCTTCCCTCCTCCAGTTTCTTTTCCTCCCTCCTCCATTCTCTTCTCATCTCCCAACTTTTCCTTCCTCCATTCTTTCCTCCCAGTGCGGTCTCCTAGAAAATGTTAAACTCAGGAAACTTCCCTCCCCTTTTTCTCTCCACCTCCATTCCCTCTTCATTCTTGTTTCCCTCCTTCTTCCATCTTTTTATCCATTCCTCTGTAATTCCCTCCCTCCTCAGTCCCCCTTTCATCACACCTTCCCCTACAATTTTCATTCCATTCTCCTCCCGTCTTCTAGTTCCAGCTCTTGGTTCTCTCCACCTGACGCCTTCCATTCTCTCTCCACCCCTCCATCCTTCCTCCATCTTTTTCCTTCCTCCTCAGCGTAGCCTCCCAGGAGTGTTAAGCTCAAGAAACTTCCTTGGCTATAAAGAAGTTGGAATGTATTGCTTTTAGGACCAACTTCCTTCACCCAGTCACCGGAGAGAGAGAGAGAGAGAGAGAGAGAGAGAGAGAGAGAGAGAGAGAGAGAGGACTTAAAGAATTATTGGGTATACAGTGTGAGGAAAAAGAAAAGCAGTTGAGAAAGGAAAAAATAAGACGTGACAGCCATTAAACACAGTGTTATTTTGGTGCTGGAGGAAGAGAAAAAGAAAGAAAAGAAAGGAAAAATGTGGAAATAAAGATGATGAAGAAATAAGAGAAATTAGGAAGGCAGGGATGGGTGAAAGAAGAGAGATGAAAAAGGAGAAGGAAAAGAGATGTGAGAGCAGAGAAAGGGGAAACAAATTCAAGGTACAGATGAATGATAATAAAAAAGCGAGCGAAAGAAGAAAACGGGAAGAAAGACGAAGATATAAAATGTGAAGAAGGGTAAAAGAAAAGAAATAATGATAGAAAGAAGACACAATATATTGAAAAAAAGAAAGAAAGAAAGGAATATCAGTACGAGATGAAAGCCTGGAAAGAGGAAAAGGCGGGGAAAAAAAGGTAAGAAAAATGTAAATGAATTAGGACACTGGGAAAAAGAGAAGGTACTGTACATTGACAAGAAAGTGACGTAAGAGAATAGAGGAGGAGGAGGAGGAGGAGCCCGAGGCAGGAAAGAGGAAGACGGGAGAAAGAGCGAGTATGTGTCTAAGAGTAAAGTGAGCGACAAGAATGACGATGAATACTGTAGAGCTGGAAGGTTTTGTGAAGGAGAAAAATGAAGAGTAATTGGAGGGAAGGAAAGAGATGAAAACGGAAGGATGACGAGAGAGAGAGAGAGAGAGAGAGAGAGAGAGAGAGAGAGAGAGAGAGAGAGAGAGAGAGAGAGAGAAACGAAACATAATATTCAGTCTCGCATTACGAACACGGGTATATAAATCAGTTTGTCTGGGTGTGACAGTCGTGTACTTGAATATTTATTGATTGAGCTTTTGTGCTGTTATTTTCGTTTCGAGGAATGACATTTTTTCTAAATCACAAGATTTCTGTAAATTCATAACAAATGGACAGTTATGTTTGCCTGCAGTTATTTTACTTTTCAAAAATTATTATTAGCATCATTATGTTCATTTCCAAAATTTCGCACGTCCATCTATCATCCAGTCCTGTGCTGTTTCATAAGCAGCTTAGGGCCTGGTCTTTTGGCTACTCACTTCTGATTTTTTCAGACCCGGTGACCAGTAACTCATCCCAGAGCGATGTTATGTTATCATTGGACTGAATTAGAATTGGCGGCATCCGGTTGGAAAGTCTTTCCCCTTTAAATCAACAGGCGTTGATTTTGTTGTGTTACGGCTTTGTGACCATATTTTTTTAGGAAACAGTATTTTCATAATTCTTTATTGATCCACGCATTATCCAGTCATCAACTGTATCATCCTGAACGTAGGAACCCATCCTAGAAAAGGTAGGATATGTTTTAGAAACAGACAATATATATAAGTGAGAGATACGTACGCAATAATATATAGAGTGCAGTCGAGCCCATATTCATCCAAGCTTCATTCAAGACTTTGGAATCGTTGTTCATATAAATACCATAATGAAGCTAAAACATCTAAAATCATGAGAAGCTGCTGAATGACACCAGAACTAGGAGGTGAGTGGGAATAAAATACTTCGGCAGTGTATCCAGAATAAAGAAATAAATACAAAACCATAGATTTAGTGTATGAGTCTTGTTTTACAGTGTCTTCAGGAATATCGGTTGAATTTTATATTGTTTAAAAGATAATGGTTATGTTACTAAATTAAGAAAAATTTGGCAGTACTACAGTATATATTAATTTTCATGAATTTTACTCCATCATGCCAGGAATAATAACTGATTTCCTTTTATGTATGCAAGAGCAGCCTCCAGAGATAATTAATGCAATAATTCTTTAATTTCTTTCTGCGAAATTGTGAATTCTAGATCAAAAGAAAGCAAGTTCAGTGTACTTTAGATTTTCTTGTTTTTACCTGACGTCTATGCTGTACAATATTGTGGGACATAGCTGGAAATATAGCTTTATCTACTGTTTTTTTTTTTTTTTTTTATGAAAGCATATTTAGTTTTTTCATTGGTACTATTGTGACCTCATAAATTAAGAAATAACAAAATTTAAATCACTGTCTTGTCATATATCATTAATGACATTCTTCTATTCATCCCCGGCGCCCTTGTTCTCTCCGGAAAAAAGTCCACCTAAGCTACGAGAGGTAAATGGCAGTACGGTAAGTTTGTAGCGTCGGAGACATGAAAGTGGAGAGTGATCAAGGTAATTCAAGAATAGTTAGGTATGCAGATGAGAGAGTTAATGAGGAGGTGGAGTTGGCGACTTTAGAGAGAGAGAATATGCTAGCTAAATGTCAAGTCTGAAGAAGGAAAAGGTTGGAATATAGCTCTTACAACTCTGGCTCCTATTACACACTCACTAAAAAAAAATAAAAAATAAAAAAATAAAAAAAATAAATCGTGTGGCGTTAGTTGAAATAGAATACTAGAGTTGCCCGGGCCATGAATGGGTTAACGGTACCGGTAGTAACGCATTAGTTTTTTTTTTTTTTTTAATCTTGCTATCTCCAAAGGATTTTACACAGCTCTGGGGAGACAGGAGGAGGGGGAGAGTTAAAGAAGGAGATGGAGCTGATGAGTTTAGAGGGAGGATTCGTGAGTGAACTGTTAGGGGTGAACAGGGTAATGGTCGTAAAATACATGCTGGGATGGAGGTGATGAAAAACGAGGAGTGTATGAAGTTGTCGTCTTAAAGGTCACGTAGAAAGAGCATAAACTGAAAACTGTGTGAGTTGTGAAAGTTGGTGTTTTCCATTTTTTCGCATTTTGTGTGTGAATATTTTGCGTTCGTAGGTTATCTTAACAAAAATGGGAGAGTAGTATGGAAAGTCTGGTTGTGTTTGATCCTTTTGGGCTGAACAAAATCTTCTGGCGTTAGCAGAAATAAAATACAGTTGCTACATTCTTGGCCAGTCTGTTAAGCGAGATAGTTTCTGCTTGGTTGAGTTACTTTGAGCCAAATAAATTGTTAAACTTTAACTGGAATGAGAAATTAAGGCAACATCAGACAGAAATGCAACAGGGATGGCAGGATGATTGAAAGTTGTTATCTATACGGGGAATGGAATCACTGAATGGAGGCGGTGATGAGCAAGGAGGCTTTAAGAATGAAGGAGGCTGTATTGATTAGATATTCACTTGACGGATATCAGAGAAGGAATATATGTCCCACGATATTTCCAGGACTGGGATATTAGTTTTATGGATCTGTGGAGGAGGTGGTAGGGGCGGTAGGGGTGGTAATAAAGTAGTAGGTGTGACTTGGTAATGTGAATAAACGTATACTTCCCAGATAGTCCACGTGTATTGTATCAGGCAGCTAAAAGCAGTTGTAAATCCTCCACTTTGCTGCAAGCAGCATCGTACCTGCTACGGTACAGGGAGGAAGAAGGCAATTTGTGTATCCGGGCTTAATTACCTCCGCCAAGGATGTTATGTTTTACCCCGGGTTTGTTTGTTTGTCTGTTTGTTTTTTTGTCTATCTATTAGCAGGGTTACTCAAAAGTTGTGAACGGATTTTGTTGTAATTGTGTGGAAGGGTGGGCCATAGGCCAAGAAAGAAAAGGTAAAAATTTGGGGCGGATCCGAATCGGGATTCGTACTATCCCGCACAATATCCCCAAAAGTTCTAAATGAATTTCGATGAAAGTTTGTGGAAAGGTGGGCCATGGCCCATGAAAGATCTGATTAAATTTGTGGGTGGATCCGGATCCTATATCCGTGGATCCAGATCCGGATCCATTTTCATGGCAATAACATTGGCAGATGTATGCGCTCTCTGAGTGATTTCTAGTTTCTGTCTGATTCATAGATCGCCGATCCATGGTTCGGATCATCCCACACTAAACTAGAATGCACTCAGAGAGAGTATACCTCGCCCAGTGCCATTGCCATTAAGAAGGATCCTGATCCTGATCCGGATACTCTCCAAAATCTAATCAATTCTTTCTTGGTCCTTGGCCCACCTCTCCACAAAATTTCATTGAAATGCATCAAGAACTTTTGGAGATATTGTGCGGGATACTCCGGATTCGGATCCGAATGCGCCCCTAAAGTTAATAATTTCTTCCTTGGCCCATGGCACACCCTTCCACGAAATTTCGTCAAAATCCGTTCACAATTTTTTGAGTAATCCTGCTAACAGGCAGACAAACCAACCAACCAACCAACCAACAATCAAACAAACCAGGACAAAATCACAACCTCCTTGGTGGAGGTAATGAATGTGGGAAACTCTGTCCATCAGTGGTAATGATGATGATCAAGTCCTTCATAATTATTATGATGATGATGAAGATGATAAGAATGCTCTTGGGTATGAAAAGAGAACAGTGTCGAGTTTGGGATGTAATATAGAATATATAAAATGATATGTTCGGTAAGGTAAGCTGTTGTATGTCACTTTAGTGGCAACTCGGTAAAGACTGCCTCTAGTCAGTGCCTTAAAATGGCTATTTTTATTACCTTTGCCAAGGAGGTTGTGTTTTTGCCGGCGCTTGTTTGTTTGTTTGTTAGTAGGATTACTCAGAATGTCTGAATGGGTTTTGATGAGAGTTTGTGGAAGGGTGGGCCATGGGCCAAGGAAGAAATGATTAAATTTGGGGATGGATCCGGATTCGGATCCGGAGTGCCCCGCACAATATCTCCAAAGTTCTCGATGAAATTCAATGAAATTTTGTGGAAAGGTGGGTCATGGACCAACAAAGAACTGATTAACTTTGAGGGCTGATCCGGATTCGGATCCTATATCCAAGGACCCGGATCCGGATCCTTTTTAATGGCAATGGCATTGGCGGAGGTATGCGATCTCTGAGTGTTTTCTATTTTGGAAGTATAATCTCCACATGTCCCATCACTGCAAGACGTCTCCCTAATGTTGAAGAAAATTGTCGGTTAATAACAAGAATAAACCAACAATGTACATCTGCGGACTAAAGGGATGATGCGAAGGGGTGATACGAGAACGGGAGGTGGAGCATGACTGGCGACACCTACAAAAGATGAATGTATGTGAGGGGCACTGATGTGTTGGTGGTCTGTCTGCCGTGTGTGATGCACGGGAATGTGGAAATGAAGAATGGAAAGGATGTGGGAAATGATTATGAGAGTAAAGTGCAGAATGTACGATACTTATTATATTGGGATGAGAGAGAGAGAGAGAGAGAGAGAGAGAGAGAGAGAGAGAGAGAGAGAGAGAGAGAGAGAGAGAGAGAGAGAGGAATGTAACATGTAGGGAAGGGAAGAGTTGACTGGATGTATTGGAAATTATTTAATCAGGGATGCGAAGAGTTGAAAGGAAGCTGGAAATAATTACGTACGTGAATATTATGAAAAGATCGACACCTGTTGCTATTATGCGAAGAATAGAGAGAAGAGGGAACTAGCTGGAGAAAGAAAGCGTTAAGTAAGACTGAAATATTTTTGTTGTGGCTGCCATGCATGCTGCAGGGGACTGACTGATGTGCGAAAGAAAGTTGTTAGGAGGTGGAAAACAAATAAGAGATTGAAAAGTGTACACAAATTCAGTCTCATTTATATAGGGAGGAACAGGGACAGTTGAAGAACTATGGAAAAAAAAAATAGGAAATGGCATTCATGTGGACATTAAGAGATGAAGTTGAAGTGAAAAATGCAATGAATAACTATGAGAGAGACATTGTGAAAACCACGATAATTATTATATTTAATGTACTATGGGATGTGTTGGGATAGGAAGAAAGTAAGTTGATGGCAGGAAGAAAGTGGGGAATTGAATATGAGAGTAGGAACTTGATGAAAGCACCGACATTTGACGACATAATGGCATAAAGAGGGTGGGAAAGGGATTATGATAAGTTCTAGTGGGTAAAACTAGGCATGAGTAAAAATTATAACTTGCAATTCATATAAGGTCCAGTGTAGATCAAAACATTTTAGAGGGAGAGTGATAGCCAACATTAACCCCTCACCATGGTAGTGATGTATGAGTGGGGAAGGGATAACTGTCATGGGAGTGATATATAGGAAAGGGTTAGTACTGTAATGGCTTTGTTACTGTATGTCAATCAGTATATCTCATCGGTAAAAGCTGGCAGGATGCGAATATGTTAGCATATGGAGGGACAACTACCCTCACCAATTTAATGTCCACCACAGCCTCGGTTTCGAACCCAAGACTCAGGACATGCAGATCATGAGATCAGTATGTTGCCAACAAACCACCATAGTAGAGTTATTGTATGATATATATCAATGCGCTATTCCTTGAAACTAACGAAAAACTATAAACAGTAACCACTTTGGTCTGAAAGGTCTCGCCTTCATTGAATAAAATCGTCCGGCGGTAGAAAGATTGCTCTAAACGAGAACTTTTGATACTAACAGGGTTACTGGAGATAGTTGTTATACCATCTCACTAAAAAGGGTGAGCTGTAAAGCTGAAAGAAGTCATATGAAAGTAACCTGAAATTTAGAAATAAATGAAACTGCCACGAACAGAGTGCTTCACGGATGGAGTGGATTGGAATTCGGATTTTCAACCTCCCACCCAGCTCACCAATGCAATTTTTTGGAGGGGTGAAAATATGGATATTTCTTAGTGCGATTATTTCATTTTATTTTATTTTTTTTGCCACTCCTCTGGCTAGTTTTCACCGGCGTGTAGGCAGTTATTTTGCGAAATTTTTCGCGCTTCTTTGCGACGTACAGGATGGTTTTAGGAAGCTAAAGATTACATTGCCAGGTGCGCCAGATGTTTCTTTTCAGTTTCGTAAGAAAAAAAAAATCGATTTTCGAAATCTGAAAAAAAAAAAAAAAAAACGGTGCAGGAGCCAACCACTGGGTCCCGACGATTTTTCAGACCCACGGTCATTGAGGGGTTTCAACCCCCCACCCAGCCCAGGGCCTTTGACCAATATTGATGAAAAACAATAGGCTTCCAGTGTTTTTGGATATCTACCTTCTGATTTTTTTTTTTTGTTTTCAGAACGAGTGGCGCAAAATTGTGATCTGTAGAGTGCACACAAACAAACAGATCAAACTGCCGTAGGCAGAGTACTTGCCGGGTGGATCCTATTGCATCTGCTTAGTTTTCACCGGCGTGTAGGCAGTTATTTGGCGAAATTTTTCACGCATCATTGCGAAGCAGAGGATGGGTTTAGGAAGCTAAACATTGCATTGCCAGGTGCGCCAGACATTTCTCTTCAATTTTGTAAGAAAAAAAAAATCGATTTTCGAAATCTGAAAATATGGTGCTGGGACCGGCCACTGGGTCCCGACGAATTCCGGACCCACGGCCATTGAGGGGTTTCAACCCCCCACCCAGCCCAGGGCCTTTGATTTTTATAAAAAACAATAGGCTTCCAGAGTTTATGGATATTTAACTTCTATTTATTTATTTTTTATTTTCAGAACGATTGGCGCAAAATTGTGCCTTGTAGATTGCAGATAGAAAGACAGACAAACATAGGGAACTGACCAAGATGCTTACTGAATAGAATGATTCCGGCAAGCAATAAATGCAAGAAATACATACAGTTATCGTAGGGATGAATAACTCCTTCAGAACGATGATGTCTGTTTTTATTGTGCCTGAGGTTTTTCAATGATTTTACTCTGCTTTTAAGAGAGATCATTGAAAAGGAAGGAGTTTAAAAAATCTCTTGATCCATTCGGTGGGAAGCGTTTCACTTGGATAAACAAAATCATCTGTCGTTAGCCAAAACATAATGGCCAAATTATTTCCTGCCCTTCCTTACGAGGATTTTCTTAAGCTGATTAAAACTGTTTGAGGTTAACAAGAAAAAAATACATGCGACGTGATGGTAGTTTGTGTATTAAAGGAGAGAACTAGACAAGGACTTCGGGTAAAGCGTTGAGCCCCACTTCACGGACAAAATATTGTGCTAGTTGTTGGCGAAAGGATTGGCGGATTACTGACTCTCACATCTGCTGGTGAGATGGAGACTTAGTGTGTAAATACGAATAATACATGATGCAGGATTCTAGAGTGTGTAATATTGCTGAAGAGACAGAGGCTGGGAAATACCATAGATTTTAAGTAAGGGAATGTTCGGAAAGTTTTATGATGCCTGAGGCCGTGGGCATTGTGTGATGTATAGTGAACGGAGGTTTTTATACTCCTGTGGGCTGCCAGACTTTCCTTGTAGCACTTTATTAATGGGAATTTGCACGTTAGCTGAAGGCATCCATCATCCATTCACTCGATGTAGTACTAATTTCGGGTGACTCAGCATTGAATTAGAAACCAAATTATTCCTTTTAGTCGGTTATCATATGACCAACAAATGGGTGCCTGGTGGTGCAGTGGGTTAAGGCACTTCAGCCAGATGAGGAGCTCTATGGGTTCACGTCCAAGTAAAGGATGGAGTTTATTGGTGGCATAATGGCCTTCAGGGGCATATGATGGTCCCCTTGCCATATGTGTGGACTGATTAGCCTAGCCCCGGGATCCTACGCTTCTGATAGGGCAATGCTGGAGTGTATGTTGGTGGTGTGTAAATATTGTTTTCCGTATAATTAAACGAAGTGTCGATAATAATTTCTATAATGCCAAAAAAAAAATGAGTGCGGGAATAAATTACACACACACACACACACACACACACACACACACACACACACACACACACACACACACACACACACACACACACACACACACACACACCTAATCAATGCACCTGTCGGCTCGTCTCCCCCCCCCGGGGGCAGCACCATAACCTTTTCACTACGACGGATCTCTCCTGAACTGAAAAAAAATATTCCGACGATAGCTTGAACAAAACAGAACAGCCGTCGTGTTCAAGGAGTGATGGTCAGAGTGAAAGTGTGTGTGTGTGTGTGTGTGTGTGTGTGTGTGTGTGTGTGTGTTGGGGGGGGCAAGCATGTAAGTGGTGAGAGCGAGTGACAGGTTAAAGGACCATTTTTCTCCTTTCCAATATTCTGCGTTAATTTGCGTTTGCCTCTTCCTGTCTCCTTCCTATTTTCCTCCCTTCTTGTCTTGTTCTTCCTCTTCTGATTCTTTTCCTCTCTTCCTCCTCATGTCTTTTTAAACCGATTCTCAGTCTCGTCTCTCCTCGCTCTTTCTCGCCCCATCTTCATCCTCTCTTCATTTTTGTCTTAACTCGCACTTCATCATCTCTAAATCTTACTCTCCTCATTCTCGCTTTGCAACTTCCATTCCCTTCCCTTCCTCCTCCTCCTGATGTCCAGTTCTTAGTCTTCTCATTCTCTTTTCCTCACCGTTTCCTCTTCATCTTTTGCTCATCCTCACTTCATTTCTTCTCCGTCGCTACCTGCTCTCTGTATATCATTTCCTCCTGCATATCTGTAGTCATTTTAGTCTTTCTCTTCCTTCTACTCTTCTGTTCCTTTCCTCATTCTCGTCCTTCCTACTTCCATCTCACCACATCCATTCATCTCAGTGTTACAGGTTTCTCATTCCCTTTCTCATTTTTATCAAATATTTTTCTTTCATCCTCACTAAGTGTCTCCCAGGTCTCCCATACTAAATTGTAAAATTACACTGTTTCTCATTTCATACACCATTCCTCTCATCACGTACCCCAGCTTTATAGGTTTTATTGTTCTCTCCGTTCCCCTTTCCATGTCTTCCCTTCCTGCAAGAGGCAGTTTTCAGGAGACCGTATCACAGGCTTCTAGAAAAACTTTTCTAGGTCACGAATAACTCTGTGAGACGTAAGGATGGAGGTATGACAGGTGCGCATGCCATATGGCAGTGTTGTGTGCTGATGTTTCCATGATCTCCATGGGAGATAAGATGGCCAGCTCAGTGGGGCTGGCTATTGCCGGTCATACAATTAACCAATTAAATAGCCGATTCCGGCAGCGGGTGGGCAGACGAAGGTGGGCGGTGTCGTCTTTGGCACACTAGTTCGCCAGCATAAAAAAAATGGGCTTTTCATACATCATAGCTTGTATTTTAATGCTGGCTCTCTATTGTGCATGCACCTTCTCCCACAGGAGGGAGGTAGAGAATCGGGTTAGTTGGGAAAGATTTAACGCAGCTGAGAGAGGTGTAGGGGAGGAGAGGAGTGGGAGAGGGATGCCGTTGCTGTGCGAATCCCTCCCCGTTCCCGGTCCATGTCGCCCCGTATACTAGTCTTCCCCCCCCCTCTCAATATTTTCTGTATGCTTCCCGTCACTCACTACTCTCTCCTTCGTGTACCACTTGCTGCCTCACAGTCCAATCCTTCACACTGTTCTTTGATTTAGATTTTTCTATCGACTGCTTCACTAAAAAATTTTCCCTTATTCCATTTCCTTGTTCTATCTGTCTTGCGCCACACATATCCCATTCTATACCATTCTTCCCATTTATCCTCTTCCCTTCTTCATCCAACCTTCTTTACCTACTCCATTTTCCTTCTTACCACTTATTCTTTCTTCCTCTCGCACCTCATTCATTTCTTCCTACTGGCGTTTCTACTTTTTCGTTATTTTCCCATGAATAATAAAACAAAGAAACAGCAAAACTATTGATGGCGTGTAGCTTGACAAAATAATAAGGACTGGGTAGCAGAAAAATGTATATACTGTATGGTTTAGTTTTTTGAAAAGGATTAGGCTCTGACCTGTACGTAGCTGAATAGACATGAAGATCAAGTTGCAATTTTTGTCCTGATGTACAAGAAACACACACACACACACACACACACACACACACACACACACACACACAAAGAGAGAGAGAGAGAGAGAGAGAGAACATTTTTTTCAGACTGCTACCGCCAGTGGAAGTTGTATTACTACCAACAGGTTATTTTATACAGGAGGTAAACCACATCTACAGCCATCGCAGGTAGACCAAACGCTTTCGTTTCTACGAAGTCTCTTTTATTATATCTTCATGTAGAAAATTTTATGCAACCGAAAACCTCTCGCATTGAAGAGGTTACTGACCATGTCCACTAAACCACCCTCGCTATGAAATGTCTCCCTTACGAAATATAAATCAACAGGTTGCTGCAAAATATAACGAATAGGATGTCCTCGGGCTGAATAGTTACGAATCCATAACTGACTGCTTTTTTGTCTAAGATGTGAATGGGATGAAGCAACGTCACATCATATTTACTGGGAAATGTGGGATACATGTTGAGTCTAACACACATTATCTATGTCAGTCAGTGTGAGGTCCCGGACTAGACTTTGTCCTTGGAGGGTGAATGACAGACACTACCCTTCCTCATACTGGCCACATACGAATCCGGAAGGGGCGTCTTTAGTAACAGCAATGCATGTGACAGTCAAAGTGTTAAATCGCAATGTTGTATTGGCGATGTTTATGTGTGTATCAGAGTCTGTATAGATCATAAGTATGAACCAACAGGTGTGTGCCAGTCCCTATACTGTATATCATAGGTTTGAACCAACAGGTGTGTGCCAGTCCCTATACTGTATATCATAGGTTTGAACAAACAGGTGTGTGTCAGTCCCTATACTGTATATCATAGGTTTGAACCAACAGGTGTGTGCCAGTCTGTATATATGATAGGCATGAATCAACAGGTGTGTGTCAGTCTGTATATATGATCGGTATGAACCAACAGGTGTGTGTCAGTCTGTATATATGATAGGTATGAATCAACAGGTGTGTGTCAGAGTCTGTATATACCATAGATATGAACCAACAGGTGGCAAGCATGCCAGCATATTAGAATACATGCAGTACTACCAGTACACCTTCGAACCATCGGAAAGAAGGGATTTCCTCAGATGAAGAAAATCGTCCGGCGGTAGCCACAATATAAGACCTACTGTCTGCAGGGATAATATCCACCACGAATAGATTCCCAACCAGATTCAAGGCACAAGAGACTGGAAGGTTATTGCACTAATCACTTAACCACCGTGGCTCCGTGCAGAACGTAGGACACATTAGCCTCATCAGTCCAATGACATATTTACATAATGTATTCTTGGTACCACCAGGCGATTTTGCTCAAACCACGATAAACATTTACTGATGAAATGGGTAATGAAGTCTATAAGTGATTTTTCCAATTCAAAGAGTCTCTATAAAACTAAATTAAGATAGTGTGGAAATAGCAGTAATGTAAAAGGTACTTCATCAGACTAAAAGGGTAGGCAGCAGTTCCAATGTAGCTAATGGCGTTAACAACGACAACCTTAGCCATATCAAATTTTACGACGTGACACTTAGCACATTATGGTTACTCTTCATCTTAAAACGGTGGACAACTTCAGGCCAGTCTGAGCTCCAGTTGTATAGCACATTTCCTGTCCCTAAGGATGTTATTTTTAAGTTAAAAGTGAAGCAGACATCATTTCCGCTCGCTGACATGTTTTTGCACCAGCGGAGGGCAAGGACCCCCGAGGCTGGTATTCGTCTGCATTACCCTCATATTTACTGGTTTTTCGTCACTCTTATGCCCCCCCCCCTCTCTCTCTCTCGTGTGTGTGTGTGTGTGTGTGTCCATGAAGGGAGGATGTGTGTGTGCTAACTTAATTACTTCGCTGTGTGTTTTATTATCTGGGGAGACAGTAAAAAATTAAATACGTGAAGAAAAATTTTATAGAAGTTTGTGAAATGGTAGTTCATCTTCAAGATATATATGGACATTTAAAGTATATGTGTTGCAGTAAGGGAAAAAATTAAGTATATGTGTTGTAGTAAGAGAAAAAATTACGTGTACAGTATTAACATCATACACAGTGGTACATCTACATACAGTATATCACTTGCATTCACATTGGTTATACGAGTATCATGAAATTAGTTCTGCTTGTTTTAATTGATACCCTAACATTAAGTGCTAAGTTGGCCGTAAATACCAGGAAGATACCCAAAAGTACAGAGGGTATTTAATAAGGATTTTGACCTATTTATCACTCACTAGCAGTGACGTTGGGCAGTAGTCATATAATAATCCCTTCCATCTCGTTGCTGATGAGCTCTTGTTTGAATAACACTGCTTTGTTTTCAGCTGGTCCTCTCTGTGTGGTGGCGGGAAATATGGTGTTGTAACCAGCCATCCAGGGAAGGATGCAATGGGCTGCTCACTATCCAATGCTAGTGTATCAGGAGGTTCTGAATGAAGCTGTACATCGCTTTCATTACCTACCTTTTGTTTGTTTCGTCGAAACTAAGCTCTTCCACTCCTCTCCCCCAAAGATGTACCGGTAAATCAAAACATCATTCTTATTCTTACTCGTCTTTGTCTCTTTCAGACCCCTTCCTTGCTTCTGCTCACAGAGACCTCCATACAGATCCTGGATGAACGTGGTGTGGAGGTGGGAGAAAAAGTTCTATCGTGCTGGATCAACCAAGGAGCTAGAGTATCGAGTGTCAGACGTACCCGCCACCTCAGCCCTGCACATCGCATGGTACCATCATGACCACGGACTCAATTACGACGACTCCCGCGGTGGTGTCAGGTGAAGGAGAGCATCACGTGGGATGGCATAAGGTGGGGTATCAATAAGTCAGGTGACGTGTGGTGCAGTGGCCTAAGGTGGATTGGTGTTAGGATGGGTGTCATAATGTGTGAAAGCATGGGACTGGGTAGCATGTGGTAAGAGGTGGATGGTGTGGAATGAGAGGTGGATTATGGTGAGGTGATGTAAGGTAAGGGATGGTGAAAGAGGTAGAAGTATCAAGTGAAAGGTGGCGTCAGTATAGAAGTTGCTTAAGATAAATATCTGGATACTGCGAGGGAATGTATCGGGAGAGAATTGGTATTTTGGCAGAGGTGTAATAAAATGTGAGATAGGACAAGAGAGACCATGAAGTGACAATTGACATGGAGTAAGGAGTACTAATATGTATTCCTTTAAGGTGAGAGGCGTTGTAAGATGAAGGAGAAGAGAAAATACTGTCTATGAAGCTGTAAAACGTAAGCTTGCAGAGATTATTGTTGTTGGTGGTGTGTCTTAAAGTTTATCTGCACAGGAGCCTTGTAGACGGCAGGAAACCAGTCACCTCAGCTGAGTGTTGCTATATATTTTGTAGAATTCATAGTGAAAGTTTGTCTGTACCAGGGAAAGTCGAGCATCTAATCATTTTCAATATACATAGCAGTCCCCATCCTTGACCTTACCTTCCTTCCCCACCCTATCCTTAGTTGCCAGTTTTCTCCACACACCTTCTTGCTTCTTACTTCCCCATTATCTTCATCGTTCCCTTCTTAATACCTCAAAATTACTTGCTAGTAGAAAGTTGTATATCGGACGCTTGGAGAAACTGGAAGGCATATTATTATTATTATTATTATTATTATTATTATTATTATTATTATTATTTGTTGTTGTTGTTGTTGTTCTTATTATCATTATTATTACTGACCACAATTGCCCAATCTTTTCAGAAATTATGCAGTTTTACTTTTTCTCCACTTTTACGAGTACATTAAGAAACAGTGGAAGAACCTTTTGAAGATATTCTCAAAAACTCTCTCCTGTTCGTATATGCCATAAAGATGATCCTTTAATATTATCTGTCGGTTGCATTATCCATTTAGAAGTATATGCCTAAAGGAAGAGGGGGGGGGGCAGCAACAACACTCTTTGTGTGACCATTGATTACCTGCGTAAAGGAAATTTTCTGGAGCCGCTGCACAGCTCATCTGTTCTGGAACAGTTCCTCAGTCTGCCATTTAACTGTGTCTGTGACGTTGAGGATTATATTGTCGTTAACACTGGAGGCATCGTAGCAACCCGTCTTTGTGATGTGCATAATGCACCTCCATATTTCCTTTTGTATACGTTATTTAGTATCGACAAGAGTTGTTTTAACAGCATATGGGAGGATGAAAAACAAAGTGTTACTGCGTAAAAAAAATCGGCGCGGAAGGGTTTTCACGTAATCTTTCTGTGCCACTCAGGGTACGACCTTTGTCTTTTAAGCTTAATGTTTCCAGGCATTACAATCAAACATATTTAGAACTGGACATTCATTTATTCATTGTTTTACTGGAAGGGAATATAACTGTGTTTTAAACATCCACTAGAAACTGTCAAAGAACACTGAATGATGAGAGATAGTGCGAGGTAAATTTACTCAAGGAAAATTGTGAGAGCACTAAGGCCGGCAGGAAGGAGAGAGTGTGAAGCATAGGTGTAATGAAATAAAGACAGTGATAGATGCCAGCATTATAACGGCAGGCCAGAAGTTGGCTGAAATATGATGCTGTGGATGTTATTAAGTTTTGTGGGGTTTATGAAATGCTGTGGGTGTTTAGAAAGTTGGGTGGATGAGGGAAAGTACTGTTGGAGAAATAAATTAGTATTGTTATTACTAAGTGGTATGGAAGAAAACAAACGTTGATTGAGGAAAAAGAAAGTGGTGTGGGAATTACTTGTTCAGTCCGTCATCTTAAAAACCACAGGAACTAGGTCGAGGCAGTATAAGCACATCTTTACTCCAGTAAGTACCACTGTAATGCAAGAAATGTCTAAGCATGAGTGAACTTAAAGAAAAATGCCATAAGTAGCATATAACTACCATTCTACCACACAGTGTATTAACGTATACCATGACAAAGGAAAAACGATGCAGGGATGGGGTTACACATCCTTTTACTGCCTTGACCTGGTTCCTATGGTGACGTTGTCTTATCCCTACCTCTTCATACATTTCATAAAATGAATTTCTATACTTACATAGATTACAAATACAGAACATTATATAATTTCTCTCTCTCTCTCTCTCTCTCTCTCTCTCTCTCTCTCTCTCTCTCTCTCACCTGTGACGACATGATGGTAACGTTGGTAGAGGCCAGGTCGGTAACATAGCAATAGGTGCCCGAGTCTGCCTTCGCCGCGTTACTCACTCGCAGCCACGACCGTGCCACAGACCCTCGCAGCTCAGTCTTCAGGCTGTGCACCAGGGGACAGAGGCAGGGTTAGGAAAGCCTAGGGTGTGATGTACAGCTGCCGACATAAGTGATGACCCTCTTCAGAGCAATAATTAATGACACCGTGACGGATAGCTCTGGAAACTCCTGGAAAATTTGTGATGTAATCTTCAGAGTCCAGCAAACCTTATATTTTACAACTCCAGTAAAAAATAGAGTAGTATAATGTTATCTACAACATTACCTCCCAACACAAGGTGACTTCTTGTTGATAACTCCCCCACCCCCCATTAATGTCAGGGAATTGGTCTGAAGAACTTCCATTACTTCATGCAGTGGTTTTGTCATGTCACACAAGCCACTGGACACATGCCAGTAGGGGACAAAGGCAAAGTTAGGAAAGCCTGGGTGTGATGTACAGCTGGCGACAATTTAAATGACCCACTTCATAACGATAAATAATGACACAGTGAGAGATAACTCTGGCAACTCAGGGATGTAATCTTCAGAGGCCAGCAATCCTTCCATTATATCACCCCAATAAAAACGGGAGTTGTATGATGTAATTAGCAGCATTACCTTTCAACACAAGGGAACCTGTTGTCGACAGGTTCGCCCCCTCCCTCCATTAATTTCAGGGAGCTGGTTTGATGAACCACTATTATTTCATGCAATATGTTTACCATGCTGCGCAGCTTACTGAACACATGCCAGCAGGGTTTTAGCAGTCTACTGATCGCTTCCACGATCCCTGCTTCTTGTAACGATGCCCACCAACGAAACATTTACTCCTTTGCTTCCACGTCTACAGTCATTTGCTGAAATACAAACTAATCAACTGTGGAAGCATTCCTTTATTTGACCATGTGTCGATTCAAACTACTGCTTGTAGACTGACAACACTGTCCCAGGATCGAACCCGACACTGGCCGATCACCACTTTCAGTCATTTAGCCGTTGTACCACCACAACTGGCGATAGTAGTATGGGAGAAGGTGAAGATGAGGTGGCAAAATGAGGCTGAGGTAGATGATGAGGGTGTGAGTAGGGCATCGCGAAGTCTGACTCGACCATGAATGAGTAAAACAAGACACGAAGGTGGTGTGCGTGTGTGTCGATGAGGGTGTTGGTGAGGTGGAAGCAGGGCGGAGAATCAGAAGAGTATGAAGGATGACAGAGGATGCTGGAGCGGTGTGGGAGAGGATGTGAGGGAAGGGGTGAGACTGCGAGGACCGTAAGCGTATGAGGAAGATGGATGACAGAGACAGGGCGAGTGGCGAGAGAGGGATAAGCAGGATAAAGAGATAATACTGGTAGTGGGTAGGGAAGGTACTGAGAGCTAAAGTGCTTGATGTACCGAGAGAGGAAAAGGGGAAAGATAACAGAAAACACACACACACAAACACACATACACACACACACACATACACACACACACACACACACACACACACACACACACACACACACACACACACACACACACATATGAGAGAGAGAGAGAGAGAGAGAGAGAGGGAGAGGGAGGGAGAGATGCAAGGTGATGAAGAGCAATAAAAAGGGGAAACATAATATGAATTTAGAGGATAATAATTGACGGGGAAGAGACGAAAGATGAAAGATTAAAAAAAAAAAAAAAACGATAACGAAAGATGTGAAAAAGCCTGCGAAACAAAATCGAATGAGGAGGAAGAATTAATATGAATGAAAGAAGGAAAAAAAGTTTAGAGAGTGAAGGAAAGATACAATTAAGTCAGAGAGGTAAAGAGTAAGCAAAAAAATGTTGAAGTAAGGAAAAATTGTGAAGACGAAAGACGATAAACAAAGGATGAGGAAGACAATCAAGAAAACGGAAAGGTGAAAAGCGAAGGAAGAACACAAAGAAGGGAAGAAACAAAGTTTCAGAAGTGTAAAAGTACTAGATATACGTGGGACCAAATGGGCCTCTCTCAGTGACGCACTATATGGACTTACTTAGCACTCGGCATTAGGAAATTCTTCTATCTATATACCTAGGCTGCACTCGGCATGAGGAAATTCTTCTATCTATATACCTAGGCTGCTTCCCCAAGAGAATGGAAGGTAACCGAGACAGGACGACACACTCCCAATTTACTCATCCAAACACAGACATTTACTCGTGTTCTTAAGGAGATAAAATGAACCACTACATGGGTCTTCGCTAAAATTAACCATCTTGCGCGTAAAAATCCTTAGTGTGCAACTGACTGACCCTGCCGCCCCTAAAGATACTGTCCCATTAAAGAATTGTGATCCGAAAGAAGAAATAATGAGACGCAAAAATGAAGGGAAAAAATGAAGGATATAGCTGAGAGGGAGAGAAGATGAAGGGAATGATAGAAATGGATAAGAAAAATGAACATATGGGAAGGCAAAGAAGATAATGAAGTGGATTAAAAAATGATGGCAAAAGAAAAATGGGGAAATGAAAGATGAGAAAATTAGGAAAGAAAAGAAAAGGGTCTAGTTGGGGATGAGAACGGGGAGAGAGAATTAATGGAGTTAGAACACAATGAAAAAATAATAATAATATTACGAGGTGAATGTAAGGGACTGAGGCGATGGTATAAAAGAGGAAGACAAGAAGGGAGGGACTGGTAATGGGGAGAGACAGATGGTGGGTTGAGGCCGAGAGAGGGAATGATACGAGGAAAGGCTGGATGGATGGGCGGACGGAGTGGGAAAGACAGCCTGACATGTAGAAGACTGAATGGCTGAGAGAGAGAGAGAGAGAGAGAGAGAGAGATGATACAGGGGAAGGGAGAGAGAGACTCTAGATAAATATAGAGCAAGAGAGGTGGCCTGCGGGTCTCCCGGACCCTAAGGTCAAATCTCCGCTGGGGCAGGGAACAGTTTAAGGATTTGAAATTCATATAAAGCAGACTTTACTGATCTACCAGTTGACCCGCCGACGTGTAAAAATACCCTCGCTAATACCAATACACCAGTCCTGTATGAGACAGCCCTAGCATATATTCAATATGGACGGTGGGTGTTAGCGCCGAAGTGGTGACATGTAGAGGTGTATGACATGTAGGAGGACTACTGGGCCTTGGGAGCAGGCTGTGAAGCCTATACCCAAATACACACACACAAAAAAAGACAAGACTCGTATCCTTGGAGTAGAAACAGTGAAGTAGGCAAGCCTTATGGTTGCTATATTGATTGAATGTAGTGTGAGGAAACTTATTAGCATTCCCTCGTGAACATCAAAGGACAAAACAATGAAATATCTTAGTAAAATCTCTCCTCCTTTTTTTTTTTTTTTTCGCTATAAAATGTCGCATTCTCGTATCGTATGTACAATAAAGGATTTCATATTTTCCTCAACGGCCTACCAACCCTGCTCCTTCAGTAACAGTGCCATTCTATGCTGACTTAAGAACAGCCTCACAACATTCCAAAACTCGTCACGCAACAAAACAGGTCCAACAGAACCAATACTCACTAAAGCACTGGCTTTGACAAAACAGAATGCCAGTTTCACTAAACAAGTCAACCATTACTCTCAGTACTCAAGGCAGACATGACTATCAAACAGACCCTCAGGTTTTCTCTTTAACTAATCACTGTCAAGCGAGAGAAACCCCAAATGCTTGAACATACTTCCTATACACACTTGATCTCTCTGCGTACAAGCAATATCAGTGGTAAGGTAAACTCGTAAATTCGATTCTTTTACATCACTTACAGACGCTGACTTACATCAGAAAGAATCACCGAAAAGAACCAACACACAGTTTTTAGATGACAGTGAATTACAAGGTCCTTAGTTGAGCTCCCACCTTAACCCCCCCAAAAATAATAATAAAAATAATAATAAAATGAAAATAAAACCATGCAAAACAAAGAGATCAGTATAATGACAGAATGTACAAAGACCACAATTAGATTATCTGTATCAGAAAACAAAAACACTCCCAATCAAGGCTCATACGAATACGAGAGGCACACAGTTCATTGTTTCAGCTTAAGATTCATTAAACTTTATGACGGATTATCTCCCACCACAAAAAAAAAAAAAAAAAAAACTGATTGTCTCAGCAACATGTCTCTTTCTTCATCCAGCACTACATTTAGCGGACATATACATAAACACATAGCCATCACAGCCACCAAAAACCTCCAGCCAATCAGCATCTTTTTTAAACCCTCACCACAGATTCATCCCTCCCTTCCCAGAGAGACATGAATACACCTTGCCAGACTACGATGCAGCCACCACTCTTCCCTGACTCAGTATCAGCACAAAAACATTCACAAACAGTGCACTTGCCTTTATTATAAGGCACTGATCATCATTTCAGCACAATTACTCACCCATGCACGTCACCATGACAGCACAACAACCCTTCAACTCAACCCATTAAAAAAAAAAAAAAAAATGGGAACACCCTGTTAAGATGGCCAATATCCTGCAGTAAACTGGTTTCAAGTCCAGATGAGGCTGGGTTTGCAATGACAACAGAATAAAATTGTCAGAGAACACATTCTAATTTATGAATGTGGTTTTATGATAAATTATTATTTTTATAAAGTTGACGAAGGAAAATATTCTTGTTACTGTGCCACATAAAGTACCTAGGTATCTATCCATCTATCTATTGCCAGATTCCTCAATCCCGTAAGGAGTGGCCACAAACAGATCGCCTCCATATCGCCCTATCCAATGCCTTCTCACTGCCCTGCTCCCAGCTCACACCTCCCTCTCTCATATACCTCTCCACCCCATCCCTCCACTATAAAATTAATTCCTTCCTTACCGACACGACCATCATAGTTGAATATAATGCAAAAGCCTTAACTCCAAAACACAAACGCTTATAAATCAGTGAAACAGTAACAGTCCGTATATATATATATATATATATATATATATATATATATATATATATAGATCTCTCTCTCTCTCTCTCTCTCTCTCTCTCTCTGTCTATCTATCTATCTAGCTATCTATCTATCTATATATATATATATATATATGAAGCTGCAAGGATGGCACAGTGTTAAAAAATGCTCTGATGACCCCTTCCCGATCACAAAGTCTGTCTTAACCGGAATAAAACTGTACGTTGATAATGACAAGAAGGAACACACAAAGTGTACCACTCCCAGCCTATATTGGATCAGACCCAGTGTCTGCCTTGCCCTCTGATCCATATCCTCGGACGACGTTGTCAAACTCATTTACTTCGGCCTTGCCTGATCTTCAATCTTTCCACCGTGTTTGGTTCAGATTGAATCAACAGTTTAAGTTGACCCTGTCCTTGTGACATTGAACCTTGACCTGTTGTCACGTGCTACCACAAGTTTTGTTTTAGATAGAAGCAAATTTTTTGTAAAGGTATGAATGTTTGATCTTTTCCTGTGACCTATTGTCCTTGACCGAGTGCTGTCAAATTTGAATCACTTCATCCTTCCCTGACTGTCAACTCTTCCACTAAATTTGGTCCAAATCGGATAAAGTCTGTTTGAGTCGATCTTACACTGGACCTTTTTTGTTGATATTGCACTTCACCTATGAGATAGTCCCTTTACGCCAATATTTAAAGGATCATACTTACTGGTGAATGTTTTTTGGGGAAGAATAGAAATATAATCGATTATGCGATTGTAGAGGCAGGCTACTCCAGGAAACAGTATGGAGAAACCGATACTTTAACTGTGTTTTAGCGTTTTAGGGTTTTGTTTTAGGTACTTTGGGGCGATTTGGGCACAGTTAAAAATCAAAGACCAAGTTTAGATGCTTATTAAACCGTAAAACTACCGTATTTGTCAGTTACGAAGGCTACTGGGCGTGACGGTTTCATCCCTAAAAGAGTGTCTACCGAGACTGACGGTTATCAGTACAAGTGAGATCCACTTCAGTGTCAA
The DNA here is from genome assembly GCF_032717465.1 of Coenobita brevimanus. NCBI lineage: Eukaryota > Metazoa > Arthropoda > Malacostraca > Decapoda > Coenobitidae > Coenobita > Coenobita brevimanus. Next base: position 54,797,202 of record NC_137033.1, on the reverse strand, counting down.
ATATAGCCAGAGGTAGAGTGACATCCAAAATTAATATTTAACAATGCTGGCAAATACAAATTTAGGAGAGTTATCTTTAGTGTTAGAGTTGTGTTAGGAATATTGTAATGACTGTGAGTCAGAATCTGTTTTTATGTCATTAGTAGACACGACAGGGTGAAAAGATAAGCATGCATATGAAAGGATATACTACGACGATCTATCTTAAGTTTATGCCATGTTTGGCTTTCGAACCCCAGACTCAAGGCATATGCAGTTCAGGAAACTGCCACTCTGTCATAATGATCACGGTGAAGAGATATACAGCAGTGGCGGGAACCGTAAAAGGAGAATTGTGCAAGTGAATGAGATAGAGAGTGGGAAAGCTGATTTGTGTGTGTGGGGGGGAGGGGGGTGCGTGGTAGGTGAAGGTACCCATCATTTACTCACTTGATAATGCCGTAATGGTACCTACGTGGGGCTGAACACTGAATGGCAAACCAGATGCTTTCCAGTATGTCCATCACAGCCATGATCATTGTTTGCAGGGTACATATTGTGGGGTAGGCATCATGAGTATGAGGTCATTTTCAGTCAGGAGTAATTATTGTGAATTGTCATTATTATATGGCAGACACGCACCATTCGTCTAGCTACACACCCATGTCTTTCCTGTCCAGCTCTAATGCTCGGGTTAACTAGTACTCTCAGTCTTTCGTGTGCACAGCAGTCCTTGTGAAGCTGTCTTCCTTAGTGTGTCTTTCCCATTGCCAGTGACCTCCAGTCGCTTGAACACACGATGTTCCCGGAATCTCGAAATGGCCGGACCGTGGTTTGAAAGACATAGATTTGGCAGGCTCTTTGTCTGTGGTTCATTCTGTATTTCAAAAATAAAATGCGTGGCTGTTGTTGTGGTCAGCCAGGACAACACCTTCAGGAACACGTGAGATGAAAATAGTAAGAGGTGCGGCCTTCAAAAAAGTATCCCGCCCCAGGGATCAGATGGATAAGAAAGAGAACGGAGTCTTCAGACAAATGTGGCTCTATTAAACTGTTCTCTTAGACTTTACAACCAATAGAGTGCTGTTCTATGTTTTGATTATTAAACCTACCACAGGCAGTATTTACATTTATATCACAGGGTGGCGGATAAAACACAGTGTTCACCCGTTTCAGAGTATTCAGTGCTGTACGGGAAGTTGTGGTTTTATTTATTTATATATTTATTCATTTATTTGTTTATTTAATTATTAGTGTCTGCACATTATAGTCTGACCCATACTATTTTGGTACACCTTATTCCTCCCCCCTCCACCTTCACTCGTGCCGCCACCCTCTGTCCCTGTCTACTCATTTCTGCTTAGGGGCCACTTACTGATATCTCCACGTCATTGTACTGAAGAGACTGTTCATTATGATACCGTCCTTTCTATTTGATCTTTCTACTACCAGACGGTTTGTTTAGTGTAGGAAAGACTCCTACAATTGAAAGAGAGAGAGAGAGAGAGAGAGAGAGAGAGAGAGAGAGAGAGAGAAACAAAACCTGCACTACGAGGGGTCTTTTATCATATACATGATATTACTTGATGGAAGCAAGAATTTATGAAAAAAAAAATGTATGTTCTCGGGTTAAAGGGTATAATGAAAGCTGTATATAAACCAAGCAGTTTTAAACGTCTCTCCTAAGCTGAATAAAACTCTCTGGGGACAGCAGATATAGTGTGAGGTGTAGTAGCGTCGTGGTGTGCGGTGAAATGTCGATTGTGGTGTGCTGTGGTGTGTGTGACGTTAAAAAAAAAAAAAAAAGGGGGACCGTCTTATACTGTGTTATTGATAAACCTCGCCCCTTTCCCTACCCCCTCCACACCACCCCCACCACCATTACCACCTCCTACTATGTTTTGTTCATGGTGGTTCCGTCACGTCCCTCCACTGACATGGATGATTTGCACTGTCCACTTCCTCAGTCTCACAGCACAAGATATTATCGCCTCACTAATCTCTCATAAACTGGATACAGTCGTCTGGTGGAAGCAAGATTTTATATGAAATTAAAGTCGTTCGCAGGCAAAATAACTTTCCCATCTCAGTATATTCACCGTGGCTAGTTTCACACTCAGAATCGGGAGGCGTTATATCTACTGATGCATCGTAACTCAAAAACAAAGTTTCTTTTACTTTGGTGCTACTGGAGATTTATCCAACCCTGTAATCACAAACAGACTTCAGTAAACTGATATAATCTTTTGAATGCAGCGTTAATAAAATACAAATAAAGTCATCGTATCGAAAAGATCATATTTTCATCCGAATAGAACGTTTTAGTGGTATCCAGAGTACAGTATCATGCCTGAATGCAACCAGAACTGGAAGAGGGTTTGAGTTATAACAACGGTATATATTTCCTGCTGGTCACAGTATATCAATTTTCACAGGAACCAGTATTTCACCAATATTTTATTAAGTCATATTCTCGCTGACATCAGAGACTTAGTAGCACCTCTCTCTTGGCTTCTATTTTTCGTGTTGCAGCTTCATATTCTCACGTAACGGGCTTCCGAGTGACGAGGATTTTACTAACCATGGCGGGCAAAATATGATTTGGCGAATAAAAATTTTGTACCACTAGAGTGCCCACTTACCCAGGAGTCCCACTGCGCCACCGCTCATCGCTCAGGCTGGTAACATCGCGGTCGGTCGTTAACCGTAACTCCGTATTTAGATTTGCCATCGTTCATTTGGTGGGAGGCTTCAGAATGTTCTTTTTAGTGAGCAGGAAAGTGGGGGAAGCAGCTCGACACTTTAGGGAGTGGTGATCACTCATGCCCCAGGTGATACTGATGCATTAAACATAGCGTGAAAACTGCTGTCTCTCTCACAGTCAGTGAACTAAAATCAAGAATGAGTGCATTCCTGGAAGATCTTGATATTAGAAGGCTTATCCACAGTAGTTGTCAGATTCAAAGTCTTCAGTCATGATGCTTAGCCAGAGGATGACAATGCTTTGATGGGTTATGGCAACGCACAGATCAGAACTTTAATCCACTGACTTAGACCACTACTTGTCAGAAATAAATGTGATGTTGGAAAAGGTTTCACTCAATGGAGCCCTCTAAAGAATCTTGTGGTCAGGGAATTTCAAGATAAGAGTTCCACTGGCCTGTGGAGTAGCCTCCTGTGCTGGCAAAACAACCCCTTAAGGGTAATTTCAAAGACTTGACCGTGTGCATATACAGCTGGTATTGTTAATAGGTGCTGCTTCGTGTGAACGTTTTTTTCAGCACAAATTCAGGTGAAATCAGATATACTTACACAAAAACGCTAGAGCAGCGATTCCCAACCCTTTCTATGTCGTTTAATCCCTTTGCTTGATGTATTTACCCATTTACCCCTTTGCCCCCATACAAAAATGCATAGCTGGCATAAGGGCACAGAAAGGAGATAGAAAACCACCATTAATATTAAAGTTCTTCACACAATAAACTTTGATAAACGAAGAAAACGTACTGTATAGTCCACTTATATCAAACAGCACTGACATAGCAACACTGAAGAATAGTAATAAGAAAATGCGTGTGGAGTGGAGCATCCCATCCACTGACAAAGACCAACTGAAGTGTGGCATTTGCAAACTGTCAAACAGGTTGCCAGATTAAGTTTAAAAATGTCGCTGGGCTGGGGACATAATCAACCCTAAAAGCCGCTAAGCTTGCCATAAAATGTAGCTATCCAGGTATAGCATATTACAGAATTAGTACTTAATTTTCAGGTATGACATATTTACTCCCTGCCATGTACTTTTTTAACCCCAGGGGGTAAATTTACGCCTGACTGAGAACCACTGCACTAGAATATCTCACAAGGACCTTTGCAAATGGACCTGTTCTAAACGACTCCGACCTTCAAAATGCTGCCACTAGCTAAGTAGCATCTGCAAGACCAAGAAATTAGAAATACAAAAAATGGCCAGATGAACTGAACACTGAATATGAAGAGTATCATAAGGTATTAGTATTGATCTTTGCAATTATAAAGTATTTTTTCATTTTCTTTTACGTCAAATACCAAAATAATTAGGCTTAATATAAAGTCCAATGTTATCATACAATACATTTTGAAACAGTTAAATGTTTGTAATTTTTTTTCTTCAGTCTGTTTATTGTGGCTTTCTGGTTGTGTAATATTTATTTTCAGTTACTATAAAGCTGAGGTGTTTACTAGAAACACAAGTAGGAAACAAGTTGTGCATGTTTTAGTTACATTCAACGTGGATTACAAGGAAAATAAAACTTAGGAATGTGTAAAAACAACGTCCTAATAAGACATTTTATGAAAACCACCACATTTTTGGCCTGGCTAATGAAGATTTTGTCTGGCTAGTAAGTCTTAAGAAGTCCTAGTCAGTGGCTGGTAAGCCTAATAACTGGTTCTCTGACCCGTATGGCTGGTAAGCCTAATAACTGGTTCTCTGACCCGTGTAAAATTCATATATTCTCGATATGAACAGATTTACATCAGTAATACGAGGATATCGTATAAGGATATGAAATTGGAGTAAGTAAAATAAATCACTGGGAGAAGCATTGCGAAGTTACCTAATTCAACGAGCATGTGTTCTAGTATCAATACTTCTTGCCGTTACATGGTCAGATGGTAGATCTGTATGTGTATGTGTATGTGTATGTATACATGTACTCTTTGTAGCATGTATAGCTCCCACCCCGCCCCCGCCCCGCCCTCACACCCCGCCCCGCCCTCACATCAGTCTGCCTGGCTCCGTGATGGATGTGGGTGTGTGGTGCTGTTTCCAGGACGGGCTGTATCTGTCCCTCTCCCCTCCTCTCCCAATATCCCACCTGCCTCCCGTACCCCGACTTCCCTCCTGCCCTCGTCCCCCTACCTCCCTCCTGTCTCCCTCTCCTCACCCTGGCTATCAATTACTCTTACTTGTAAAATATGGACTCTTAATTTGCGACAAAAGGACTGTCTGTTGACTGTTTTGCAGTGAGCTTTGAACAACTGAATGAACTTGGTGAAGGCTCTAAGTAAGATGTTTTGTGTGTGTGTGTGTGTGTGTGTGTGTGTGTGTGTGTGTGTGTGTGTGTGTGTGTGTGTGTGTGTGTGTGTGTGTGTGTGTGTTTTACCATCATTATTTTTATCACCAATCTAATCGGAATTTCATTATCACCATCATTATCATTGTCATTTTTATCATACTATTATCATTATTATCGACATCATAGATATGTTCTCATTTTCATTATCGGGATTTCATCATCAAAAGCAGCAGCAGCATCACAGCCTGTGACACTCAGTTGCGTATATTCAGTGGTCCAGACAGTGAAATGAATTCATCTTATTTATTTATTTTTTTATTTCAGTTTACGTTTTTTGACATAAGTTTTGCAGGCTGTCAGCCATTGGCTGTCTTGTTTACATAACAAAATGCTTCTGCAAATCTTAGCGCAACATGACAGATGCGTGATACAATAAAATAGCATTATCCTCGCATAATGTATAAGCACCGAATCTACTTTCGCTAGGAAACCAGAGCATAGTAACTTAACCCCTCAAACGAGAAAACCAATGAATTCATAAACGGACGACTGCAAGTTGTACACCAGGAAAGAATACGAACATTTAATGTAGTAACCATCGTCAAAAAGGACTGGAACAGGTTATAGTGCCCTGGAGGCGACCGCAGCACAACAATAGCAGGAGGCAATTCTCTCCCAGACAAGGAGACGGTCACACGAAAGTCCCAGGGAATAGTAATCAGAGATACTCCGAAATATATCAGCAGCCACACGCACTGCACCACACCCCAACGTGTGACACAAGTGCAAGAAGTGTATTGTAGAAAAAAATGTCTGAACAGAACCGCATTGTGCCATAAATATTGTGTAACAACGAGATGCTGATAAAATCGTACAGCAAGAATTTGTTCACAAGATATTTTCATTTATTGTCCTAAAACCTTGCTCTTTAGTGTCCAATTTAGTGTCCTTCGGCTTCATTCTCCCTCTCACTTTCCACCCCTTGTTTTCGTTCATGGCAGTCTATGCCAGTGAACACTTGGAATGCCTCGATGTAGCAAGAATTTTCAATTATATATATATATATATATATATATATATATATATATATATATATATATATATATATGTATATATATATATATATATATATATATATATATATATATATGTGTGTGTGTGTGTGTGTGTGTGTGTGTGTGTATCTATCTATTTATAGATAGATAGATACTGTAGATAGATAGATATATCATCAGTCATTTGACTGTCCATTGCAGGACCGGCCTATCCAGACCGAAGTGGCAACGATACAGCCAATGTATTTCTACCAAGTGGCTTAGGCTGTCTGACAGAGACCGTATTTAGGGTGAGAAGTGCTTGTGAGTGTGATTGTAGTGTTGTAGTGGCTTTGGATGTGTGTGTAGTCTGTGAACCAAGTGTAATCGGCCCGCCTTAAGCCAATTTGGTGCAACCATACCAGTATGCGACACTGGTTCAACCACAGCGCCCCTTATGTCCGCCAAAGTAGTAAGTCGCTCGGTGAATGCTTCCCAAAGTTTTTACAACTCTGGCGGGAGGCGAACCCACGGCCACCAGCGTGCGAGATGCACACTCTGCCACTGTACCGCAGAGGCTCTCTCTCTCTCTCTCTCTCTCTCTCTCTCTCTCTTTATATATGTATATATATATATATATATATATATATATATATATATATATATATATATATATATATATATATACATACGAGTGTGTGTGTGTGTGTGTGTGTGTGTGTGTGTGTGTAATTAAAACACCCTTTAATAAGCAGTTTTGTGATATCAGGATGCATTTTTTTTTTTTCTAACATTTTTCTTGTTATGCATAACTGCAATATTGAATTCCTTTGTTATGGATAACTGCAATATTGCATTCCTCTGTTATGCATAACTGCAGTATTGCATTCCTGATGTCTGGTACAAGTAAGATGCCTTTCCTCGACAAAGTTCCAGAGTGTTTTGCCATCTGGAGTTGCGATAAACGTCATCGCTGTGGAAGAATTTGGTGACCGGTATTTACCACCATAATATCGTGTGAAAAAACTAATGAAGATTTTTTCTTTTCGCGGCCTGTATCAGAATCGATGGTCAGGTCCTCACAGTATGTCTGTGTGTTCAGGTGTGGCCGACGCAGGTACAAGTATGATTCATGACTGACACAGGTGTGACTGACACAGATATGACCAGTATGAATGACCCATATGTGGTTGACAGGTCTGGTGGACATGACTGACGCAAACGTGATTGACATTGTGACTGACACAGGTATGACTGACATGGCTGTGACTGACTGAGGCGCAAGAGCAATACCCGATAAGCAGTACTACAGGCAACCCAAAGGCCCAGTCTCCGTAGGTGTACTAAATCTTATGCATATGAGGTTAAGTGTTTGTGGATCTCAATATGAAGCCTGCATAATATGCAAATCATAAAATGAATTCATTTCTTAATGATTTTGTATTTGTTAACCTTTTCAGTTCCATTTTTAAATTTCATTCACGTTATTATATTAAACATTTGAGTACGATCACCATTCTATTCGGCTTGGGAATGAAGTGCCGGACTGAAGGTGTTAAGGAAGATCACTGGTATACCCTTGAGTGTGAGAGATCCTTCCTTATCTAAATCGTGACATAAATTAATCCATTCATCAGCATCATTCTAATCCTGGATGAGCCTAAATCAGTTCGAAATAAAGACATTATACTGTAGGAGGTAAATGCTTAACTCCTTCTGTATGACGTATTTTAGGTTCTGTTATTGATCCCACTAGACGACCAGTTCAATATAGGAGAGACTTTTTTGACATAGGGGTTTGATACAGTTTCCCTTAGCCCTTTCACTGCAAGAGGTCGGTCCAGGGTTGAATGAAATCTCTTGGTGTTAGGAAGAAAAATAAATGAGATTAAACGGTTAAGTAATGAATCCTAGTTCATTTTTCGCACCTCTGCCACTTCTCTTCCAAATTCACTTTTCTTTTAACGTCAGATTTCATTTTCCCTTATCAGACACCTCCATTTTAACGTTTTCATTTTTCCACTTTCTCTTTCGTGCTTCTCTTCATTTTTCACACTTCATTTTTCCACCTTTCTTTTTTCTGCCAACATCATTCTTAATTTTTAGGTTTCATTCTTTCATTTTCTGCCCCTCCCCACCCCACTCGCCCTCCTTCACTTTTTTTTTTTTTTCCTTGACTGTGCAGCGTTTTACTTTCTCTTCCTTTGTAAATTTCTGAAAGAGTGTATTTTGTCCTATAATTTGATATCCTGGCCTTGATTGGGTTTCTGAGGGCATATTCTCTCTCTCTCTCTCTCTCTCTCTCTCTCTCTCTCTCTCTCTCTCACACACACACACACACACACACACACACACACACACACACACGGACACATTTATCCAGTAATCCCAGAGAGATAATTTTATAATCTGTTGTTACTTTCAGATTACTATTGTCCGCCTTACGATGCGGAGCGATAATGTTTGTCTGCCTGTGTGTGTGTGTGTGTGTGTGTGTGTGTGTGACCATTATATCTCATGAACGGCTTCAGCTATCAACATGAAACCTTCAGGGTATCAAGATATGGCCAAAATCTTGGACTTGGCCAACAGCATATTCTGGCAGGCGATCAGCATTCAGCTCCGGAATGCTTTTCTTTTATATTATTCAGATATTTCCTTTTACTTAAGACGACCATTTTGACGAAAGTATCTGTTGTCTTTTCTCGTTAGTTGAAATAGTAAGAAATGTAATTAATAAACATATTAATAGAACGATGGTTTTAGAAACATGCACAATTGCTCACTACAAAGAGAGATGAAAGCGTGTCGGAATTACGATCTGCGACCCATGTTATCAATTGAAAGTGTGTGTAATATATGGCTAGTAATATTCTCTTTGTAGATATTACCCACCCTGCTTGTTATGCAGGGAATATTTTCCAATGATTATGGCGGTGATGGTGATTGTCATATTTACATTCATTACGATAATTTCTGAAACACATAACACAGACAGAGCTTCATCTGGCCACTGTATGGTCAGTGACTGCACTCTGTAATGTGAGATACGGGTAGATCAAAGCCAATATTATTCAGTATTCAGTAAATAATTTTCAAAAAATTAAACCTTTCCTCCCATTTGTCATTAAGGTTTTTAGCCTTTCAGTACGGTTATGGCTTTGATTTTTTTTTCCATGTCTACAAACAGTTATATTCAGCTGGGAGAGAATTTACGACGTGGAGGGATTACATATAGTTTTAATCTACATTTTCAATTATACAGATAAATAAAATCTCTGAATCAAATTGTCTGGTGGTAGCAAAATTAAAATACTAAATAATCACGATACTGAAAGAGTTAAAAGCCTATGCCTGAAAGAGTCACAGAAAAATTCACGACTGTTCTCCTGTAGTAGCTCAAACACGATTTGCAGGAAGGACAAGAAAAGGTGAGCGCAGTCTTGCCCTGTCTTGATCCTCTTGTATAAACAAATCTTAGATACGGCAGGAAATGGACCATAAATCTCTTAGTGAATGATAGTCATGGGAGACAGATGATCCAGGATTATGCTGAGGTAGAGGACAAAGGGTGGGTGGATGGAAGTGGGTTGGTGTGCGGTGGTGGGAGAAGGAGGGCCGCACAGGCGATGGTGTCAAGGTGGATGGATGTGGGTTGGTGTGCGGTGACGGGATAAGGAGGGCCACACAGGCGATGATGTCAAGGTGGATGGAAGTGGGTTGGTGTGCGGTGACGGGATAAGGAGGGCCACACAGGCGATGGTGTCAAGGTGGATGGAAGTGGGTTGGTGTGCGGTGACGGGATAAGGAGGGCCACACAGGCGATGGTGTCAAGGTTAACACTGGCATGACGAAAGGCAGACAGGGAAACGTTGGTGGAGTCGGACATAGTATCATCACAGAGGCGGTAAAGTGATGGATTTTGAACATTAAGCAGCAATATGCGTATTGTTAACTGTCCACACGAACAGTTTAAGTTGTTGTCGTCATATCTTGTTATCTTACATTAGATCCGCCACAGAACATCTCGAAAAAATTGTTCTATGTGTTAGTTGCAGATACACCTCATAGGGCCGTGCTATAAAAACTAAACGCCAGTATTGTCGAACGTTAGCGTCTGACGTTCCCGCTGTTCATACCATCATGAAGTGTGCTATTCACGCCAGGCATTCGTCACCTGGTCATGGCGTAGAATAGTACTGAAATGTGACAGAAGGATAAACGCCACAAGAGATCGCCCCCTCCCTTTTTCGTGTAACAGTCTTAGATATTCATAAATATGATAGCCGGCTTTTCCATTTATAAAGACTGAATACTTCTAGAACAGAATTTTCCTTGGCAGACTACAGTATATGAGAAATACAGGACTGTTCAGAAAGTTTTACAATTAGAGTTATGATGACAAATTATGCACCCAGGTCAATTTCAGACTACCTGTGTAATTTCTAATTAGAATTTTGAAACGGCAACAATATCAAAGTTTGTGTGTTAGCCAACTAAGTGCTCTAGTTATTAGATTTGAGGGGAAGCCTGTAAGCTTCTGATTCTAGTTGAATAATATCCGTGTGTGACAGACTTGGCACTTGAAAATCATGAAATAAATGACAAATTTTTGTTAAAGAGGTGCTTCTTGAAGTATATCACATGCACCTGAAGTGTATATTTGATTCGTGCACCAGCTGCAGTGGTTGCTAACAGAATCAATGAAAGTCACAGTACTTTGCTGGGTACAGTACTACTTTCCCCCATATTTGAGGCTAAATAAGTATATATCGTATAAGAAGTGTCTATGTACAATATTGTATTACGTGGCAGATATTACAGTTATCAGAGTTAAGTCAGTAATGGTAAATGGTCAGTTAGGTTTGTATTTTTATCAGATTTAGTGATCCTACGGGTATATACTGTTAAGTTACAGGAATTGGTAAACAAATAGGATTCATCAATTTTTCATTAATACCAACAGTTAAATGCAATCACTTAAGCTCTTTATTAAAACTGTATCTCGATTTTGCACCAAAATAATAAGCTGATTTTGGTAAGGTAAAGTTAGGTAAAGTTGGCAGATGAGTGAATTGGTTTGTTAAGATGCTGGCTAATATTTACGTATTTCAATCAAGCACTCAAATTTGAGCATAGGAGTGTTGGGCCAAAAATATATAAAAATCATATAAAATAATAATAAAAAAAAAGAAACAAAAGCATTCGGGGGGCCCAGTGCTAATCGCCCGCCAAAATATGTTGTTGGATAAGGTGCAAGTTACGTACAAACCCAATTTGAAGAAAATATGCAAAGCCCTAAGGAATCTAGTCACTGTGTTTTGCAAAAAGCCAATGCATATCAAATGAAAGAAAAGCATTCGGGAGCCGAACGCTAATCGCCCACCAGAATATGCTATTGGCCAAGTTAAAGAGCGGTCCCTCGGGGGGGGGAAGGGGTGGAGCCCCCCGGGGGACCGTGGGGCTGCGCCTCTCTGGCGCGGGGACGGGTAATGAAACAGAGGGCTGGCATTCGGTCGCCTTTGATCAAATCCTCACCAAAAGCAATAGGCTTTTGCACATCCACATAATTGTCATTTCCTGAAGATTTGGTGAAAACTGGTCCACCACTTTTCCAGATTTGCTGGGAACACACACACACACACACACACACACACAGACGCTGGGAAAAACATTATCCCTCTGCCTTGCTAAAGACCGACGATAAAAATTCATTTTCTGCCTGTATTGTTATTGCAGAAGCATCATGAATCCTATAATCATACTGTGTGGACCGTCTGACCTGTAAGTGTGGGACCGAGAGATTCAGAGGCTTGACTGATGAATGAACAGACGCACAGAGCCCATTTCACGAGACCACATTGGCGATAGTTCTGCTTCTATGCTATCCTGTTGCTTCCCAGTCCCATGTACAGTAGGATGTTAGTGATAAAAATTGTGATGATTATGATGACGAACTCTAAATGTCGATACCTTAAATCACGTAATAGTAGTAGTAGTAGTAGTAGTAGTAGTAGTAATAATAATAATAATAATAATAATATTATTATTGCTTCTGCTGCTGCTGCTGATGATGATGATTGATGACTGATGATGATGATGATGATGGTGATGATGATATTATTAGTTTTTTAATTATTGTTATTATCATCGTCATCGTTATGATTATTATATTATATGGCTAGGAATCATACTGAAATAATTTACAGGTTGCCTAAAGGATGATAATAATGATGATGATAATAATAATGTTGATAATTATGATTTAATAACTATATATAGGACTATGAACCCAGCCAAAATTCACAGTCAAGCTGATCTGAGTCCATTATCAGATCATTTACGTTACCACATTAGTCTGTGGACGGTATGATGTGGTTAGTTGTTACATGGTGCCTGTTAAAATAATTATACCTAGTCGGTTGATTGGATTAACTCTATTCGGTGTGAAGATCAGTGCTGTTATGGGGGTATATAAGTAGCTGGTGATGTTAACCCTGTCAGTCCGAAGATGAATTTTATTATTCTTGTCTGCAGACTGTCATACACTTCTTTGGAGAGTTTTTTTTCCTGGATGGGTTAGATATATCCTTTATTAACCCCAACATACCAGATATCTTTGGACAAACCAGACGGGTTAGATATAGCCTTGGTTAACACTCTCAGTATTTGTATGCCCTCCTTAAGCAGAATAAAAATGTCTGGCATCGGCAAGAGTGAAATAAAAATTACGTCCTGAGGCCAAAGATTATTAACAGGAAGTGCTGTGTAGAACCAAGCTGTGATGGAGGTGGTTGTGTGGTGGTTTATGGCAGGATGGCAATATTATTTGTGATGAAGGTGGTTGTGTGGTGGTTTATGGCAGGATGGCAATATTATTTGTGATGGAGAGTGTTGTGTGGTGGTTTATGGCAGGATGGCAGTATTACCTGTGATGGAGGTGGCTGTGTGGTGGTTTATGGCAGGATGACAGTATTACCTGTGATGGAGAGTGTTGTGTAGTGGTTTATGGCAGGATGACAGTATTACTCGTACCTGTGATGGAGGTGGTTGTGTGGTGGTTTATGTAAATGACGGTGTTAGGTAACTGAACTGTGATTAGATGTATTTATTGGCGCAAGCTGGCATGAACAATTAACGTGGCATCCATTAAATTAATAGATCGCATAAGAGTGAGCAGAGTTGTTGATAAACCTAAGTGCATTAAGGCTCGGCTTTTGGCAGTATAACTGTGATGAATACAATCGTCTGGCAGTATTAAGACTAAGTTAAAAGTAAGATATCTTGCACGGGCAAATGGAAGTAAACAACTTCGATATGTCATTCTCATGCATAAATCTTAACTCATTAACTACGAGAAATGAATATTAAGATGAATAAAGGCGTCTGGAATCTATCTGTCTATTGCCAGACGCCTTAATCCCGTAAGGGATAGCCACAAACAAGTCGCCCCCATGTCGCTCTGTCCCCCGCCATTTCAAAGCCCTCCCCTCAGCTCACACCTCCCTCTTTCATATGTATACCTCTCCACTCCATCCCTCCATTTCATCCTCGGCCTCTCTCTCTCTCCCTCCCTCCCTCTCCCTCCACCTCACTCACATACTCACTCTCTCTCTCTCTCTCTCTCTCTCTCTCTCTCTCTCTCTCTCTCTCTCTCTCTCTCTCCATATGGGCCAAACCAGCTCAGTGTATTTCTCCTAACGCTTTCTAACACATCCACATCCACACCACAACGCTCCTTCACTTCCTTATTTGTCTGTCTGTCTCTCTTCATGTACCTCCACGTGCTCCTCATAAATAACTCATTTCCACTGTTCTCACTCTTGACTTGTGTCCTTCCAACAAGGTCCAAGCTTCTTCTCCATACATTAGAGTTGGTATCACAATACTGTCATGCAGTGACTTTTTTTTACTTCCATGCTCACTTCCCTAATTTCTTATCATTGCTTTCAAAGAACCAGCAACCTTTCTTCCTTGTTGTACCCTTTCAAGCACTCATCCTCCAAACTTCCATCCTTACTCATCACACTACCCAAGTACTTAAATGCACTCATATTTTCCATTTCCTCATCCTCCAACCTCACTGTACATTAAGTGAATTAATTGCTCTCGAAGACCTAACTTTACTCTTCCCTACATTCACCTTTAGATTCCGTTTTATACACACTCCCAAACTCATTCACCAGGCACTGCAGTTCCCCTTTGTCATCACTTAATAGTACAGTATCGTCTCCAAACAACAGTACTGGAAGTTTTCAAACGCTACCCTCTCTCATTAGGGTAGCTCCCACATCCACTGTCCTACCTTGTATCTCTTTTATAATTCCATCCATATGCAGATTGAAATATCATGGAGACATGACACATCCCTGTTTCAGTCCAACATTCAATTAGGAAAATTCACTCATTCATTATTGAAACGCACTGCAGCTTTAGCACCGTCTTATATACTCTTCACGGCATTCAACAACTTCCCATTGACTCCATATATTTTTAATATTTTCCACATTCCTTGTCTATCCACTCTGTCATATGTTTTCTCCAAACCATGAAGACGACATACAACTTCTTTTCCTTCTCTAGAAACTTTTCCGCTAAAGACCTAAGGATGAATGTCTGATCTACACAACCTTTCCCCTTTCTAAAACCTCCCTCTTCTTCTCCAACTAATTTTTCAGTTATTTCCCTTGCTAAGCCAATAAGGATCCTACCAAATACTTGTCCTATTACAGGAAGAAAACAAATGCCCCTATGATTACCTTACATTTCTTTTTCCCCTTTTCCTTTGTACAGAGGAATAATTATACCTGACTTCCAATCCTCCGGGACTCTACCTTCCTCCCAGGCCAATCTGCACATCTTCCATATCTATTCTGCTACTCTCTCTACCCTATTCTTCATCATTTCACCACATACTTCATCAGTTCCTGGGGATTTCCCCATTTTAACTTTCTTCATTGCTTCCACTACTTCCATCCTGCTGTTCTCTTCTTCTCTTCTCAGCTCCCACCTTCTCCAAGCCATTCCCCAGCCACTTATACTCGCAATACTTCTCCACCGTCAGTCTACCATTATTATTTTTCACTTTCCAACTACCTTCTTTATCACCCTGTCTAACTCTCTTTACCTCTTTTCAGAACATTTTCTTACATTAACTCTGCTTTACACTCTAATTCGTTCCAAATTTCTCATCCACTTTCTTCTTACTCTCTCTTACTGATCTTTTTACCTCTCTCTTCATCTGTACTCATAACTTCTTGCTTTACTATGCATACCTTCAACTTGTAGAATTAGATATCATAGTGACAGTCTTCTCTGTAACAAGCAGCCTCGAAAAGACCATTAGGACTGTTGCTGTTTGCTTTCCTTTGTAACTTTCTCTTCCATCTCTCAACTTCTTCCATGCCTATGCTTTCCATCCACTCACTATATGCTTTCTTCTTTTGCACCACAGTTTGTCTCACCTCTTGATTGCACCATGATGTTCCTTGCACCCCATTTCGTCTTCTCTTTACCCCATACACCGCCTCACATGCTGCACAGAATTTTTCTGTGAATATCCTGCGCACACCTTCCATCTCCCCCATCTGTTTCAAATCATACTTACCCAATTACTCTTCTACTTCTCTCTTGTACTCTGCCTCTTTTCAATACTTTTGTAACCTTTCTACCCTCCTTGTATGAACTACTTCCTCCTGTCCTTCCTTCATTCTATTACTCCATTTCTCTTGAGCCTTAACTTTCACGGCTACCAAGTGATGGTCACAGAGTCCACTTCCCCAACCACTGTATGCTCTTGCATCCATTCAATGCCTTCTCATTCTGTCATCCACACACACATAATCAATCATTGCCTTTCGTTCATTCAGTTCACCACCCACCCTTCTCATCACTCACCACATATACCTGTGGATCATTTTGTGCCTGAAGAGGGTATTAGCTATCACCAACCCCCTCCCAATACAAATGTCCACTTGAGTACTGCCATTCTCATCCACCTCTGCAGGTACACCTCACTCACCACCTACTCCATCCACCTTCACATTCCCTTCATTTCCATTAATACCTCCAATCAACAAGAAGCGGTGCCCAGGCTCAGCAGACCCGTCCGCGGCAGTCATTTTAGTGCTGACGTATAAACACAACAGGATATCAAGTCAAAGATGTCACATACCAAAATCAGCGTAAATCGGGTGAAAATTGACGATTTTATGCTCATTTGAAATTTTAGGCCCGACCCACCTGACACTGACCCCCCTACCGCTAGCTGGGGGATGACCCCCCTGATGTAATGAGGCATGTTATAGGATGCAGACTGAAAGATGCACCATCATCCATGTAATTTTTGTCAAAATCGCACCGGTAGTTTTCGCGTAAAGTTGTTAACCGACAGACAGATAGACAGACAGTTAAATAAACAGACAAACCGAGTGAAAGCAATTCCCGTCCCCGAGCCCCTCCGGGGCGGGGGACGGGTAAAAACACTCTCTCATTCCTCTCAAGCTTTTCCATGCACGCTTCCACATTTGCCCAGAACTCTTCTTTCACTCGGGAATATAAAGGCTAAAAAAGACCTCTGAGAGTTAGTAGAAGTAGTCAGCTACTCTTCACCATTCTCCCTACAGATTTTTTTCTCATGTATTTCAACGATATATTTTGTTTACTTCCAATTACATGAAGAAGGATCTCTCGTTTTCACGTTGTTTGTCTTCTGTTTGTCTGTCAGTCTGTGTATCTGTCTGTCTTTCTAGAATCTAGTGTATCGGTCTGTATGCGCCTGTCATCGGTCTGTCTACCTGTTTGTCCATCATTATCTATTTATCAGTCTGTATACCGACTGTGTAATCAGATGCCGTAATTCCGGATGGAGTTGTCAGAAACGAATCGCCTCCATGTCATTGTGTCCTACGCCATCAGGCTGCCCTTTTCCAACTCACATCCCCTGTCTCATATACCTCTTTCTACCCCATCCGTCCATCTCATAGCCTCGGTCTCCCCCTTCCTCTCCTCCTCCAACTCACTCACAGACACTTTTCCAGTCAGTTTCATTTTCCATTCTCTCCACATAGCCAGTCCATCTCAAGACTGCTTTTCCAATGCCCTCAAGCATATCTACATAAATACAGTAATACTCCTTCACATCCCATTTTTTTCTTTATCTCTCTCCACGTATCTCCGCATCTTCCTCTCATATAACTCATTTCCACTCCTTTCCTGACTTGTGTCCACTAGAACTTAACATCTGCTCTGTTTATCAGTCTTCCTTAGGCATAGTTGGGTCTGAAGTATACCTTTTGGCAGAACTAACTTTTGTCCTCGGCTGAACAGGTTTATGTGCGTATCCAGTTTGGACGAACATTACGAAACCTGTTTTCGAGGTGCGATACTTTATCCCAGCACTGCTGGTGTGCCATGAAATGTTTGGAGTTACCGGTATGTTCAATCAGGGACAAAAATTTGGTCATGCTCATCCCTTTCCTCCTTGTTACGTCATACCAAAGACAGAAGCATACCAACTCAGAAGTATCTGCTGACAGAAAAAGTGAGACGTAGAAGAGATGAAGTATTAGGCGACCATTGGTCTTCAAATGTACTGTACTGCCTGATTAAGAGGTCTAGTACTGTCGTGTGTTAGAGCACTATGTCTATACTGTTAAATGTTTAGGTACTGTATATACAGTATAGATATACATATATAGATAGATAGATAAATAGGTAGATAGATAGAGATAGATAGAGAGACAGATATAGATATATAGATATAGATAGATAGATAGATAGATAGATATATCTGTGGGATGATACATTGGTATGACAGGCATGTATTGATCATGTTTTGACAGGCCGTTGTGAAAGGCAGACGAAACCCAATTTCTGAAATTCATAGCCTTCGACTGCCAGCAAGGATTTCCGTCTTTCGACTCCAAGCCTAGTAGATCACTGGCTGGTCATCAGTTGAAAAGGTGGCCTTGTGTGAGGCTGTGAAAGTGTGGAATAGAAGCTGCTGCCTACCTGAGAGTGTGAGATGTGAAGTGATTTATAACGTAACCTTGTGTGCAGCACTGATGCTATGGAACAGAAGCCACTACCTTCTTAGAATGAAAGAAGTAAAGTGATTTACTAAGTGTCCTTATGTGGAGCAGTGATGGTATGGAATGGACGCTGACACTTTCCCGAGAGTGTGTGATTTTAAATGAATTATAATGTAACCTTGTGTGGTACAGTGGTGATATCTAAGGAGTGGATTGAAGGTATTAAATTAATGCAGTTACGTGTTGTATTACTGCACTGATTCTCCCATTCCTGGTAATACATAATTAAACCCCAGACAAGCTGCCTCGCAGATGGTGTAGGTGTCGTGTGGTGCCGGTTACATTTCAGTGTGAATTGGTTTCCTCTCAGTGCTATGAGGCGGAATTGCTTTAGATATTGGGTTACTGGAACGAGTCAGCACGTTTACCGAGATTGCTTTGCTGAGCTGGCGGCGTTGGCACCTCCTCGGAATTCTAAATATCCTCGCCCACCGCGCGAGGCTGTTTTGTTGGGCCAGGTCCGTGCCGGCTCCGTGTTGGACGTGGATGGATTAGGTAGTGTGCTGATCTCGTTGTTTAATCCATTACTGCCTTGGGTTGCTGCGCTTAGGATATTACGTGGAAAATACTCTGCCTTTGTACCGTTCTCCACCTGTTGGATCATAGCTGCAAAGCTCATAGGTCCGAACTTTAAAGTTTCCCCCTCAGCTTATAGAAAAATACCCCAAACCGTCCTCGATGTAAGGGTATGGACACAGATGACATAAATCTCCTGCATTGTTGCTGGTTAAAAGAACATTTTAACACTTCATCCCTAACGTTTTATTCTGCATAATTATCACGCATTGGTAATCGTTTGTGTTTTTTTCTGTCGTTTAACAATTAACTCGGTTTGTTTCAGTATCATACAAGAGGATACTAAGTATATATCTGGGGAATAGGTCTTATAAAAATACGTAATCTGACTACAATACGTCCCTAACTGTAGTACTGGGGGAGGTTATATTTTGCGATCAATTTGTCTTCCTGTTAACAGCAGTATGGATGAAGTGTTAGACGGAATCGAACCAAACATGGAATAGTGATTTAAAGTATTAGGCTAAAAAGAGAAAGTAACTGAATGGCCACAGATCAAGGGGTCAAGGCGAGAAGGGAGATAGATACTGCCTTCGGGAAGGTATGCACTCTCTAAGTGCTCTTGTTTGAGTGGCGTGTGTGTGTGTGTGTGTGTGTGTGTGTGTGTGTGTGTGTGTGTGTGTGTGTGTGTGTGTGGCGGGGAGGGGGAGCGTGCGCTCGCGTATTCTTCAAAATCTGAGGAATCATCTGGGGACAGTAATAAGAGACACGTTCACATGCGATGGAAATAAAGGCCTACTCTCCTCCAATGAAAGGGCTTGAAAACAGTCTAGTTTAGTAAATGTCAGTTGTGTTGCGCGCTTACCTCCACAAACAGCTGACATTTGCTTTGCTGTTTTCAAGTCCCTTCATTGGAGGAGATACTTAACCCTTCAGCATGTAGATGATTTTCTTTCGCTTGTCGTTACCAAGTTATTCCTCAGCTTCTGATGGACCTCTTATAGTGAATGATTAATGAAGGCCACATCTAATACTCCAAGTTAGAGAAGTATCGCCCACGCTGAATATAATCGGCTAAAGGTGACGTGAATACGATGCCACCGTATTATGAATGGAATTAACATGACGGGTTCCGAGCTAACGAAGGGACTGCCTGGTTCACTTATATAACTCCAAGGGCGACACTTGATCACTTGGATATTTTATTCAGACAGATGCCAGCCGATTTCCTTTATGAAGGTGAGGCAAAACCCTTCCAACTAAGGATTAAAAATATCAGGTTATGTCATTTAAAACACTCATTACAAGGGGTGAATCCCAAGTTATCAGTACGGTAAGAAGATTGAAATATATGTGACAACACAGTACTGGCAGGGTTTATTTCCCTTCAGTGAATATGACGGCACCTTTATTTTATTCTTGCAACTACCCGACGTTTTCATTCAGATACCCAAATGAGTTATTTGAGAGGAGCATGTGGAGTCACATGGAGAGACAGACTGACAAATGAGGAAATGAAGGAGCGTTGTGGTGTGAATGTGGATATGATAGGAAGCGTTAGGAGAAACCCACTGGGGATGGTTTGGCCATGTGGAGAGGATGGAGAGCGAGAGACTGACGAGGAGAGTGTATGTGAGTGAGGTGGAGGGGGGAGAGGGAGGGGGAGACCAGGGATGAGATGGAGGGATGGAGTGAAGAGGTATATGAGAGAGGGGTGTGTGAGATGAGGGAAATGAATTGAAATTGCGGGGGACAGAGCGACATGGGGGCAACTGGTTTGTGGCCACCCCTTACGGGATTAAGGCATCTAGCAGTAGATAGATAATTATATATAATGTGTGTGTGTGTGTGTGTGTGTGTGTGTGTGTGTGTGTGTGTGTGTGTGTGTGTGTGTGTGTGTGTGTGTGTGTGTGTGTGTGTGTGTGTGTGTGTGTGTGCGTGCGTGCGTGCGTGCGTGCGCGCGCGCGTCAGGGTGGCCCTTATTTGGGCTGAAAATCTAAAATAGAATACAAATATATTATGTCTAACCCAGTCAATGAGTTCCTTTTAATGAAAAAAACATGTTGTGTGAAGTTTGAATAGTATACTTTAATATTTAGGGGGGGCTCAAAGGTCTCAAATGTCTGTCCTACATAGCACCCGTACAGGCGGCAAGTAGTAGTAGTTGTTGTTTCCTAGGCAGTCTGGCCGAACAGCCCAGAGACGACAAGTGTCCACTCTATATCACACATTCATTAGAGAAACAGAAAATAAATATCAAAAAACTTGTTTTTATTGCATTGAAGTCATTGTACAGTACAAACATATGCACACAATTACGAAGGACAATCATCATGTGAATCTTGGTGTTATAGGCGTTTCATATCATGGTTTCTTTCAAAGCAGGGCTGATTTCATTGCATCAGGATAGTCTGTCCGGTTCTGCCCGACAACTCGAAGGGCATACTGCTTCGGTTCCTCGTTTCGAGTGTTTCCTGACCTCGTTGCTTCCTGTGTTGGTGCGACACCTCTTTCAGCAGAGTCGTTGAGCGTTACAAAAGAGTTCACAATCGCCTGAGCAGCCTTGAGCTTATCCCTATCGATCCATGTGCCAAGGTCTTCGTTTAGGAATCCATCTGGTATGCCAAATGTCACAAAGACCTTTCTGCTTTGCTTCGAGACAAAATCAACAAGCGTCATTTGTTTCACATTCTCGAGGTTTAACACCACTCGTTTTGGTGGGTCCTTCTCTCCATTC
The DNA here is from genome assembly GCF_032717465.1 of Coenobita brevimanus. Taxonomy (NCBI): domain Eukaryota; kingdom Metazoa; phylum Arthropoda; class Malacostraca; order Decapoda; family Coenobitidae; genus Coenobita; species Coenobita brevimanus. The sequence goes on along the minus strand of NC_137033.1, from coordinate 54,775,787 downwards.
TTTGTTGAAGCTTCCAGAATGACCTGCTTTGTTGTCAAATCCAACTCTGAATCAAAAAGGCTTAGAGGGATCAGGTCTTCTGACGGATACCATAAATGCCCTGCCATTTTGTGCGATATTGCTACTCCGATGTTTTGTTGTGGGTATGCATGAAGTTGTTGAAGGAGATGGAGGTCATTCCTAGCTCCACTGGAAGTCAGAGATACTTGGAACCAGTCCTTGATGTAAATCTTTGCGAGGAAGATGTTAAGATCGCGCAATCCTTTGGCGTCCCTTGCTTTCAGGTGAAACCGAGACTGGAAACGCCGGGCTTCAAGTCTGTAAATAGCTTTTGCCATCCAGCGTGCATTGTGCATAGGTCAGGGAGCTCTGAACTTTGCCCCATGAGGAGGTGTGTTTCCAAGTAGATTAGCGCCAATTCGAGCAGCTCGCGATAGTCGTCTCGGGGTTAGTTTTTGCATAACTGCTGTTTACTGAAGGCAGTGACGTCATTACAGACATAGACAAACTCAGATGCAGTGAAATCATCTAAGAAAGCATTCTGGAATCTTTCTTGGTCAATGGCTGGCCATTGTGCTTGGAACCACTTAAACACAAGAATTGCCGGTCCAATGGGGGACCCCAAGCGCTCCGCAAAGGCAGCAGGCAAGACTAACTCGAGAATATGGTGCCAGCAGGCAAACTGAAGAAGATTCCTCTCCAAAAGCTGCTCAAGAATTATTAAAGCTCCAAATGATCTGCCTGTGCTTGAACCTATATCGTCGCTCGCCCTTTTCGTCCCACACTCAATTCTTTCTTCGTCCAACACCCTCTTCTTTCTTCGTTCTTGACCCCATTGTTTCTTCGTCCCTCATCCCATTCTTTCTTCGTCCCTCACCGCATTGTTTCTTTGCCCCTCACCCCATTGTTTATTCGTCCCTCACAACCTTCTTTCTTCGCCCCTCACCCCACTCGTTCTTCGTCCCTCACCCATTGTTTCTTCGTCCCACACCCCATTCTTTCCTCGTCCGTCACTCCATTCTTTCTTTGTCCCTCATCTCTTCGTTCCTATCCCCATTTCCTCTTGTCCCTCACCATCTTCCCTCTTCGTCCCTCAACCCCTTTTCACTTAGATCCCTATACCGCTTCCCTCATCCTCCGTGTCTCTCTTTTCCTTTACTTCTCTCCTCCCTCTTTTATCTGTCCCCTCCCGGTCTGTCACTGACATCTTCCCTCTCCCATACCTACTTTCCATTTGCCTCTCCTCCTTACTTTCCCTTGATATCTGTCTTTCCCCCACCCACAACCTTCCTTTCTCTCTCTCTTTTTGTTCTTGATATCATTCCTCCCCCTCCCTACGCTTCGCTTCGACCAGCTCCCCTCACCTCCTTTCCCCCACTATACTTCGTACCTCCCCTCCCCTCCCCTCCCTTCCCATTCCCTCTTCCCACCCCCTGAGCAGCGAGGTAATGGTGCAGTAATGGTGGTGGGGAGTGACAGAATGGCCATCACCAGGGACCGTTGTACTAAACCTCCACTAAAGCCACTACATTAAACTCCAGTGCACTCTCTGACCCTCACCACGCCATGGCACTCGCCACCACCACCACCACCACCACCACCAACACCAACAACAACAACAACAACAGCAACAACAACAACAACAAACCCACATCCACACCGCCACAGCCATTAACCTTACATGCAGTTACTACGTCAGGTGGATCAAGTTGCTTGGGCGAGGCCGTGTTAATCCCGCCATACACGGTCAATTTGATCTGATAGCGAAAGTACTCAATTATATTTATTATTTATTTTTTTTTTTTCACAAATTAGGTTCACCCAGGTAGTAAAGCTGGTTAATGAAAGCTTACAAGGAGCAGTTTCCCCAAAGCTAAATAAAAACGTGTGAAGATGACAAGAATGAAATATAAGTGGTCATACGTGTGTGGGGTTGGTGGAGGATTAGTGCCCCTCCCTGTAAAACAATTAATTCTAAGCCCTCGGCCACCCCGCTTGGGATACATGGCGTCTGGCAATGAATGAATGAATGAATGAATCGTAGTCAAGGGATTATGATGGAATATTCAAAAGGAATCGCCAAGGGAGAAATGTTATCAAACCATCTAATCCGACAAGAATGCAGCAGCTCTCCATCTCTGCTGCATAATCAGTGTTGCTGGGATACACACAGGTGACATAATTGCCAGGTGTGCACACTCACCGCCAGGCTCGGGTGTGCAGAGGAAAAGCAACACAAAAGAAAGCTGGGGAAATGAAAATAAGAAAAAACGGTGAAACAAAAAAGAAAAGAAAAAAGAGAATTGACCGACGCACGCCTCTGAATTGGTGAAAAGAAACAAGTACGGACGCATAGCGCGCGCGCGCGCGTGTGTGTGTGTGTGTGTGTGTGTGTGTGTGTGTGTGTGTGTGTGTGTGTGTGTGTGTGTGTGTGTGTGTGTGTGTGTGTGTGTGTGTGTGTGTGTGTGTGTGTGTGTGTGTGTGAGAGAGAGAGAGAGAGAGAGAATTCACCCTGTTTTCTTCACTTTCTCACTTCCACAGTTTTATCTGTTCCTCTCCATCAAATTCACTAACTTTTCCCCTCACAGTTTCTTTATCCTTCCATTCCCCCTCGTTCGCCTCGCTCAGTCCTCATTTACTTGGGTACCGGTTATCTTCATCTTTGGCCTGACAATTAACCGTATTTGTGCATCTGACGTTGGACTAAGGGATTGAATTCTGGGGCAGTGGATTGAAAGACAGATTTTACGACGTGTCAGTGGGGTCATACAGGACTGCAGTGAACATGAGAATATGAAAATCATTTCCACAAATTCTTCCATCTTCTGAGATGGAACTCGTGCCTACATTGGCCCTAACCCCTGCGCTAACCAGTCCACCGTAATAAAATATAATGTGAGCGTGTGAGGCAATGGAAGCGTAAGACCCATGGAACTTTTCCGACGCCCACCAGCAAAAAATTATACACACGAGGAGCATGTTATTTGGCGCAGGAGAATACTGACGCCATGTTTGATGCCACACAGACGATTTTTTTTTCTTTTGTGGGGGAGGCTCTAGTAATGATGACGTTATGAGGCATCTCAATAAAATATCAAGAGTATATCATAATTGACGTCACCGTAATGAAGATGGAAGTGTTTGGAAATGCAAAGTGTCGAGTAGTTGGTAGATGAAGGAGAAGGGGACCGAGAACGAGGTGGAGAGAAGATGCAAGAGTATGTTAAGAGAGAGTGGTGTGGCATAGAAAGAGGGGCCGTGAAGTGCTGATGGGAACAGAAACTCATTGAAGTTCTGTTGTTGAGGCCATCCATACATGATACAGCGTTAGCCAGTTTATAAACGACGACGATAACTACATATGCATAGAGTTAATAAACAATCATTATTGTGTGTGTGTGGGGGGGGGGGTTATTTCATATGTTATACCATTCCATCTCTTAATTATCCCTCCTTTATTTTCATTTCGATATCAGTTACCGTCACTTTTCTTACTTTCCTCTCTTTCCTTTTTACCTCAGCAACCGCATTTCTACTTAAACCTCTCACAACGATCATTTTTATTGTCTTTTGTTCTTCCTTCACCCAGACAGCTTTATTCATTTTAGGAGGATCTCCGGGTAGAGCAGGAGATAATTACCGTAATTAATTCCCTCAGTGCGAAACGTCTCAGAGGCGATAAATAATTAATGATCACGCCGTAATAATGTTAACATCACACCCTTCATTACCTACCCTTTCCACCATCATCCCTCCCACCCTTCCTTCCCACCCACAGTGTTCCTTCCCCCACACAGTTCCCTCTCTCCTTCCTAGTCTTTCCACTTTCCTTCTGTTTTTCCGTCTTCCCTAATTCTCTCAGGCCTAGTCAATATCTTGCACTCTGTATCATGATTCACTCTCCTTGTCTCTCTCACCCTTTCCTCCTCCCCTCATTTTACTTCCACCCCTTCACAAATCTACTTCCTTTCTCCTTCCTCTCTGCCTTCGCTCCCAAACTGTCCTTATCTCCCACTACCACATAGCTATTTTTTTTCCTTCCCCTCATTCTCCCAACTTCTCTTTCCTTCACTTCCCAGATCCCCTTCATTTTTCTTTTCTCTCCTCCTCCCTAATTTTCCCCTGCCTCTCTTCATCCTTGTCATGATGCGCTCTTCCATGCCTCCTTCTTCCTGTCATTCTCCTTTTCTCTCCCCCTCCGTCATCATCCTTTCTCCTCCCTCTTCTTCTATTTCGTCTTTCCTCCTCCTCAGTGATTATTCTGCTCTCTCACACTTCACATTCTCTTTCTCCCCCACTTCTATTTCCATTGTCTTTCTTCTTCTTCCTCTTCCCCTTTTTTTTCTTTTTTTCCCCTCTTCCCACATTTATTTCGCCCCCATTTATCCCTACCGTCATCTCCTTCCTCATCTGCTCCCTTTCTTTCATTCTCCCTCTCTCACTTTTATCCCCCCCATCCCTCTGGAGTCTTCTTCCGTTCTGTTTTCTCCCTTCCATCTTCCTCACATCGCCCTTCATTTCTCCCCGCCCACGTGCTTCCTACCTCTCCCCCTCCCGCTCTCTCCCCATCCCCCATCAAATCTCCTCCGTTATTTTCTGCCCACTTCCTCTTCCGTTATACCGTCTTCCCCTCTTTATCTCTACCATAATGGCGTTTCCTCACCTCTCACTCCCACTTCGTTCCTTCATCTCCCCTTCATTTTCCCCTCTCTTCTCACTCCATTATTCCAAAATCCCTCTCCTTTTTCCTTTCATTTCCTCCAGCACATCCCTCTTCTCTCTCCTCATCCCCTGTCATTCTCCCCATTCCCTTTCACTCTCCCCATTCACTATTCTCGCACCCATCACCCCTCTCTCTCCACATATCTCGACTCTTTCTTTACCCCTCCCAAAATTCCTCTCCATTCTCTTTCCTCTCGTTCTCCTCCCCTATACTCTCTTCCCCTCTTTTTGCAGTCGTATTGTCTCTTTCTGATTGCTTTCTCCCCCCCCCCCCTCTCTCTCTCTCTTTCTTTCATCTCCCAGTTCTCTCCCACTTCATTTTGCTCCATACTTCCCTCTCTCCATGTCAGTAAATTTCTCTTTTCATCTCCCTAATTCTATCTTTCCACACCAATTTTGATTATTTTTCCTATGTTCATTAATTCCACTATTCCCTGTGTTACTTATCTTCCTTTACCAGCCATTCACCACTTCTTCAATGACTTTTGTGTTCTCTCTCCCCTCATTTTTTCCTCTCCCCTCTATTTCTTCGTTTTCCTCCTATTTTCTCTCCTCATATATCGTTCTTCTTTCCAAACGCATCCTCCCCCCCTTCTGCTTTTTCACCCTCCCAATCTTATTTTCGTACTTTCTGTTCCTGACCCTCCTATTACTCTTTTGTCATGCATCACTATCCTCCCACGCCATGATCTGTTGTAGTTAATTAATCAGTCAGTCAGTTGATCAGTCACTCGCTGTCTTCCACTCGTTGCTTCCTCATCATCGTTTATACCCTCCCTGATAAACCACTTCTTCCAAATCTTTTCATCTGTTCTTCCTTTAAGCACTTCATTAGGGTGGCGTCAGTATTACTTTAGTCTTGCTGCCTCCAGAAAATGTTCTTCAGTTTAGGAGAGACGTCCATCAAGGTAGGGGTTAATGGAGGAACTTTACATTCCTTTCAGTATGAGAGAACTTTTGAATCTGAAATATGATTGATTGTTGGAAGCAGGAATATAAGACAAATGACGTCACAAATGATATTTATTAATGGGAATAACAGTTTCAGTCCGAGGGCTCCATCATTAACTTATGGTTAACGTCAGGTTCGTCTGTTTACCTTAGAGGACTCATGTACTGAACAACTTGGCAAAACCTTGATATAACACCTCCAGATGGGGAGTCTCTCGTTAACTCAGTAAGATCGTTTGAAGTAAGAAAAAATAAAATCCTCATCGTACTGAAGAGTTAACTTCTTCCTTTCTTCACCCTCATTTTTTTTTTTTTTTGTTATCCATTTTCTCGTTTCCCTCTTCCTTCACTGCGTTCAGTATTCCTTCAGGCTCCGTGATGCCTGTGCTCATCTCCTAGACTTTGACTCTTGGACGGGTGGATTACTGTGGCCACGGCATTTTTTTCTTTTCTCAGTCATTTGTAATTCAGGAACCTCTCTCTCCACTCTCCTATTTCCGGGTCAAAACGAAAGGGGTTGGGGAGGGGGTGGCCGACTTTTTCTCATGCGATTAATTGTTTTTTACAGATTCCTCATTTTTTACCCCTACGCCCTGAAACTCCTCCCCCAGTTTTTGCTTCTGCAATTTTTTTTTCTTTAAGGGGGAGAGATTTTTGGGCAGGGTGCGTCCAGGCAATTATCGTTTTTCTTTAATAACATAATACCAGACCCGACCCACCCCACCCTCTCGCTTACACCCACTTCCCTCACGCCTTCCACCCTATTATAACATACCCTTCCCATGTCCTCCCTTTCCTTCTCTCTCTACTGCCCACACCTTCCTTCCTTGTCCCTTATCTCTTACATCGTATCGCACATCCTTTCTCTTTCCTTCCCTTCTTCTAACCCACTCTCCTTCCCCCTCCTACTCACATCTTCCATCACATGCTCGCTCACACTCTCTCTCTCTCTCTCTCTCTCTCTCTCTCTCTCTCTCTCTCTCTCTCTCTCTCTCTCTCTCTCTCGTCAAACAGAAAGAGGTAGGCTACACGAAAAAGCAAAAAAAAAATAAATAAATAAATAAATAAAAACAGCAGACACGGGTGTACTCTAAGTGTCTGTCAGTCCTTCTGACCTAATGTCATTCCCACCCTCAGGAGGATATTCATTAGGGTATAGCAGTGTCGAACCCTACACTCCCTCAGCAACCATTTACATGCTCTGCACTCACCTTCAATGAGCATATCTGACTACTATTAATAGGGATTGGCAGCTTGAGAACAATAGCAGTAGGGAGTGCGGAGACACATTAATACGAGTATAATGACTGTAGTTTGCGTAAATTATGTGTTCACTTGAATTCGTATTCACAACAAGAATAATCATTTTTAATTATCCCTATGACCAGAGACAAGCACGACTGATATTTTACACAAGCTCGCTCTCTCCCGACCCACCCCACCCTCTCGCTTACACCTCCTTCCCTCACGCCTTCCACCCTATTATAACATACCCTTCCCATGTCCTCCCTGAAAAAAATACTCTAAGTGTCTGTCAGTTACTTGGTGTTTAATTGATGCTCAGAGCATATGAAGTTTTCTTGCCTTATATACTCACAAGTCTCACCTGATCTTCACTGAATCCTACTCACCAACTCCATGTTGTCCATGGTGGTGACTGTCTTCAGTCTACCTCGGCTGTGCCTCTTGGACATTGCTCACGTCTGTCCTCTCTGACCAGCCGGCTAATCATCTGATCCGGTAACCTTTATGACTCTCCCTATATTCATTTCTTGTCCTATATTCACTTTCTGGAGCACTGTCTTGCCGTGTACTTGAGTTGTCTTGCCTCGTACTTGAGTTACTTAGGTATAAAATTAATGATGCGTTCACTTATACTTTCTCTAATGATCTCTTACTAAAACTAAGGATGCACTTATTCGTGACCTCGTACTAAAATTAATGATGCACCTATAGCTACTCTTTCTTGTGATCTTTTACAAAAATTAATGATGCAGTTACTATATAGTACTCTCTCTCTCGCAACCCGTTTTTCTTATCCCACGCCCCACAGGTAATCCTTGGTACTCCACAAGAATCTGACATGCGCCAAGTATAGTATATACCCTTGCATGTTTTCTGTCCCCTCCTATTACCAGTCTCCACTTCCTCATTCTGCGACCTTCTATGTCTCCCACCGTCTCTAGGTCCCCACTGCAACTTCTTGTGCTTCCAATGCTTTTGTTCTAATCTCATGAAGCTTACGCTTAATGGTCTTGTATGCCTCCTTAAGTAAACTGAGACTCTGTGTCTGTAGCAGCTGTGTCCACTCCTCCATTTCCTTCTCCTTCTCCATTCTCCTCTTCCTACCTAAGCCCAGGCCCTTGACCAAGATTGACGGGTGAATAAGACGGGCCTGTGGCATGGGAATTGGCTGCCCATTTGTTTAATGGCGTCAAAATCTAAAGCATCACATGTGTTGGTGTCGGGCTGAGAGTCGGGGTGGTGTATGTCATCCAGTGAGTAACTGTTGCCATTCCAACAGTAGTTTGTCTTCCCACATGTTCTCACATGTTTCCGCCTTAATGTCAGCTCGAATATATAACAGCCTTTCACTCACAGTTACAGTGTTACTTACGCAGATTCCCATGTGCATTTCTGTGAGACAGTGTGAGTCGGAGAAAGGGCTGCAAGAGGGTGAGGGACAGGGTGACATGGAGTCGATCCATTTGTGGCCATCTCTTCTGGAATTAAGACGTCTAGCAAAATACAGACGGGCAAATTTCCAACTCTACACTCCAAAAATCTTCAACTCCTATATACGAGAATACCTGTGCATGAAGTGTCGGGTGGAGGTGGGATCACTTTTCCAGTAACAAATTGGTGTTTTTCACTCCTGTGGATCAGATGGCATTCAGGAACTGGTAATTACGGCTTGAACATGAAGCTGCCCACCTACAACATGTCAGGCATATGCAGTCTTTACAAAGCACCTGTGCACCTGTTTTTGTACCCCAGGGCAGGCACAGTACGTTTGGTGATCCACACCAGGATGGGGTGTTGTTGCTGCTGCTACTTTACTCCAACTTGCCTGGCTGAGCAGACCTGTCGACCGCAGGTAAACTAATGCCCCTATGGGTTCGTCTCATAAGTTATTAACACCTCTGCTGCTGTGTCTGCGTCTTAGGAAGGAGTATTAACGTGGAAAACTGTTGAGCCAGTCAGTCAGTCAGTAAGTGGTAAAGCCATGCATGAACATGACTGAAGTGCATGTATATGATTGGTATAAATATGTATATTAATACTGTTACGTGTTGCTGAGCGTACACATATTGAAAAATCTTATTAAATCATATCTATAAGCAGGCTGTATTTGCTGTTTAAAATTATAATTACAGCAGTTACTAAAACTTTGTAGTTAACATACAGTGTATGTGGTGCTGGGGAGGATCGCCATCACGTTGTGGCATCGTTATGACTGAGGGGCGGAGCTCCTCGGATATACAAACGTATTTCAGTCGCCTCCATATTCCCCCGAAAGGAGGACGGTGGACTGTGGAAGAAAGGGAATTTTCGTTCTGCAGCCACGTTCAAATGAATTAGGGGGTTGCCGATCTTCCTCCTCCTCCTTCTAACCTGTGCATCTGCTTGTATCGTACGGTATTACTTTGCAGTAAGGCAGTTACTGGAGGAAGTGTCTGAGATTTGGTGTTAAATAAATGTGAAGTTTACGAATCTGCGAAAGGTGTATGACCGAAGTAACACTTAGGGATTAGGGAAGGTATTATGTTTGTATGTAAACAGTATGGGATTATGGAAGGCGTTATATGTGAATGGTATGCAGGGTAAGTTCCTGAATGCTGTGAGAGAGTTTTTATGATAAGGTGAAACGCGTCAGTGGACGGACTCTTTAGGGAATGGTTTAGTATCAGGACTAAAATGAGGCAATATTGTGTAATGGATCTGGTTAGGCGACAAAAAAAGGAAACAGTTGCGATGATGGGAATGAAGATGAGTTTGGAAGATGAAGTATTTCAGATATGATAAATGCAGATAATGATGAGTTGCATGCTAATAGTAAACGGGATCTTTGCAAACTGGTTCAGAGTTGCGTAACTGCAAGCAGCCAGGTTTGAAAATAATAGAATATAAGACTGAGGTGATGGTTGTTGAGAGAGAAGGTGACTTCCCGTATGATGTGTTAGTGAACAAAGAGACGAATTGATGATAACGTTTTTAGTACTTTGGTGCAGTGATGGAAAAGATTTTGAAACGGAAATTGCCAGGAGATAAAAAGATTCAAGACTGTAAAGCGTCTGGTGCCATGAAAGCCGTGGTAATAAATTTAGAACTGGATATAGTGGCTGTAAGAGGTCTGCATGTTGGCTTATTGGTTCCCACATTAACGTAACCTAAGCATAAACATTCAAATGTTAAAAGAGTAAAAATGGGACTCTTAAGAGTAAACGTGGGTTCCATAGCTGGAAAAAGAAGAAAGTACGGTAGCGATTTGTGGAAGATTTGCGATAGGGAACTCTGCTGACCAATGAGTAAATATGAGTAAATGAGGCGTTGATGATTAAAAAAAAAAAAAAAAAAAACTAGATATGGTGGGTGAATAGGTATGCGGCACATGGAAGTTAAGAAGAAATAGAAATATGAGTAGACTGAAAATGTATGGAGATTCACTTGACAAGGATTTTACCCCTTTTTTAACTTGGGAATTGACAGAATGGTGTTCATCCCATATTCAGCACAAAGCATATTTTAAAGTATAATGTGTGGCATGTGAAGTGGACCTGAGAATTTCGAGGATGATAATGAGAAGTGAATGGATATATGGCCTATTTTGCAGCTTAAAATGTTGGTGATTTTTGTGATTTTTGTATTTTCTTGTGTCTATGTTTGGATCCCTCCTGGTCCGCGTATCCTGAGGTGAGTGTTAAAACCAAATTTTTCATACTGTTAGTACAAGGATGATGAGAGTTAATGGAAGTGAAGTGATGGGATGGATCAGAGTGAATGAGAGAAACGAGGGAAACATGAAAGGTGGCCTACGGTGGAAGCATAACGGCGAATCGAAAAGTGACCTGCAGCTGGCTGAGGTTAAAACTAATTTGTAGGATAATTTTACTGGGAATTAGCAGATACAAACAAACACTGACAGGGAAAGACAGAGGCAGTAAAGTTATGTAGGTGGGTAAAAGAACTTGACAGAAACTTCAGTAAGTGGACGAGAATCCCCCCCTCCCCCTTCCTTTTCTCATTAACAGCAGTGGCGAAACTCATAAGGTGACCACAGGACTTTGGTGGGGAAGGGGAGGATGTAATAGTAGTAATTGATTTCCCTCTCCCCCCCCCTGTTAGAGAAGAGGGGGGGGGCTGGGCCACCTCGTAGCCCAGTGGGGGAGGATGGTTACTGGGGGAAAGTGGGTGGGGAGAGGATAGAGAGTTGAGGGACAGTAGGATGGATGGGAGAACGGGTAGGTAAAATTGAATGAGAGTCAGAAATTGCGTAGAAGAAGATGGAGAGCGGAGAGGGGAAGGGTTGGAAGTCGAATTAATGACAAGGGTGAATCAACAGGAAGATGCATGGGCAGAGGAAGATGTGTGAGTGACGAGGAAGGAAGCGCTTGGGCGTGGAGGGTGTGCAGATGGGAACAGAGGGAGAAAGGGTGAGGAGGGAGAGTGGGCCAAGAGAGAAAGTATTATTTGTTTGGTGGAGACGGGAAAGAGAGATGGCCAGTGGGGAAGAGGGGGTGAAGAGAGAAGAATAAGATGAAAAGGGGAGGGGAGGGAATACAAAGACGTAGAAATACAGTGGAAAACAAACATTTACTTCTTGTACTGTAGATTATGACGAATGTATCAGTTCTAACAGTCGAAGATAAGATCAAGAAGGTTCCCCTCACCATAAGCAACAGTCTGCAGTCAGAGCCGGCAGCATGAGAAGGACCACCATGCTGTATACTGTACAGGAAAATTGCTGGGGATATTTCACAGGAACGCATGAATGGACAATTACATTATACATTATCTTCATCTGTAAGGGAAAAATAACATTGATAAATTTCATAAATGCATAACGGTATCCTCCGTAATCTTGATGAGAGAATATAGTCATTTATTTAGCATATAGCCCTAAACATGTTTATATGGAAATTAAAAACTGGATGTTAAATACAAATATATTGTAATGCTAGTACTGTATCATAGTACACATTGCTGGGCAGTTCTTCCTTATAACAGCAACCCGTCGGAGGTGGAAGCGCTTGATTCATTTGACTGGAAACGTCTGCCAACTAACGGGCGCATTTTCTCATGTAATGTATCTGGTCCCTCGTTAGGTATTTATCAGCAGCCACGTTATCAGGTCCCTTGCTCTTCGATAAGGAGATGTAACTACTAAACTATCGTCGTATGGTTTATTCGTCAACCTGAGTATACAGTATGTTCTCCAACAATTTTTTAAATACTGCGACCAGCATTGAACATAAGAGCTACTCTAAATGCAGGTCCGTTAGTGAATTGTATGTGATAAGAATAATCGAATGCTTTACCGATGAATGTGCTCACTGTTTCCATTTATTTTACCTTCTGAAGTTGAGCATAATTCATTGAACAAAAATAATTTTATTATTTTTATACGAACATCTAATACCCTGCAATTATCAGTATTAACTCATTTGCCGTGTTAAGTGTTATTAAACAGTTTACCAAGATTTTTGTTAATTATTCGTGTATGTGGGTGTGTCTGCTTTCTTGTAGATATGAATATTTTACTACACAAACCTTCGTCAGTATCATTTACGTAACCCTGAAACAGAATGGAATGCTGGTAATGATTTCTAACAACTTGGACATTTCTGATAAAGTTACTGGATGGTAATTTTCGGGCATTAAATTTATTGTCCCATTTAAATATTGATGAGGCCAGCGAATTAACAGTGGATCGAGTTGGATGGATGAAATAGTTACCGAGGCGCACATGACAGGGTTTTGCACTGTGTGTGTGTGTGTGTGTGTGTGTGTGTGTGTGTGTGTGTGTGTGTGTGTGTGTGTGTGTGTTCCTTAATTGTCAATGACTTGTCTTGTCAGGCAGATGTATTTGAAGCGGATGTACCAAAAAAAAAAAAGAAAGTGCAAACGGTTAGGCATATGAAGTTAAGGCAGAATTCCAAGGGCTTGAATGATATGTGAATGAGTGTGTGGCCCATTACACTGGGAGAGGTTTAGATAGTTCTCCCACGTTCGTATTCTCTCATTCCATGTTTTTATTGATCCTTCTTCATCCTTAGTCGAGGAAAGAATGTGTCAGGATAATGACGAGGATGACGACGATGACTGATGATAATAATGGAGTGTCGTATACAAGTTTCCAGAAGTGGGGTACAGTGCCATTCTTTATACTCTGAACAGATGAAGAATCTGGTATATCATTCGTCACTTTTTTTTTTTAATGTCACTGAAAGAATTTGTATCTGTCCCAGGTGTTTGTTAAGTTCACTGACTGCAATCAGGGTTTTGGTAGGAGGATAAGCAGGAAAAGAGGTAGAGGAGGAGGAGGAGCAGAAAGAGAAGGCTGAGGAACAGAGAGGAGAGAGATAATGGAATGAAGAATTGAAGAAAAATAAATAAATGAATTGGGGAGGATCTTATGTGGAAAGAAAGAAGATGAGTTGTGTGGAAAGAGAGGAGAAGAGATGTAAAGAGGAAGAGGAGATTGGAGGAGGGGTGAAGAGGTAATGGTGAGGAGAGAGAGAGAGAGAGAGAGAGAGAGAGAGAGAGAGAGATGGCCGGGAGGTGGTGAGACTGAAGTCTGTGGACGATAATGACAAAGATGATGAGAAAGAGAAAGAGGGGAAGAACTGGGTGATTGAGAGAATAATGAAGTCTGTGAAGGGACAGGCGTGTGTGTGTTTAATAATACTACCGCCTGAACAATATGCTTTAAGTAATGCCTTCCATCTCTGCTCTCGTTTCTCATTACAATATTTTCCCTGCATGACCATTACTCCAGAGCCGCATGAGTTGAGGAATAAGTTAACCTTAATAGTCTTTGCACTTGTATTCAAAATAGTTTAATGCTTTTAGTATGATGGCTGTTTTGCCTGTGTCACCACGTACTGTATCTTAGAATAAAGGGTGCTTCCTTCTTTTGTTTTTTGTTGTTTTTGTGTATAGAGAATGTTTTAAAAATATACAGTCGTTACATCTATCTCAGGTAACCTACAAAACCCATTTAACATGATGTAATAACCTGTCCATGTTCAGCCACCCACCACCATCCCTACCATCTCGACCACTTCTCTACACCCCCCACCCTTTTCTATCCCCATCTTCTCACACACTGAACACTAAAAAGAAACGTGTCCTCCACCAGCACCGTGAATAATAGTGTCCATCTTTAAAAGGCATTCTCATCCCTTCCTGCCCCACAACCCAAACGTTTCTGCCTATCCCAAGGATTTATTAGACTGCCCACCTTTAAACTTGTACTGTCCCTCTCGACTTCCTTCAGCATCCATCTTCACAACATGCTCTTCACTCACAGTGCCCCACCATCCATCACCATCCCAACCCATCCCACCCTCTCCACACATTTCTGCTCTGGTTTTGTGAATATCATACCAATGACTGTCTCGACCACTAACTAACCTAAATGCCCAATATTCATAGGGTGTACTGTACTTCCCCCGTCATGCTACACCTCATTTATCACTGGCCATTCCCCTCCACACACTCGGCTTCACTCACCAGACCCACCTTATTCTGTCGTGAAAGACTTGAATCGAGAAACTGTTATTATTGCACTGAATACTGCAAACTTTCTACCTTCGCTTCTTCGATTGTGCTAAAGCAGTGAATCTCTTATTTAAGTTGTGTTAGACAGTACAGAGGCAGTAAATATTAAACAACCAATCCTATACTATCCCCTTGAAGCGTAAGGGCTCGGGGTCAGGCTACCATAATCCAGAATATTAAAGGGTACCGGTAGGACACCAACAGTATTCTGGCAACATTTTACATAATGGAAAAGCTTCTGATCGCCTCGAGGATATTAAGCAGCACACTTTCGCCACATCTATCTCTGAACCAAAAACACGACTAGTAGACCACTAGGCGTCTAATGAATTTATATATAGGTCCAGGAAATATGTCTTAATGAATTAATGAACATAGTCTAATGACACTGAAAATTGTTATGTTGGTCAGTGTACCTTCAAAATGGGTGGAGTCTTAGGCTTTTCGCCTTAGCCCCCCCCCCCCTCGTCTGACTCATCGCTACAGTGGAGCATCTCTCATCCTCTAACTACAATTTTATTTGTTACTGATCTTCTGAACCGTCACCTTGCATCACGATTCTCCCCCTGTTACAGCGGCGCACAGTACTCTTGTAGCAGCGCATTTTCACTCTTTTTGTCTCTGATTCCAAACATAATATTTGATCGGTACTCTCAGTTCTTCAAATGTACATAACTGGTCAACTCTGGAACGGTATATTTTAGGCTGTTCTTACGGCTCCTTTGCCTATGACCTTAAGTCTTTTAAACGCAGTGTGCTCAGACATTTCGAAATAAATAGAGAACAATCTTGATATTGGTTGACATTTGTTCGGAAACGCAGTGCAGGCTTTTACCATGTGGGTTTATATTCTTCCATAAAAAGAATACATGACGATGCATAGCAAATTAAAATAATACAGGGCTTCAGTAATTTACACTAAATCAAAATCTTGCCAGAACAGTGGGTGCTGGCGTGCCGGCGTGGGCCTGGGTGTGAGTGTGGGTGGGGATGTGGGCGTAGGTGTGAGTGGAGGGTAAACATAGGCAACGCAACGCCCCCCACCCCCTACTTCCTTGCACACCTGACCAAGCGCATAACTGCCCTCCCCCCCCAATCTTTTCTTTTAACGGTGGAAGTAAGGAGAACGCCTTGAGACACATTACTTGGGTCCTTCAGATTCCTTGCGCAGGCCATGTTAAAATCTCTCTCTTTTTTTTTTTTTTTACTTTCTCGTTATTAAAACAGTGGTAGGTGGGGGCGCTCACCATCCATTCACTCGATGTAGTGCTGCTCTCGAGTGTCTGCCCTTTTCTCTCTTCCTTCTTTCCTTTCCTTCATTCTTTCCTCTACCATCTGCCTACGGGTGACTTTACACTCTCTCTTCTGTCTTATTTTTTTCCCTCATTCGTTCCTCTTCCTTCTGCCTATGGGTGACTGTACACTGAGTGACAAGCCAAATGGTTTCCTGTACACCAGGAAACCATTTACTACGCTGGGTGGTAACCATATAACCAAATTATAGCGCCTGGTGGTTTAGTGGATAATTATGGCGCTCCAATCGGATTGAGCCGGTGAAGGTTTATATCCAAGGGATGGCTGGGGTTTGTTGCTCATGTAATGCGACTCAGAGATGAGTGAGGCAGGTCACTCTCATCTTAAATGTCAGGCCCAACTTGCCTATCTCCGGGCTCCTACGCTCCTTATGGGGCAACATAGGATTGGGTGATGGATGGATGGATGAAGGAAAAAAAAAAACTACTTAAGACACAACATTCTATCGATCAAAAGTCACCAGTTCACTACAAGACACATAACTATGTAAAGTTTCATGACTATAGTGAATACTTTCTGAGCTCTGTCTCGGAAACAGAATCTCTACACCCGACCAGCTGCTCTGCTGCCCAACTCTACGGACGGACACCTATTGATCCCAGTGATAAATATAGGCAACGGTACGCTGTGCAACCCTCCATCTGATCAAGCACATACCCCCCACTTCCCTGCACACTTAACGAAGCACATAACAGTCCTCCCGCTCTCCACTTGTATAACACGGAGACATTAAAAGTTAAAAATTAACGTACTTTAACCATGGTAATAATGAAGGTACGAGCAGATTTGATGAAATTATGACTCCTGCTTTTTTCATTTAGGCAGCCAGTTTTATTATTACATGATAGGTACAGTCATGAAAACATAATTAGATATTCATGCAATCATTTATCATGTACAGTTTCTGCCTCCTTGGTGTAGTAGTTGCAGTTTTAATACAAAAATGCATTGGGCCCTTCAGATTCCATGTGCAGGTCACATTTCACATTGAAATCTCTGATTTTTTATTTTATTTTTCATTATTAAACACACACACACACACACACACACACACACACACACACACACACACACACACACACACACACACAACTACTTAAGACACAGCATTCTTCCTATCAAAAAGCACCCGTTCACCATAAGACACATTACAATGTGAAATTTCATGAATCTGTAGTGAATACTTTCTGAGTTCTGGCCTGGAAACGAAATCTCTGTCACTTATTGTTGTTGATCCCAGTGATAACAATACCCTTCTCTGCCGTCGTCAGGTGAAGGGTAACATCACCCTCCTCTGACTGTCAGATGGACGGTAAAAAGCTAATTATACATCAACAGGCACCATCCTGCCTGCCTTACCTGGCCGTTTGTTGTAACTGGGGCTTAATTGATGACGCTGATACACATAGCCTTCCCCCTCTCCCTCACACCCTCCTCACCCTTTCCCCGCTTCTCACTCCCTCAATCACTTTCCTCTCTCTTTCTCCCCTCGCCCTTCCCTCTCTGTTCTTGACTTTTCTCCCACAGTCTCACTCTTCTCTTCCTCCCTCCCTGTTAATCATTCTCTTTTGTATTCCCTCATCTACAGTCTTTCCTTCTTCACCTGTGTGTGTGTGTGTGTGTGTGTGTGTGTGTGTGTGTGTGTGTGTGTGTGTGTGTGTGTGTGTGTGTGTGTGTGTGTGTGTGTGTGTGTGTGTGTTTGTAATTAAAATTCTGAAATACCAGTACTTATCCAATTTTCGAAAATCAGCTTTAAATGTCATGTATTTATGGTGGTGGGGAATGAATGCAGTTATGATCAAGGTTTTGTTTGCATGGAGTTTGAAAGTACTGTATGTAAATGTCGTTGTCAGAAAGAGAGAGAGAGAGAGAGAGAGAGAGAGAGAGAGAGAGAGAGAGAGAGAGAGAGAGAGAGGGAGAGAGATGATTGGTTAAGTAATATTGTTTGTGGCAGTGGACCCTTTAAAAGTTGAAGTTTTTGATGACAACAGAATGGGACGTTTGTGGTACTGTACTTTAAATGGTGGTGATGGCAATGATGGGTAAACTCTGTGGATGTGGTAGTATTTTTAGGTTGTAGTAATGAAGGTGTTTGGCGTTACTGGTACCTTTATTTTCATCCCTAGTGTACGTACGACAACATCCTCTGCATTATAGTCTTGCTGCATTCACATGATTTTATTGAGATTATTGGTAACTTTAATGTGAATGGGTTACATACAGACTTCTTTGAACTATGTCATTACTTCGTTGTTTTCATAAGCTGTAGATAATAAGAATTAGATACAAACGTCATCACATAACAGTCAGTAATAACGGACAACGGTAAGCAATGACTGTGGAAATGGTAGTATATCAACTCTTAGGTTCGTATGACTCACTTTCATCTGAATGTGTGTCATACTTTAGCTGGTATAGAATACTAGGATTGTCCCAACCATGAGAGGGTAATGGTACTAGTCATTACACTTTGAAGCTCCTGTGTCTGACTCTTAGGTAAATAAAATCGTTTGGCCTTAGCTGAAATAGAATACCATTACCAGATACTAGAAATGTCCTGGCCGTGAGGGTTGAAGTGGTAATACTGAAGCTGATATTTCTTTCTGAACAGCTGCCCAAAGGAAGGCTGAGATGTGGTTTGGACAGATGGAGAGTGTGTGTGAGAGTGCTGTAATTGAGTGACGCCATGCACAGACTTCAACACGGAAGTGAGACTTAATTCCAAATTGTAAGCCATTTTAGCACCCCTCTGAAATGATGAATTTATTTCATTTAGCCCCAACCCAACTTAAATAGCCTACCGAGTCCTAACTTAATGAACATAACCCAACACCCAAGCCTATCTATCTATCTATCTATATACCTAGGCTGCTTCCCCCAAGGAAAGGGAGGTAGCCGAGACAGGACGACTCACTCTCCATTTACTCATCCATTCAAACACATTCATTCGCATCTTAGCCCCAAAGGGGAGAACGGACAGATCCTCACCGCATCACACCGCACAAGGGTCAACTGCGCAATGCAATCAGTGACATCCGCAGCAGGGCCCGACAGCAGAACTGGTTTACCCCTGCCACATCACAACAGACCCATCCCCTTACCCGCACCCAAGCCTAATCGAACGTAATGCTAATCAACCCGAACCTAGACCCTCCTGGTAAATTAAAGTGGCCAACTTTACCACAGTTTGGACATCTACTAAGAGAAAGTCACCGCAGTCAGATCGAGGATAACGTAGTATGAAGTGTGTAGAAGGAACATCAGGATCGCGTTACAGGGCTTGACAGAACTGGCGCAGGAATCTGTGCAGTGGACACATTGGAAATGATGTAAACAAGGTTCACCCAGGCAAACACGTAACATTGACACTCAATATGTATGCACGTAGTTCGGTGTTTATACTGTACGGATCTATGCACGATATAAATGTGTGTATGTATTTAGGTAACTGTTGTTATTGACATCAGCGGCATTTACATTGGCGATGAGGCGGCGGTTGTAGTGATGGTTGTGGTAGCATTAGTCATGGAACGTTGGCAGTGGCGTTGGCGGTGAAACAATGATGCTGGCGGTGACGATGGTGGTACTGGTGGTGAGACGACAGCAGTAGTGGTGGCATTGGAGGCGGTAGCAGTGGCATCAGCTGTGAGGCTGTGCAAGTTGTATTGCCAGCGAGGCATTGCGTAGGCATTGGCGGAGAGGCAGCGCGATAGCACTTGCGACGGGGGTATTGGCAGTGAGGCTGCAGCAGTAGTGGCGATGTCGGAGGCAGTGGTAGCATTTGCGGTGAGGTGACAGCAGTAGTAGTGATACCGGTGGCAAAGGCGGCATTGGGGTTGAGGTGACAGTAGTAGTGGCGATGTCGGTGACTGTAGTGGCATTGGTGGTGAGGTGACAGCAGTAGTGGCGATGTCGGTGACTGTAGTGGCATTGGTGGTGAGGTGACAGCAGTAGTGGCGATGTCGGTGACTGTAGTGGCATTGGTGGTGAGGTGACAGCAGTAGTGGCGATGTCGGTGACTGTAGTGCCATTTGCCGTGAGGTGACAGCAGTAGTGGTGATGCCGGTGGTAGTGGTGGCATTTGCGGTGAGGTGACAGCAGTAGTGGTGATACCGGTGGCAAAGGTAGCATTTGGGTTGAGGTGACAGTAGTAGTGGCGATGTCGGTGACTGTATTGGCATTGGTGGTGAGGTGGCAGCAGTAGTGGTGATGTCGGTGGCAAAGGTGGCATTGGCGGTGAGGTGGCAACAGCAATGGTGATGCCGGTGGCAGTGGTGGCACTGGTGGTGAGGTGGCACAAGTAGCGGCACTGGCGGAGGCAGTGGAATCGAGGGTGAAATGACAGTAGCAATGACGGCGATGGTGGCATAGCAGCGAGACGGCAGCAGTGGTAATTGCGACAGTGGCACTGTAGTGAGGAGGCTATAGTAGTGATTGCGATGGTGGCACCGCGGTGGGGTGGTGGCAGCATCAGTGGTGGCGGTAGCATTGTCGGTGAAGTGGTGTCGGTGGCAGTGGCAGCGAGGCAGCAGCGGTGGCATTCGAGGTGATGCGGAACAGCTGGTGGTGATGACAAAAATGTGAACTGTATATAAAATATAAGTTAATATTCAACACGGCAAGTAAAATAACAGTATGGTTTTAAAAATGACATTTGGATGAGTTGCATCATTTGGATGATGGAACTGAAAATCCTGAAAATTTTTACATCTGAAAAAAAAAAAAAAAAATGCAATGTGGGTAACTGAGCTGGCTGTGAAAACTGGTGATTAACAGTGAATTAGTGTGCTTTGTGGCTTAATTATACCGTAAATCCTGTTAATTTGGACTATCTGGGAGGGAAGCATGTCCTGTTAACTGGTTTTCTGAATAAACTGGGTTTCAGAGAAAAGGACACACATACCATACTAAGTAACTGAAATGGTCTTGTAAACAAGGTCTTGGATTGTCTAAAGGACTGAACAAAACTTTTTTCCTTACCTCAGCATGTTTTTTTTTTTTCTGTAATGCACAACAAACAGCACAAAAGATGTTAATCTATATTTAATTTACAATGCAGACACAGTAGTAATTATCCAAACACAACCTGTGTCGCCCACACAACAAATCTCCATCTCCCCTCAGCAATGGCCGCTGCATTATTATAGGCCAATTCGGTGTTATCTCGGATTGCCACCACCTGCAGGGTAGGACTGGCAGCACAGGGTCCTCCTGGTTGCAATCAGGCAACTGTGCCGTCAGCGGTTGTTGCAAATACTGATCATTCTTGTCAGCAGAGAAGCACAGGTTCGGCCTTATATTTCACTACTATCTGTGATCTTAGTACCAGTCTGAATTCCGTTCACTTTTCCCTCGTCTATATCCCCGCTGGCCCTGTTCCTCACAGAAACCCAAATCTCTCCCTCTACTGACATATCCCCAATTTTGTTTTCCTGGTTATCATCTCCTCACACACTCACGTAACAAGGGTGGCACCTGTTATTATATCAAAACTGAATTTGCAGTCAGCACTATTTTTGAACTTCACTTAAACTCATTTGGTTATTCAGCATATAAACTAAATTATCTAAATAATACCAAATATATCTGTATAGTTTATGGTATCCCCAATGCTTCTTCAGACCCCAGCGTATGTGACTCCATATCCACACAGTTCACTGATCTTAACCTTACCCACACCACTGAAAGTACTGTTTTGGGTGATTTTGACGTCCATAATGTAAATTGATCATTGCATTCTGCCAGGACTGACGATACTGGTCTGGAATGCGAGCTCTTTGCAATACTGTTTAATCTCATATAATTGATAAAACAGCCAACCAGAGCTCCAGATAATTCTGGCCATAACGCCTATCTCTTGGACCTATTCCTGACAAATAATCCAGATCAATACAGGATAGAAGTACCGTCACCACATCGATCCTCCGACTACAGTCTCATCAAAACTTCATTACAGTAGTCAGGTGCCTCAGACCTCCCCATTCTGAACCAGTCAGGGTGACCAGATGACACTTTGATAGAGCAGACTGGAATTGATTTAGAAATTATTTTACTGATATTCCATGGCAATCTTTCTTCTCCAGAATCATCAATTCTACCCAGTCCCTCATTAATGACTTAATACAAGCCATACTCAAAATGGCTTAGCAGCAATTGTGCCAGAGCAGTGACCCCAAAGTCCTTAACGTAGAACTTTTACTTAAAATCAAAGTAATCTGAATTGGTCAGTCAATTAAAAATTGCTAGAAACCACACAAAAGCAGTATAAAATCTTGTTAAATCAAACTTTCTTCACAACCAAGCATCTAAGCTATTAAATAATCCTAATGACAATAAAATATTCTAGTCAACTCTCACTTCTTTCAGTAATAATTTTAACAAGTCATCACACATTGCTCCACTAAAATCTTCTGATAGTAACACTATAAATGACCCTTGTGGTAAAGTGAACATCCTTACCGGTATATTTACCAGGAATTCTACCTTTGAGGAAGTCAGCCAGAATGTCCCAGTACTAGAACTTGAACTTGACTCTCCCGAAATTACTCGACTTAAGATGCAGACTAGATACGTAAAATCCATTCTAGACAAATTACCAACCAACAAAGTTCCAGGTCTTGCATTGTTTTGAAAAATTGTTCCCCAGAACTTAATTCTGTTCTAGCTGAATCATTCAGACTACAGTATGCATACGTACTTCTTCATTCCTTAATTCTTGGAAAGAAGCCAATATCCACCCAATTACGAAGAAAGGAAGTTCCTCTGACCCCTCAGAGTACAGACCAATAGCTATCACATCTTTTGTTGGTAAAGTTCTTGACATTGTAATTAATAAGCACATTGTTCAACGTCTTGAATCCAACAAGTTAATTAATGATAGACAGAATGGTTTTCGCCAAGAAAGATCCACTATTGATATTCTCAATCTCCTGACTCAATCTACTCATCAGTCATTTGACCAACATGGGGAAACTCATGCAATAGCCCTTGATATTTCCAAAGCTTTTGACAGTGTGTGGCACTGTTCCCTGCTGTGCAAACTCCCTTGTTATGGCCTATCATATTTTGTTCCTCTGATTTCCTCATACCGCAGTGACAGAAAGATAAAAGTAGATGATATATATTCCAATTTCCACTCGATTAACGCAGGCGTGCCACAAGGATCAGTTCTGGCTCCAACCCTATTCCTAATTCCTATTAATGAACTCATATCTGTCACCCATAATCCATTCATTCATATGCAGATGATTCAACACTTCGCAGTTCATTCACAATTAAGCACCCATTCACAAAGTTTAATATCTCTAACTCACAACTCACACCGCAATCTCCATAAGTCAAGACTTATCTAAGATCATTGAATGGGAACAAAATAACATTGTATCATTTAATCCTAGGAAAACTAGCTATACACAATTTACTACTAGACGGATATTGACTGATTCCTATATTACCTTCAGTGGTACTATTATGCCTATCTTAAAAAGGATTGAAATTCTCGGTGTTTTACTTAACAGTTCCCTCACTTAGACCTCTCATGTTTGATCACCTGCTAAAACTGCTTCATAGAAACTTGGGTTATTGTACAGAGTCTGCAACTTTTTCATTGACAAGCAATTAGCTATACGTTACAAGAGTCATGTGTTCTTTGAACTGGAATATGGCTTACTCTTGTGGAATGGATGTGGAGAGGTTGCTTTAAAAGAACTGGACAAAATTCAGAACAAAAATATTATAATTATTAATATCTCTAATATTACAAATGAACTACCTCCCCTACAAGGAATGTTGCTCCTGATGGATTATTATTTTACAGACACTTTTATGACAAATGCTCAGACGAAGTTCCATCCATTCTGCCGCCTCTCCACGCCTTCCCCCGCGCTACACAGGCATCTGGTAACGCTCATGACTGGACTGTCATACTGCCATATTGCAAAACTTCTGCCTGTCAGAATTCTTATATTCCCCGAACTGCATCTAACTCACTTCCCCAGAGTGGTTTCCCCCCAGACTTCAAACTACGGCTGTGCAAGTCCAACTGTTACAAATCTTTTATGAACAGAGGACAACTTTAATCTGATGTATGGATTTTTTTTTTTATTCTTTTGTTTTTCCTTCCTCTTTTCTACAGTATTATTGTAAAGAAAATTTAGCAAAAAGCAGCCAGTCATGCTTCATGTCAGCATTGTGGTGTGTACATAACTGCTGTTTTGATGATTCCGTTACAGTCTGTATTATTTATGTAATAATAATAATTAAGCTTTTTTGTGGTGTTTGTTTTGCATTACAGTGAAATCATAAGCAGAAGAAAAAAAATGCTGTTTAGTATTGCAAGTTAAACTGACTTAGTGTATGGTTACAAGGCTTTCCATCATTCTATATCGCACGTGTTTGTTCCATGACCATATTTGTGCTTTTCCTCATGACTTGTAAATGTAATAATGTGCATGAATACTGATATTCAATACAGTATACAATATTACGTTGCAGGTTTGATGTTTCAAAGGATTATTAATAATTATAATCCGATGGGTGATACAGATTGTATCATGACTCAAGCTAGTTTAAGCATTATTAGTCTGAAGTCAGCCAGTTGATATAAAGCGGGTTTCCAGGTAAAGCGAGTCCAGATTAGGTGAGTTTTACTATAAATGATAAAGTCAAACTGTGTATGTGTTTGTGCGTTCATCGCATCTTTCACGAGAATGGTAATAGATATCGACCTAATTCTTTTTGCATTATGTCTGGGTAAATCCAGGGAGTGTCAGAAAAATACCAAACAAAAATTTTGCTGATCTTGCGCGACATGACGGGGCTAAATTGTCGGAAATTGCGACACATGATATTGTCTGTCTGTGGGTTTGTTTGTTTCTTCCAAGAGAATGATAATAGCTATCGACCTGATTCTTTTCTTGTATTAGGTTGAGGCATATCCAGGTATTTGCAAAAACTTTCTAAACTAAAATTTTGGCAGTTGCTCGAGACGCGACGGCGCGAAATTGTCGGAAGTCGCGACACTCGAAAATACGAAAAAAAAAAAAAAAAAAAAAATCGACTTTTTGATCAGAATTGGTCATTGTTGGCTCAATAATGGTATGGAAACAAAGATAATGGTATTTGGAAACATTTTGTGGTGGAAAGGCCATTAGTTAGTCTCGCAAATGTATATATAGTTCAAGCATATATATATATATATATATATATATATATATATATATATATATATATATATATATATATATATATATATATACAGTATATATATATATATATATATATATATATATATATATATATATATATATATATATATAGATAGATAGATAGATAGATAGATCCTCTGTGGTACAGTGGTACAGTGTGTCTCGCACATTAGTGGACACAGGTTTGCCTCCCGGCAGATTTATAAAAACTTTGGAAAGCATTCACCGAGCCACTGACTGCTCTGGCGGACATAAGGGATTCTGTAGTTAAACCAGTGCCACATACTGTACTAGTGTGCTTGCACCCAGTCAGTTTAAGGCGGGTCGATTACACTTGGTTTACAGACTACACACTCATCCAAAGCCACCCTGACACTACGATTACACTCACAAGCACTTCTCACCTTATATACAGTCTCCACCAGACAGCCTAATCCACTGGGTGGAGATACATTGGCTGTATCGTCCCTGGTTCGGTAGGGATAGCCTAGGCCGGTCCTGCAGTGGACCTCAACGGCTGATTATATATATATATATATATATATATATATATATATATATATATATATATATATATATATATATATATATATATATAATGCTTAAGCTATAACATAAGTTGGTCGTCGGAGCAGGTGACTTAGTATGCTGTGCTACATTCATATATGATCAAGGTAACGAAATAGTTTATATGACTTCCACATTTGGTTCTGCTGTTGCAATAAATGTTGCATTTCCAACACAAACTAAATTTTTAGCCTGTACATAAAAGTTTTCATTAGATGTGAGCAATAGTAATATATCAGATTATAAGTAATGAAATGCATTGGGTATAAGCTAATACGTACTTGTAACACAAGTTCTTGAGACTTTTTAGTTGAATAAAATCATTTAAAGTTAGCAAGAATAGAATATTAGTAGTCTCTGGCATGCGAGAGTTACCTGCGAATATTTACACCTGATTTCTTTAACTCTGCTGAATAAAATCGTCTCTCTTTAGCTGTAATAAAACAAAATTTGTCCTTTATCATAATAGGTTTCATATAAATGGAGAATGGTTATGGCGGAGATTATGATGTATTAATACAGGTTTGTGTCATTGGTAGCCTACTGCTACCCTAATGGGATTTACGTCTACTATTATGATAGTTTCTTCAAATAACGATGATAGCAGGTGTGAGGGGTGTCAGTAGATACTATACCAGAAGTCCTAACATGTAGTGTCTGCTCTTTAGAAATGTGAACAGGAACCTATTGAAGGCCCTTTTTATTATACGATAAGGCACTGAAATTGTCCTGAATCTGTAATGAAAATGTAATTTCTTGGGGAATGCAGCATTGAATACTATTGCATTCTTTTCTCTGTAAAGATTTTTTTTTCCCTGTATTCACGAGCATTAATATTTGAGACAAGAAAAAAAAAGTGTGCCAGTAATTTTGATTGATTTTTAATAATGCAAAGTATGATTGTACGAATTTGGAGTCAAACAGTACTTTCAATGAACCAATCCAAATAACTACTGGAAATCATTTTGCATTTTATCTATAATAATTTTTCTGCAAGTATCCTGCGCATTGTTATTTACAGTACCATAACTGTTGTGCAATATGTGTTGTTAATTGCCTGAGGTGTGTTATGCCTAAATACTGTCTGTATGCAATGATTGCTGTACAATCATCTTAATGTTAAAAAAATAAAAAATAAAAATAAAAGGTTTAGCGTAAGCTTCCCGTTTTCTGCAAGTCATCTGAGTATGGGAAAATGTGGAGAGGAGGCGACCCTCCCTCCTCCTCCCCCTCCCACCTCTACTTCATTTCGTTTAGGTCTGGTCGAGTGTGTGGACGTGGGAGTCGATCTGGGAGTTGATGGTGATTTTTTTTTTTTTTTTTATAAGGTGTTTGGCGGCGACAGTGCGTTATGATGATGAGCCTGAACCAGTGGCAAAGACAAGTGTATAGAAATATCGTCACCGTGAGCCAAGGTAAGTGAAATTGTCCATCGTCTCAAGCCAGTTTCAAGCTTCGTTTGTAGAGGGTTTCAAATGTAAATCCTGTCTGCTATAAATACTGAGCTAAGCCCATCAGCATGTTTAAGTTTTGTTGAACCTGGGATGTGTATGTGTGATTTTGTTGATCACTGATGATAGCTAGTTACACGTAGTGCTGAGGAAATGAAGGAGATAATGGTGTCTGTGTGTGAAGAGGGGTGATGCTAGAGACACTTCACAACAGCTAACATCATTGTTCAGTGTTTATCATCGTCAGTTTATTTTTGTTGTAGATGTTGCTGTTTTCATCGTCGTCGTCGTCGTTTGTTTGTTTAGTACTTGGCCTGGTTTGACTACAGTCCGTTCTAACCTTGTTATTTTCTTGATCATGAAGAAAATGATGGTGAGAGATACAGATATATATAACGGAAACAAAAGTATCCTAATGATGATAGTCGTGATGGTTATAATACTCTTAAATGATTGTAATTATGATAATGACATTTTGAAGGTACAATAATATTGATAATATAGTTTTAATCAGAATGTTCAGATAATGTTGAATGACAGTTATAATGGTGATTGCTGATGATACTGATGAATTACTTTATGATGGTGATGGTGATATGTTAAAGGTAATAATGATCAATGAAGGTGACGATTACAGTAATGATCACTACAAATTTTTATGACTTCGTCAATTCTCTCATTTATTGCGTCCTCTTACTTTTTATTTTATTATTATTTTTTTTTATACCGGTGGTGGGTAAGGATGGGAGGGGCAAAGGTGAATCAACATCCCCGTAACAGTTTGCCCCGTAACTCTCTCTCTCTCCCCAATATACGCCTCCCCAGGGAGAGAAAAATGTCTTCGACGGAAAGCGATTAAACCTCCATTTATCTTCCATTTTCATAAAACCAGGGTCCCTTGAAAAATGTCTCCTCCCCTTTTAGGATTTAGGGATTTTAGGACTTTTCTAGTAGTCGGCGTGAATTTCTAAAAGGATGGTTTTTCTTGCCTTAAAGGGGTTTTATGATCACTGGAAGGATTGTTATTACTTCTAGGGGATTTTTCAGATTGGGATTTTTCTGGCCATTATTAGAGACATTGCAACTGTTGGAGAGATTATTCTTTCTGGAGAGCGTTTCTAATATATTTCGTGATTTTTCTGATCCTTGGAAGAATGTTATGAATGTTCTAGAGATTTTTCAAACAGTTTTTGGAATTTTTGACGTTTGACAGGATCGCTTGGTTTGTGAAATGGGAATTTACTTGTGGTTTAACCCCTGTTTACACCTTTCTTTTCCAAAGTCGTTTGCAGACCCTCCCAAGGTAATCGCTTCATGACCCTTCGAGGATTTCTCTTATCTTTGGAGCATTTTTCAGATCCCCTTTGAAATGTTTTAGGCTTTGTGTGTGTGTGTGTGTGTGTGTGTGTGTGTGTGTGTGTGTGTGTGTGTGTGTGTGTGTGTTTAGGTGTGCGTATGTGCATGTTTGTTATCTGGATTTCCTACAGCCTGAAAAAGTCGCTTAGTATTTGCCAAATCTTTAATGCCTTAGGTAAGCTGAGCAGAATCGTGTGATGTTTGCTTGAATAAGTAAATCTTTGATGGCAGTGGATCCAGGGGAATTCTGAACTTTTTCACAGTCACGATTTCCCTCAATCGCACAAAATCGTACCTTGCTCGCCAGAATCATATATCCAGGTATGTTCAGAGCAGCGGAAAAAAAAAATAATCGGGATGATTTCTGACTCCCTGTTTGATTCTTCCAGCCTGACAAAATCGTACAGTGTTGGCCTGAATGAAGTGTTTGTGTGATGTAAAATTCTCTCTCTCTCTCTCTCTCTCTCTCTCTCTCTCCTTTAGCAGCTAGGGTATCTCACAGCTGAAGAAAATCGCGTAGTGGACTTAAATACAAGAGTTCAAGGTTGCTAGCCGCTAGGATGTAGGGTTTTATCCCATTCCTACCATGAGACTGTAGTATGCTTTTGTTATTCAACTTTATAAGGACGCCTGGCTCTGTATACAGGGTGGTCCATATATAACGCTCCTCTTCCACTCTGCCAGGCCACTACTCGAGTGTTGGGAGGACGGCTGTCAGCGTAATCCTTGTCTATCCCGCACCCTCTATTCAGTTCATACTTCCACTACCACACTGACGCCCACACCAGCATACTTAGCCACACAAGATACCGCCAGATGAGTTTGTAGTGGAACGGTATTGATGCGCCATCCTGTATATAATGCCACCGGTAAGAGAGAGAAAAAAACTCAGGCAATAAAACTGGAGTTAGAAATAGCACGTGATGTCATCGGGGTGAGGGGGTTAGTGGGAACTTGTATGATTCCACTAAATCAAAAAATGTCATACGCTGTCAGCATTAAATAATCATAATAATAATAATAATAATAATAATAATAATAATAATAATCTGCTACAAGTGTCTGCAGAATCAGGGTTCACCTCCAGCCATCCTTATTTCCTTTGATTAATTGGCCGGGGTTCGGTCACTGAGCCAGGAGACACGGTTTTATGGCTCTGCTGATAGAGAGAGAGAGAGAGAGAGAGAGAGAGAGAGAGAGACTAGGAACTGCTGAATGAACAAGTATGAGATCATTGTCTTGCGCGGTATCAAAGTAAAATGTGTGTGTGTGTGTGTGTGTGTGTGTGTGTGTGTGTGTGTGTGTGTGTGTGCGTGTGTGTGTGCGTGTGTGTGTGTGCGCGCGCGCGCGCTCTTTAATAGCATACACTACGTATCTGTGTATCCTTTTTGTACGAGCTTTGTCAGCTTTTATGGGATACTGAGACTTGTTTGTGCTGTAAAGGGTGTTTGTCTGGTGCAGGCCTAGTCAAATATGCTTGGTGTTTGTGCTGCCTGGTAATGAAGGCCACTGTTTGCCTGTGTTGCTAATCTCTCTTCCACGTATTTTGTGCTGGTGGCAGATTAGGAAGGTCTGTTTTATTGTGTCTGGGTTTGTATTATTTGTGGATTTAGGATACCCATTGCATTTATTAGTAGGGATTGAATAGGATGGTAGTTGTGTTGGTAATTTGGAGGTGGTGATAGCAATGTTGATTATAATGATTTGTGGTGTTAGTGGTGATGATGATGATGATTATGATTGTAGTGGTGTTGGTTTTGATAGTGGTGACGATTATTGTGATGAATGCAGTTGTGATGATGGTCGGGGTGGTGATGATGATAGTTTTCAGCAGAGATAAACTAGATGCAGGCTGTTTGACAAAACGAGTACCGGTATATTATGATATTTGAGTTGAATATTATTGTGTGTGTGTGTGTGTGTGTGTGTGTGTGTGTGTGTGTGTGTGTGTGTGTGTGTGTGTGTAAACTTTTTTGTCACAATGCAAGAGATCTTCCGTTGCGTTGAATAAAGCTAACAAAAGAAAAATAGAAAAATATTGAAAGTACCGCAGTTAAGGGTTGGGTGAGGTGAATCATACAGTATTTACTTCTACTACATGAGGTCTTGAAAGCTTAGTAAAAATCTTTTTACAGCAGACATCATCGTACTGGAAGGGTTAACAGTTATCTTGGGATAGTATTAATTTATCAGGAATGAAGTTTTTACTTTCATTTGGACCAGAAGAATTTAATAGCAAGGCATTTTGTGGATTAGGTAATTAGGTTGGAAGATTAGTGGGTAAGAGACAGGTATAGGTTAGTAGGTAGGCTAGGTAAGCAGTTTTGGTGTTTAATTGGGTAAGTATGTAGGTAAGTGAAAAAATAGTTATATATGTAGACAGAAAGGTAGATAAATGGGTAGGTAGGTAACAGGTAAGTGTATAAGAAGGTAGATTACTGGGTAGCTCGGTATATATCTGAGTAGATAATTAATTATGTAAGTACAGTAGTCAGGTAAATGAGTAGGTTCGCAAGTTCGTCTGGCATTTAGGTAGAGAAATAGTTTGGTAGGTAAATAGATAATTGGATAAGTAGGGAGGTAAGTACGTACAGTATAAGTAATTAAACGGACAGCTAATTTAGCAAGTAAGATGTAGGTAGGAAGGTAGGCAGACAAGTAATTAGGTTAGCAGACTGGTGGATATGTATTGTACCGTAGGCTAAGTAGTTACTTGGGTTAATAATTAATTTGACAAGTAAGTAGGTAGGTAGGTAGGTGAATACAAAAAGTAGTTGGGTCAGTAGGTAGGTAAGGGTGTAAGTAATTAGGTAGGTAAGTAAATGAGTAATCAGTTAAGTAAGTAGGTTGGTAGGTAGTTTCGTGGTTTATATTTCAAAGGATAAGGACTATAAATGTTTTATTTGGCTGTGTACATGTTTTGAAATGACATCAGTAGTTCACTATTTTGAGTACTAGTGGTGACTTTCATGTTATATATATATATATATATATATATATATATATATATATATATATATATATATATATATGTTGCTGACTCAGGGCTGTGAGCGTGTTTATGAATGACGTTTATAGTCAAGAATCATATATTTAATGACAAGTTTATAGCCAAATGTACAAGTGATAAAAACTGGTTAAGCATTTCAGTACGATAAACTCCTGTAAATATTCTGGCCTCCTCCAAACGATTGCGGAAAGCCTTACATGGTTGATTCCTGGAGTCATGAATTATTTTCTGACCTTGACTTTCCTACCACCAAGAGTTTTAATTCAGCTTATGACATATCTCTAGTGGTAAATGGGTTGTAAAGGTACTATCTGTGCCTTCTCTGAAGATCTGTTAAGCTGAATAAAGTCATCTGGTGACTGCAAGACTATTACGAAATAGGTCCTAAGTGTGAAGTGATTAAGAGGTTACAGATATCTCCGTGCATCTTTTCAGTAGCTACGGCGAATCTACTTTATTTTTATTGCCTCCAAGCGATTTTGTTAAGCTTGAGAGAAATCTGTGATAGTGAAAGATTTTATTTTTATCCCTGAGCCGTGTATTCTTACTTTGCAGGAGAAAGAAATATTTCAGCGTACGCCAATGTACAGTTGTGGACAAATATTTTTTTACCCGTCTGGAGATCAGAATTAATGAATAAAATCTGCAACCCTTCAGCACTCCTGCATATTGGCTTAGCAAAATCTCCGTAGGTTTTGACACAAGTTAGAGACAGTGGACAGGAAGTATTGACTACAACTGTTCCATTTAAGCGAATAGAAATCTATCATTGTAGTGTGTATTTATTACGACAGTTAGTGTAATTTATTGCGAGACTACAAGAGCATGGAATATAGGTGTGTTAGTGCTCACAGTCACGTATGGGTGTAAGACTTGGCAGTAACAATAATGTAAAGGGAGGGACGAACCAGTAAAAACAAGATTATTAAGGAATAACCGGCATTGTTTAAACTGAATAGGATAAGAACTCGGTGATTCGTGAAAGATGTTGAGTATGATGGTTGTTGATAATTGAGTGGAAGAACGTGCTTAGATGGTAGTATCATGTAGAGAAAATGGATATAACCTGGTTCTTGATATAAATCTATGTAAGTGAAGTTAGAGGTAGGAAGAAGTATGGTAGTCCCAAAGAAGGTAAATTAGTATCGTTGCTAAAAGAGCGTGTGAAAAACCGAGGTAGATAATAATTAGAAGCTATGGGAATGGCAAGAGGGATAAAATATAGTAGCTGGATGAATGATGTGGAGATGCAGAAGTTGGAATGACAGTCCAACGTATGTCAAATGCATCGAAAAGAAATAATATATGTCGGATGTTTGTGCTTGTGAGTAGTCAATAATTTATTCTGAATGCGTGGATAGTGTGGGAATGACTGTGTGGGCCGTATCACTGGGCACGCAGTTTGATAGTTTTCCATTTCCGTGAACTCCCTTTCTTTGTTCCTGGATCGAACTTCTCTCCAGTTGATTGGCAGGAATTGTTATTTTGGAAGATGGTGGCGACAATTATGATTATTAATTAATCACTGATTTACCTTTTTCATTTTTTCGCACAGGATTGAAGTAGGGTAGCTAGACAGGTGAATCTGCTGCTTGTTATTCAGATTATATCCAACCCATCATTTGAGGAGGAAAACAGGGTTGGGCAGATGATGATGATGATGATGATGATAATAATGATGACTATCACAGTTTTTCTTTGGATCTTGTGCATGCTTACTGTGTAACCTTCTTCATGAGTCAAATGTCAAGGTAGGCAGGTAAGTTGGGTTTATTGTTCAAGCGATGAAAATTGGTTTTGTAATTCCTCCCTGGATTCAGCGTAAGGCGATCCCTGACACCGCGTAGTGGTCACGTAGGGCAAAGGCGGGGCTCGTAACAGTGACGTCAAATGGTTTCCCGATCTCACAAAAATTTCCGGGTTCCTGCGTCATTGCTACTCCTTCCCCCGTTTTAGAGTCGGGATATTAGAACAGTAAACTCCACTGGACTTTTCAAATTGCAGGAGAATTTTCTTGACGAGAGTTGCAACGCTGGTGTGAGTCTCGTGGGGTGTCTGTGCGCTCGTAATCCTCCTTTTCTTCTACTTTTCGTCTTATATAAAACTTTGGTGGAATTTACTGTTATATTTTTCTACCTGCGCCCAGTGAGTGGGCAAATTTGAAATACCAGTAGCTCTTTATTTCGGTATTGCTGTATCTATTGGTCTGAGTGTTTAACATGTATATCTCAGTCTGTATGATTACATCTTTTTACCTATGTCGTGAACTACAGGTAAAGATAACATTCAAACCACTGCCATGACCATACCAGTCAGGCCAAGATGCCCATCTTCATAGGGTGTACACGTATTAGCTACCTCCACGCAGCCCAAACACACACCATTATCCCTTCCTGCCCACCCTATGTCCACCCACCTCACTCTTTCAGATCTGTAAGAATAATCTGGGACTTCCCATTGTCATTGTTGACTTTCATTCATGGGCCATCATCACAGACTATACTCCTCCCGCTCTGCCCCATCACCATCGTAATTGCTCATCCATTCCTTTTTTTTTTCTACCAATCCCCTCCATGCTAAGCTAGCCCGCCTTTGGATACGGTCACACTTGTCCGAAAAATGTGATCGACAAGACGAAACCAAGCACCGGGTTAGAGCCGCTACAATATCTGAGTCTGAACGTTGGATGGACCCCTGTGCCTTGTTCCTCTTGTCAATCGCCTGTTTGGAGCAAGTGTGGATGCACCCTTTGACTTACACCATATTGGCCTACCTAAAACACCCATTATATGGTATACATCCCCAGCATATCCCAACACCCACAACTATCCCAGTCCATCCTGCCAACACTTCTCCACCCACTTCTGCTCTAAAACCGTTGCACTGATTGCCGTGATTTTTTTGCCACACACCTTCGCAGGTATAACCGAATCTGATATGCAGTATGATGGACTGGAATGCTAAGAGGCCAAAATTTATTGGAATAGGACTGAGTTCATCTGTTTGGGTCTGAACATAAATGAACTGGAAACATGTGGCGGTGCCTAGTACGTAGGAGGACTGCTAAGCCTTTGCACAAAGTCGGATGCTTAAAAAAAAAAAAAAAAAAAAAAAAAAAAGTTCCTGGCTAGAATATGTCAAAGCTGACCTGACGTGATGTGAAAGAACCTAATGTTGCCTAAGTGTAGCTAACTGGACCTGAACTATGTTGGATTGATTTGTATTAATATGCCCATTTGAAGCCTCTGAATGGACCTGCTTGGATCTGAATGGACCGTACTAGGACTGAATGGTACTGAATACACCCTGACTACCTGAATTGTTGTGAATGGACTGTGATGGTTATGAAACTTCACAATGGATTTAAAACTGCTTGATTAATTCAAAATTTATCTGAATGAATTGAATTTGGTATGAAGGGCCACGGTAGACCTTGAATGGACCTACTGTAATTGGACGTACATGGATCTGTAACAACACGAATGGACCCAGCAGTTAATAAGTGACGGAAACGATGTGAAATGTTCAGAATGGTTTCTGGACAGGGCTAAAATTACTTAAAAGAGTAGATGTAACTACCTAGATACCTTGTTGAAATTAAGTGACCTAGTTGAACTAGAATAGATGTAGTGATCTGAATAGGTCTGACGTAGTCTACACTGATCACTGAAATAATTTATTCCTCATTAGGCCATAAAAAAGCCAATAGGCCTATACTTTTGCTTTACGAATTTGCCAGCACGACACAGGTACACGGTCCTCGAGTGAATTTCATTATTTTATTGTTTCTTCGGCCATGGATTTGTTAAGCTCAGGAAAGACACCACTTTCAGGATGATAGAAGTTGTTTCCGTTGTTCCTTTCACCATCTTGATGAATTTTAATCGTACTACCGTTAGGCGATTGTATTCACCGAAGCAGAAACCTCCTGTGCTGGCAGGGACATAATTTGAGACAGGCTGTCACACATTCAGACCCGGAGTTTTCGTGCAGTTGGGTAGAATCTTCAGGCGGCAGCAAAAATATACAGTAATAGATACAGCAGGTCTGAGTGGGGTATATTTAGATAGACTGAAGCGCCTCCCGGTCCTTAGTTTTTCCATACAGCTGAGTAAAATCGTCTGGAAGTGGCAAGATAAATAGCAGAGATTCAGCGGATTTGACTGGGTGTTGACTGCAACATTATTTTTCTTAAAAATGTTGTGTGTCTCAAGAAAGTACCAACGACTAATCTAGTTAACTTTGCACCAGACGTACCCAGTTCCCTCGGGCATCATATTCCCACACGTCCTCTTCCAATTATACTTATGTCTTCCACCTCCTCACACCTGGAGATTATTGACGAGTTATTTTCTGCTCATGGTTGAATTATGATGAAAACTGTGCATATTTTGGAATTAATATTTTGGTTGCTTGGGGTTCCTCTATGCTAAGTAAAGTCGTCGGGCGTTAACCTGAATATTATACCAAAGTCCTTCGAGCAGTAATGAAGGACTACATAGATTATGTGCAATATTATGGTTTTTTCTTCAGCTAAGTAAGATCGCATGCAGTTACTGTTTTTTCCAGTGCCACGGAGTTAAGTCCAGTGCCACTCATTTCTCCAGTGTCACCCAGTTCTCTCTAGTGCTACCCAGTTCTATGCAGTGCCATCCAGTTCTGTCCAGTGCCATCCATTTCTGCCCTGTATTTTCCAGTTCTGCCCACTGCCGTCAAGTACTGTCCAGTGCCACCCAATTCTGTCCAGAGTCACCAAGTTCTTTTCAGTGCCCCCCACTTCTGTCCAGAGCCACCCAGTTCTTTTCATGCCACCCAGCTCTGTCTGGTGTCATCCAGTTCTGTCCAATGCCATCCAGTTATGTCCAGTGCCATCTAGTTATGCCCAGTGCCATCTAGTTATGCCCAGTGGCATCCAGTTAGGCCTGTGTTCATTGCCATCCTGTTATGCCAAGTACCATCCACTCATGCCTAGTGCCATCCAGTGATGCCCAGTACCACTCAATTTTGACCGGTGCCATCCAGTTCTGTCCAGTGCACCTAATTCTGTCCATTGCCATCCAGTTCCGCCCGGTGCCATCCAGTTCCGTTCAGTGCCATCTAGTTCTATCCAGTGCCATTCAGATCTGTCCAGTGCTACCCAGTTCTGTCTGGTGTCACGCATTTCTGTCCAGTGCCACACAGTTCTGTCTGTTGCCACCCATTTGTGTCCAACACCACCCAATTCTGTCCAGTGCCACCCATGTCAGTCTGGTGCCACCCAGTTCCGTCCAATGCCACCCAACTCTGTCCGGTGGCACCCAATTATGTATGGTGCCAACCAGTTTTGTCCAGTGCCACCCAATTTTTTCTAGTACCACTCAGTTCTATTCAGTCCTGCCCAGTTCTTGCCCACTGCTGTTCAGTTCTGCTCATTGCCACCCAATTCTGTCCGGAGTCATCCAGTTTTGTTCAGTGTCATCAAACTCTGCCCAGTACTACCCACTTCTGTCCAGTGTCATCCGGGGCTGTCCAGTGCCACCCAGTTCTGCCCAGTGCTGCCCAGTTCTGCCCAGTGCCGCCCAGTTCTGTCCAGTGCCACCCAGTTCTGCCCAGTGCTGCCCAGTTCTGCCCAGTGCCACCCAGTTCTGTCCAGTGCCACCCAGTTCTGCCCAGTGCTGCCCAGTACTGCCCAGTGCCGCCCAGTTCTGTCCAGCGTCACCC
The DNA here is from genome assembly GCF_032717465.1 of Coenobita brevimanus. Lineage (NCBI taxonomy): Eukaryota > Metazoa > Arthropoda > Malacostraca > Decapoda > Coenobitidae > Coenobita > Coenobita brevimanus. Next base: position 54,738,726 of record NC_137033.1, on the reverse strand, counting down.
ACGTGTTTGGTGCCACCCAAGTCTGTCAGTGCCACCCAACTATTTACAGTATATTACCGCAGTTTACTTTTCAGTGCCAACCAGTTATGTCCAATGTCCCCCGGCAGTGTGTGGCCATGGACCACTGGCCAACGACATAATCCACGTTGCACCTTTTGCACCGCGGAAATTATTTGTATATTTAGCCTACGAAAGTGTAATTATCCAGTTAAGTTGTAAAGAAACAACAGGCAGGCAGCGGTTGTTGAAGGGTTTGGGTGGGGTGGGTTAATGGTGGCGTGGGGTAGGGTTGGGTTGGGTGGGGTGGGGGATGTTTTATGAGGTGGTGGGTTATCCTGCCTAACAAGCCTGGTAGTTAAAAAGGGTTGTAATTACGATGCCGTAATTGAGAGGAATAATTAATGGATTCCAGCGTTTCATAGTGGCAAGTAAAAGCTTGGGAGAGGCCTGGCTGGTGGAAGGGGAACGCTTCCTCTTCAGTATCGTTGTTTACATACCAGTGATGATGATGATGATGATGATGATTATCTTTAAGATAACACAAAGTTGGAGGTTAGATTCGGGTAGAATAACTTTTTACAAGATAATCGCTGTCATCCAGTTCAACATTAGCTATAGATTTTTTTTTTTGTTGATCATTCACCATACAGTAATCCACCCAGGATTAGCATCCAAATTTCAGCTTGAATATTTTACACTTTCACAACTATCAGCGTTTATGATCTCCAGATATTTACTGTCTGTTCGATGACGTCATATTTTAGTTTCTCCTCGATGCCGATTAAATGTTTTACTTATTTTAGGAGAGACTTTTTGAACTGAAGGGGTTAGACACAGCCTTATTATCCCTTCACTTCAGTGGTCCTCTTCTAAATCGAATAAAGCTGAAGTAGCAAGATCATATTAATAACTTATCATCGTGGTAACAAGATTGAGCTATAATGATGATGATGATGATAATAATAATAATAATAATAATAATAATAAGAAGAAGAAGAAGAAGAAGAAGAAATAATAATAATAATAATAATAATAATAACAATAATAATAAAGTCCTCGAATTAAAGGAAACAACTATTATTCATCCCAGATTATCGCCCAACTTCCATCTTGAGTATTTTATGGCCTTCCTTGAGTTCTATTATTTGTCACGTACTCTGTATTTCCGTTTGCAGTGTTGCCACATCGATCATCCTTAGGTCAGAGTCCTTCCTATGCCAGGCCCATTCGTCATTGGAAATTTGTTTTACTGCGGTAACTACTTTTATGTTCTGTTCTTGATACTGCCAAAAAATAGTATTTGGTTCATATAAAGGTTCCAGAAATGAAGAGCTTACTGAAGGTTACCTGGTGCCGGTATATTTAATCCCTGGAACTGGTAAATTGGTTTTTAGCTGAATGGAATCTTCTAGAGGTTAGGAAAAGAGAATATATCAAACATCAAATTCATGAAACATTATTCAGCCAGTGTTATTACTCCTCCTGGGAAACAGATATTTATTGACAACTGTTAACTATCAGGCATCTTCTATTTACCAGTTTACTTCATCGGTTTCTTTCATGTTAGTCCCACACGTCGTTACAATAGTTCCATTAGCCCTTTGTTAATGTATACAATTTTTTAAAAAATTATGATTAATAATTTGAAGAGAATCAAGAAACGTGATTTACCCCAGTTAACGCTGCATGATTTTAAGCAGTTCATAGAAATATATCGCTGCTAAATATCCACAGCATTATATGAAGGTTTACTTATCATATCATTAGAGTTTCCTATTCTCGCTTCATTTGAATACTCTGTTTTCAGTTTAGTTTTATATTTTTTAAATTCTATCAAGAATTTGACGAATTTGGCACATTATTTTTGCCCCCACCAAACGAATTTATTTGCCGTGGAACCCATCGTAGTCACGGAGTTGGAAATACGAGAAATATATCCATTATCCATTAGCCCCATTAACTTCGATGGTTGTGGGTTGGGGTCATAATATAATACTTTCATGCAGGAGGGTGAGTTGCAGTCATACAGAGAGAGCTGAGGATAGACTCATGCTGGTGAAGTGAGATTGTATTCATTTAGGAGGTGGGGTCATATAGGAGTGATGTCAAGGTGAGAGGGATGGGAGTGGAGTCATGCAGATAGGGAGACATCCAGCAGTAGAGGTGGGGTGAAGTCCTGCAGAGAGGGGTGAGATGGGGTCGTGCCGTGAGAAGCTGGTGTAAGGGGTATCATATAGGTAAGGTCATGCAGGAGTGATGCGTGAAGTCAGGCAAAGGGGACGATGGAGGTGAGGTCATGCTAGACAGTGAGATCATAGAGAAGGTGAGGTCAATCATGGGCTTGAGTTAAAATCAGTGACGTGTACAGAGATGGAGACATGCAGTGGGCAAGATCATGGAGAGGGAGTTGACGTGGGATTATGCAAGGGTGAAGTGACGTCACAGTGCAAGGTGTTGTAGAATCATGCAAAGATTGGAAAGGCGAGGTGAAATTATGCAGAGAGAGAGAGAGAGAGAGAGAGAGAGAGAGAGAGGGGAGGGGATCACACTTAGGGAGTGGGTGTGGGTAGGGTAGGGTATCAGGGCTGGATTACACGATCAGTGCTGGAGCAGGTTTTCGAAACATAACAATAGTGCTATGCTGGGACAGTGATCGTGTAGACGGTATCACTGGTCGTCTGCAGGATCACTGCTCAAACACCATGCTTCTGGCACTGATCGTGTAAAGCAGCACTTAGAGAGGTTGGGTTATATACTGTAAAAGGAATCATTCAACGGGGGTGGGGTCAAGAAGAACAGGGGTAAGAGTGGGATAATGCAGAGGAGCTGGCGAGAGTGTTGGGTCATGCAGAGGGGTTCTGTTGGGTGTCGAGTCATGCAGAGGAATAGGGGTAGGAGTGACGTCATGAAAGGGAATTGGCGTGGGTGCTGGCTCCTGCGAAGGGGTTGGAGTGACTGTGTGGTCATGCAAGCATTACCTTCAATCACCACCACTGCCAGCAATCTTTGTGGTCTCAGGGGACAAGAAAATCGTCTCAGTCGCGAAAGTAAATAAAACATAAAAACTTTGGTGCGCCTCTCGACTTGGTCCCTGGATTTTTGTTGGTTTTCACCACCGGAAAGAAGCCGTAAGAATACAACATACTAGCTATATCTTGCGTCATGTGTGTGCGTGTGTGTGTGTGTGTGTGTGTGTGTGTGTGTGTGTGTGTGAGTGTGTGTGTGTGTGTGTGTGTGTGTGTGTGTGTGTGTGTGTGTGTGTGTGTGTGTGTGTGTGTGTGAGTGTGTGTGAGTGTGTGTGTGTGTGTGTGTGTGTGTGTGTGTGTGTGTGTGTGTGTGTGTGTGTGTGTGTGTGTGTGTTTCATCACTCATACCTAAAGAAATCAAATGGGATGTAGTTTTTCAATGTGAACAGTTCAGGAAAGTATGAATTCAGTGGTGGCGACCATCATCCACTCGATGTAGTGCTGCCTACGTCTTCCTTAGCCTTTATCATCCTTTTTCTGTGCCTGCCGTCCTTTCTTCTTAAATCTCCCATCTTTTCTGTCACTTCTTATTGCTTTTCCTTCCTTTACAGGTGGCTTTACATTGAGTGACAAGCCAAATGGTTTCCTGTAAGCCGAGAAACCATTTACAGCGCTGGGTGGTAACCGTATAACCAAACCATACGTGCTTCCTACGTGTCAACAAGTGTGTTGGCAGGGGGTTAGTGTCCCTCCCCGTAAAACAAATAACTCGAAGTCAAATGACCACCCCTTACGGGGTTATGGCCTCTGGCAATAGATAGATAGGTAGATAGATGAATTCAGTCTCCAGTCAACTCTTCCACTATGAAAGGCGTCATCATTATTGGATAATACCGTTACGTGGCAGCAAAAATCCAACGAAAAAGACATCGTTGGAAGGGGCCAATCTTTACATTGCATCAGCATCGCATTCATTTACATCCTGTTTGTGAGGCTGTCAGGGTGAAACTGTTTGTTAACTGATACAGACGAGCTTCTTCATCAGTTTGGGAGTCGGTCTTCTTTGCATCACATAATTCCTTTAGTTTGGTTCGGTTCAGTTAGATGTTTGTTCGAATTCCAATTTAAGTTGTCTGTTGGGATATCGCCTCTCTTCAACCTCCCCAACTCCCCTTCCGCTCCTCTGTCTGTCTGTCTGTCTGTCTCTCTCTCTCTCTCTCTCTCTCTCTCTCTCTCTCTCCATTCTTCCTTTCCTTTTTAACTCTCCATCTTTCAGAAAACGTCAGTTGTAAATTGTCTGGAAAAGCTCAAACAAACGTTTCCCTCTCGATGCACAAACTGTGAACAAGAAAATAAAGACCGACCAGAGTCCACAAAAAAAAAAAAAAAAAAAAAAAAGTAGTTGCAGAGAGGCGGTAAATGAAGAGTTAGAAAAATGCAATCGGGGTATATTGATTGATGGCATTTTTTTTTTTTAATACATATTCTGCCAATGCTGTTTGAATATTTTCACATTATATTCAGTTTTGTATACCCAGCTTTATATTATATTTTCTCACTGTAGTGTTTAGCGTACACACATTTCCGGGGCGGCTTCATTGTCTAATACAGTTGTTCAGGAACGACATATATTTCTCATTTATTTACATTCTTTGAGGGAAGATATCATATTCATATATAAAACTCTGTAAAGTGTGCAGTCTAATTGTTGTTAATAAGACAGTGTCTTATATCTATCTATATCCATAATATATATATATATATATATATATATATATATATATATATATATATATATATATATATATATATATATATATATATATTTCTTTTCTTCACTTTTTCCTTGGCTGTCGTAGTCTCTCATAGGAGGTCTCTGAATACTATCAATTTATCGCGCCATTCTCCTCAGCTTCATGTCGCCATATGCTTGCCCTGAGTTAGTCAATAGGCAGGTTCCGTGTGGCTTGGCTGTCCGTCTTTCCAGATTAACCATGTGTTCTGAGTTACCTGTCATACGCCCCACGGCCTTTGTTTTGAGTGCACCCCGTCTGTACTGTAGTATTTTCCACTCATTTTACCGTATTCCTTGTTGTTTTAGTCGGATATCATATTTTCTGACGAAAAGTGCATTAGCGAACGGGATGATTTTTTTTTTTTCTTCCCCATTGAGGGTGGTGCGTTCCTGCTTTTGTTACCCGTTCCCGCCCGGAAGGGGCTCGGGGACGGGTATTGTTTTCACTCAGTTTGTCTGTAGGTTTGTCTGTCTGTCTGTCTGTCTGTCTGTTAACATCGTTACGCAAAAACTACTGGTACAATTTTGACTAAAATTATAGGGATGATGGGCAATGACTTGATCACCTGATTAAATCTGGGGCCAAATTACGCCAAGGCCCGAGCTGTAGGACCAAAAAATATGTGTATAAAAAAAGGGTAGGTTATGGGTGAAAATAGTTTTTTTTTTTTTTTTTTTTTTGCCGTAACTCCTTTCAAATTCGTTATATCGACATGAAACCAGAATCTAAAGGTGCATCTTTCAAATCCGCATCCTATAACATGCTTCAAGACATCAGGGGGGCATCCCGCAGTTAGCAATAGGGGGTTCAGTGTCAAGTGAGTCGGGCCTGAAATTTCAGATGGGCATAAAATCTTCAATTTTCACGCAATTTACTCCAAATTTGATGTGTCATCTTACACTAGATATCCTGTTGTGTTTATACGTCAGCACTAAAATGACTGCCGGGGACGGGTTTGCTGTGCCTTGGCACCGCCTTTTGTTATTGTTGTTGCTGTTGTTTTTATTGAAGATAGTATTAAAATAACCTTTCGCCTCGCACATTTCGGGCAAACTTCAACGTTCATCCTCACAGTGTTGTTACCCCCACTCTGCCCCACCATCCCACTCCTCTCCCACCACCCCACCTTTTTTTCGACCCACTCACTTCCCATCAAGGTTCTGTGGCTTACACACTTCCACCCGTCTTTACACGGGAATAATCAGTCTTTCCTGCCCCATCACTCAACGCCATTTTATTTTATCCCATTCGCGCCAGCTACTTCTATCCATTTTTTCCTTTGCTACCCCACCTATGCCGTGCACCTTACCTACCAGACTACAATAGCACTCGCTTTTACAGTACGGTATATACTTCCCTAGGTATGCCCTACCACCCACCACCATCTCACCCACTTTTCTCCATCCACCCTACCCATTTCTTCTCTAATGGAATGAACGTAGTATCATTGCCTCGAATATATATCAATCTATAACTGAATTCACCAGATATATTCGTACGTGTAGACTTACAAATCATGGCCCACCACCAACCGAGCCCTTTGCAGCCACTCGTGTTCGCCTACCTCAGCAATTTGTGAAAGACCAAAATCATTATCGATTCTGCTGCACCATAGTTTTACCTGACACGCCTTCACAAGCATAACCTGGACGATCTGCATTTACCTCATCACCAACCCAACCTATTAAAAATTTTGATTTAGAACTCAAACAGATGTGATTCGATTGAGACCAAACTAGCGGGAAAGGTTTAGAGTCAGGGAGGGATAAGGAGGTTCAGTTTTATGAACAGTAGGTAAATGGTTAAGTTTACTGGGAAAGGTAATCTCAGTTTGGATTCGATGAACCAGACTATATTGAGGATGAGATTCAGGCAAGGATGAAATATTTGATAGTGAACACAATCGGTCGACGCTCAGAAATACAGAGCAAAGTCAAATGTTTGGTGTTTCCTCCAGCTGTTGAACGCCAGTGTTGCACTGCTTGAGTGTTCCTTGTTTCATTTTTGCTAAGTCCAGACGATGTTGTTTACCATCTGATAGACATACCGAAGTTATGTCAGAAACAACCTTTATTTAACCCTCTGTTGCCATGGGACTCTGGGAAGCTGAATCAGTTGTCAGCTAGAAACAATTACAAATAATGCAAACACACCCATGGGAATGTAAGATGGTCTCCACACAGGTACAGTCACCCGCAAAAGTCGTGTCCTTTTTTCGAACCCCATAAGTGTTCGAGCAGGTTTGTCGAAGCGGCAGGAAGACTCACCCGTATCTGGGAATAGTGTCAGTAGGGACTGGGGGTACTGGGGACGGAGGGGGTGGTGCAGTAGAGGGCGAGTTGCATACACAATCGTCATGTCTTTGTGTACTTTTTCCTGCTCTTGGCTTTGACTTCTATACAAACAGTGGAGATGGAGAGGGATAATGAAAACTGTAATATATTACCACATGCTAAAACTGATGTGCGGCTTCTAAAAAGTTGAGTTGAGCTGCGAGAGGGAGGTCCCTCCTTCCCTTTCCGCACTCTTCAGGTCCACCACAATACTGCCGTGATTTCCGCTAACTGACTCCTTTTCCTTCGGTAGCTGTATAGCACATAGTCGACAAACATTACTACATAACGACAAAACAGAAAAAAAAAGAAAAACTTTGTCATCAGTTCACATGTCTGTACTATGAGACGATGTTGCAGAACGTTATTTTGTGGCGACATCTGAAACCATTACAGTAGTTATGTGTCAGATCCCTTATTAACCAGATCCTGTAACCCTAGCGGGGCTATATAGTCCAATACAGGGCTTAGCTCGGGGGAACTCCATTTCTCACATTTTCCCCTTATTAACCAGAAACAATGGAGGTTGGTAATGGTTGGGGGTCTAAACTGAGGTATAGACCACAACTGTGATGCAGTGTGATAAAGCATGGCTAAGTAAGGTGTAAGCACCACAACTCTCAGGCATGGTCACGAAGGAGGAAAGAACCATAGGTGTTAATTAGATTATCGATTGATTTCATAGGATTAGCGTGGCACAAAAATCAACATACAAGAACATGGGATCTTAAAATTAGCGTGTTTAAATGGCTTGACGTTTGACTCCAGAAATCCCTTTATAAAGCTTAAAACAAAAAATGAAAACAGAGGCTGGGATCTTTGACCCAAGGAACAAATATGCCAAGTTTGAAACGAATTGAAGAGATAAGGAATTGGTGTCAAATTGAAAAAAACGTTTGGAAGAAGAAAAACACAGGAAGCACAATAGCTCTTCACAGTGTTGTAAAGATCTAATGACACGTATAGGATGGAAGAAATTAATCCCTACAAATATTCTCTGTTGTTTTTAATATGCAGTGTTGCCCCCCCCCCTCTTTTTTTTTCCTACGATTCCTTCTTCACCCTAGCATTCTCCCCCCACATCTCCACCCTAAACTCTACCTACCGGCTCTCCCCAGACATCCACCCTTTATCCCACTCCACCCATTCCTTACCTCACACCGCCACTCCTTTACCCCCACACATCCCACCCTCTCCCCAACAACTCCCCCATCTCATTTTTCATGTCAACAGATTGTTCTCTCTCTCTCTCTCTCTCCTTTAGTCGTTGGAGAGAGAGAGAGAGAGAGAGAGAGAGAGAGAGAGAGAGAGAGAGAGAGAGGGGGGGGGAAGGAGGCACTGAAATAACAATAAATCACTGCTTCACTTTCATCCATCTTCATCATCCTTCTCTGCAGTTTCCACCTTGACGCTTCTATTTTCTCTTACCCCCAGTTCCCTGTCCTTTATTTTTACTTTTGTCTTTATTCCTTTATTCCATATTCTCCATAACACTGACCTCCACTTACTTCCCACCTCTTCCACGTACTTTTTTCAGTGTTGTAAATAAATAAATAAAGATATACTGTATACATAGACATACGAGGATATAATGTATGTAGAAATAGACATGTATCCATTCATCCATTACCCAGTCCTTTTTTACCCCCTCAGAAATGCAGGAGCCTCAGGCTAGGCAAGTAACTCCTGACATTTAAGACGAGGGTGACCAACCTCACTCGCCCCTGAGTGACGTTATGTGAGCGATAAACCCGAATCATCACTCAATCCAGGTGGAGCGCCTTACCCACAGAACCACTAGGCGTCATTTAGATATATGGTTCCACCCAAAGGAGTAAATCGTTCACTTGTTTACATAAAGCCATTTGTCTTGTTACTTAGTGCAGAGTTACTCGAAGACAAGTATTCATTGAGAGAATGGTGGACGACCCCACCAATTATGTCTTTCATTGTTCTCTCCTTCCTTTCTTTTTCCAGCCTTTACTTTCTTCTCTATTCTTCCATTAATTCTCCTTTATGTCTTATTTTTTCCTCTGTCTACATCCTGTCTGCCTTTACCTCCTTGCTCCCTATACTCTTTTCCTCGGACCTCCCCCACCTCCCTCACCCTCTTCCTTCGTTATCTCCCTCTCCTTCCTCCCACAACCTTGTTATCTTATCCCACCCTCTCTCTCTCTCTCTCTCTCTCTCTCTCTCTCAGTGTGTGTGTGTGTGTGTGTGTGTGTGTGTGTGTTATCACGCTGTCACAAGGAAATTCTATCTGTCTATCTATCTATCTATAGCCCGACGCCCTAATCCCGCAAAGGGTGGCCGCAGACAAAACGCCTCCAAGTCACTCTGTCACCCACCATTTGACTACCCTCCCCCCAACTCACCCCCCCCTCCCTCATATACCTCTCAACTCCATCCCTCCACCTCATCCTCGGTCTACCTCTCCCTCTCCCTCCCTCCACCTCACCTACATACACCCTCTTAGTCAGTCTTTCATTCTCCATTCTCTCCACATGTCCAAACCACCTCAGTGTATTTCTCCTAATCTTTTCAACCACATCCACATCTACCCCACAACGTTCCTTCACTTCTTCATTCGTCAACCTGTCCCTCCACGTCACTCCACATGCTCCTCTCAAGTAACTTATTTCCACTGCTCTCACTTTTGACTTGTTCCCCTCTTGCAAGGTCCACGCCTCGCTTCCATACGTCAGGGTAGGGATCACAATACCATCATGCAGTGACTTCTTAACTTCCATACTCACCTCCCTATTTCTCATCACTGCTTTCAGTGTACCAACAACCTTCCTTCCCTGCTGTACCCTTTCACGTACTTCATCCCCCAAAGTTCCATCCTTACTCATCTCACTACCCAAGTACTTGAATGCACTCACATTCTCCATATCCTCACCATCCAACCTCACTGCATACTCTGTGACTTCATTCCTCTCAAACACCATAACTTTACTTTTGTTTACATTAACTTTCAGCTTCCTCCTCCTACACACTGTCCCAAATTCATTCACCAAACCTTGCAACTCCCATTCATCTTCACTCAACAATACTGTATCATCAGCAAACAGCAACACCGGAAGCTTCCAAATCTCACCCTCATTCATTAGGGCCACCCCCACATCCACTGCCCTACCTTGCACCTCCTTTACAACCCCATCCATATATATATTAAACAGCCATGGAGACATTACACAACCCTGTTTCAGTCCCACATTGAGATCAAAGAACTCACTCAGCTCACCATCCACTCGCACCGTAGCCCTAGCTCCCTCGTACATACTCTTCACAGCACTCAACAATTTCCCCTCCACTCCATATATTCTTAATACCTTCCACATACCTTGCCTATCTATTCTGTCATAAGCTTTCTCCAAGTCCATGAAGGCAGCATACACTTTCCTTCCCTTCTCTAGATACTTCTCCACTAAACATCTTAGAACAAATATCTGATCTACACACCCTTTTCCCTTCCTAAATCCCCCTTGTTCTTCTCCAACTAGCTCCTCTGTCATATGCCTAACCCTATCAATGAGTATTCTACCATATATTTTACCAGTCACTCTAAGAAGGCAAATACCCCTATGGTTACCACATACTTCTCTTTCCCCTTTTCCTTTGTACAGAGGAACAATTATACCTGATTTCCAGTCCTCTGGAACCCTTCCCTCTTCCCAAGTCAATCTACACAACTTCCATATCCGCTCCACAACAATCTCACCCCCATACCTAAGCATTTCACCACACTCCATCAATTCCTGGGGCCTTTCCCAGCTTAATCTTCTTCATCGCTTCCACTACTTCCGCCCTACTGATCTCTTCCTCCCTCCTCTCATCTCTTCTTCTCCCAGCCATTCCCCATCCACTTACACTCACACTGCTCTCACTGTCTACATTCAACAAATCCTCAAAGTGCTCCTTCCATCTCCTCAATTTCTCTCTCTTCTCCACCAACAATCTATTATTCCTATCTTTCACTCCCCTACTATTTCCCCTTTCACACTGCCTTACTTTCATTAGCTTCTTCCAAAACAATTTCTTACTCTCCCTCCATTTCACACTCAGATTCCTCCCAAACTCTTCATCCACTTTCTTCTTACTTTCCTTCACCAGTCTCTTAACCTCCCTTCTCCTGCTCACATATACCTCTCTCTTCTCTCTCTCATCATCTCCCCTACCTCTACTCGCCAACCATTCACCATATGCCTTCTTCTTTTGTTCCACAGCTCGTTTCACCTCATCATTCCACCATGCTGTCCATTGCACACCCTTGCATCTCCTCCTCACTCCACAAACCTCCTCACACGCTGCGCCTATCTCTTCCTTGAATATCTTACATACGTCTTCCACCCCTTCCATCTGCTCTAGCTCATGCCTTCCCAATCTTTCTTCCACTATGCTCTTATACTCTGCCATTTTCTCACTATCTTGCAATTTCTCCACTCTTCTCACAGGAGCTGCTTCCTCCTGTCTTCCTCTTCGTCTCCTCAACCACTTTCTTTGCAGCTCTACCTTGGCCATCACTAAGTGATGGTCCGAGACTCCATTCCCCCACCCTCTCCACACTCATGCATCCAACACTTGTCTTCTCATTCGCTCATCCACACACACGTAGTCTATCATTGCCTTTCGTTCAACAAGTTCACCATCCATCCTCCTCATTACTCTCCATGTATACCGGTGGATCATCTTATGACGAAAGTACGTGTTGGCTATTGCCAACCCCTTACAAGCACAGATGTCCACCAAAGTACTACCATTCCCATCTACTTCAGCTGGCACACCCCACTGACCAACCACTCCATCCACTCGTACATTCCCAACTTTGCCATTCATGTCTCCAATCAACAGCACTGTCTCGCTCCTCTCAAACTTGTCCATACATGCTTCTATTCTCGCCCAAAACTCATCTTTCATTCTTGCCACTCGATCCTCTGTTGGAGCATACACACATACAATCGCCCATGCTTGTTTACCTACTTTCATCCTCACCCATACAATCTTTGCACCCACTGTTCCATACTCTCTTATATTCTCCTTCCACTTCTTGCTTATCATCAGACATACTCCCTCTCTTGCCCTCTCATTCTCACCGACTCCCGCACATATACCTACACCATATTCCCATTCTCTCACCTTTTCACCTTCCCATTTAGTTTCAGTCAATCCACATATATCCACTTTTGCATCCTCAAGCACCTGAACAATCTCTCTCTCTTTCACTTCATCATTCACTCCTCTCACATTCCATGTTCCCACCCTAAGAATGTCCTTTGTCCGTTCCTTAGTCGTCAACGTATGGTCCATCCGGGTCCGAGGCGCTTTATTCGCTTTTTTAGTTAGTTCTTTTTACGGGGTGGGGCACTAACCCACCACCAACATGCGATATTGTGGTTGGAATGTGGAGTGGATGTATTCTAAATCTGTAGTGATGTAGTGTGTAAGTATTGATTTTTACATGAGACTGCGTGTGTATGTGTTGAGTAGGGATTATATTTGAGTGAGTACGTTTCCAGCACTTGAATGATGAATGACAGGAGATGGTAAATTTTCACGAGGCACGGTGATCTAAGTTCTTCATCTATGTTTTCCTATCATGTAGCCCTGTAATGTTGAAAATGGTGCTAATACGTCCTTTACTACTTGTGTTTTCAGTTTTTCTTTTTCTAGATCGTACCTACCAGATTTATAGTAGAGGGAATAGGATTTACTCACATTAATGCGATGCCGTCTATGTTACTTTATTCCTTTACCGCCAGACCAGTGGGAAAGACGTCTGGTGTAGGAGTGAGTAATCAATACAGTATCATATTCCTCCAGCTCAGAACGACTTACACACACACACACACACACACACACACACACACACACACACAACAATAATAATCATCATAATAATAATAGTAATAATTCCGTAGTAGTAATAAAATCATCGCCTTGACTCTCTCTCTCTCTCTCTCTCTCTCTCTCTCTTTCACTGTCTCTCTCTCTCTCTCTCTCTCTCTCTCTCTCTCTCTCTCTCTCTCTCTCTCTCTCTCATGCAGCTTTCATATCACAGGTCTCAGAATAGGTTTGACCTCTGTGATGGGTATTCTCCATCCGACCAAAATACGAGAAAGAATAAAAGAAAATTCTGATATATGACGTTATCGAGAGAGAGAGAGAGAGAGAGAGACCCACTTTTTAGCCCATTGTTCTAGTCTTAACGAACAATAACAACTGGCTCTCAGTCGTCTAGTCTTTTTCATTTTATTGTAACTTTGCAGAGGAAAATTCTTTAACATATCATTTTTTTTAATTTACCCCCTGTCATCCTCTGCAGGCAAAGTTTTTCCCTTTATCCGTGCTGCTTATCCTTTTATAACTGATTTCAATTAAGACATCGAAACTCTGTGTTGCAATGAAGGAATGTACAGGTATGTGTGTATGTATGTAGGTTAGCAATATGTTATGAATGCTAAACCCGAGCTGGCTCAGAACATGCTCACAGATATCTATTTATTACTGTGTATTTCTGGGAAGAAGTGATTCAGTTGTACTGCATACAGATGGACGGTTTGGTTTACAGGCCTTGGTCAGCATTCAGGGCACGGCTATGTATCATGAATGTCTGATTTGGCTTGGGTCAAACCTGAGTCTGAGTGTGTGTGTGTTTGTGTGTGTGTGTGTGTGCTTGCGTGCGTGTATGCGCGCGCGCGCGCCCGTGTGTGACATTACGCTGTCACAAGTAAAATTCATGTGATAATGTGGTTTCAGTGTGGAAGGGATGTATTCTAAATCTGCAGTGATGTAGTGCGTAAGTACTGAATTTTACATGAGGCTGCGTGTAACTGAGTGGGTGAGTACATTTCCAGCGCTTGAATGGTGAGTTACAGATGTGATCATTCTTCACAAGGCACGCTGATCAAAATTCTTTAAATATGCTTTCGTATCATTTAACCCTTTAATGTAGAACATGCTGCAAATACTTCATTTACCTCTTGTGTTTTCAATTTTTCTTTTTCTAGACCGTACCTACCAAATTTATAGTAGAGGGAATAGGATTTACTCCATTAATGCGATGACGTCTGTGCTACTTTATTCCCCTACCGCCAGACCAGTGGGAAAGACGTCTCGTGTATTAGTGAGTAATCAATACAGTATCATATTCCTCCAGCTTAGAATGGCTTACACACACACACACACACACACACACACACACACACACACACACACACACACACACACACACAGCAGTAATAATAATCATAATAATAGCAATTATAGTACCGTAATAATAGAAGTAATAATGTCAGCGCCTCGACTCTCTCTCTCTCTCTCTCTCTCTCTCTCTCTCTCTCTCTCTCTCTCTCTCTCTCTCTCTCTCTCTCTCTCTCTCTCTCTCTCTCTCATGCAGCCTTCATATCACAGGTCTCAGAATAGGTATTACCTCATTGATGGGTATTGTCCATCCGACCAAAATACGAGACCAAATAAAAGAAAATGAGATATGACGTTATCGAGAGAGAGAGAGAGAGAGAGAGAGAGAGAGAGAGAGAGAGAGAGAGAGAGAGAGAGAGAGAGAGAGAGAGAGAGAGAGAGAGAGAGAACATACGCCCACGTTTAGCTCATTGTTTTAGTCTTAATTAACAACAACTGGCTCTCAGTCCTCTAGTCTTGTTCATTTTATTGTAACTTTTGCAGAGGAAAATTTTTGAACATATCATTCTTGATTTTATTTACCCCCTGTCATCCTCTGCAGTCAAAGCTTTTTTTTTCCCTTTATTCTTGCTGCTTATCCTTTTATAATATACTTCGATTAAGACACCGAAGCGTGGGTGGGTGTTGGAATGAATGAATGAATGTATGTATGTATGTATGTATGTAATGGATGCCAAACTCAAGTTGGCTCAGAACATGCTTACAGATATCTACTGTATATTTTTTTGTGTGTTTCTGGGAAGAAGTGATTCAGCTGTACTGCATACAGATGGACGGTTTGGGTTACTGGCCAAGGTCCAAATTCAGGGCGCAGCTATATCTCATGAATGTCTGATCTGGCTTGGGTCAAACCTGATTGTGTGTGTGTGTGTGTGTTTGTGTGTGTTTGTGTGTTTGTGTGTGTTTGTGTGTGTGTGTGTGTGTGTGTGTGTGTGTGTGTGTGTGTGTGTGTGTGTGTGTGTGTGTGTGTGTGTGTGTGTGTGTGTGTGTGTGTGTGTGTGTGTGTGTGTGTGTGTATGTGTGTGTGTGTGTGTGTGTGTGTGTGAAAATAAATCACCAATAAGCGTGGAACATAATATAGGTATTTATACAGTAGATACATATAGATAGATACAGATGGATTGATAGACAAATACAGCTGAATAGACAGATAGATCGATTAAAGTTATTCTTGTGTGTTCAAAATATCCGCCCCTCCGCCGTCGGTGCACTGGTATTCGAGATGGAACATTTCATATTTTTTCAACTGCATTCACGACCTTCCCGTCCATGTAGGTCAATATAGATCTGTTCAGGGGAGGCCTAGGAAGACGTGCGGAAAGCTCAACACTCCGTAGAACTGTTTTTGACTAGCAACCAAGGAGATCATTCCTACCTCGTAACTAATGCTCATCCAGTTTCATTCGACCACGATTTTTCTAAGACTTTAAAAATGTCCACTTCCGTCGGGTAAAAACAAACCATGTTAACCACCTCTTGCAGAAGCCATCAAGAGAGGAAGCAGTTCACCTTCAGGATTTCTGCTCGAGCGATTCAGACGGGCTTAGCAAAAACTTCACACACCATTTCTCGCGGTTTTAGCAACTTTCGTATTTATTCAAGAGCTGTTTCATCTTCTCTTGGGATTTACTTTTAGTTCCATTCAGTGCCATGAAAGCTGGTAATGGCGCTTTTTTTATTATTATTATTACCTGGAAACTGGAGGTGGAAAATACTGAGGAAGTGACCTAGAAGCTTAACTCCATTCACTTCCAGGGTCTTTTTATATCGCTTCACCTTTACAAGGCGGAACGATAATGTTTTTGCCTCTGTGTGTGTGTGTGTGTGTGTGTGTGTGTGTGTGTGTGTGTGTGTGTGTGTGTGTGTGTGTGTGTGTGTGTGTTCCCATTATATCACATGAACGGCTTGAGCTATCAGCATGAAACCTTCAGTGTATCAAGATATGGCCAAAATCTTGGCCTAGTTCGAAAATGAGCATTCGGGATCAAGGTCAAGGTCACCAGAATTGCTGCCAAAGGTCAACTAGTTTTTATCGCTTGCCTTTAACGCCATTATATCTCATGAAAGGCTTGAGCTATCAACATGAAACCCTCAGGATATCAAGATATGGCCAAAATCTTGTACCTGGTTGACAGCATATTCTGGCGGGCGATTAGCATTCGGCTCCCGAAAACTTTTCTTTCATATTTGATTGCTTCTTAATGCCTCCAGGATGATATTATGCAGCTTGAGATTGTGTTGGTTCATCTCATAGCAGGGTAATTTGTTTATCTGCACTGCCTGTTCCCAAAGCCTATATTTTTGTATTCCCTTTTTGAAATTTTCCTTACTTTCCGTGTTCTCTTATTACTGGTTTTAAATTTCTGTATAATTTGTTTTTCCTCTTTTTCATCATTCCATTGTTCATTCGCGCTCCCCCCCTCTCTCTCTCTCTCTCTCTCTCTCTCTCTCTCTCTCTCTATCTATCTATCTATCTATCTGTTACCTCGCTTCTTCTCTTCCTCCGTTTAACCCCTTTTCCTCCTCACTCTGTACATTACCTCTTCTCTCTCCTCCCATTGTCCCTCCTCATTCCTTCATCCTGTTTTTGTTCAGTACATCATCATTCCTCACATTTTTGGTCCACTTCCAGTCTTTTGCCATTATAAATATTTGCACCGCTGATTTCATTCCACTGTGTCCTTCCTCCTAGCTGGTTTTTCTTCTATATATCCTCGTCTCATTTCTTGCCTTCCCTCTTTTCTCTGAAGCTTAATGTATTTTATAGTGCAAACCATGGAACAGACAACTGCAGTCACGTCAGTATATACCAGTACATAATGTTGACTTCCTCTCACTTGCACTTTCAGGTTAAGATGAGATTGTTTTTCTTTCATCCCTCTAAATTTTCCATGATGGTTGTTATATGGTGCATGGTAATTCTTCTCAGCATTTTCTGCCGTCTTCCATTGGGGGGGGGGGATTGGTTGGTGGGGGTTGCCTTCCTACTTTACTATCCTTGTCTTCGACTCATAGAACAGTTTTGTTAGTTATATCATATTCTATAAAGCACAGCATCGAAGGGGCCAGTAGGTCTGCCGCTATTCTTTAAACTCCTTTCCTGATTTGCTGTCTTTGTTTTCGACTCCAATAAAATTTTTGTTAGTTGATACTTATCCCCTCCCCCAAAAAAATAAAAAAAATAACAGCCTCGAAGGGATCAGTAGGTATGTTGATGTTTTTCTTTTGTATTCATTTGTTTTCTTCTTCTCACCTTTTTTTTCTGTTCTGTCATGTTTGTCTTAATTTTTTCTCTCCGTTACCTTTTGTGTCTCCTCGCCCTTCCTCTCCGTTTCCTCTCTCCCCTCTTGGCCTCACAAATCTCCATGCGTCTCCATTTAGTTTTCCTTTTATTGAATCTTCTTCGTCCATCTTTTGTGTTCTCTCTCTCTCTCTCTCTTTCCAGTTTTTTCTTCTATTCTTTTTTCTTATACCCTCGTCTTCTATTTCTCTGCGTATTTTCATCGCTTTCTAACTCCCATCTGCCTCTTGCAATTTTCATTTTCTTCATCTCATCTCCCTCACCTCTCGCACTTACTTGAATTTTCTTATTACTTTCCTTTTTTCTTCCTTCTTCCCTTTTCTTCCATCATTTCTTCATATCACTTTTTCCTTCCCTTTCTATACTTTCATTCTCTGGTTATTCACTTTTTCCTTCCCTTTCTATACTTTCATTCTCTGGTTATTCACCGTCTCAAGTTATTTTCCATTCATTCTCCTCCTTCACTTTTCGTTCACCCCTTCTCAGCATTCCTTCCAGTCTCCTGTTGTTCCTTCTTATTCCCGTTCCCTTCCTCTTTCATGCCTCTCAGCATTTTCATTACAACTACTTTCTTTTGACTCATTTCGTTGACTCCTCATTTATCTTCCCTCACCTTTCCCTCTCGCTGGTCCCATCTTTCTTCCTTCATTCTTCTTCCCTCGCCTTTTCATATATCTCCGTTTTCCTTCCCTCTCTCCCCTTTCATCACTTTCTCTCCTTTGTTGTCTTTCCTTTGATCTTCCCTCAGGTTGCATATCGCTCCTTCTACGCCCTCTCCCGTCACAGTCTATCTCCCTTCGCAGACACTCTATCATTCCACCCCCTTTCTCTGTCCCCTAGCATTATCACTTTATGATCTTCCCACTTCACTCTCTCTTCCCATCCCATTTCCCTGAGTGCCCACTCCCCCTTTACACACTTTTCATCCTTCCTTACCTTTCTTCTCTCCCTCCACCTTTCCACACCCTCCCTTCCCATACTTACTTTGTCCTGCCACCAATACAGCCATTCTTTATCCTTTCACACTCGCTCATATACACCCTCCCTTCCTTCCTCCCTCCCTCCATTTATTCACATTCTTCGTATATATCTCACTGTCTCCTCTCATCACATACTTACTTTGTCCTGCCACCAATACAGCCATTCTCTATCCTTTCACACTCGCTCATATACACCCTCCCTCCCTTCCTTCCTCCCTCCCTCCATTTCTTGACATTCTTCGTATATATCTCACTCTCTCCTCTCTTCACATTTTTTTTTTTCAATGTCTCCATATTCTTTTACGCTCCGTTTCCATCCTTCTGCATCTCATCTGTTCTTTAATATTGTCCTTCTATTCTTCCTAACCTTCCCCCCCCCTCCCCCTCTCTTTCTGTGTCCTTTCATACACGTTCTCCTGCCGTCCACACTCACTCACTCTACTCACTCTCCCTCCGTTCCTCCACCCTGCCATCACACACTCATCCTAACATTCTACATGATTTGTCTCTCACATTCTACCTTCATCTTCTAATATCCTACGCATCTCACTTCACATTCTTTCATCTTCCGCATCTTCCCTCTTTCTCTCCACACCCTCCCTTCATCTTTTAACGCTTTCTGTCCTATCCACATCCTTCTTCCATCTCTGCACACCCTCACTCCATTTTTCCACACCAGTCCTTCTCTTCTTCACACTGTCCTCCCTCCCCAGTCCTGTCTCATTATATTTCCTCTCATCTTTCTTCTCCCTGACCCAGCTGTGCCTTTTTCTGACTCCTTCTCTTGCCTTCTCACACTCGCTTTTTTTTTTTTTTCATCTATTCTCTTTCTCACTCATTTCGTGCTTCGTCCATCCCATTCCTACATACTTCTTTCCTTCCTCTTTCCCCATTCCCTCTCCCCCCGCTTTTCCCACATACCCCCTCCCTTCCTACATTTCTCTTTCCTTCCCCTTTCTACGTGCCCCTCCTCCTCCCTTCCTTACACTCTTCGTTCCTCTCCCTCGCACGTAGGTCTACCTCCCTCCACCCCACTTACCTTTGTACTCATGTCTCGTTATTTTTCAGTTCGCTTCTTCTTTTCTTCAGGCAGTTGGTTTACCTTATTTTCACTCAACAGGCTTCTTCATTCACCCAAACTATTTTTTTTATATAGTATTTATTCATAAGATTTCTTTTCCATCTCTGATTTTCTTTCTATTCCTTCCGTTCTCTTCCACTGCCATGCCTTCTCCCTGCCTCATATCTTTGATTTTCCCTTTCTCTTCCTGCCTTCTCTCTTCCATTCCTACCTTTTCTCCCCTGATCTCCTCTTCTCACTGCCAGTCTTTACTCTCCTAACTTTCATTTCTCATCTTTCATCTTTTCACTCCCCTCCTCCTCCTCCTCCTCTGCTCATTTCATATCCTTTCTCACGCTGCTTCCACTACACAGTTCATATCCTTTCTCCCCCAGCCTCCTCAGTTCATACCCTTTCTCCCGCAGGCTCCTCAGCTCATATCCATTCTCCCCGAGCCTCCTCAGCTCATATCCATTCTCCCCCCAACCTCCTCAGTTCATATCCATTCTCCCCCAGCCTCCTCAGCTCATATCCATTCTCCCCCCAACCTCCTCAGTTCATATCCATTCTCCCCCAGCCTCCTCAGCTCATATCCATTCTCCCCCCAACCTCCTCAGTTCATATCCATTCTCCCCCAGCCTCCTCAGCTCATATCCATTCTCCCCCCAACCTCCTCAGTTCATATCCATTCTCCCCTAACCTCCTCAGCTCATATCCATTCTCCCCAAGCCTCCTCAGCTCATATCCATTCTCCCCCTGTCTTTTTTCCCTTCTCTTCCCCCTTTCTTTCTTTTTTTCCCTTCTCCTCCCTCGTTGTTTTTCTTTCCTTCCCTCACTTTTTCATTGTTTCCCTCCCCTCCAACATTCCAATTTCCTCCCATCCCTAGCTTCCCTGGACTTTTTTTCTCCCCTGTACTACTGTGCCATCCCTCGCTCCATCCTCACTACAGTCACCTACCAACTTGCAAGACTGCGAGGCCAAGCTGTCAGATTCTTTATGGCGAGAACATTTTCGTTAAAGTTAATTTGTGGTTTCATGTGAGGCGAGTGGTGAGTGGACTTCGCTCTATTTTTTTTTTGCATATTTACACTGACTCTCTTTCATACCTCTTCAGTTACCGGTAATAGTGCCCTGCTATCCTTAAGTAATTTGTTTTTAGTACTCGTTATTATTTTCATTGTGCATTTTAGAAGTATCGTCCTTTCACTCCCATTTGCTGTTTCAGCCTCTTCAGTTGCTCACCGGAGATCTTTAGCTCCTTATTTGACCTACTTTTTAAGGCCTGTTATTTTTTAGCGTGTGTAGATTTTAATGTACATCGTGTGAAGCATCGGACATATTATGCTCTCTTACCACGATAATGTTTACCCAGTTGTAATATTTCTGGCTTGCTTTATTTCGGCCTCAGTTTATGCTTCTGTCTTTTTATCCACCTGTGGTTTATTGTGAACCATCGTGACTTCTCTGCATTCCACTGTATTTTCTCCCAGCTGTGATATTTTGTGGGTGTGTTCTATTCCATCCACGCTGTCTGCCCTTACTTTTTTTTTTTTTTTTAATTTAATCTGTGTTATAATTTAATCCATTGCACCTCCTCTTTCAATGTGTCCTGCTTTTAGTATAGAACTAACGACCCGTTCCCTGTGGTCCAGCAGTCTTCCTACGCGCCGTACATCTTCACGTGCCACCACTTGGGCAGTAATGCGCACCATTCATGTGCAATACAAGCTAAGGCTGTCTCATTCAAGGCTGGTGTGATGGTTTTTGTAGGGATGCTTTTATGACATGTCGGTGAGTCTTATGGAAAGTCAATAAAGTCTCTTTTAGTGATATTCAGCTCATGAAACAGTTCCCCTCCTCAGACTGGGATCGAACTTGGGTCTCTTCCGACGGACTACTACTCTGAGCACCTGACCGCCACCTCCCGGAGAATTGTGGGACACATCAAACTTCTTTCCACTAATCCTTTTCACGGAATTTTTTTCCAGATGTATTTTTTCCCCTTTCCTCTTTCATCCACACTCTACCGTCATCTCTTTCTTCAATAATAGTACATTTTGACACCCACACACTATTTGTCTAGCCAAGCATTTTACGAAAAAAGAGCTGAAGTAATAACCGCTGTAACCACTCTGCTCCGTCTCGTCCTCCCCTCCACTGCCCTGCCCCATACCATCTCTCCCTCCGCCACTCACTCTTGTCTTTCCAGTCCTCCGTTTTACCACCACTCATCTGTCTTTTCCCTATTGCCCAGGCCTGTGTAGTTCCCAGGTAGATGCAACACTGGATGATAATGAGTTGGCGAAAAGCTCACCTGCACCCAACCCCCCTTAACATCTTTTCTATCTATCTATCTATCTATTGCCAGACGCCTCAATCCCGTTTGGGGTGGCCACAAACAAATCGCCTCCACGTCGTCCTGTCCCCCGCCATTTCACTGCCCTGCTCCCAGCTCACACCCCCCTCTCTCATATACCTCTCCACCCCATCCCTCCATCTCATCCTCGGCCTCCCCCTCCCTCTTCCCCCCTCCATCTCACTCACATACACTCTCTTCGTCAGTCTTTCACCCTCCATCCTCTCCACATGGCCAAACCACCTCAGTGATGTCATATTGTATAGTAGTTTATTATTGCTATTACCAACGATTTTATTGAACATTGGAGACATTTTTCGAACTAGAGGGTTGCATACATATATATATATATATATATATATATATATATATATATATAGTTTTAATCAACCTCTTTGGAGCTAGAGGTCTTAACAAAATTGAATGAATAAATCTGGACGCAGCAAGAAGTACTTTTCTGAATGAAAGAGTTAAAATCCCGCGTGTAAACATCCCTCTTCCCCTCCAAGCAACTTCGCATTTCTGTTTCTCTTATCTGCAATCCCACGCTCGACATTCAAGGCTCAGTGACCAAAGAACACCTGTGAAGAGACTCGTAAATATGCCTGAATGTATGCCTTGCCGGATTAAGGTGTTGTATGACTTTAAACCAAGTGCGTCTCTTTGTTGGACTTGTGCTGGGTCTAATACATGCATTATACATTGATGCTAGCGTAGACATTTCCAGCAGTTATTTTTTCTTGACTGTTGTGTTATGGAGGAACAAAAAATGTTCTAGAAAAACTGTATTATTACTGTGACGTAAATTTAATGACTAACGTATTGCAGAGGCTAAACGTATCCTTTAAATAATCCAGGAGCCAAAATGCGCGGAGTGAGTGTGGGAGTAAGTGAACTATGGATGGACGGAACCACTGAGTTTGTGTGACTGGTGTGTACAGTTTTGTATATTATCGTCAGTTCATTTCATTGCGTTAAATGTAAAGAAAGTGATCTGTGACTTTCTAAAATCAGTAATACGCTTTTCGGAACTCAGTACACTTTTTAGAATGATTTGTAAGAGTTTCATCCTTGTTTACTAAAAAAAATATACAGTGAAATTTTTGTACTGCCCTCAGTTGCACCTTTAATATCATTATTCAATGGGTTTATAACATGATAGTTTTAATTGTGTGTAATATTTCAGTACGGTAAATGATAGTTATTTGCTTTCATTTGTATCGTATCGTTCATTCGTATCGTTTATAGAAGCTCCAACATGCATGCACGGGTCGGCCATGGTTACCTAATGGCGACTCTCCACGCTGCTCGATCTCTGGCAGCCTCCCAATTCAGTCCCTTATCCCTGAGGTCACACTTTATGGCCTCGTCCCAGGTCTCTTTTGGTCTGCCTCTCGCAACCTTGTCCCCAGCGTTCACACTTCTTACTTTCCACACCCAGTTGTAATCGTCCGTCCTCTCCACGTGCCCAGACCATTTCTGTCAGTCCGTCCTCATCACAACACCAATACACCCCAGTCCCAATCTTCCTCATCTTTCCTTTCAACTCTTCAATGGTAAACTTGTTCCCCCGCCCCCCCACAGACCTCGCATTCAAGGACACACTACACATCCACCTAACCATTGTTATTTCTGTACTCTTAAGCCAAAGAGAATCGTCTTTCTGTACTATCCAGGTCTCACTATCATACAGCATTACACTTCTAACATGCCGCA
This sequence comes from Coenobita brevimanus, assembly GCF_032717465.1. Classification (NCBI taxonomy): domain Eukaryota; kingdom Metazoa; phylum Arthropoda; class Malacostraca; order Decapoda; family Coenobitidae; genus Coenobita; species Coenobita brevimanus. The sequence continues at coordinate 54,715,014 of NC_137033.1, read as the reverse complement.
TATGATGATCCCTTAGCACGGAGGGAGAGCACTCTCAATGTCAAGTGAGGCAACAGCTTCCTGAACTTCCTCCAACCACTCCTTACCCTAGCCACAGAGCTAGCTGCAGTCCCACCTCTGGCACATAACGTCTTCCCAGAATAGCAAACCTCTTTCACACACTCAAGTGACTCACCAGCAAGATCAGTCCTTTCACCCTGATTATTTCTGCACGCTCTCCCTGACGCACTGCACACACGAACTGGCATTATCTTGCAGTCTGCCTCTAAAACCACTACAACTCTTATGTTCCCACTTATCACAAATACTGCACAATATGGAGTTACTTCCCACACCCTTCTGGTAAACTGCACATGGCCACTCACCCTTTGCTTTGACAGTACCGCCGCCAGCCCTAAATATCATCACTTTTGTTTTATCCACATTTACTCTCAAACACTTTTGCCTCACTATATCATTTCTCCTCCCCCCTTGCATTCTCCGAAATCATCATAAAGTCATCAGGATACAACATCTTCCTTGGGAATCCATTTTTGAAGTCAGTGAGAGAGCTTCAAGCACTGTGACAAACAATAAGTGGCATAAGACTGACATCTAATACACACCAACATTCACGGAATACTCATCAGCCAAATCTCCATTCACTCTCAACTGGGTGCGAGCACCCACATACAAAGCCATAACCACTCTAATCAGCCACTCCTTGATTATCAGCTTTCTCATTGCCCGCTACACCTCCCTAGGGACTCTGTCAAAGACTGTCACCAAATCAACAAAAATAAAGTACAGCTCACTATTCTTTCCTATACATTTTTTCATGAAACCGTCAGACAGTATGACATCAATGGTCCAATTGCCTGACATAAACCCAAACTGCATCTCATCCTCATTCACTTTTGCACTAATCGTACCCTTACTGACTCTCTCCATTACCTTATTATTTGGGTCAAAAGTTTTATGCCTCTATTATTTCTTCTTTCCAGGACATCACTCTTCCACTTATACACATTTACAATCATTCTCTTCAGCTAATCATCTGGGGCAACGCACTCATTTATATATATATATATATATATATATATATATATATATATATATATATATATATATATATATATATATATATATATATTGATTGGTAACTAAATCCACTCACATCTTCTGTGGCCTTTAACATTTCAGCAGTCAACCCAGGCACACCTGCCGCCTTCCCCATCTGCGTCCAAGATGATACTATTAAAAAAAAACAAAAAAACAAAAACGACCGTATTATTAACTGCGGAA